>NW_026048456.1:0-1200000 GCF_023864345.2 Schistocerca serialis cubense | reverse complement strand
AATTACGAAATATTTGAAATTACGAAATATTTGCACACTTAAAATTTCTATTATTAATTACTCAATCCTGTACCGTTTACTATGTTTATTTCTGGATTCGTTTACGAAATAATAATCGAAATTAATAGTGTAACGAAAACTTGTAGGAATTCATTTGTTAAGAAAAATTGTAAGCCGTTTAGAATGTTGTTATTTCCGCAGAGTACGGGAGTCGTAAGCTTGCCTCCGATGTGATAATAATAGGTGCGAACAATGTAATTTCGGCTTTGTTAATGTGAAAAATCAAAATATTGTATGATATACAAAAATGTGAGAAAATATATTTATGTAAAAAAATGCTGCAACAACAGTCTTCACATTTATTTAGTTCAAATCAACCGTGTGAACGTAATGTGACAGTTTCAGCTTCAAGAATCAGTCCCCTAGACAAGAAGAATAGGAGTCATCTCAACATGACAAGTTAAGTAAACTTGAAAGTCTATTGTAACTTCGCTCCTCTCAAATCTTCATAAAAGACTTCGCTTATTAATTACTTAGACTGGGCATTGTTTAATGTGGACAATAGGTGGAAGAAGGAATTAGGGGGAGGGGGGAGGGGAGATTACAGGTCTTGCCGCAATGGTAACACCGGTTCCCGTCAGCTCATGGAAATTAAGCTCTGTTGGGCTTGGCTAGCATTTGGATGGGTGACCGTACGGGTCTGCAGAGCGCTGTAGGCAAGCGGGATTCACTCAGCCCTTGTGCGTCTTGTTCTCACCCACGCTTCAGTTCTATAACTCCGAAGGAGGCACTACGATTCGATTTGGGATGTAACCAGCCGCGCGCACCCGAGACATAATCATTCCAAAACTGATAGTCTCGTGGGCAAGTAATTCTACAGCTGCCGCTGGCTCTCCATCCAAGATGACACGCTGTGCGCTGCCTACTAAGAAATTCTCAGTCCACTGGAAAACTCGGACTTGATTTTACGTACGACGGTGTTTCAGAAAGTAGCCACCATTTTCCAATCGTATATGCAAGATCTGTATTCTCGAAAAACATCTCACTGACAAAACAGAAGGTTACCTTTCACCCTTACACGAGAGTCTTCGTTATCTGCCGCACCTATGCATGAGATTCAGAATTCCCGTGTCGCAGTCGCCTGCCGCGAATCCATTAAGCCAAGTTTTTCGCTGCATTGTGCACCTCGCAATCATTTCCGAAACGTTTCGAGGCAAGATTATTTTGTGTCAAAGATGATTTGTAAATATGATTATTCTGCGCAGCGTTTGGCTTTTTTGTGTAAAACATGTTATGGATAGAATGCATGTGTAATATAAATAGGATATGGAAAAGCATTCTGCGACCACTGAAATATAATGCGCCGGCTGAGGAAAAAAATTGCAGATATAGATCGTATGTTTATAGTTAATTTAAATAAATCCGTCATGATGGAGGTGTAACTCTCGGAGACGCATAGTCGAACTTTCAACAAAAGTGGCCGATTACAATTCTTTGTATATTTCAATAAATTATTGAATGCTGGTGACGTCTACAGAAAGGATACGCTAACAAATAAGCGATAATTGTCGTTTATCGGTTGTTGAGGCGTCATAGTGTTCAAATGATGCTGGGGCAATTGGGTTAGAAAACGATATACTAAAAGCATTGATGAGTTTTGCTATTTGGCCAGTAAAATGCCTAATGATGGCCCAAGTAGAGAGTGTATGAAATGTGGACTGGGAATTGCAAGAAGAGCATTTATGAAGAAGAGAAATTTGTTAACATCGAATATAAATTTAAGTGTCTGGAAGCCTTTTCAGGAGGGTTTCATCCGGAGTGTAGTCGTGTATGAAAGTGAAACATGTACGACAAATAGTTTAGACAAGAAGAGAATAGAGCCTTTTGAAAAGTGGTACTACAGCAAAATACCGAAGATTAGAGGGGTAGATGGTGTAACTAATGCTGAGGAACTATACAGAACTGCGGAAAAAAGAAATTTGTCGGACCCTCATGACCTTAGCAGTTTTGCGCGCTAAAGCATCGACTAAATAAAAAAAAGTTGTGGCATAACCACTAAAAGAGGAGTAGGTTAATAGGACATATTCTGAGACATGAAGTGATCACCTATTTAGTATTGGACGGTAGTAAGGAGGGGGGGTGGAGTGTCAAACCCATAGAGGGAGACCAAGAGATTAATACAATAAGTAGATTCAGAAGGATGTAGGTTGCCGTAGTTATTCGATGATGAAGAGACTTGCACAGGATAGAGTAGTATGGAGAACTGCGTCAAACCATTTTCAGACTGAAGACCACAACAACAACAAACATGGTCAGGGGTTTGGGAGAACTATTTGTTCACACAACCGTGGAACGTTAAAGCGGTGGCTCATTTTTTTTTTTTATTTTACAGGTTACTATTCCTTGCTGTAGGGGCTGTGATTTTTGATATTTTTTGTCTAAACTAGCAAGGCAAAACAGAGGGCACTACTTCCACCACATCAAGTGGATTTAGTGCTCACGTACTCACACGGAGCCGTGAACACTTCCCAGTTTGTCAATGGGGAACAGTTGAACATGATTACTACTGTTATCAGTGCCATGCGTGCAATGGTCGTGCCAGCCGCACGATATGGGATCTTTATACTATCGTTAGTGGCGCGAGACCTGCACGACCTTGTAGCAACCGTTATAGTTCCGCATTGTTATGTTACACTAGGGTTGTCCGCAGCTCATGGTCGTGCGGTAGCGCTCTCGCTTCCCGCGCCCAGGTTGCCGGGTTCGATTCCCGGCGGGGTCAGGGATTTTTCTCTGCCTCGTGATGACTGGGTGTTGTGTGATATCCTTAGGTTAGTTAGGTTTAGGTAGTTCTAAGTTCTAGGGGACTGATGACAATAGCTGTTAAGTCCCATAGTGCTCAGAGCCATTTGAACCATTTTTTGTTACACTAGGGTTGAGTTCACGTAAGGAAAGAGAGATAATGTAAGATTTACGGACTCATTTATTAAACAGTTGAGAATCGAACAATAATACAACCAAATGGGGGTGGGGGGAAGAAAGATTCGAGTTCAGCAGCCTGCCCTAACGTACGTTCATAGCACGCCACGATAGCAGGAGGAAAGGAATTTTAGTAACGATCGCCGTATTATCAAATACACTCCTGGAAATTGAAATAAGAACACCGTGAATTCATTGTGCCAGGAAGGGGAAACTTTATTGACACATTCCTGGGGTCAGATACATCACATGATCACACTGACAGAACCACAGGCACATAGACACAGGCAACAGAGCATGCACAATGTCGGCACTAGTACAGTGTATATCCACCTTTCGCAGCAATGCAGGCTGCTATTCTCCCATGGAGACGATCGTAGAGATGCTGGATGTAGTCCTGTGGAACGGCTTGCCATGCCATTTCCACCTGGCGCCTCAGTTGGACCAGCGTTCGTGCTGGACATGCAGACCGCGTGAGACGACGCTTCATCCAGTCCCAAACATGCTCAATGGGGGACAGATCCGGAGATCTTGCTGGCCAGGGTAGTTGACTTACACCTTCTAGAGCACGTTGGGTGGCACGGGATACATGCGGACGTGCATTGTCCTGTTGGAACAGCAAGTTCCCTTGCCGGTCTAGGAATGGTAGAACGATGGGTTCGATGACGGTTTGGATGTACCGTGCACTATTCAGTGTCCCCTCGACGCTCACCAGTGGTGTACGGCCAGTGTAGGAGATCGCTCCCCACACCATGATGCCGGGTGTTGGCCCTGTGTGCCTCGGTCGTATGCAGTCCTGATTGTGGCGCTCACCTGCACGGCGCCAAACACGCATACGACCATCATTGGCACCAAGGCAGAAGCGACTCTCATCGCTGAAGACGACACGTCTCCATTCGTCCTTCCATTCACGCCTGTCGCGACACCACTGGAGGCGGGCTGCACGATGTTGGGGCGTGAGCGGAAGACGGCCTAACGGTGTGCGGGACCGTAGCCCAGCTTCATGGAGACGGTTGCGAATGGTCCTCGCCGATACCCCAGGAGCAACAGTGTCCCTAATTTGCTGGGAAGTGGCGGTGCGGTCCCCTACGGCACTGTGTAGGATCCTACGGTCTTGGCGTGCATTCGTGCGTCGCTGCGGTCCGGTCCCAGGTCGACGGGCACGTGCACCTTCCGCCGACCACTGGCGACAACATCGATGTACTGTGGAGACCTCATGCCCCACGTATTGGGCAATTCGGCGGTACGTCCACCCGGCCTCCCGCATGCCCACTATACGCCCTCGCTCAAAGTCCGTCAACTGCACATACGGTTCACGTCCACGCTGTCGCGGCATGCTACCAGTGTTAAAGACTGCGATGGAGCTCCGTATGCCACGGCAAACTGGCTGACACTGACGGCGGCGGTGCACAAATGCTGCGCAGCTAGCGCCATTCGACGGCCAACACCGCGGTTCCTGGTGTGTCCGCTGTGCCGTGCGTGTGATCATTGCTTGTACAGCCCTCTCGCAGTGTCCGGAGCAAGTATGGTGGGTCTGACACACCGGTGTCAATGTGTTCTTTTTTCCATTTCCAGGAGTGTAGAATCCCATTTAGTAAAGGGAGGGGTTGCAGGCGTGCAACGACCACCATCAGGAATTAGCCTAAGAGTAAGAAGATGCTACTGTGCGCGAGTCGCTCGGTAGCCTCCCGTACTAAAGCAATGAAACCCGGAAGACTCGAAACTATTCACAATGACCTATGAGGTTCCCTCTGGGCTGCAGGGCACGTCGGCGCTCATGCTCACCGAACTTCATCTCGTGGAAGCGGCACCTCCGGTCTCCGGCACGGTCACACTAGAACTGCCTACTGCCCCTTTGTCCACCACCCATCCGCGGAGGGCGGTTGGCGCCCGCCCGCGAAAAACGGGCGCGCACCTAAACTGGCCAATCATAGGGCCGGAATTCCACAGGAAGGCGACCTCGCGGCGTTAAGATTGAGCAGAAATAGCGTTTACAAGGTTGGTAAGGCAGGTTGGGGGACTGAGAACGGGAGAAACTTTGGCCACTACTGAATGTTCAAACGACACCACGTGTTACCCTGGCGATCGGAAAAGGGATGGGAAACGGGAAGTCATCATGGCTGCTAGGAAGACTGCTGCCCTCGCCCATAAATAAAGCAAATTTCTAGCGCCAAGCTCCTATCACAAATCAGTGTGAGACAAGCTGTAAAAATCTTCAAATAAATCAGGCAACCCATAGAAATTATTAATATTACCTGAATTATTACTTGACCGAGTACCAGAATGCTGGTATTAGAAATGTGAAATAAGAGCACTGAATGGTGAGTGAAGTGCACGTCTTTCAAACGATTATGTTTAGATGCAAGCGATTTACTCAGAGTGTGCTACGATTATCGAAATGTCAAAGATGACACTTTGCCACATCCCATGCTTTGAGACATAGGTCTTCTCTGTCGCAACATGTTACATGTTACTACGGCAACAACAGTATATCAGGCGAGAAATGACATTGAATTTATGGGTTGTTATGTTTTAACCTGTATAATTATGTGTTAAGTAACATTTAATTTCCTTGTCGTTACCTACATGAGACGATGTAGTACCACGTAATATCATTCGACAAATAAACCCATTCATCAAAGAATCTGCAACCTTCGACTGCCCATCTTCGTCAGTACATGAGGACTGCTTTCTCTTCGTTTCACAGCTTTCGTCCCTTCGCATTTTTACTTCATAATCTCATCACAAATAGTCCACATGGCTAGCTTTAGAAAGGTTGGAATGACGCTGATGGATTTGTTACTCAGGTGACATCCAGTAACTAGTGCATCTTTCGAAGTCACTGAGCTCTCATTACCGGCCCATACTGCTGTTACGCCGGCCGGGGTGGCCGAGCGGTTCTAGGTGCTTCAGTTTGGAACCAAGCGACCGCTACGGTCGCAGGTTCGAATCCTACCTCGGGCATGGATGCGTGTGATGCTCTTAGGTCAGTTAGGTTTAATTAGTTCTGAGTTCTAGGGGACTGATGACCTCAGATGTTAAGTCCCATAGTGCTCGGAGTCATTTGAACTGCTGTCACTGCTTCTCTACTGACAACACAACACTCCCCTCCTCCTCTTACACTGGCGGGTCCGCCTCTTGTGACACCTTCTCATCAGTTCCGCGTTACTTTGGGCTCTTCGTATAGTTCTGATTACGCATTTACATGCTCCGGATGCCACCATATAATACGTGGCGTAGGGTGTCTTATACAATAACTAGTCATTGCTTTTCCTAACATCTAGAGTAAAAGTTACACACGCAATAAAATTGTGTTGTAGACAATGACTGCACAAGCTGAGACATGGTCGCAAATTAAACAGTGACCCGAATGTAGAATAAATTTAATTTACTTCACGTCTATGGTCACAAACTTCATCAGACTCCCGGTTTCAGTTTATAATGACAATTTTCAGATCTGTTTTATAAAAACATGTCCTAAGGTACCGGAGCCATACTGGCATCGTCAAATGCTAAACGCCGCGCGGGGTGGCCGTGCCGTTTAAGGCGCCATGTCACGGTCTAAAAAATGGTTCAAATGGCTCTGAGCACTATGGCACTTAACATCTGAGGTCATCAGTCCCATAGAACTTAGAACTACTTAAACTTAACTAACCTAAGGACATCACACACCTCCATGCCCAAGGCAGGATTCGAACCTGCGACTGTAGCAGTCGCGCGGTTCCAGACTGAAGCACCTAGAACCGCTCGGCCACCGAGCCTGGCTGTCACGGTCTGCGCGGCCCCTCCCGCCGGAGGTTCGAGTCCTCCCTCGGCCATAGTGACTGTCTTGTCCTTCGCATTAGTTAGTTTAACCTAGTTTAAGTAGTGTGTCAGTCTAGAGACCGATGATCTCAGCAGTTTGGTCCCTTGGCAATTCACACTCATTTTCTCAAGTACTGAACCCAAAATCAGCGCGAGCATCGTCAACTACGAATATACTCACATCAAAAAAAGTTTTGCATCACCTCGGGTCCGAGAATTCCGAAACCAGTACAGAAAACTGGAATAGAGATCAACATAAACATCATTTCCGCCCTTTTTATTGCTCATGAAAACCACACATTGCATGTTGTGCCACCATACAGTGAGACCTTCAGATGTGGTGGTCCAGATTGCTGTACACATCGGTACCTCTAATACCCAGTAGCACGTCCTCTTGCATTGATGCATCCCTGTATTCGTCGTGGTATACTATCCACAAGTTCATCAAGACACTGTTGGTCCAGATTGTCCCACTCCTCAACGGCGATTTGGCGCAGATCCCTCAGAGTGGTTGGTGGCTCACGTCGTCTGTAAACACCCCTTTTCAACCTATCACAGCCATGTTTGATAGGGTCCATGTCTGGAGAACATGCTGGCCACTCTAGACGAGCGATGTCGTTATCCTGAAGGAAGTAATTCACAAGATGTGCACGATGAAGGCGCTAATTGTCATCCATGAAGACGAATACCTCGCCAACATGCTGCCGATAAGGCTGCACTGTCGGTCGGAGGATGGCATTCACGTATCGTACAGCCGTTACAGCGCCTTCCATGACCACCAGCGGCGTACGTCGGCCCCACATAATGCCACCCGAAAACTGCAGGGGACCTCCACCTTGCTGCACTCGCTGGACAGTGTGTCTAAGGCGTTCAGCCTGACCGGGTTGCCTCCAAACACGTCTCCGACTATTGTCTGGTTGAAGGCATATGTGACACTCATCGGTGAATAGAACGTGGTGCCAATCCTGAGCGGTCCATGCGGCGTTTTGTTGGGCCCATCTGTACCGCGCTGGTGCAGTGGTTGCAAAGATGCATTTCGCCATGGACGTCGGGAGTGAAGTTGCGCATCATTCAGCCTATTGCGCACAGTTTGAGTCGTAACACGACGTCCTGTGGCTATACGAAAAGCATTATTCAACTTGATGGCATTGCTAACAGGGTTCTTCCAAGCCACAATCCATAGGTAGGGGTCATCGACTGCAGTAGTAGTCCTTGGGCGGCTTGCGTGAGGTGTGTCATCAACAGTATCTGTCTCTCGGTATCTCCTCCATCTCCGAAAAACATCGCTTTGGCTCACTCCGAGAAGCCTGGGCACTTCCCTTGCTGAGAGCCCTTCCTGGCACAAAGTAACAATGCGGACGCGATCGAACCGCGGTGTTGACCGTCTAGGCATGGTTGAACTACTTCCTTCCTTGTGGAATGACTGGAACTGATCGTCTGTCGGACCCCCTCCTGCTAATAGGCGCTGCTCATGCATGGTTGTTGACATCTTTGGGTGGTTTTAGTGACATCTCTGAACAGTGAAAGGGACTGTGCGTGTCATACAATAGCCACAGTCACCGTCTATCTACATTAGTTCTGGGAACCGGGGTGATGCAAAACTTTTTTTGATGTGTGTATAAATAATAGTATATACAAGAGTCATCTTGTCAGCAGCACTTTTTTTATTAAACACATCTGAAGCTGGTCATTGTAGACCGAAACTTGTAGTCTGATGACAAAAAAATTGTGACCATAGAGGTGAAGTACAGACAATGACTGCATTGCAAATTGATTTCTAAACTGTGATAGTTTTGGCCGACAGATTCCAGAGGTCATCGTCCACGGGTAGAACGCGGAAAGTGGCAAAACGCGTAGAAGCGTCACAGAAAATAAACCACGGGGGAAGCTGAGGGGCTGCAGAAGGACGCGCCTCTCGGTGGGTGCAATGGCAGAGCGCGTAGCCGCCACAGCTGTCCAAATAGCCGCCTGTCATAACACGACCGCGCATCATCTCTATTTTAGCGATACGTCCGTCCGGAGTTTACGACATCCCGACGTCGCCGCAGGCGAACTGAGCGCTGCACGATCATCTGGCAGAACATTCCAACCGAGAGTTCCCTAGCGGAAGTGGCCGACAAGGAATCTGCTTATGGCGGGCGGGGGTGAGCATTGGATCACGACTTTCCCCTCTGTTGTTCAGAAATTAGCAGATCTAAAAGTAACGTAGTTCAGAGAAGACTCACATTTAAGTACAAAAGATTTTCTTACGATATGACACTTTGGATTCGAGAAGGGTCACTGAGCTATTTACACACTGACCAATCAAATATTGCAAGCCTTAAATAATATAGAATCTCCAGTTCGTTTTTTTTGCCACCTGTCGAAGGCGTTTGATTGCGTTGATCATGTTACTGTCTTTGAAAAAATGAATTTTTACGGAATTCATGGCTTTACATACAGCTAGTTTAAAATATACTTAAAAAACGGACTGCAGACAGTCGTGTGAAGTTTCATGGAATTCGTGGCTTTACACAGCTGGTCTGAAACATACTAAATGTCAGTATGCAAAAAGTTGTGGAATAATACCAATAGTGCTGGGAGGGCAAAAAATTTTAGTGACTTGGGAGAAAAAAATCGCAAAGAGAGGCTACAGAATGTAACTTTGGTTGCACTCCTCTTCCTTATATATTTGAATGACGTTCCACTTAATATCCAACATCCAGAATTGGTAGTTTTTGCAAACGATATTAGAGTTGTACACTGATGAGTTAAAGAAACTGGTACACCTGCCTAATATTGCGTAGGGCCACGCAAGCATGCAGAAGTGCTGCAGTACGACATGTCATGGACCCGACTAACGGCTGAAGTAGTGCCGGAGGGAGTTGACACCATGAATCCTGCAGGGCTGTCCATAAATCTGTAAGAGTACGAGGGGGTGGAGACCTCTTCTGATCAGTACGTTGCAAGGCATGCCACGTACGCTCAATAATAGTCATGTCTGGTGAGGTTGATGACCAGCGGAAGTATTAAATCTCAGAAGAGTGTCTTAGTGCCACTCTGTAGCAATTCTGGATGTGTAGGATGTCGCATTGTCCTGCAGGAATTGCCCAAATCCGTCGGAATGCACAATGGACATGAGTGGATGCAGGCGATCAGACAGGATGCTTACGTACGTGTCACCTGTCAGATTCGTGTCTAGACGTATCAGCGGTCCCATATCACACCAAATTCACACGCCCCACACCATTACAGATCCTCCAACAGATTGAACAGTCCCCTACTGACATGCAGGATCCATGTATTCATGAGGTTGTCTCCATACTCGTACAAGCCCATCCGCTTGATACAATTTGAAACGAGACTCGTCCGACCAGGCAACATGTTCCACTCATCAACAGTCAAATGCCGGTTTTGACGGGCCCAGACGAGGCCTAAAACTTCGTGTCGGGCAGTCATGAAGCGTACACGAGGGGCCTTCCGTTCCTAAAGCCCATATAGATAATGTATCGTTGAATGGTTCACTCGTTGACACTTCTCGATGGCCTAACATTGAAATCTGCAGTAATTTTCGGAAAGGGTGCACTTCTGTCACGTTGAACGATTCTCTTCGGTCGTCTTTGGTGTCATTCTTGCAGTATTTTTTTCCGGCCGCATCGATGTGAGATATTTGATGTTTTACCGTGAATGTCAGGAATCCGGTAAAACATCAAATCTCCGACATAATGCGGCAGGAAAAAGATCCTGCAAGAATGGGACCAACAACGACTGAAAAGAATCGTTCAACGTGAGAGAAGTGCAATTCTCTCCAAGTTGCTGCAGATTTCGATGCTGGGTTATCAACAAGTGTCAGCGTGAGAACCATTCAACGAAACATCATCGATATGGACTTTCGGAGCCAAAGGCCCACTTGTGTACCCTTGAGGACTGCATGACACAAAGCTTTACGCCTCGCCTGGACCCATCAACGCAGGCTCTGGAGTGTTGATGACTGGAAACATGTTGCCTGGTTGGACGAGTTTCTTTTAAAATTGAGTTGAGTGGATGGACGTGTAGAGATACAGAGACAACCTCCATGGACCCTGCATTTCAGCAGGGGATTGTTGAAGCTGGTGGAGGCTCTGTAATGGTGTGGGGCGTGTGCAGTTGGAGTGATATAGGACTGTTGATGCGTCTACATACAACTCTGACAGGTGACACGTACATAAGCATCCTGTCTGATCCTCTGCATCCATTCATGTTCATTGTGCATTCCGACGAACTTGGGCAATTCCAGTAGGACAATGCGACACCCCACACGCCCAGAATTTCTACAGAGTGTCTCGAGGAACACTCTACGGTGTTTAAACATTTCCGCTGGCCACCAAACTCCCCATACATGAACATTGTTGAGCATACCTGGGGTGCCTTGCAACGTGCTGTTCAGAAGAGATCTCCAGCCCCTCGTACTCTTATGGACTTATAGACAGCCCTGCAGGGTTCATGGTATCAATTCCAACCAGTACTACTTCAGACATTAATCGAGTCAAAGCCACATCGTGTTGCGGCACTTTTGCACACTCGTGGGAGCTCTAGACGATATTAGGGAGGTGTACCAGTCACTTTAGTTCTTCAGTGTACATTGCAGTTGAAAAATAATATTAGAATCTTATAACGCAAGTAAGTTCAAATGGCTCTGAGCACTATGGGACTTAACTTCTGAGGTCATCAGCCCCCTAGAACTTAGAACTACTTAAACCTAACTAACCTAAGGACATCACACACATCCATGCCCGAGGCAGAATTCGAACCTGCGACCGTAGCGGTCGCGCTGTTCCAGACTTTAGTGCCTAGAACCGCTCGGCCACCCCGGCCGGCTAACGCAAGTAAATGATACTGAGTATACAACCATACTCAGAAGGTATCCCCGAAGAAGTTCCCGAAGTTTGTCTATGGAGTTATCTTTCACGTTACATACGAAGACCGTGCTGATACCAAAGTTCGATATGACAAAATTAAGGTCGTCAGGGATGAAAGAACAATGCTAGGAGGAGAGAGTCACGTGCAGGTGACTTTAATTCTTTCCCATTTTTTCCGTAAGCAGACCAGGATTATTCCTTTATTTTCAAGTTCTGATTTACAAATTCTCTCAATCTTTTCTGGAGCAAACACGCCCGGGTTCCCGGGTTCCCGGGTTCGATTCCCGGCGGGGTTAGGGATTTTCTCTGCCTCGTGATGGCTGGGTGTTGTGTGATGTCCTTAGGTTAGTTGGGTTTAAGTAGTTCTAAGTTCTAGGGGACTGATGACCATTGATGTTAAGTCCCATAGTGCTCAGAGCCATTTGAACCATTCTGGAGCGAAGTTCAATAGTCGAGGTGATAGTCTGTCATTTTTTCTCACGCCTGTCTAAATTTCAAAGGGCCGTGGCAATTCTTACAAGAATTTCACCTTGGAAGTTGTGCCTCTTAACGTCTCTTTTGTCATGTTTGCTCGTTTGGGTATAATCTTTTACAATTATTACTAGCTATATTCCCGTGCTTACCAGCAGAGGTTGAAGAAGGATATTTTCATACCGTCTGTTTTTAGGGTTGCGTGCCGCAGTCGGTAAAAATGGAATCCTTATAGGATCAATTTGTCAATAAATTCGTTTTCCTAGCCAATAAGTCCAAAGTAAATGAAACCTATCGAAAGAAGCAAAGCATTTTCCTTAAGCTTTTAACACACAAAGCGAAATCAGTAAATCCTTATATCCTAACCATGTAATTTTAATGTTGTCGCTGACGTAAACTTCCGAAAGTACCGGATGATCAAAAAGTCAGTATAAATTTAAAAACTTAATAAACCACGGAATAATGTAGATAGAGAGGTAAAAATTGACACACATGCTTGGAATGACATGGGGTTTTATTAGAACCAAAAAAATTGCTAGACGCGTGAAAGATCTCTTGCGCGTGCCGTTTGGTGGTGATCGTGTGCTCAGCCGCCACTTTCGTCTTGCTTGGCCTCCCAGGTCCCCAGACCTCAGTCCGTGCGATTATTGGCTTTGGGGTTACCTGAAGTCGCAAGTGAATCGTGATCGACCGACATCTCTAGGGATGCTGAAACACAACATCCGACGCCAATGCCTCACCATAACTCCGGACATGCTTTACAGTGCTGTTCACAACATTATTCCTCAACTACAGCTATTGTTGAGGAATGATGGTGGACATATTGAGCATTTCCTGTAAAGAACATCATCTTTGCTTTGTCTTACTTTGTTATGCTAATTATTGCTATTCTGATCAGATGAAGCGCCATCTGTCGGACATTTTGTGAACTTTTGTATTCTTTTTGGATCTAATAAAACCCCATGTCATCCAAGCATGTGTGTCAATTTGTACCCCTCTATCTACATTATTCCGTGATTTATTCAGTTTTCAAATTTATACTGACTTTTTGATCACTCGGTATTTCTGTCACTGGGGTAAAAAAACCAACAGCGTCGTCTATTGGTTCTTTGGTGTGCCACGCTCTCACTAAGTAAACAACCGAACTGCTAAGCTGAGCAGACTACCAGAACATTAAATTACGATTTTATTTTATTTTTTTTTTTTTTTTTTTTTTTTTTTTTTTTTTTTTTTTTTCGTGATACCACTTTGAGGAAATGAAGCCTATATGTTACCTCAAGTTACGTTCATGTTACCCTTGAAAACCCATTACAATTCGTCTAGTAATTTAGGAGATTAGCGTATTCAAACAGACAGGCAGACTCGGCGGTTTTCGACAAAACTTGAAATCACGATATATCTTTATTTCGTGATTCGATTTTCATGAAATAGAGCCTATATGTTACCCTGGGTTACAGTCAAATTTACTGTGAAAAACCCATGAAAAAAATAATCAAGTAGTTTTGAGATTAGCATGTCGAAACAGGCAGACATGGCGGTTTTATAGATTAAAATATTTTACGCTACTGGCCATTAAAATTGCTACACCAAGAAGAAATGCAGATGGTAAACGGGTATTCATTGGACAAATATATTATACTAGAACTGACATGTGATTACATTTTCTTGCAATTTGGGTGCATAGGTCCTGAGAAATCAGTACCCAGAACAATCACCTCTGGCCGTAATAACGGCCTTGATACGCCTAGGCATTGAGTCAAACAGAGCTTGGATGGCGTGTACAGGTACAGCTGCCCATGCAGCTTCAACACGATACCACAGTCCACCAAGAGTAGTGACTGACGTATTGTGACGAGCCAGTTGCTCGGCCACCATTGACCAGACGTTTTCAATTGGTGAGAGATGTGGAGAATATGCTGGCCAGGGCAGCAGTCAAACATTTTCTGTATCCAGAAAGGCCCGTAAAAGACCTGCAACATGCGGTCGTGCATTATCCTGCTGAAATGTAGGGTTTCGCAGGGTTCGGATGAAGGGTAGAGTCACGGGTCGTAACACATCTGAAATGTAACGTCCACTGTTCAAAGCGCCGTCAATGTGAACAAGAGGTGGCGGAGACATGTAACCAATGGCACCCCATACCATCACGCCGGGGGATACGCCAGTATGGCGATGAGGAATACACGCTTCCAATGTGCATTCATCGCGATGTCGCCAAACACGGATGCGACCATCATGATGCTGTAAACAGAATCTGGATTCATCCGAGAAAATGACGTTGCGCCATTGGTGCACCCAGGTTCGTCGTTGAGTACACCATCGCAGGCGCTCCTGTCTGTGATGCAGCGTCAAGGGTAACCGCAGCCACTGTCTCCGAGCTGATAGTCCATGCTGCCGCAAACGTCGTCGAACTGTTCTTGCAGATGGTTGTTGTCTTGCAAACGTCCCCATCTGTTGACTCAGGGATCGAAACGTGACTGCACGATCCGTTACAGCCATGCGGATAAGATACCTGTCATCTCGACTGCTAGTGATACGAGGCCGTTGGGATCCAGCACGGCGTTCCGTATTACCCTCCTGAACCCACCGATTCCACATTCTGCTAACAGTCATTGGATCTCGACCAACGCGAGCAGCAATGCCGCGATACGACAAACCTCAATCGCGATAAGCTACAATTCGACTTTTATCAAAGTCGGAAACGTGACGGTACGCATTTCTCCTCCTTACACGAGGCATCACAACAACGTTTCACCAGGCAACACCGGTCAACTGCTGTTTGTGTACGAGAAATCGGTTGGAAACTTTCCTCACGTCAGCACGTTGTAGGTGTCGCCACCGGCGCCAACCTTGTGTGAATGCTCTGAAAAGCTGATCATTTGCATATCACAGCATCTTCTTCCTGTCGGTTAAATTTCACGTCTGTATCATGTCATCTTCGTGGTGTAGCAATTTTAATGGCCAGTAGTGTATTTTATATTAAGTCCTAGGCAACTACGCTAAAAGTGTTATATTGAAAGTGGGAGTAACAGAAAATTGTACTGGGTGGTGGAGGGGAGAGGGGAGGAGCGAAACTAAGAAGCTGTGATTCCCGCTCCGGCAACTCGACCCTGAATGCTACCCTGCAGTGCCGCCCGTTGCCCGTCGGCTGGCGTGCGACAGCCTCGGCACTTGACAGAAGACGATGCCCGCCCCACCCCATCCAGCAGTCTGGAAGGCGCCAGACGCATCCGGAGGCAGGGAGGGAGCCGAGAGGCAGCAAAGTTTTCCGCGCGTTTATCTGCTCCAGAGCAAATATTTGTCTTGGCCGCGCTCGCTGTTCGGTTTCCTTTTTTTTCGCACGCGGGCACGCAGCAGCTTTCACGCATGTGCGTGTGGCGTCGCAGTGCCAGTCTCGCTCCGCTTCTGTCGCCGCCGAGGTGCTCCGCCCGCTGCCGTACCACGCCACGCACGACCTGTCGCTCCAGGTAAGGTACCAGCGCCCGCTGCCCAGCTGGGGCGTCACCACGCGATAGCGGGGCGCACTGCTTCCACTGTGCTAGCCGTCTCAGCGTGTTAATGGGCTGCTGCAAACGGAAAATTCATGTCTGATCAATGACTTTGAAAACAGAGCTATTCGCAATCAGGCCCAAGCGACTCAACCCGCCACTTTGGCCGGCCGCGGTGGTCTAGCGGTTCTAGGCGCTCAGTCCGGAACCGCGCGACTGCTACGGTCGCAGGTTCGAATCCTACCTCGGGCATGGATGTGTGTGATGTCCTTAGGTTAGTTAGGTTTAAGTAGTTCTAAGTTCTAGGGGACTGATGACCACAGATGTTTAGTCTCATAGTGCTCAGAGCCATTTGAACCATTTTGAACCGCCACTTTGGGGCGCCGAGGAGAGAGGAGAGCCTCTGGTGCCACAAACTGTATGATTTCAGCACAGGTTGTATCACAATCAGCAGAGCCCGCTTTGGGCACCTAGCTTGGAGAGGGGCTCAAAAGCAAGATTTGTATACAGTGCGCTTTGCAGCCAACAGCAAAAGCTGACCCGTCTATAAGTGCGCGAGGGGAAAGGGGGGCGCCAAACGATAAGTCGTTTGTGTCGAAAAATGTTCTCGGAACCGGACCTGTTTGCAGCCTATCTGATTCCCGTCATCAGATTCTAGTCCACCTGCAGGGTGTAGACCACTTGTTCCCTAGCTTGCTAGCCACTGTATGGCAGAATTTAATGAGACACGATTTCGTGAACAGTGGACGCCGCCACAATTACGACACTGGTGAAAATGTACTTACATCCAGTCTACCTGCCGGCCGGTGTGGCCGTGCGGTTCTAGGCGCTTCAGTCTGGAACCGGTGACCGCTACGGTCGCAGGATCGAATCCTACCTCGGGCATGGATGTGTGTCATGTCCTTAGGTTAGTTAGGTTTCATTAGTTCTAGGTTCTAGGCGACTGATGACCTCAGAAATTAACGCATAGTGCTCAGAGCCATTTGAAACATTTGAACACAACCTAGGGGAAATTACCCCCCGAGGCGTAAAATGAAATTTTCTGAGGGCTAAAAACTAAAAGATCCAATTCTTTCTCATTCACGAAAGTGAATTATTTTCAAACAATCATTACTATTCACACAATTTTGTAGTGCTCCAATACTGATTGTACAATTTACCAATAATTACTTTGAGAATCAATAGCATTAATGTAGTGGAGGTTGCAAGTTCCTCACATAGTCTACTCACTACGCACGTATGTTGTGCTTTGTCCCGTACATCACTGACGATAAAAGTGAGACATATAGGTAACAAATGCTAAATATCTCACGAAAATGTCTTCTCCAGTTGTAGATAGTACCTGCAGTAGTCCATTGCTTCATTACTTGCTTAGAAACAGATAAACGAATTAATTGACAGTAAAACACAGCAGTAGCTACATCTACATCTACATTTATACTCCGCAAGCCACCCAACAGTTTGTGGCGGAGGGCACTTTACGTGCCTCTGTCATTACCTCCCTTTTCTGTTCCAGTCGTGTATGGTTCGCGGGAAGAACGACTGTCTGAAAGCCTCCGTGCGCGCTCTAATCTCTCTAATTTTACATTCGTGATCTCCTCGGGAGGTATAAGTAGGGGGAAGCAATATATTCGATATCTCATCCAGAAACACACCCTCTCGAAACCTGGACAGCAAGCTACACTGCGATGCAGGGCGCCTCTCTTGCAGAGTCTGCAACTTGAGTTTGCTAAACATCTCCGTAACGCTATCACGCTTACCAAATAACCCTGTGACGAAACGCGCCGCTCTTCTTTGGATCTTCTCTATCTCCTCTGTCAACCCGACCTGGTACGGATCCCACACTGATGAGCAATACTCAAGTATAGGTCGAACGAGTGTTTTGTAAGCCACCTCCTTTGTTGATGGACTACGTTTTCTAAGGACTCTCCCAATGAATCTCAACCTGACACCCGTCTTACCAACAATTAATTTTATATGATCATTCCACTTCAAATCGTTCCGTGCGCATACTTCCAGGTATTTTACAGAAGTAACTGCTACTAGTGTTTGTTCCGCTGTCATATAATCATACAATAAAGGATCCTTCTTTCTATGTATTCGCGATACATTACATTTGTCTATGTTAAGGGTCAATTGCCACTCCCTGCACCAAGTGCCTATCCGCTGCAGATCTTCCTGCATTTCGCTGCAATTTTCTAATGCTACAACTTCTCTATATACTACAGCATCATCCACGAAAAGCCGCATGGAACTTCCGACACTATCTACAATAAGAGCTACTATAGCGCTGTAAACAATATTATTATTTTTATTATAATTATTATTATTAGTCATTGTTGGCAGACACAAACCATTAACAGCCCGAAGTCTTCCAGTTGTGCCAGTTCAGAAGTAAGGAGTGCAACCAAGTGATTTACGAATTATGAATATAGTGCACACATTTTAAACAAGTGTCTACCCTCACTGTGGATAGTTAGCTTTCTTATCTGAGAAGGAGTTGTGGATAGCACTTGCAATGCACCACGAATTCCTTCGTTATTCATTCACACACACACACACACACACACACACACACACACACACACACACATGCACGCACACACACATACACAAACCAAATATCATTCATCTTTCATCGTTTTTAAAAATGAAAGTGTTCCTAGAAGAGTCTTTCAGCCTACAGTTTAGTTAGGTGTTACAGTTCGTGGGGGTGGGGGGGGGCAACAGATGACGGGGGAGCGGGGGGGGGGGGGGGAGGACAGTCATAAGTAATGGTCTAAGAAATGCTGGGAAGCACTGGTGTAGACGATAGTTGTTTGCAGCGTACCAAGGCGTAGAGCAAGTCGAGACGAAAAGTTTGATGCAAGACGCTTGTATTCTATCAAATCGGCAACCTACCACAAATTCGCCTAGAAAATCAACCCAAGCTACAGTGCATGCGCGTCTTGCGAGATCTTCGATATTTTCTCGTTCTCTTCTCGCAAACTATCGGTCCTAGAGAAAAAACCTAACAGGACCATTTTGTATTAAATTTAATGTTTAATTTTATACTGGGATACGTTTCCGATAGAAGCCGTGGTTTCTGAGTTACTCAAAATCAACGAACGGGAGTGACCTTCAAACGTACCCCCGCCGTCACCCCCCTCCCCTTACCGGTCACGATCACGATTTTTGTTTGGTGTTTTGTTCGTGGCACCCCCCCCCCCCCCCTACCACCGTGCAAAGGTCTGCGACTTCGTGAGTTACTTCCCCTAGCGACCCTTTCTGTCTTCATTAACTAAGTTTCATTGACGCCACCAGCTTAATCGGCTGTTTCGTTAATTTAAACATCCCTGTTCGGGAAATGAAAGAAAAATGACTTTTATAAAAATTCTGCGTAATCTAATTACAATTGGATCGAAAATTAAGCGTTACAAACACCACAGTATCGTAATAAAAAGGCTACATAAACTAATGTATTTTTTCATTAATTTTATGCTGTAAAATTTGTCAAAATTGTGAGATAAAATTTACGTAAATATCAATTTTACAATTTGTAAGTGCACAGCTAAGCCGGTGGCGTAATAATAGCCCAGTCAATGAAGACCAAAAAAGATCGAATATGCGAAATAGTTCATGTGGTCACAAACTTTTGTACGATAATAGGAGGGAGTGCCATGAACAAAATCCCAAACAAAAATCCTGAACAAGAGGGATGAGTTTGAGGGTGGAGTGCATTTTAAGTTCACATCCATTCGTTTTGTTTGAATAACTCGAAAATCGCGGCCTCTAGCGTAAACGTATCCCAGTACAAAATTACACTACGTTGAATATCCTATAAAAAAAAAGGCCCTATTAATATCTCCTCTAGGCTCAATAGTTTGAGAGAACAGAATGAGAGAATATTGAAAACCTGGTGCGATGGGCATGCGCAGTAGTTTGCGTTGTATTTGTGGTACCTTCCCGACTTGATAGATTACAAGCATCCTACGCCAAATTTTTCATCTTAACTTCCTCTAAAGCACTGTGGTACGTTGAAAAAAGTTATCATGGACCATAATCTAGTGCAGGTTATATTTCTAACTGCTGGAAGGACAAACAAAAATTTGATTTTAGATATTTCATGTGATTATTGACTGAATTTAAAAATTTAAAACGCTGTTACAATCTACTCTTTAAGAGGTACAATCTTACGTTAAAAGTTAAATGCAGTAAGTCTGGTACTAAGGTTACAGAGTTTTTAACGCCTTGAGGCAGTATACATCACGCTGACCATATTACTCAGGTTATATTCACCCTGTGTTTGAGAAAGAGATTACTTACCGGCTTCCAGTAAACTTTATACATAATTTCAAAACTTTACGAAACTTTTTCTCACCGACACCTCAAAACAATAACGAAAGGAAACAAGTTTATCGCTTACTACATTTTCGCTGTTTATAAAAATTCAGCATGAGGCAATACGTTTTAATTTATTACTTCTTTAGCGGTAACTCAGTTCGCAACACACTTGCAGACAGTATCCACAAAAAAAATGGCTCTAAGCATTATAGGACTTAACAGCTGAGGTCATCAGTCCCCTAAACTTAGAACTACTTAAACCTAACTAACGTAAGGACATCACACACATCCATGCCCGAGGCAGGATTCGAACCTATGACCGTAGCAGCCGCGTGATTCCGGACTGAAGCGCCTGCAACCGCTCGGCCACAGTATCCAGACATCCAACTGAATGTACCTACAATATTCTATCATTGTACGGCACAGTTCGAGAGGTACGACGTAACAAACATTGAAATGCGTGGAAAGCTAGCTTTTTTTTAGAAGGGAGTGCAATTTAGCGATAATATAGTCATCCAGTGTTTGGCAATCAGAGCGCTTAGCATGTCCCATCAAACTTTAAATTTTGAACCCTTTCCTAAGCTTTTCATCGATTATATGCTGTACCTCAAATATTTAACTCAATAACTTGTTTTTAAAGTAATGAGACATTTGTAGCTGTTTTATTCGCGGGGGTTCGATATTTTAAGGAATTTTAAGAATTAAGAGCTGGGGTTGGGGGAGTTATTGAGGACTGACGTAGTGTCGTTAGGAAGTCATGCGACCTGTTGCATCTTTACTGATGTTATTCGGAAAAAAAAATTTCACATTAGCGATTCAGGCAAGACATTGCTATCTACAAACATGGTATGAATATTTTTCTCGCCGGCAGTATTCTAGCACCGTATTTTAGTAGTTAACTATGATAGGGAGCACAGTCGCTACTAATTTCCGAAACGAAATAATGTTTCTTCGTAGGCTCGGGTTTTATTTGAAAGAAGCACTTCATTTCAAACAGAAAAAGAGCATGAGTCAGAAAATGTCTTCTTTTAAGCAACTACTTTTTAAGACAACACAAACTGTTTCAGTTCACGATATTGTGCACCGAAATGCACCTATATATTGGTAAAATTGTTTTCACGTTGTTCACGCATACAGAACCAAGTTCGCTGGTCGTTACACTTGGGTCCAGAACCCTCACATATACGTTGCCAACGGCCTTCCCGCGTTGGTAAAACCGGTTCAGACGCGATCACCGAATTTAAGCAACGCTGGGCTCGATTTGTACGTGGATGGGTGACCGTCCGAGGAAAACGGGCTGGCGTTGGCTGTCGGACACACAAGTCGCGAAGTGGCCTGCAGTTGAAAGACTTGCACCAGGCTGGTGTGCCACAGGACATTATTACACATTGCGTAAAAGAAGTCATAGTGTGTTATTTGAATAAACTGTTTTGTCACTACTGGCCAGGTTCGAACAAATGGTCATTGTCAGTTGTCATGTATATACACATATCAAAAGAAGTTTTGCGTCACCTCGGTTCCGAGAGTTCCAGAACCTGTACATAAAATTGGAATAGAGATCAACATAAATATCGTTTCCGCCCTTTTTATTGCTCACGAAAACCACACATTGCATGTTGTACCACCATACAGCGAGACCTTCAGATGTGGTGGTCCAGATTGCTATACACACCGGTACCTCTAATAGCCAGTAGCACGTCCTCTTGCATTGATGCATGCCTGTATTCGTCGTGGCATACTATCCACAAGTTCGTCAAGGCACTGTTGGTCCAGATTGTCCCACTCCTCAACGGCGATTCGGCGTAGATCCCTCAGAGTGGTTGGTGGGTCACGTCGTCCATAAACAGCCTTTTCAATCCATCCCAGGCATGTTCGATAGGGTTCATGTCTAAAGAACATGATGGCGACTCTAGTCGAGCGACGTCGTTATCCCGAAGGAAGTAATTCACAAGATGTGCACGATGGGGGCGCGAACTGTCGTCCATGAAGACGAATGCCTCGCCAATATGCTGTCAATATGCTTGTACTATCGGTCGGAGAATGGCATTCACGTATCGTACAGCCATTACGGCGCCTTCCATGACCACCAGCGGCGTACGTCGGCCCCACATAATTCCACCCGAAAACAGCAGGGAACCTCCAACTTGCTGCACTCGCTGGACAGTGTGTCTAAGGCGTTCAGCCTGACCGGGTTGCCTCCAAACACGTCTCCAACGATTATCTGGTTGAAGGCATATGCGACACTCGTCGGTGAAGAAAACGTGATGCCAATCCTGAGCGGTCAATTCGGAATGTTGTTGGGCCCATCTGTACCGTGCTGTATGGTTTCGTAGTTTGCAAAGATGGACCTCGGCATGGACGTCGGGAATGAAGTTGCGCATCATGTAGCCTATTGCGCACAGTTTGAGTCGTAACACGGCGTACTGTGGCTGCACGAAAAGCATTATTCAACATGGTGGCGTCGCTGTCAGGGTCCTCCGAGCCATAATCCGTAGGTAGCGGTCATCCATTGCAGTAGTAGCCCTTGGGCGGCTTGAGTGAGGCATGTCATCGGCAATTCCTGTCTCTTGTATCTCCTCCATGTCCGAATAACATCGCTTCGGTTCACTCCGAGACGCCTGGACACTTCCCTTGCTGAGAGCCCTTCCTGGCACAAAGTAACAATGCGGACGCAATCGAACTGCGGTATTGACCGTCTAGGCATGGTTGAACTACAGACAACACGAGCCGTGTACCTCCTTCCTAGTAGAATGACTGGAACTGAACGGCTGTCGGACCGCCTCCGTCTAATAGGCGCTGCTCATGCATGGTTGTTTACATCTTTGGGAGGGTTTAGTGACGTCTCTGAACAGTAAAACGGACTATGTCTGTGATTCACTATTCACCGTCAACGTCTGTCTTCATGAGTTCTTGGAACCGGGGTGATGCAAAACTATTTTGATGTGTGTATGGTCATATATGTTTGATAATTATGATGTAGTAGAAATTGGACAGTAGTGACAAATAAAACTTAAAGAACACACTCTCAGCCGAACCATGATGTCTTCTACGAGATGTTTTCTTTAGCTTTCGACGGAAGTTTTTGTTAAAATTCATACCAGGTTTGTTGGTGAAAATAACTTTCTGAGACCGGAAATGTAAAGCTTTTCTTAAAAAAATAATTAAATATCCTGAATAAAGGAGAAACTTTTACACCTTTTGTTTTTAACAGAATCTGACGAAGACCATTAGTTGGAACTAACTATTCGGAAAGGTTGTGCAGTATAGTTACGATCTTCTCGATTGGGCATTGTGACGAAGCGTCCAATGTGTCGGGAATGGTACTATGAAATCCTAAAGGGACCCATCGGTATCAACATCCTAGCTCCCACAACGCAGCTACAAGTAAATTTATTTTTAACATTCCGCATTATTTTGAACCAGTGGATGTGGTTTAAAACTTCGACAATTTGGCCGAAACAGCAATCAGTAGCTATACATTTTCTTGTCGTATTCATTCTCCCATGAGGTAGGTTTCAACCCATCGCAGCTTTATCTAACATCTGGGGAAACGGTTAAATTTGACATGGCTGTGCTGACCTAAATAAATTACGCATCTTTAGGTAGACTGAGAGTAAGAACATTTTCACCAGTGTCGTAATTGCGGCGACGTCCACTGTTCACGAAATCATGTTTCATTAAATCCTGCCATACAGTGGCTATTTAGTCCTGGCCAACTCCTATTTGTAAAGCAACCTGAGCGCAAAGGTAGTTTGATCACTGTGGTTCTTTTCTGGCACGACCCTACTGACGGTGACATCTTCTTTGCCTCACTCAGACTTTGAACTGATTAATCCAGCGGAAACCGAAAGCCGCGCTTTTTGATTTGTTGTTCAGCACTTACCACAAAGCCATCAAGCCACACGACAGAAGGTCCAGAATGTTGGTATAATGGAACTGGCCACGATGTATCAGTGTCGTTTACACATAACTGTGTTTGGTTACGGTCGAGATAAAGACACATAAAAGATACATCCGTCCAGTGTCGCATACTGGAGAAGGCAATGGTAAAATGATCTCATTAGTTCAGTGATCGCTGTATCAAGCAGAAATCTACAGATATCTGTCTTTGAAAGCTGGCCCCTATTTTGACAGGCGCAAAAATTACTCAGTCTACGGTCACCCAGAATGAGAGCATTTGGTGACTTGCAACAAACTTTACTCATAATTTTAAACCTTTTAGAAACTTCTTCTCGCTAACACCGTAACAAAATGAAAGAAAAAAATTGATGACTTACTGCATTTTTGTTGTTCATGCAGTAAAACTTCAATATTAGGCATGACGTTTTAATTTAGTACTTCTTTACTACTAAGTCTATTCGCAACGCATTATGTAGACAGATTCCACATATTCCACTAAACGTACATGAAAAATTACAGCACTGCACAACACGTAGCTCTCAAGATGAGACGTCTTATACATGAGAGTCCTGTTCTTTAAAGAATGGGGTTGGGGGGGAGGAGGGGGGGGGGGTATGTTTACTGGGTCTACTGGAAACGGACGTGATCTGTGGATCGGTTCTAATTCCATTTTTGTAGATGGATGTGATCTATCCTCTTTTCTTACCACAGAAAACGTATCTGATCTAGAAGAAACTTCGCTAAACTGTGACCAATAGCGGCACGATTCACTCGCAAAGTCTGTAAGGAACTCGACAGCAACTCCAAGAAGAGTGAACGAGACGTAGGTTTTCTGTACATCTGATCGCAGAACATTGGCTGCTAAAGACGAAGGTCCACGTTCTATTCCTGCTGCAGCACAAAGATGTAATCTGTCGCGAATTTTCGTGTTGTGTGCTGGTCTGCGGGTGTTGACCTCGATAGCTTTGTTTACAAAGGCGGCGTGGGATAGCCGCGCGGTCTCTGGGCACGTTGCCACGGTCCGCGCGGTTCCCGCCGTCGCAGGTTCGAGTCCTCCCTTGGGCATGGGTGTGTGTGTGTGTGTGTGTGTGTTGTCCTTATCGTAAGTTATTTTAAGTAGTGTGTAAGACTAGGGACCGATAACCTCAGCAGTTTGGTCCCGTAGGAACTTACCACAAATTTCCAAACATTTGTTTTCAAGGCACTCGTGTAATTCTTCGCTGCTAAATGGTTACGCAGCCTCTAGCTTACGCAACATTCCCGTATCACACAGAGACGTAAACAGCGGACAAGCATTTCAAAAACGCCACGCGGTACGCTGAAATCGCCAAACGCCGTCTGAGCTCCAATAGATTGTGTGACGTACAATACGTGCAACACAGCTGTTTTGATTTCTAGTTCTTATCTTCACTTATTTTTTCCGCAGTAAAAGTCAATCCTCCGATTCATTCTCCGCGCAGATTTCGCAGTACTAGCTATTGCGTTTGAAGCTGCTCTATCTGTTGTGACAGGGGTTACGTTTCCCGCAATTCTTATATAATGTCTGTTTATCATTTCCGAGTACATGAAATGTATTCGACACAAATTTTCATAGTCGTCATTCCATTACGCGGTTGATGGTAGTCCATATTCGCAACTGCGAATACATTTCATGCATTTCGTGACGGCTGTAGTCGCAGCAGTACTTGTTCCTTCGGACACACATGCATTTCAGAAGGAACATCACATCGTCATTCGAAATTACGCAGGCGCTGCAATATCGTATTTCCTAGTACGAAAACGAGGCACTACGAATTGCGTTACATCGATAAAGATGTTGAGTTTCCCGTATTTCTACATATAGATATACGTGGATCAGTCGGAACATTATGTTCACGTACCTAATAGGCAGTACGTCCACCTATGGGCCAGATAAGAAGAGGCAATGCATCGTGGCATGGAAGCAATAAGGCCTTCGTAGGTCGCTAGAGTGAGTTGACACCACATCTGCACACGAAGTCACCTAATCCCGTAATTTGCTGGGAGGGGGCGATGAGCTCTGATGGCACGTTCAATAACATCCCAGATCCGTTCGATCTGGTTCAGATATGGGTAGTTGCCGGGCCAGCACATCAATTGGAACTCGGCACTGTGTTCCTCGAACATCTCCATCACACTCTTGGCCTTGTGACATGCCGCACATTACGTTGTTGAAAAATGCAACCGCCGTCAAGAAACATGATCGTAATGGAGGGGTGTACGTGGTCTGCAACCGGCGTATGATACTCCTTGGCCGTCACGGTGCCTTGCACGAGCTCAGATGGACCCATACATGCCCACATCAAAATTTCCCAAGGAGCTGTTCCCCTGGAAGATGACGGATTCGCGCCTTGCCATCGGCAAGATGAACAAGATATCGGGATTCATCAGACCGTGCAACGTTCTGTCAGTGCGCCAACATGCAGTGCCAATCGTCATGTGTCCATTTCAGTCGTAGTTGCTGATGTCATGCTGTTAACATTGGAACATGCATGGGTCGTCGGCTGCAGAGGACCATCAAAATGGTTCAAATGGCTCTTAGCACTATGGGACTTAACTGCTGTGGTCATCAGTCCCCTAGAACTTAGAACTACTTAAACCTAACTAACCTAAGGACATCCCACACATCCATGCCTGAGGCAGGATTCGAACCTGCGACCGTAGCGGTCGCGCGGTTCCCGACTGTAGCGCCTAGAACCGCTCGACCACTTGGGCCAGCGGAGGCCCATCGTTAGGGGCGTTCGATGCACTGTGTGTTCAGACACACCTGTACTCGGCCCAGCATTAAAGTCTGATGTTACACTACTGGCCATTAAAATTGACGTGCTACATACGTCAAATTTAACCGTAGGAAGAAGATGCTGTGATATGCAAATGATTAGCTTTTCAGAGCATTCACACAAGGTTGGCGCCGGTGACGACACCTACAACCTGCTGACATGACGAAAGTTTCCAACCGATTTCTCATACACAAAAAGCAGTTCACCGGCGTTGCCTGCTGAAACGGTGATGTGATGCCTCGTGTAAGGAGGAGAAATGCGTACCATCACGTTTCCGACTTTGATAAAGGTCGGATTGTAGCCTATCGCGATTTCGGTTTATCGTATCGCGACATTGCTGCTTGTGTTGGTCGAGATCCAATGACTGTTAGCAGAATATGGAATCGTTGGGTTCAGGAGGGTAATACGGAACGCCGTGCTGGATCCCAACGGCCTCGTATCACTAGCAGTCGAGATGACAGGCATCTTATCCGCATGGCTGTGACGGATCGTGCGGCCATGTCAAAAGATGCGGACGTTTGCAAGACAACCATCTGCACGAACAGTTCGACGACGTTTGCAGCAGCATGGACTGTAAGCTCAGAGACCATGGCTACGGTTACCCTTGACGCTGAATCACGGACACGAGCGCCTGCGATGGTGTACTCAACGATGAACCTGGGTGCACGAATGGCAAAATGTCATTTTTTCGGGTGAATCCAGGTTCTGTTTACAGCATCATGATAGTCGCGTCGGTATTTGGCGACATCGCGGTGAACGCACGTTGGAAGCCCGGTGTGATGGTATGGGGTGCCATTGGTTACACGTCTCGGTCACCTCTTATTCGCGTTGACGGCACTTTGAACAGCGGACGTTACATTTCAGATGTGTTATGACCCGTGGCTCTACCCTTCATAGGATCCCGCGAAACCCTACATTTCAGCAGGATAGTGCACGACCGCATGTTGAAGGTCCTGTACGGGCCTTTCTGGATACAGAAAATGTTCGACTGCTGCCCTGGCCAGCACATTCTCCAGATCTCTCACCAACTGAAAACGTCTGGTCAATGGTGACCGAGCAACAGGCTCTTCACAATACGCCAGTCACTACTCTCGATGAACTGTGGTATCGTGTTTAAACTGCATGGGCAGCTGTACCTGTACACCTCATCCAAGCTCTGTTTGACTCAATGCCTAGGCGTATCAAGGCCGTTATTACGGCCAGAGGTGGTTGTTCTGGGTACTGATTTCTCAGGATCTATGCACCCAAATTGCCTGAAAATGTAATCACATATCAGTACTAGTATAATCTATTTGTCCAATGAAACCCATTTATCATTGCATTTCTTCTTGGTGTAGCAATTTTAATGGCCAGTAGTGTAGTTCCACCACATTTCGCAACCTGTCCTGTTTTTCGTGTCTGCCCAGCCTACGACGTCCGACGTCTGTAATGGGGCGTGGCCACCCATCCCCACGACATCTAGACGTGGTTCCACCTTGGTTTCGCGACGTGTTGGAAGACACTCACCACAGCACTCCTTGAACACCCAACAAGTGGTACAGTTTCCCGTATGCTCCTGCCGAGCCTCCAGGCCATCACAATCTGCACTCGGTCAGACAGATAGATCGCTCGCCTTCCCCATTACACACTCAGACAGCACGCTCAGTGATACTACATGCACCGTGCGTGTGTCTGACTATCAGTCATTCCTTACGAGGTGATGCTGCTATCGCCTGGACGGGTTTCTATCGATAGCAGGTCGGTGGTCGTAATGTTCTGGCTGATTAGCGTATATTCCTTAAGTCATAGTACAGTACATGGCTAGAGTACTTTCTACCACTGCTCGTCATCATATAGCCTCAGCCACAGGTAAAGCAGATGGCAGACTTCACTTGCTAGAATACTAGGGAAAGGAAATCAGTCTACAGAGGAAATTGCTTACAAAATGCTTGTAGGACACACCCTAGAATATTGCTTAATTATGTGGGACTTGTGTCAAAAAGGACTAACTGAGGAAATCAACACAAACTGAGAAGTTAGATGTATAATGTCCCAGAAAAGTCTGCTTAGGAAGTTTCATGAACCAGCTTTAAGTGAAGAATCTGGACGTATACTATAGCACTCTACGTATCGATCCCGCAGGGATGTCGATAGTGAAATGAGGCTAATTACAGCGGCACAGATGTCTTTAAGAAGCATTCTTCTACGCTCCATGCACGGATGAGGGAGAAAGAAGTCATAATAAATGGTAGGATGATGAGTACCCAGTGCTGTGCACTTTGCAGTGGTTTGCAGAATATAGATGTAGATGGAGATGGATTTTGTAGATTGCAATATTGCTCTGCCGTCTGTCGCAAATGCTGTTTCCATAAATTTTCTCTATTTCGCGAGAAGCTCGTCTTCTTCCCTTCAAGGATAGTAATGTCCACGCCTACAAGACAATGAAAAAAATGGACTTCGTTACTCGAGACTATATCTGTCAGCATCTCAGAATGGAGCTCAGTAACTAGGCAGAAATACTCGTACTTCTATCTCTCGCTGAGTAAGACAAAATGTCTGACAGGTAACGTATCAGATTTTAAGCCTAGCCTAAAATAAGTCTTCTGGAAAATTCTTTCTATTTTTAATCAAAATCTGGTAGAACATGTAGCTAAAACAAAAACTAATTTTAAGTTTGTTCAAAAAATGGTTCAAATGGCTCTGAGCACTTAATTTCTGAGGTCATCAGTCCCCTAGAACTTAGAACTACTTAAACCTAGCTAACCTAAGAACATCACACACATCCATGCCCGAGGCAGGATTCGAACCTGCGACCGTACTGGTCGCACAGTTCCAGACTGTAGCGCCTAGAACTACTCGGCCACCGCGGATGGCCAGTGTAAGTTCGTTACCAGTTACATTGAATGGTTAAGTTGTTATCAACCTGAAGGCTTTAGAATGAAATTTTCACTCTAGAGTGGGGTGTGCGCTGATATGAAATTTCCTGGCAGATTAAAACTGTGTGCCAGACCGAGACTCGAACCCAGGACCTCTGCCTTTCACGGGCAAGTGCTCTACCGACTGTGCTACCCGAGCACGACTCACGCTCCATCGTCACAGCTTTTGTTCCACCAGTACCTCGTCTCCTACCTTCCAAACTTCACAGAAGCTCTCCTGCGAAACTTGCAGGAAGGTGCTTTTGGCCAGTACTGTTCCTCATTCGATTTCCTCGACACATCTGTCAATAATTTATTACGTTTAAATAGTGCGCTCAGATCAGTGCGTTTACCCCGACAATTTGTGTCTCGCAGATGTTACGTATCGCAAAGTCGCTGCCGCTGCTGCTGCTGGCGTCGTGGGCGTCGGCCGCTCCGGCCGTCGTCTCGGCGCCCCTGTCGACGATGAAGGCGTCGGCGTCCTCGTCTTCGGACGAGTCCGAGCTGGTACCGTCGCCGTGCAAGACCTACTGGACGTACACCGGCTCCAAGGCGGACTGCCGGGCCGCCGGGCTGACCGACCTGCCGGCCTCGCTGGACCCGGCGGCGCAGCAGCTCGACCTGTCCGACAACAACCTGACGGCGCTGCGCAACGGCTCGCTGGCGGCGCTGGGGCTGTCGGCGCTCGAGCTGCTCGACGCGGGCGCCAACGCGCTGGCCGCCGTCGAGCCGGACGCGTTCCGCGGGCTGCGCCTGCTGCGCACCGTGCGCCTCAGCGACAACCGGCTGCGCGCGCTGCACGCCGACACGTTCGCGCACAACCCGCGCCTGCAGGAGCTCTTCCTGGACGGCAACCCGCTGGCGGCGCTGCCCGCCGACGGCGCCTGGCTGCGCGCGCCGCTGCTGCTCGTGCTCGACGCGTCGCGCTGCGGCCTGGCCGCGCTGCCGCGCCGCGCGCTCGCCGCGCTGCCGCACCTGCGCGCGCTCTACCTCGCGCGCAACAGGCTGCGCGCGCTGCCCTCCGCGCCCGGCGCCTTCGCCGCCTCGTCGGCGCTGCTCTTCCTCGACCTGTCGGCCAACCGGCTGCGCGACCTGCCCGCCGGCGCCTTCTCCGGGCTGGGCGCGCTGCGCAGGCTCGACCTGCAGGACAACGAGCTGCTGGCGCCGCCCGCCGCCGCCTTCGCGCCTCTGCGCTCGCTGGCGCGCCTCGAGCTGGGAGGCAACCCGCTGGCGTGCGACTGCGCGCTATACCCGCTGCGCTCCTGGGCAGCCGCGCGCAACCTTTCCGTGCGTGCGCACTGCGCAGCCACCGGTGCCGCCTGGACGCTGCTCGACAACCTCGACTGCCCGGCCTGAGCCACCGCGACGCCACACACCACCCGCCGCCACTGCACGTCTGTCCGGCAGCAGATCCCGGCGGCTACTCACTCGAACGGTGTCTCACTTTCCTTTCGCCCACACCGCTCGTCTTTCATCCATTCCATTTCGAGCATTGTGTAAACAGTTTCCATTACAGTGCAAACCGTTACTCTCCCTCTACTGGATGCTCCTAGCCGACATCACTCTCTAACACTCTGTAGCTCCATTTCTGTACCACAGTCCAGCCCGTATCTCTCATTCGCATATTTCCCCAGTGACAGTTCCTAACACGTATTCGACTGCCTCACTTTCCTCTTTATTTCTTTTCTGTGGCTGTTTCTGTCATTTAAATCGTTCCCATTAGAATGTCATTCATTGCTCAGTCTACTGTGCTTCGAACCCATTCTGATTTCTCACAAAGGTGCTACCCTCCCAAACTTCACAACCTTTATTCCTACAAAAAATAGAACACATTCTTCCATCGTACGTACATTTGCCCGACGTATTCTCCAAAAGTAATACGAAAGCACTGTCTACTTCTGTTTACATCTGCTTTTTCTATCCCTGTAAGTTCAGGCACCTTGAAATTTCTAAAGAATTGTCAGTGACTCACCTCTGAATGTGTACCCTGCATACAGGAACAAAAGGTTAGTGAATAGTTTTAAGCAGTGACTACAGCCTCTCCACCTGGAAGGATTAACAGAAGAAACAATTATTCTCCAAATGCCAGATTTTCTTCTTCTCTGCTCAAGTAGCATTAATAGCATTCAACTGGCCACTTCTTTACAACTGTGCTCCTCTCAGTATCAGTACCATCTTTATTTTATTAGTGCTTGACACAGATCTTGTCACAGTTTATGAGATTAATCAGTATTTAATGCATGTTTCACGAACAACGTCAAAAATTACTTGTGCCTTCTGTTCAAAATATGATTGCACATGTTAATTTCTCTATTAATATTACCTAATGATGCAATCTCTAACCCAAACTATGACCCAAATATTAGTGTACTCACTAAATTGTGTCTGAGTAGCCATTTAATTGTCACTAAAATCAAATATTTACTGTAATCAATCTCTTCATATCCATCACTCAGTCAGTAATGAGTAAATTAAATTTCATATACATATGTTACCACAACAGTGGTATGTGCTCTTGTACTGTCTATGTTTTGCTGTCACACTGCTGGGAATATTGCAAGTGTCCTTGAGTGGCAAATGTTGCTTCTATGGTTCATATTCTCTTCCTTACATTATCCACACCTCCTGTCCACACGCTTCCTTCCCTTGCCCTTCCTATTCTGCTTCTATCCTTGACTAAACAATTCTCACAGCATTCAGTTTTATCATATCCATTTAGCTATTCTTTCATATTGTAAATAAGTTTATCATACTATGATCATTTTTCATTTATTTCAGATAAGAAAATTGTTCACTTTGATATGTGGAAGACTGTCTTCCTCACTCATTACTTTTCCAAAGCATATTTTCAATCACGACTGATGATACCATTGTACAATGAACTACACAGATGACACAAGTTCTTTGTATGTGGTCTTATGTTTCCCGACTGATCAAACTCAGGAGAATCCACACATTGTGCAGCCAGTGTATATACAGTACAGTATTCGCGCTATGTGGGAGTGTCTACATAAGCTTCTTATTTTTTCTTGGGCTTTATTGGATCACTCTCTGACTGGAAAGTTAGTGTCTTAATTGAACTATATCGACAATGTCGTTTTACAGTATTCGTGATTTTGCTGCTTAATCACCTTTTGAGAACAGAATTATATCTATTTTCCCCTTAAGTTGTATGTAGTGATTTGTAGAAAACATTTCATTGACACTGCTACATCCAAGATTGTAGATATTTATTTATATTTATAGACTGAAGATACAATGTAATTTTTATGCCAGTATAATGTAATAAAATATGTTAAACAAAAATTATTTGTCATTTTCCTTAATATTCCTACCCAAACACTGTTTTAGCCACACTGTTGTAGCTCACAGTGTATGAATAACTGGGAAATGGAGGTAAAACACAGAGAAGGTATGTCTACATGGCACTGACTTGATATCTAGGAAATCATATGACTCCATTTAATCATTTAAGACAAATGCAGTTCTGAATAAAATCTCTGGGCACTGAAACCTCATTTTGAAGGTGTGGGACACAACTCTATGTCCAATAAACCTGATGTGGATCTTCTCTGGCTTCACTAAATTACTTGAAGCAAATGCTGCAGTAGTTTATTCAACAAATTGTCACACTTGTTGTGCCTCATTCCATCTCTAAACACACTGCAACAGTGGATCATTAAACCTAAATCCTTATTTCTTTCTTCCGCTAACTTGAGAGAACTGTTGCAAAAGATATAACCATTGTCTTGGTCATCAAATGCATTGTGCTACCAATAGGTTCTATGTAATATATAAATCATAGGGCACTAACATTAGGATGATTTAATACAACATTCTGCAATTTTGGCCACAGGTGAGATTTCTTCTTGGACATTTCTGGTCCATTAATATAGTTGAAGCTTCTTTTGTTGTCAAGACATAGAACGAACATTGAATCATTGCCACTGACCTCATTCGCAAGCATCAAATAACTAATGACAGCCTGAAACTACCATGCATTTCGGATAAAGTGTTAGAATTCGTTGCTTTCATGTGATATCATATTCTTCAGACATGACAAGGCAGCTGAGATCAATAAGGAGGGGAAGTAAGACTTTGTCTCATTGAGAAAGAGATCATTACGAAGGAATTTGGAGTTAGGAAGGGAGAGTGGGAGGATTGGACATTTGATGGGGCAGGAATGATCTTGGCATTCCTCATATATGAATTATGGAAATTATGGAACGCATAAATCCGCTTAGAAAAGTTAAAGACCTACTGCCTCCCTTCCCGCCCCACTCCCCCACCCCACCCCGCCGCACCTCCCTAAATGTCTGTCAGCACTTGCCATGTTAACGTTTGATAAAACTATATAATGGCTATTCCAAGGCATATCGTTTACCTAGTAGTTTGGATCCTAAATCCGCCCAAATCTCTCTTTTACAACCTCATCTGTCACTTATGCATGATGCCTATAAATTATTTCTGATATCAATAGGCTGGAAAAGTAGCCTGTGAGTACTGAAAGATGGTCTCGCAGAGTTCTCACAAAAGTCGTAATACAAAGCGTCTGTGCCTTACTAATTGGGATAAATCCACTTCGTTATGTAGGCAGAACCTGTAGAAGCGCATAGAGGATAGAACGATAAACTGTTGTAATGTGGCTACTCTTTTGAACAATGGCGCTACTAGGAGAATTAGAAACATGAAGCCCTGATTTATTGAAACTATGCCTTGTAATAAACAGACTCACGATCGAACTAATCAGTTCTGTTACGCTATATGACTTCCATAGTGAAAAAGTAAACCGAAAGAGCAGCTCATGCGTAGATCGTGCAACGTAATGAAAGGCGGGCATAGCATGAATAACTTAACATCAATGAATAGGAAGATCGCTTCTAAGATCTTACCAAATTTACTGAGCGTAATAGTGAACCTCTCGACCACTGTGCAATGGTAATCAAGGCTCCTCTGTCTAACGTCAATAGTCCAATATGAAAAGTTAGCAACTGCTGGCAATACGAGTCAGGATCATTTGAATAAGCTGCAGTTTGAAAAATTTAAAAACGTGTGACCTATTAAGTAACACATCGACGCAACTCTCTCTGCAATTTAGCTTGTGGTTCTTGACCACATGCTTCTACAGCTTCAGCGACAGCTCTTCTTCATTCAGCGCCTGTCGTTAAGATCTAGCTTCGCAGCTGGAATGTAATGGGGCATCTACTAGTAAATAATGGGAAATCATTTGAGAAATGAAATGCTTCACAAGCTTTGTTAAGTGCAACAGTTAGGTAGACAAAGGTGACAACTTGCCACAACTTCCAAAATGTGTGTGAATCCCTAAGAGACCAAACTGCTGAGGTAATCGGTGCCTAAACTTACATACTAGTTAAAGTAATTTATACTAAGACCAACACACACACCCATGCCCGAGGGAGGACTCGAATCTCCGGCGGGAGGGGCCGCGCAATCCGTGACATGACACCTCAAACCGCGCGGCCACTCCGCGCAGCTTTTCAACAAGTGAACACGAGATGGACAAGCACACTTAAAAACGTACGTAAATAGTTAATAAATGATTTAGGAAAATGTAAATGAGAATCAACATGTGCAATTAGCTCGTATAATTGTTTCCAAGTTAGCAACGAATACGAGCCAATAAGCTTCCGAAAAACCTGTGTTCATGAACCAAGTTACACATTAACTGGTTGTTTTTCAAAGAGCTCTTTGCGGGGTGGGTGAGTGGGTACGTAAAAAACAGTATTCCATTTGAGTTTGTGGATGTGTCAAAGCACTGAACTGAAAAGATATTTGAATGTTGTGTACTCGTGGTTGAATTTAATGAAACTAAACTTTTAATTATAGTTATTTATAGGTTCGCTAACTCTGACTTCAATGGATTTCTGCTCAAGCTAGAGAGGGTTCTTGGTTCACTTTATAGGAAGAACCAAAAATTAGTTCTATGTCGTGACTTCAATATTAATTTTGTTGTGTGTTTGTCCACGAAAATGGATGTTGGAAGATCTCCTAAAATCATATGATCTGATGCAAACTGTATTCTTTCTAACCAGCGTGCAGAGAAACACTAGCACAACCATATACAATATTTTTGTTCATTTTTCTTTACTAGATGGGCATTCTATTAGTAAACGACTGAATGGCCTTTCAGACCATGTTGCACAAATTTTAACTCTGAACGGTTTTTGTAATAAAACAAATGGTCTATATAATTACAAAATAGATAGAAAAACTAATCCAACGTTAAGGAACAAGAGTGGCTGGATGTTCTGATAACATAGATGACAAATAGGACTATAATGATTTCTTTAACATCTTTCTCTCTCTCTTTGAAAGTTGCTTTCCATTAGAATGTTCAAAACAGGGTACTAACAGCAAAAGGCAGCCTGGGGGCTGACTAGTGGGAGAAGGATGTCATGTAGAAGAAAGTAGGAATTATATCAAAATGTTAGAAGTAGTCGCAATCTAGCTACAGTGGCCCATTTCAAACAGTACTGTAAGGTGCATATAAATTTTATTAGGAAGACAAAGGGAAATGTGGTACACAAATAGAACACAGCTTATTCATGGGATAAAATTCTGAATATAGCTGGTGAATCAAATAAAAACTTCGTTTCTACAGGGCATCACATAACTCTCTTGGAAAATGGATTTCCGAGATTGATAACTGAAATATCCCCCTGTGATACTGACAAAGGGGAAACTGAGTCAATAATTAAATTACTGAAGACTAAGGACTCTCATGGATATGATGGAGTATGTATCAGAAATCAAAAGCACTGAGCTGCACATATTAGCCCTGTATTTTGCCATATTTGTAATTTTTCCTTTAGGAATGGTCAGTTTCCTGAACAATTAAAGTTCTCAGTAATAAAGCCATTTTATAAAAAGGGAGAAAGGTATAACGTAGACAATTTTAGAACTATTTCTATGCCATCAGTGTCCGCTAAAGTTATTTAAAAGGCTGTATATGTAAGGATAATTGATCATTTCATTTCACACAAATTGTTGTCAAATGTACAGTTTGACTTTAGAAGTGGTTTAACAACTAAAAAAGTTGTATTCCCAGTTCTCTGTCACGTACTAGATTGATTAAACAAAATGTTTCGAACGCCAGGAATCTTTATTTTATGTAACTAAGGCATATGATTGTGTTGATCTCAAAATACTGTTCCAGAAGTTGGACAATTATGGAGTGCGGGGAGTAGCTCATAATTAGTTTAATTCTTACTTTAAGAACAGACAGCAAAAGGTCATTCTCCACAATACTGAGGATGACTATGATGTGGTGTCCGAGTGGGGCACGGTTAAACTTGGGGGGGGGGGGGGAGGGGGGTGCCACAGAGATCAGTGGTATGCCTTCTAGTATTACAGGTGATTCGAAAATATTTCTCTTTGTTGATGACACTAGTTTGGTAGCAAAGCGTGTTGAGTGTAACGTCGACACTGTTTCAAATAGTGCAGTTCAAGTGACAGGTTCATGGTTTGTAGAAAATAAATTAACGCTAAATCATAGTAAGGCTCAGTTTTTACAGTTTCTAGCGCACAATTCAGCAAAACTTGACGTTGTAATTATACAGAATGGGCATACGATTAGCCCATATTCAGGAATTAGTTCAAAGACTTACTGCTGCCATTTTTACTATTAGGACGGTATCTGAAGTAAGCGATATTTCGACATGAAAAGTACTCTACTTTATTTTCATTCACTTATGACGTATGGTATTATGTTTTGAGGTAACATTTCCCATTCTCAAATGATATTTTTGGCTCAGAAACGGGCGGCTGGGCGGTTTAGGCAGTAAGTGATGAAAGTTCACCTCTTGTCGATCCCTGTCCAGTCGTCCGAATAGTCTGACACTGGCCTCTCTGTCTCTCTCGCTATATATATATATATATATATATATATATATATATATATATATATATATATATATATATATATACATATACTCCTGGAAATTGAAATAAGAACACCGTGAAATCATTGTCCCGGGAAGGGGAAAATTTATTGACACATTCCTGGGGTCAGATACATCACATGATCACACTGACAGAACCACAGGCACATAGACACAGGCAACAGAGCATGCACAATGTCGGCACTAGTACAGTGTATATCCACCTTTCGCAGCAATGCAGGCTGCTATTCTCCCATGGAGACGATCGTAGATATGCTGGATGTAGTCCTGTGGAACGGCTTGCCATGCCATTTCCACCTGGCGCCTCAGTTGGACCAGCGTTCGTGCTGGACGTGCAGACCGCGTGAGACGACGCTTCATCCAGTCCCAAACATGCTCAATGGAGGACAGATCCGGAGATCTTGCTGGCCAGGGTAGTTGACTTACACCTTCTAGAGCACGTTGGGTGGCACGGGATACATGCGGACGTGCATTGTCCTGTTGGAACAGCAAGTTCCCTTGCCGGTCTAGGAATGGTAGAACGATGGGTTCGATGACGGTTTGGATGTACCGTGCACTATTCAGTGTCCCCTCGACGATCACCAGTGGTGTACGGCCAGTGTAGGAGATCGCTCCCCACACCATGATGCCGGATGTTGGCCCTGTGTGCCTCGGTCGTATGCAGTCCTGATTGTGGCGCTCACCTGCACGGCGCCAAACACGCATACGACCATCATTGGCACCAAGGCAGAAGCGACTCTCATCGCTGAAGACGACACGTCTCCATTCGTCCCTCCATTCACGCCTGTCGCGACACCACTGGAGGCGGGCTGCACGATGTTGGGGCGTGAGCGGAAGACGGCCTAACGGTGTGCGGGACCGTAGCCCAGCTTCATGGAGACGGTTGCGAATGGTCCTCGCCGATACCCCAGGAGCAACAGTGTCCCTAATTTGCTGGGAAGTGGCGGTGCGGTCCCCTACGGCACTGCGTAGGATCCTACGGTCTTGGCGTGCATCCGTGCGTCGCTGCGGTCCGGTCCCAGGTCGACGGGCACGTGCACCTTCCGCCGACCACTGGCGACAACATCGATGTACTGTGGAGACCTCACGCCCCACGTGTTGAGCAATTCGGCGGTACGTCCACCCGGCCTCCCGCATGCCCACTATACGCCCTCGCTCAAAGTCCGTCAACTGCACATACGGTTCACGTCCACGCTGTCGCGGCATGCTACCAGTGCTAAAGACTGCGATGGAGCTCCGTATGCCACGGCAAACTGGCTGACACTGACGGCGGCGGTGCACAAATGCTGCGCAGCTAGCGCCATTCGACGGCCAACACCGCGGTTCCTGGTGTGTCCGCTGTGCCGTGCGTGTGATCATTGCTTGTACAGCCCTCTCGCAGTGTCCGGAGCAAGTATGGTGGGTCTGACACACCGGTGTCAATGTGTTCTTTTTTCCATTTCCAGGAGTGTATATATATATATGTATATGTACATATATATATATATATATATATATATATATATATATATCACCTTTCACTCAGTTAATACTAGACAGAAATCCAATCGTCATTTTGATCGCACTTCCTTGACTCTGAGCAGAAAGACGTGCAGTATTCTGCTGCATCCATTTTCGATAAGATACCACAAAAATTTAAAAAATCTTAGTAGTAATTCACATGGATTTAAATCTAAACTGATGAGTTTCTTCATGGGCAGTTCTTCTATTCTATCGAGCCGTTCGTTGAAAAATCAAGCTAATTCCTGTGCTATAATGTCGATTGCGTTTATATAAACTTATACCTTGTCGTCTTTTTAGGATTCATAAATATTTTATTTTATCTATTTTTTTTTTTTTTACTTTTCTGTTGAAATTTCATGTACTGATACGTTCCATAACCATAGAGATTTGCTTCTCAGTTTGGTCCTAAGGAACTAGAAGTGTAAAATTAAAAACAAAAAACATAAAACTGAGAGAAAAAGCATACACAAAGACACAGACTTGTTTGTACGACTCCATAAAAAGCAAAAGGGTGCTAAATCATTATTAACAGTCTACATCCCTATTCTTCATGCCAACATATTTATTTCTCAACATAGTCACCAAAACGACGAACACGTATCCCCCAACGAGAGACTAGTTTGTTGATACCGTCACTATTCAACGTTTGATTCTGTTGAAGAGAGCCACAACCTCACCTCTGCTTGCACTGCTTCATCACTATCATAGTGAATTCCTCGAAATTGCCATTTAAGGTCTGGAGACATATGAAAATGGGATGATGCCAAGTCGATGCTGTATGAAAGATGATCGATGACAGTGAACCCAAGGCGTCGGATTGTTGCAGACATGTCAGTGCTGTTGTGTGGTCCGGCACTGTTATGCTAAAGGAAAGGATGCTTCCACCAGTGTGAACGAACTCTTTGCATTCGAAATTCGATTACAGCACGCTGTTTCTCACGAACCAACATAGGGACAGGTATACACTCGCACACACACACATATCTATCCGCACATATAAAGACACAAGCAGACATATATGTCTGTATATGTGCGGATGGATATGTGTGTGTGTGCGAGTGTATACCTGTCCTTTTCCCCCCCCTAAGGTAAGTCTTTCCGCTCCCGGAATTGGAATGACTCCTTACCCTCTCCCTTAAAACCCCACATCCTTTCGTCTTTCCCTCTCCTTCCCTCTTTCCTGATGAAGCAACCGTGGGTTGCGAAAGCTTGAGTTTTGTGTGTTTGTTTGTGTTTGTTAGTGTCCTTATCAACCTACCAACGCTTTCGTCTGGTAAGTTACATCATCTTTGTTTATAGGGTGGCCCATTGATGGTGAGCGGGCCAAATATCGTGAATAAGCGTCAAATGAAAAAACTACAAAGAACGAAACTTGTCTAGCTTGAAGGGGGAAACCAGATGGCGCTGCCATAGGTCAAACGGATATCAACTGCATTTTTTAAAAATAAGAACCCCCATTTTTTATTACATATTTGTGTAGTACGTAAAGAAATAAGAATGTTTTAGTAGGACCACTTTTTTCGCTTTCTGATAGATGGCGCTGTAATAGTCCGAACATATGGCTCACAATTTTAGACGAACAGTTGATAACAGGTAGGTTTTTTAAATTAAAATACAGAACATAGGTACGTTTGAACATTTTATTTCGGTTGTTCCAATCTGATACATGTACCTTTGTGAAATTATCATTTCTGAGAACGCATGCTGTTACAGCGTGATTAACAGTAAATACCACATTAATGCAATAAATGCTCAAAATGATGTTCGTCAAGCTCAATGCATTTGGCAATACGTGTAACGACATTCCTCTCAACAGCGAGTAGTTCGCCTTCCGTAATCTTCGCACATGCATTGACAGTGCGCTGACGCATGTTGTCAGGCGTTGTCGGTGGATCACGATAGCAAATATCCTTCAACTTTCCCCACAGAAAGAAATCCGGGGACGTCAGATCCGGTGAACGTGCGAGCCATGGTATGGTGGTTCGACTACCAATCCACCTGTCATGAAATATGCTATTTAATACCGCTTCAACCGCACGCGAGCTATGTGCCGGACATCCATCATGTTGGAAGTACATCGCCATTCTGTCATGCAGTGAAACTTCTTGTAGTAACATCGGTAGAACGTTACGTAGGAAGTCAGCATACATTGCTGGGGCAAAATGGGGGCCAATTACCCTTCCTCCCATAATGCCGCACCATACATTAACCCGCCAAGGTCGCTGATGTTCCACTTGTCGCAGCCATCGTGGATTTTCCGTTGCCCAATAGTGCATATTATGCCGGTTTACGTAACCGCTGTTGGTGACTGACGCTTCATCGCTAAACAGAACGCGTGCAAAAAATCTGTCATCGTCCCGTAATTTCTCTTGTGCCCAGTGGCAGAACTGTACACGACGTTCAAATTCGTCGGCATGCAATTCCTTGTGCACAGAAATATGGTACGGGTGAAATCGATGTTGATGTAGCATTCTCAACACCGACGTTTTTGAGATTCCCGATTCTAGCCCAATTTGTCTGCTACTGATGTGCGGATTAGTCGCGACAGCAGCTAAAACATCTACTTGGGCATCATCATTTGTTGCAGGTCGTGGTTGACGTTTCACATGTGGCTGAACACTTCCTGTTTCCTTAAATAACGTAACTATCGGGCGAACGGCGCGGACACTTGGATGATGTCGTCCAGGATACCGAGCAGAATACATAGCACACGCCCTTTGGGCATTTTGATCACAATAGCCATATATCAACACGATATCGACCTTTTCCGCAATTGGTAAACGGTCCATTTTAACACGGGTAATTTATCACGAAGCAAACACTGTCCGCACTGGCGGAATGTTACGTGATACCATGTACTTATACGTTTGTGACTATTACAGAGCCCTCTACCACAAAGCGACAAAAGTGGTCCAACTAAAACACTCATATTTCTTTACGTACTACACGAATATGTAATAAAAAAAATGGGGGTTCTTATTTTAAGAAAACGCAGTTGATATCCTTTTGACCTTTGGCAGCGCCATCTAGCGGGCCAACCATAGCGCCATCTGGTTTCCCCCTTCAAGCTAGACGAGTTAAGTTCTTTGTAGTTTTTTCGTTTGATGCTTATTTCGTGAGATATTTGGCCCGGTCACTAACGATGGACCACGCTGCGTATCCGAATGGTACAGAAACCGGGAGATGTAGTTCAATAGATTCAATAGAAAGAGCTTCACGAATTGTGCAAGTGAATGATACACTGATGCACCTCTGGTCTTATGCAAGCAGTTATTCGGCTTGACATTAATTGATGGATACGCTGCCGAGTAATATTGTGCCAGATTCTATCTAGTTGGCTTGGTAGATCGCCAAAATCCCGAGCTAGCTGGAGGAACCTGCCCACAATGCTGCAGACTTTCTTAGTTGGGGAGAGACTCCGCGACCGTACTGGCCAAGATCAGGTTTGGCAACCACGAAGGCAAGCAGACGAAACTCTTGCCATGTGCGGACGGTTATTATCTTGTTGAAATGTAAGCTCAGGACGGCTTGCCATGAAGGGCGACGAGAAAGGGAGTAGAATATGTTCTATATACCGCTGTGCTGTAAGAGTGCCACGGATGGCAACCAAAGGAGTCCTGCTATGAAATGTAATGGCATCCAGAACATCATTTGTGATTGTCGGGGCGTATAGCGGGCGACAAGGCAGGTCGGTGTCCCACCGCTGTCCACGGAGTCTCCTGAAATGTATTCGGCCTGGACTCTCATTGACTGGAGTAGAATTGTCTTCAGCGAGTTAGTAAACTGCTACGGAATCAAAGGGAACTTCAGAGCATATATATGTATACATAACCAAAGCCTTGCAGATAAACAAAAATTACGCGAAGCGAAATGTAGCGTGAGGAGGGCTACGCGAGAGGCGTTCAATGAATTCGAAAGTAAAGTTCTAAGTACTGACTTGGCTGAAAATCCTAAGAAATTTTGGTCTTATGTCAAAGCGGCAGGCGGACCAATACAAAACGTCCAGACACTCTGTGACCAAAATGGTACTTAAACAGCGGATGACAGACTAAAGGCCAAAATACCAAATGTCTTTCTCCAAAGCTGTTTCACTGAGGAAGACTGCACTGTAGTTCCTTTTCTAGATTGTCACACAGATGACAAAATGGTAGATATCGAAATAGATGACAGAGAGATAGGAAAGGCCGCTGGACCTGATGGGATACCAATTCGATGTTACACAGAGTACGCGACGGAACTTGCCCCCCTTCTTGCAGCGGTGTACCGTAGGTCTCTAGAAGAGCGTAGCATTCCAAAAGATTGGTAAAGAGCACAGGTCATCCCTGTTTTCTAAAAGGGACGTCGAACAGATGTGCAGAACTATAGACCTATATCTCTAACGTCGATCAGTTGTACAATTTTGGGACACGTATTATGTTCGAGTATAATGACTTTTTTGGAGACTAGTAATCTACTCTGTAGGAATCAACATGGGTTTCGAAAAAGACGATCGTGTGAAAGCCAGCTCGCGCTATTCATCCACGAGACTCAGAGGGCCATAGACACAGTAGATGCCGTGTTTCTTGACTTCCGCAAGGCCTTTGATACAGTTCTCCACAGTCGTTTAATGAACACAGTAAGAGCATATGGACTATCAGACCAATTGTGTGATCGGAGAACGGAACATGTCATTCTCAAAGGAGAGAAGTCTTCCGAGGTAAGAGTGATTTCAGGTGTGCCGCAGGGGAGTGTCGTAGGACCGTTGCTATTCACAATATATATAAATGACCTTGTGGATAACATCGGAAGTTCACTGAGGCTTTTTGCGGATGATGCTGTGGTATATCGAGAGGTTGTAACAATGGAAAATTGTACTGAAATGCAGGAGGATCTGCAACGAATTGACGCATGGTGCAGGGAATGGCAATTGAATCTCAATGTAGACAAGTGTAATGTGCTGCGAATACATAGAAAGAAAGATCCCTTATCATTTAGCTACAATTTAGCAGGTCAGAAACTGGAAGCAGTTAATTCCATAAATTATCTGGGAGTAGGAATTAGGAGTGATTAAAAGTGGAATGACCATATAAAATTAATCGTCGGCAAAGCAGATGCCAGACTGAGATTCATTGGAAAAATCCTAAGGAAATGCAGTCCGAAAACAAAGGCAGTAGGTTACAGTACACTTGTTCGTCCACTGCTTGAATACTGCTCACCGGTGTGGGATCCGTACCAGATAGGGTTGATAGAGAAGATCCAACAGAGAGCAGCGCGCTTCGTTACAGGATCATTTAGTAATCGCGAAAGTGTTACAGAGATGATAGATAAACTACAGTGGAAGACTCTGCAAGAGAGATGCTCAGCAGCTCGGTACTGGCTTTTGTTGAAGTTTCGAGAACATAACTTCACCGAGGAGTCAAGCAGTATATTGCTCCCTCCTAGGTATGTCTCGCGAAGAGACCATGAGGATAAAATCAGAGAGATTAGAGCCCACACAGAGGCATACCGACAATCTTTCTTTCCACGAACCTAACTTGGCCAACAAGATTGCTGGATTGAGAACGCTTGGAGCATTATGGGTAGTGCCCTCCAATCAGACGGTGATTTTGACGATCTAACGCGGCAGTTGGACAAAGTCCCTGCGCAGGACATCCGACTCCGCTAATCAATGCCAAGCCGAATAACTGCTTGTATAAGGCCCGCAGTTGGTCCAGCGTGTTATTGACTTGCTCAGTGTGTGAAGCTCTTTCTCTGGAATAAATGATTCAGTTTATATGAAACTGTTCAAAAAAAATGGTTCAAATGGCTCTGAGCACTATGGGACTTAACATCTGAGGTCATCAGTCCCCTAGAACTTAGAACTACTTAAACCTAACTAACCTGCCCGAGGCAGGATTCGAACCTGCGACCGTAGCGGTCGCGCGGTACCAGACTGAAGCGCCTAGAACCGCTCGGCTACAACGGCCGGCTATGAAACTGTAAAGAGTTGTTTGTCTGTACAGGCGCACCACAATTACCGCTTACCGTTCCATTCGGATAATTCTTTCTTTTCTTTTTTTTAGTGTGCTTATGCTGCACATCGCCATGTTACATACTGCAATTCGTTCCCCTCTAACGGCAGAGGGCTGCAAATACGTAGACGTGAAGAATGAAGAAGTAGAATGTTAATAATGTTTGTTTTCAGGCTCGCAGGAGAGCTTCTGCAAAGTTTGGAAGGTAGGAGACGAGGTACTGGCGAAAGTAAAGCTGTGAGGACGGGACGTGAGTCGTGCTTGGGTAGCTCAGTTGGTAGAGCACTTGCCCGCGAAAGGCAAAGGTTCCGAGTTCGAGTCTCGGTCCGGCACACAGTTTTACACTGCCAGGAAGTTTCAATGTTTGCTTTAGCTCAAAAGCTTTAAGGGTTCTCAGATAAATTCAGAGGCATTACTTTTCACCACGCCTCCATTACTAACGTCAAGCTCAACGAATTCCCAAGGACACGAAATTTTCTAACATTGTGTGCATGGATACATGCTCGCCTTCACCAATCATAGCAATTTTGGCACACGAAATTCGGGAAAATTAAATCCTGTGATACTACTGAATTAATGGCAAAATTTTGCTGATGAGCAATCACTTCGAACACACGCAGATAAATGAAATATTCTCAAAAATAAAACCGCGAACACGCCATATCCGGAGTTTTGAACAAAACAGACTGTTTCGAAATTTACCGGGAGCATTTACTCTTAACTACCAGTGAGTCGACTGGATAAAACACCAACTTCCCAAAGAGACAAATTCAAAGAATATATACTGTATATATCGGCATTTGTGACAGAGGCTTTTTCACAAGGTAATAGCAAAGTTAAGTTCGCCATTGAAAGAGGCCAATTAACAGACAACTTTCACTGTGATTCAGTACACTAATTTTTAGTTGCAAATTAGTCAGGGTCAAGGAGACCCTAAAATGTTCGCATTGAAAGACATCAGACAGATGTCGTGTTTGCAGTTCTTTTTAATTTCTCTACCTCCCCTCTCCTGTACTTCCGGGGACACCACTTTTCCTTGTTTTTGTGCCTTCTGTCAGAAATAATAGTTTATCTTTTGACCCCTCAACACTGTCCGTCTAAAACTTACGATAGGTTGTTTGCATTGACTCCCAGATATCATACTCACTAATGAAAATGGCCAGTATTACACCATGGATCTCCATTCCGATATTTATCAAACTTTATGAAGATTTTCATCACACAACTGGCATCAAACGATTAAACTTTTATTCTATTCATAATCGATGCGCAATACAGTGCACAAATATCAACGCATGAAAATAAATCTGTTTGCAGATGTAACTGCAGCGAAGAAACAGGAGACAGAAACACAACTAAGGTACATGTTAAGGAAATACACCATTCAATAACAGTGGGCCAAACCAGAGGAGTGTGAAATCAAAGTCTCTGGTGGCAGGTTCAAAATCAACTCACGAACAGGAGGGAAACATCGTAAAAACACGAAACATGCATGAAGTACCACGTGAATTACGAGAAACAACACAAAACGACGCCCCAACTGAAGCAGCTCTTATAACAGCATACCGCTGGTGCTTTCAGTCACGGTCGTGGACCTGCAAATAAATCAAAGGAAAAAAGTTCTTGTCGCATGGTGAAGCCGGGATCCCCAGTTTCTGAAATTAGAAAGATGATTGCAGCCACAGAGGTTACCAACTACACGATAAAGACTTTATTGTACTACTTAAAAACTCAAACGACGTCTGCAAAAATCAAACTGCCAGCGCTACAGGCGATCTTAAACGGAGTATGGACAACCTCACACAGAAATGTTATAAATGTGAATATTCCGCATCGGCACGATCTTGTGAAACGCTGTTCCACTGTAACAACAATATACAATTCCACTGCCAACATAATGGAGTCTTCAAATAGTGAAATGTCACCAATAGGAATTTTCTGTGTCTTATCCAAAGCGTTTGATTGTGTGAACTATGACATTACATTACAGAAATTACAATTCTATGGCATAAATGGAACAGCATACGAGCGGTTTAAGTCATACTACAGAACAGGAGGCAAAAAGTTTCCTTATATGGTTTAAGCGATTTAAGAAAATTTCCCAATTCATCTGACTGGGGTGAAATTACATCAGGTGTTACACAGTGTTCGATCATGGGTTGCGTTCTGTTCTTGATATAAGTATGTGAATGACCTCCCTTCTTATCTGAAACAAGAAGCTAAACTGACACTGTTTGCTGATGATGCAAGCATCATTACTAATTCAATAAAAGAAGCTCCAATAGAAAATTATACAAATAATGTCTTTGGAAAAGTGATTGATTGGTTTTCTGCGAATGAGCTTGCTCTGAACTTTAAAAAAACACAGTACATCCAATTCTATGCTGCAAGGAGTACAGTTCCTTCAATAAATATAACGCATCAACAGAAGTCAGAAGCCAGGGTAGAGCATACTAAGTTTTTGTGTGTACATATAGATGAGAATCTTAATTGGAACATTCACATTTTGGAACTCTTAAAGCGACTATGTTCAACAACTTTTGCTATCAGAATAATTGCCAATTTTGAGGATACAGAAATTAGTACGCTAACATACTTTGCATACTTTGTCTGGTGTCATACAGAATAATATTTTGGGGGTAACTCAACACTTAGGCAAAAAGAATTCACTGCTCAAAAGAAAGTGGTCAGAATAATGTGGGGTGCTCATAGTCGCACATCTTGTAGGCATCTGTTTAAAAGGTTAGGAATTCTTACAAAAGCATCACAGTACATTTACTCAGTAATGAAATTTGTTCTCAACAACATGGACCAGTTTAAAAACAACAAAGACAGTCATGACTGTAATACCAGAAGAAAGAAAGACGTACACTGTCCTCTAATTAAACTATCTTTGGCACAGAAAGGGGTAAAATACGCTGCTGTTAAACTTTTCGATAAATTATCCGATTAAATAAAATGTCTGACAGTCAACAGTAATAGTTTTAATAATCAATTGAAACCGTATTTCCTTGACAACTTCTTCTTTACCATAGATGAATTCTTGATTAGGAATAAATAAATCTATAGGTATAATATATGTATTTTATGCCATTTAAAGGAATGAGGTAGGTAATAAAATTTTAAGGTGCTTTTTTTTCTTTTTTTTTAAAAAAACGAACCTTGATTCACATCTGCATTTCTTATGCACTTTACACGTTCCACATCATAACGGTTAAAGTGAGACAGATCAATGGAATACGTAACTAACTAACAAACTAAGTCATCTGTTAATGTAGAAGTTTGATAAATCCTGCAGTCATTGTAAAAAGTTGATATAAGTAATACAGGACGTAGTGGAACGGTTCTAATTCCCTTCTCTCTCTCTCTCTCTCTGCTTTTAAAACCGTTTAGTCACTACGCCTGTTTCCTGATTGGTTAGGATTGTTTCAAGACTGTTCGTGGAGTTTGTAAACAGCTGACGTGCTTTACGGTATGCTCCCACTGTAATCAACGGATATGTAAGAATCCTGTGCTCTTCTCACACTAAATACAAACTTGGATTCTCAGAATATGCTATACTGTGATAAGTACATAATAGCTCGATACAGAATGTATAGACCACAACATTACTTAAGGAGGCTACGCCCATTCTACACACTGACCCCGCCCCCCCCCCCCCCCCCCCCCCCGGCAATCACACAACCAATGCCTACAGTCAAATAAATACACAGCATATGTAAGTGCTGCTGAGGTGGTTATTATTGATGTGTAATTGTTAGCTGTCGGAAGTTTATGTGTGGACAAGTAATGAAAATGCACTTTATGTAAATGTTATTCACAGAGTAAGTGAACAAAATGTATATATTTGTAGGGAAGCGTTAACAGATTCGTGTTGTCACATTTCAGACCGATCGAGGCAATAATTCTTAAATACTGCTTGGGATGAAAGTAAGTAGCAATATAAACCGTAATAGGAATTAAATGATTCTTTAAACTAGCGATTACTTGTATAAAATAGAATAAACTACCTTAGTACGCAATTTTTATTTAAAGTAGCTGACAGCTGTGCACAAATTACATTTCACAACAACTCTGTTTTAAATTCGGGAATTCTGGTAAATTAAGATCTTTAATTATCACCTTAAGGAATATGAACACTGTTTTGTTGTGTAGTACTCTTTAGCCTGATGTTAGGTAAACAGATTTCTTTTGGTACGACCAAGCAAAACAAATGGCTGCGTATTGTTGATAGAGACGTCACTTAAGTTACCTCTTACCTTGTGATGACTACAGCGTACTCTCAGGAGTCAGCGCTCTGCTGTTCCGTGAATATCGCAAAGCTGCTGCTAAAATGCGAAGGCAGTTTCGTCGATTTCTAAAATATTCACGGAAGCTGAAAATAAAAACTTTTAGGCAGCTCTGACGCCTCAAACTTTGAGTAAAACACTGTTAGACTAATATTTAGGTGAATTCTAAAGCAGCGAAATGGGCAGACGTCGGGTTTAGTTCATGAACACAGATATTCACTTCTATCAAGGGAAGACTGCTTGACGGCACTCTTATGTGTCAGCTCGTCTGTTTAACACACCGTTCAAATTAACGATCGAAAGTTGTGTCCTTACACATTTGGAATACAGTTGAAAACAAAAGAAGCCGCAGTTCAACTATCAATCCACTTCACTTGAAGATTGGTCGAACAAACAAATCCCTGTCCATCGTTTGGCCACGATCATTAAGTAAATTGTTCATTTTGCTGCTTGAGTGAGTTATACTCTCTCTACCTAACGGCTATAGATTCTGAAAGTTGTGACGACTCTTTCTATCTTTTTCTTCCCTCCATCTTCCTCGATGAATCTTCTCACGTGGGATTTCTTCTCCTGCTGTCTTTTATTCTTGCGCGTCCTCTCCTCTGTCGATATATGGTCTAGTTCTTCCTCGTAGTAACCAGAATGCAGCAGTCGCTTTCTAAAACTTTTCACGTATCAATTAGCGTTTTTTCCGTATATAATGACGTTCTCAGCCTCCAAATGGCGACTTCTACTTTCTTTCGAATTCCTCTTCCTTCCGACTCTGGCAAAATTGGTCTTTCCTTCAGAATTTAGTGACACTTTCCCCGATTTAAACCGCGCTCGTGACCGAACGTCTCCAGATATCCAGGGGGAAAAAATAAGGCTTCGAACCCCTTATCGCTCATCATCTGTCTCTCCTTTTTGCTCGTCAAATATTAGTACACAGATTACACCTTAGCAGGCTCATTTTCTAGAAGTACAAAGAGAAAACATAAAAATTACATTGAGATAATATTACACGCGTAACACAAGTAACATGTATTTACAAAACACTTTTTACTTACGTTTTCATGTACAAGTCCACCAAATGGATCAATAAAGCTCAAAGAAAGAGAATAAGAAAGATATGTTTAATTTTATATTCTTTCCTATACGATACTCAATTCGTGAAACACTGTCACTAGAATACCGAAGACTGACCAAAGTTTGTTCGTCACAGAAGACTTTACACACAAAGCGGACTACACCTAAATGGCTTGGGGAAAAACACATCTGGCGAACGCGATAATCAAGGTAATAAAAAAAACACGAAAACAATTTCAAAACAAAAACAGTAGTAGTAACTTCGTCGTCAACCATAACAGCTGCAACAATAGCACTACTAAAAGAGATAGAAGAGTCAGAATCAGCATCACTGCCAATAAAAACTGCACTAGTAGCAGTGACAGCTAAAAAAGATGAGGAGAAGTGTCAAAATACTGCACTGAACAGGTATCTGAATGTTGCACAGGGGCAGTTGAATTCAGTGAAACTGAACTTCTAATTCTTATTATTTGTAGCTCCCATAATTTTGACTTCATAACTTTTCTGCTCAAGCTAGAGAGGGTTCTTGGATCACTTTATAGGATGTACCAAAAATTAGTTCTATGTATTGGCTTCATTATTAATTTTGTATGTGATTCTGAAGAAAAAGGATGATGGAAGATCTCCTAAACTCATAAAATCTTATGCTGGCCGTATTTTTTTCCAACCAGAGGAAAGGTAGCATAGCCACAGACAGTATTTCTAATCATCCTTCATTATAAGATGGACATTCTGTTTGTAAAAGGTTCAATGGCATTCAGACTATGATGCAAAAATTTTAACACTGAAAGGTTTTTTGTTCTCAAACAAATGTTGTATATAATTAGAAACAATGTAGAAAAGGAAATACAATGGCACTAGAGAGTTCTTTAAACCTCATTAAGCAACAAGAGTGTCAGGATGACAAATATATATATCTATATATATCCAATTTCTCAAGCTCTTAGAAAGTTGCTTTCCATTAGAATGTTCAAAACAGGGTACTAGCAGTATAAGGCAGTCTGGATGGTTGACTAGTGCGATAAGGATATCATGTAGAACAAGTCGGAATTATATCAAAATGTTAGAAGCAACAGCACCCCTTTACAGAAGGTACAGTAAGGTGCTTAAAATCTTATTAGGAAGGCAAAGAGTATGTGGTACGCAAATAGAATAGCCGATTCATAGGATAAAATTGAAATCATATGGTCAGCCGTGAAGGCAGTGTCTGGCCAGCAGCACAGAGTCGAAGATAAAAAGTCAGTACGTAGTAAAAATTTTCTGTTACTGGTAAGTCAGGTATACGTATCGTATTTAACAATCAATTTCTGAACATAGCTGGTGGACTAAATGAAAACTTAGTTTCTGCAGGGAATCATATAACTCTCTTGGGGAACGCCTTTCCGAGACTGATATCTGAAATACTCCTCTGTGATACAAAGGGAGATCGAGTTAATAATCAAATCACTGAGGACTAAGTACTCTCTTGAACATTATGTAGTATGTAACAGAATACAAAAGTACTGTTCTGTACACGTCAACCCTGTACTTCGCCATATTTGTAATTTTTCCTTTAGGAATGGTCAGTTTCCTGAAAGATTAAAGTTCTCAGTAGTAAAGCCGCTTTATAAAAAGGGGGAAAAGGATAACGCAGACAATTTTAGACCTATTTCTATGCCATCAGTGTTTGCTAAAGTTATATAAAAGGCTGTGTATGTAAGGATAATTGATCATTTCATGTCACATAATTTGTTGTCAAACTTACAGTTTCGTTTTAGAAGTGATTTAACAACTGTAAATCCTACATCTTCTTTTCTCTGTGAGGTACTGGATGGATTAAACAAAAGGTGTCGAACGTTAATCATCTGTTTTTGATTTAACTAAGGCGTTTGATTGTGTTGATCACAAAATATTGCTCCAGAAGTTGGACCATTATGGAATACAGGGAGTAGCTCACAAATGGTTCACTTCTTAGCTTAAGAACAGACAGCAAAAGGTTATTCTCCACAATATTGAGAATGGCTATTATGTGGTGTCCGAGTGGAAAACAGGTACATGGGATGGGAGACCCAGGGATCGGTGCTTTGGCGTCTCTTCTAAAATATTTCTGTTTGCTGATGACACTAGTTTGATAGTAAAGCATGTTGTGTGCAACGTTCACACTGTTTCAGATAGTGCAGTTCAAGACATAAATTCATGGCTTGTAGAAAATAAATTACGCTAAATCACAGTAAGACTCAATTTTTAAAGTTTCTAGCGCACAATTCAGCAAAACCTGACATTCCAGCTACACACAATGGGCATATGATTAGTGAGACTGAACAATTCAAATTACTAGGTGTTCAGATAGACAGTAAACTGTCTTGGAAAACCAATGTTCAGGATCGTATTCAAAGACTTAATGCTGCTATTTTTACTATTAGAACAATATCTGAAATAAGTGATAGTTCGACACGAAAAATATTCTCCTTTGCTTATTTTCATTCGCTTATGACGTATGGTATTATAGTTTGTGGTAACTTTTCCCATCCACAAATGGTATTTTTGGCTCAGAAATTGGCGGTTCAGGCAATAAGTTGCTGAAAGTTCGCGAACCTCTTGTCGATCCCTGTTCATTAGTCAGGGTATTTCGACATTCGTCACTCAATATGTATATTCTTCAGTGTCGTTTGTTGTCAACAATACCAGCTTATTCCCAAGAATTACCACTTTTCACTCAGTATTAGGCAGAAATACAATCTACGTTTGGTTCGCACTTCCTTAACTCTGTGGAGAAAGGAGTGAACTGTCCTGCTGCATTCATTTTCAATAAGCTACCACAACAATTAAAAAAATCTTAGCATTAATCAATGCGCTTTCAAATCTGAACTGATGAGTTCCCTCATGGACCACTCCTTCTATTCTATTCAGGAGTTTGTTGAAAAATCAAGGTGATTCCGGTGCAATATTGTTGATTGCGTTTACATAAACGTATAGCTTGTCGTCTTTTTAGGATTCATAAACAACTTTTTTGTTGTAATTTCATGTACTGACACGTTCCATGATCACGTAGATTAGCTCCTCAGCTTGGTCCTAAAGGAAATAGATGTGTAAAATAAAAATAAAATAAAAAACAGAAGCAGCTGTGGATAGAGAAGGGAACGGTAAGAAACCTATACCTCCTCACCGTCCAAATGATTTTTTATTTGAAGGCAAGAAGAAGGAGAAGTCTCCAAGGTAAGTAGTGTGCTTTTTTTCTTAGCTCTCCAGCAAAATATCGACTTCATAAGAAATACAGTGCCGCAGCTAAACATAGAATTGAAGACTCTTGATAGCTCGTAGCTAGCATTACAAAATATTGGTGAAGAAGATTTGAAATAGCACCTGCAATTCCAAACTCATGGTCTAACTTGTCATTATGGTATAACACTATGAGAGGTAGCTTTTATTGACATTGTCAACGTTGGAGACACGCGATCTGCCGTAATTTTTATATCAACGATTCAAAATCCTCGATGTCAAGACGGGAAATAAATTTTTAGCTTGATTACTAGTTTAAGGTACACACGAGCCATCTTCTGATTTACGACATAAAATTTCACATGAGATTACAGAAGTGTACAACAACTGACACAATTTAATCAGTATTTATATTACCTCGTAGCAGATATCATCAGGAGTACGTTATTAACACGTGGCGTATAAGAATAGTATTGCAGTTGATAACCATCACAACAATCAAGAAATAAAACATTTGAAATACACATCATGTAAACATGTGTGGCCATTACTGCAGTGAAGAGGGGACTAATAGCCATTTTTTAAGTTCGGTAATCCACTTACAGCAATGATCGCTAGATGGGATTAGCAGTCGGCTATGCAATGTGCGTAAAATATTAATGTTCTAATAAAATTTAAAAATAATACAGGGTACAACTGTATTTATAGCTGAATTATTAACATCGATACAGTCCACATTATAACTGAATGAACAGGGCTTCAACTAATGATGGTATGACCTGATAATACGAGGTTATTAGCGTTAATAAGCGATCCAATTTTATGTAATATTCTACCAAACTGATAATTTACTAAAGTTTACCGGCCTCAGCCATAGTCTAAGCATTTTGAAACTGTAAACGACATGTCTTCATAACAAATCAAAGTATAAGAAATATTATCAACATACAACATTATGGACCATAACAGGTTGAAATAATGGTAATCAGTTTTTCATCTTAATGATGGTATTAAGCAATAATAAAAAATTATTCAATTACTGAAAACGAAAAAAGATACTAAATGTACAATAGTAAAAATGATATAATGGAAATAGATTATAAAAGTAATAAAAACTGCAGATCTCAGTAGCTAGATGTCTACCAAATGCATACATAAAAGCTACAAAACTTGGGTCATTGGAATTTATCTTAATCTTATATATCAAAAAACAACAGTAGTCATCACTCGAGGGCTAGATGTAGTATTTTTCGATATCCAATCAGTGAAATATCGTTATTTGCAACCAACATCACAACACATTCTACCACAAGATTGACGTTCCCATTCTTAAGAGCAAATACATACAGAATACGTTAGTATGTTTTATCCAGAATGCACCAGAGGAAATGGGTCTTAGTTATCGTCCAATTCTATATGGAAATGTTGCCCAAAGTCTAGATTAAAATGGCTGTGAGACAGGAACAAATATGATTAAATTGTCTGCGTAAGACAAAGTATGACAGTATATTCCTGTATCTCTGTATTATATGTGTTGCACACATGTTTGAAAAGAATATATTGATTATTCAAGGGCTTGGTGTGAATGTACCAATACCTCTGTTATTGGCAATTGTTGAATAGTAAATCATAGTATATGATGTATGTATGGAAGTTGTTATTTTTAAAAAAGATTTTAACTATGTGTTGAGTCATTATGGCAATTAAACTAATCAAGAAATTTTATGGTATGTATCCTGTAATTACTACTTCTTGTGTATGCTTGATTTGCTAATATTTTATGTGCATTTTCTATTTTGGGTCTGTAATTTTGTTTCCTATAAACTATAGCAAGTTGCTGTATTCTTAGGTGCAGCTTTATATCTTAGATCTGAAGGTGGCTCGTGTCCAGCTGAAACCAGGAATCAAAATTAAAACTTATTTGTGATCTTGAGCTCGAGGATTTTCAGTCCATAATATAAAAATTTTGATAGATGGATGATCACGCACGTATGAGTATACGAAGGAAGGGCTTACATAGATAATTAGAAATGAAATTATTTCTTTAAGTCAAGGAAAATACATAGAGACATTGGATAAGAAAGTCATATACTACATGTTCCAAGGATTACTTATATTATGCGTTTACTGTTTTTCCAGTGATGACACAGATACTTTCATTGGAAAATTAACCCAACTATTGGACATGGTTTCTAATCCTAAGGGGAAAATGATTATTTTTGGTGATTTAACATCAACTCAATGAAACCAGATGGATTCTGCACCACATTCTTAAAGATTATGTACAGCTAACGAATATCACCAATGATTAACACAGCCACAAGGATAATAAAGAAAGCAGCAGCAAGTGTTGACCAGATACTAATGGACATAGAGAAATGAAGTTTTAATGTTGTTGCAGATAACCTTAATCTTTCAGATCGTTCTAGTCAGACCTTAAAATTAAACATAGCTGTAGAAAACAAAAATATATTACTAGAGTTTTCTCTAAGCTAAAAAGAGTTCAATTTGTCCCACAGATGAGCAACAAACACAGGACGTAGTGTACACAATGATTAGAACAAACGGGAAGTTTTCAAAGTTCCCAACAACGCTGACATTAAAAGAAGTGTTTCCAAAAGTATTAAGAATCATTAAAGTACAAAACAAAAATAAGTGGGTGACTGGAGAGATAAGTAAATCTTCCATAACAGCCAAGCACCTCAGCAGCATAAGAATCAACCAAAATGATGCTGCATTTCTAAACTACTACTACACGCCAAAAACGTAATAGAAAAGTAATAGGAAAGTATTATCAGTAGCCAAAATCTCCCAAAATGATAAATGTACAGAAAAGGTAGAAAAAATGTAAGCAGCCTAGAACATCACCAAACAGGAGAGAAAAAGAAAAAAAAACTAAATCAAATAAACATACAGTTTCAGCAGAATGGTACCGCAATTGATGCGTCAGAAAAACTAGAAAACTTCGCAAATCAATATTCAGCAACTTAGTTACCAAGGTACAACAAAAATCTGATGTAAGACAGCCTGCACAAAGGCTCAACTACGTATCAAACTCAATGATGCAGCGACCACTCACTGTGGAAGAACTAAGTACTATTGCGTGCAACCTAAAAAAATAAAACATCAGCAGATATCACTCGATGTCCCGAGGACTATATAGGCAGCAGCAACGACCCTGTAGTGTGCTTCATAAATGAATCTTTCGCCACAAGTTGCTTCCCAGGGCACTAAACCATGTAAAATTTCTGCCTCTATATAAGAAAGGTGACCCACGAAATACAGAAAATTAGTGCCCCATTTCTAGCTCGTCGTTTTCAAAGCTAATGGAAACCATCACGAAAAACAGAGATCTTAACAAAGTGCAATCTTCTGAGTAAAAAAGAAAACAGTTCGTTTTTACGTTTGGTAAAAACAGAGGCTCAGCTATACCTCAGTTCACAAACGTTGGTCTAGAACCACTAAACAAAGGAGATCTGGAAACCGGTATCTTCCTTGGCTTTACCAACGTCTCTCGCACAGTAAGCCATTAAATAATGCTAAATAAACTGTATATATTAGAAACAAGGGGAGTAGAAGTAATTGGTTTCCTTCGTACCCGAAAAACATCGTACAATGGGACGAAATTTCTCAAACGAAATCCAATCATATCATAAAACATATTTCTAACCCAAAATACGTTAATATTGTATCTCGCATAGTAGTATGCTGAGTCCAATAGTGTTTTCAATACACGCCGATGACTTCCTAGAGTGTCATTTATCATGATTAAAGTAACATTCTAATGAGCAATGAGTCACCAAGAGTACTAAAGGACAAAGCTTAGGAAACACACACACACACACACACACACACACACATATATATATATATATATATATATATATATATATATATATATATATATATATATATGCAGGTGGATAGTAAACAACAAATTAACCTCACATTTAAAGTAAAAATCAACAGTATTAGTTTCCACAAAGCAGAAAAACCAACAGTATCTCTCTAAAAGTGAAAGATGAGCTCGTAGAATGTGCAGCAAGAACAAAAATTCTGCGGAAGTATACGGACTTACAACTAAAGTGGACGGAGCATATTACAGTCCTTGAAAAGCGAATAGCTTCAGTAGCGTTTGCAGTTCGAATAATAACTTCAGTGTGTACTAGTTTACGTCCATTCCCTAATTATTTATTGGATAACCTTAAGGGGAGCAAATGAACAAAATAAACAAACAGCATTTAAGGTGAAACAAACGACTATACGAATTATAACAAAAAGTATCAAGAGAATTCGTTGCACTGAGTTGTTTAAATCTATGAGAATCTGGACTGTCAATGTCAGTATAGCTTGTGAACACTGATCTACATATAGAAAGACACGAAGACCTCGACCAGTTGTAATATTTCCTTCTTTGCAGCCATCATATTCAGCTACAAAAAACTCTTCTTAGAGCAGTTGAAAAGACAGCAGTTGCAAAATGACGTAATGTAGTGTCAGGTACCGATGACAGAAGGTTTGTTCCGTACGGGTATCGTAAGAAAGACCGCCTAAATTGTGATCCTTCTCCGCGATAGGCTGCTGCGTTCGGTAGTTGCCGGCCAAAATGACAAAGAGATGCAGATGATAAACGGGTATTCATAGGAGAAATATATTATACTAGGACTGACATGAGGTTACGTTTTCACGTAATTTGGGTGCGTACATCCTGAGAAATCAGTACCGACAACAACCACCTCTGGCCGTAATAACGGCCTTGATACGCCTGGGCATTGAGTCAAACCGAGCTTGGCTGGCGTGTACAGGTACAGCTGCCCATGCAGCTTCAACACGATACCACAGTTCATCAAGAGTAGTGAATGGCGTATTGTGACGTTGTGACGAGCCAGTTGCTCGGCCACCATTGACCAGATGTTTTCAGTTGGTGAGAGATCTGGAGAATGTGCTGGCCAGCGCAGCAGTCGAATATTTTCTGTATCCAGAAAGGTCCGTACAGGACCTGCAACATGCGGTCGTGCACTATCCTGCTGAAATGTAGGATTTCGAAGGGATCGCATGAAGGGTAGAGCCACGGGTCGTAACACATCTGAAATGTAACGTTCACTGTTCAAAGTGCCGTCAATACGAACAAGAGGTGACCGAGACGTGTAACCAATGACACCCCATACCATCACGCCAGGTGATACGCTAGGTTCAAATGTGCGTTCACCGCGATGTCACCAAACACGGATGCGACCATCATGATGCTGTAAACAGAAACTGGATTCATCCGAAAAAATGACGTTTCGCCATTCGTGCACCCAGGTTCACGTTGAGTACACCATCGCAGGCGCTCCTGTGTGTGATGCAGCGTCAAGGGTAACCGCAGCCACTGTCTCCGAGCTGATAGTCCATGCTGCCGCAAACGTCGTCGAACTGTTCGTGCAGATGGTTGTTGTCTTGCAAACGTCCCCATCTGTTGACTCAGGGATCGAGACGTGGCTGCACGATCTGTTACAGCCATGCGGATAAGATGCCTGTCATCTCGAGTGCTAGTGATACGAGGCCGTTGGGATCCAGCACGGCGTTCCGTATTACCCTCCTGAACCCACCGATTCCATATTCTGCTAACAGTCATTGGATCTCGACCAACGCGAGCAGCACTGTCGCGCTACGATAAACCGCAATCGCGATAGGCTACAATCCGACCTTTATCAGAGGAGGAAACGTGATGGTATGCATTTCTCCTCCTTACACGAGGCATCACAACAACGTTTCACCAGGCAACGCCGGTCAACTGCTGTTTGTGTATGAGAAATCGGTTGGAAACTTTCCTCATGTCAGCACGTTGTAGGTGTCGCCATCGGCGCCAACATTGTGTGAATTATCTGAAAAGCTAATCATTTGCATATCACAGCATCTTCTTCCTGTCGGTTAAATTTCGCGTCTGTAGCACGTCATCTTCGTGGTGTAGCAATTTTAATGGAAAGTAGTGTATTAGACAAACTAAATAGCTCATTTACTTGCATTGCAAATTGAAGCATCTCTCAATAGCGTTCTACTATTCCATTATTTCACAAGTATGAATAACCAACAGAGTAATAAACAGCTGGTAAACGAAAATGCCGTCGAAGCCCTTCGGTGATCTTCGGATCGCGCCTAACTTGGATGGCGGGCGGAACGGTTTGGCTGTAAGACGGAGCTAGTTTGGTAGTGTGGAAGACAGACATGTTGTCTGCCGCGGTATCAGTTAAGACTTAGTTAGAAATGTCTAATGTGTAAATCAGAGCTGGTTCGGCAGGCCGGCAGCTGTGACCGAGCGGTTGTAGGCGCTTCAGTCCGGAACCGCGCGACTGCTAAGGTCGCAGGTTCGAGGAGGAGGAGGAGGAGGGGGAGGAGATTAGTGTTTAACGTCCCGTCGACAACGAGGTCATTAGAGACGGAGCACAAGCTCGGATTAGGGAAGGATGGGGAAGGAAATCGGCCGTGCCCTTTCGAAGGAACCATCCCGGCATTTGCCTTAAGTGATCTAGGGAAATCACGGAAAACCTAAATCAGGATGGCCGGACTCGGGATTGAACCGTCGTCCTCCCGAATGCGAGTCCAGTGTGCTAACCACTGCGCCACCTCGCTCGGTCGCAGGTTAGAATCCTGCCTCGGACATGGACGTGTATGTTGTCATTAGGTTAGTTAGGTTTAAGTAGTTCTAAGTTCTAGGGGACTGATTACCTCAGATGTTAAGGCCCATAGTGCACAGTGCCATTTGAACTATTTGGTTCGGCAATGTCGGAAGACAGACATGTAGTCTGCCGCGGTAGGTGTCAGTTAAGACTTTATTAGCAATGTATGGTTATTTGGACATATAGTTGAGAACAGTGTGATAATAATTACGGAAATATACCGTTCATTAATTTGTGGAAGAATGGAAATCATTTGTGACTCTGAAAAGGAATGTAATTGTGCAGTTTCTCGTGCTCTGCCAATAAAAAGCGAGTGGCATCCGGTATAAACAAACTGATTGGAAATTTAATCATTTCTAAAATAAGAGTCCCTCTCAAAGGGTTTCTTACAGCGTCAAGATTACGGATTCACAATCTACGTGCTGTTTTCCGCGCAGGGAGCAACAACTGTAGAAGACTGCAGGTTGGTGTACTTTTATTAGATTTATGCATTCCACTCTGGGCGGTGTAAGCAAATAGGCACCCACCTCCACGTACTGCAATCTTAATACAAATGAGATGAGTGACACGTTACGTGTGGTAACACAGAGGAGGTATGAAAGAGATAAATATTTTTGATGCAAAGGGTTTATCATACACACGTCTATATCACTTCTCCCTCACTCTCTCTTTTTCAACTTTCCGTGCAGCATCGAACCATCATGTTTCTACAGAACGTGAAACCAAGTCTAGCCATTACTTACGTCTCAGTACGAGAAACAAAACAAAAAGCCAAAATAGTATACAATGTGCAATACTTTATTTATTAAGTCAGTCACATCGTTGGTTTGATGAGGCCCACCGTGAATCTTCTCCTGCGCCAACCTCTTCATCTCAGAGTAGCACTTGCAATCTACATCATCAGCTATTTCCTAGATGTATCTTTCAGTCTTCCCCTACAATCTTTGCCCTCTACAGCTCCCTGTATTAACATGAGATTATTCCCTCATGTCTTATCATCCTGTCCGCCTTTCTTGTAGGTGTTTTCCAAAGATTCCTTACCTCACAGATTCTGCTGAAAACCTCCTCATTTCTTATCTTATCATTCCATCCAATTTTTAATATCCGTCTATAAGACCTCACCTCGAACACTTCGATTCCCTATTTTTTCAGTTTTCCCATAGTCCATTATTAACCTCCATACAATACAAACGTACATCGTCTGAAATTTCTTCCTAAAATTAAGGCCGGCGCCAGATATCAGTACATTTCTTTTGCCCAGGGAGGCTCTCTTTGCTGGTATTAGTTGGCTTTTTAATGTCCTCCTTTCTTTGTCGATCATGTGCTATGCTGCTTTCAAGACAGAAGAAATTCTTCACGTCACCTACTTGTTTTAATGTTAGGTTTATAGCTAATCTCATTTATACTACACCTCGCTAATTTCGTCTTTCCTCGACTTACTCTCAATTCATGCTCTTTACTCATTAGACTGTTCATTCCATCCAACACGTCCTGTAATTCACTTTAGCTTAGGATAGCAATGACATCAGCGAATCTTATCATTGATATCATTTCCCCCTGAATTTTAAGCCCACGCTTGAACGTTTCTTTTATTTCCGTCATCGCTTGTTCGATGTCTAGACTAAACAGCAGGGACGGAAGACTATATCCGTGTCCTCTTTTTTTTTTTTTTTAATCCGAGCACTTCGTTCTTAGTTTTTCATTCTTATTGTTCCCTCTTCGTTCTTGTACATATTGTATATTATCTGTCTTTTCTTACAGCCTACTGCTTTTCTCAGAATTTCGGACATTTTGTACCATTTTACATTGTCAAAAGGTTTTTGCAGGTCAACAAATCCTATGAACGTGCCTGGATTTTTCTTTACTCTTGTTTACATTATCAATCACCAAGTTAGAATTGCCTCTCCGACTCTCTTACCTTTCCGAAGTCAAACTGATCGTCATTTTAACAGATCTTTAATTTTCTCTTCTATTCTTCTGTATATTATTCTTATGAGCAACTTGGAAGAATCAGGTGCTAAACCGACTGCGCGATAACTCTCGCACTCATCAGTTGTTGCTGTCCCCGGAATTTTGTGGATGATGTTTTCCTGAAAGTCTGGTGGCATATCTTCAGACTTATATATTCTACACATCAGCTTGAGTAATCGCTTGGATGTCACTTCCTCCAATGATTTCAGAAATCCCGAAGGAATATTTTCTGTCCTTCCTGCCTCATTTCATCGCAAGTCTTCCAGAGCTCAACTCTTGATCCTAATACTGGATCCCCTATCTCTTCCCTGTCGACTCTTCTTTCTTCTTTTATCATGTCTTCAGACAAATCTTCCCCTTCATTGAGACCTTACGTGTACTCCTTCCAACTATCCGCTCTCCTCTAGGCTCAACACTGGAATTCCCATTTTACTCTTAACGTTGACGGCCTCGCTTTCAGTTTCACAGAAGTCTGCTTTGACTTTTCAATGAGCCGAATCAGTCCTTCCGACGGCCATTTCATTTCCGTTTTTTTCATATTTTTCTTGTAGCCATATCGCCTTGGCTTCCGTACACTTCCTATATATTTCAATCGTAAGTGATTTACATTTCTGTTTCCATTAATTTTACATAGATTTTCCGTACTCGCTTCTTTCGTCGATCAACTGTAGTACCTTTTTTTCTATTATTCAAGGTTTCTTCACAGTTATCTGCCTGGAACCTATGTGTGTGTGGTACAGATTCTGTGTATGCCATTTTTAGAGTGTTCATTCGTTTTCATCTGAACTGCCTATTGTGTTATTGATTATCGCAGTGTCTATAGCCTCAGAGAACTTCAAATCCGTCTCATCATTTCTCAGTACTTCAGTAAATGAAATGATAGTACGGATTTATTGGCCGAGAGACTCTATCTGGGCCTGTTCTAGCCGCCAGATGCTACTCTTTCTATTAGGTTAGTGCATAAGTTCGTAGCGTTTTTGTTGCATTATTGGTATTCTGGTTGCTGTACGTTTACTTATCGATTGTCATTTTTTATTTGTAGATCACTGTTGCTATTTGAGTTAAAATATTTCCATTTTGACACTTGGAGACAGTGAGTGGAGCTGTGGACGCTAGCAAATTGAGTGCCAAGTGGAGGAATCGGAACGTTTCCGATATATTCTTCTGTTTGAGATAAATGCAGGGGTGACAGCAGCGAAGGCAGCCACAAACATTTGCGTCCTGTACGGGGTGGGTCTCACTCGACAGAGCACAGCAAGAAAACGGTTTTTTCCTTTTAAGGAGGATCGTTGTGACATTAGCGATTCTCCACGTTCCGGAAGACCTTCGGAGTTTGATGAAGATCGGTTGAACGCATTAATCTACAATGATCCACGGTAGTGTATTCGAGAACTAGCAGTACTCGAGAACTGGCAAATGCGATGAACTGCGATTGGTCCACCATCGTGTGACATTTGAATGCAATGGAGAAGTTTAAAAATCGGTTGTCTGGGTACCGCATGCTCTAACCCACAATCACAAAAATCAGCTGGCAGCCAAATGTGCGTCTCTACTTGCTCGTCTTCAGTCGGCTTCTGAAAAACACCGATCTTTCCTATCCTGTGGCGTTACTGGTGACGAGAAATTGTTTCCTTATGCTAACTAAAGATCAGTTTGGATTCCATAGAAATATTGGAACACGTGAGGCAATACAGACCCTACGAATTATCTTACAAGATAGATTAAGGAAAGGCCAACCGACATTTCTAGCATTTGTAGATTTAGATAAAGCTTTCACAATGTTGACTGGAATACTCTCTTTCAAATTATGAAGGTGGCATGGATAAAATACAGGGAGCGAAAGGCTATTTACAACATGTACAGAAACCAGATGGCAGTTATAAGAGTCGAGGGGTATGCAACGGAAGCAGTGGTTGGGAAGGGAGTGAGACAGGGTTGTAGCCTATCCACGATATTATTCAATCTGTATATTGAGAGGTACTGGGAGATGAAGAAGCTTGCACAGGATAGAGTAGCATAGAGAGCTGCATCAAACCAGTCTCAGGACTGAAGACCACAACAACAACATATTGAGCAAGCAGTAAAGGAAAAAAAGAAATATTTGGAGTAGGAATTAAAATCCATGGAGAAGATATAAAAAGTTTAAGGATTGCCGATGACATTGCAATTCTGTCGGAGACAGCAAGGAACCTGGAAGAGCAGTTGAACGGAATGAACAGTGTCTTGAAAGGAGGATATAAGGTGAACAGCAACCAAATCAAGACGAGGGTAATGGAATGTAGTCAAATTAAATGGCTCTGAGCACTATGGGACTTAACATCTGAGGTCATCAGTGCCCTAGTACTTAGAGCCACTTAAACCTAACTAACCTAAGGACATCACACACATCCATGCCCGAGGCAGGGTTCGAACCTGCAATCGTAGCGGTCGCGCGGTTCCAGACTGAAGCGCCTAGAACCACACGGCCACTAGTCAAATTAAATCAGGCGATGCTGAAGGAATTAGATTAGGAAATGAGACACTTAAAGCATGTAGTAAGTGAGTTTTACTATTTGGGAAGCAAAATAACAGATGATGGTCGATGTAAGGAGGATATAAAATGTAGATTGGCACTGGCAAAGAAAGCGTTTCTGAAGAAGTGAAATTTGTTAACATCAAGTATAGATTTAACTGTCAGGAAGTCTTTCCTGAAAGTATTTTTATGGAGCGTAGCCATGTATGGAAGTGAAACACGGACAATAAACAGTTTAGACTAGAAGAGAACAGAAGCTTCCGATATGTGGTGCTACACAAGAATGCTGAAGATTAAATGGGTAGATCACGTAAGTAATGAGGAGGTACTGAATAGAACTGGGAAGAAGATGAATTTGTGGCACAACCTGACTAGAAGAAGGGATCGGTTGGTAGGACACATTCTGAGGCATCAAGGGATCACCAATTTGGTACTGGAGGAAAGCGTGGAGGGTAAAAATCGTAGAGGGAGACCAAGAGATGAATATGCTAAGCAGATTCAGATGGCTGTAGATTGCAGTAGTTACTTGGAGATGAAAAAGCTTGCACAGCATAGCGTAGCATGGAGAGCTGCATCAAACCAGTCTGTGGACTGAAGACCACAACATCAACAACATACTAACTAACGGAAAGGAAAGGTATCGTTGAGCCCAAACAAAGCAGCAACTCACCGTACAAATACCTCCGCGCATCCAGAAAAGATAATGTTATGCATCCGGTGGAACAGCGGCGATGTGCTGTGCTACGAATTGCTTCTCCGAGGTGTAACCATCACTGTTAACATTTGTTGTTAACGACTGAGACATCTTTCAGACGCAATCCGAGAACAACGATCAGGGAGACTGCGTGATGTGATGCTACTCCATGTTGTCGGCCTCCCGCATTCTGCTAGACTAACAAAAGACACTGTACGAGTTGGGTTGAGAAGTCATTCCTCACCCACCTTATTCACCTGATCTGGCGCCCCCAGATTTTCGCCTTTTCTGCTCTCTATCGAACAACCTTCAAGGAACTTCCTTTCTCGATGAAAATGCATTCCGAACATGGCTCGACGAGTTCTTCGCCTCCAAACCACGTAATTTCTACAGTAACGGAACGAGAAACTATCCCAGCGTTGAGTTTTGTAAATAGTGAGAGAGAATATATTATTGATGACTAAAGCCCCTGTTATGTGTATCTGTTGTGTTTATTAAACTTGCGGAAAACGGCTACAAACTTATGCGCCAACCCAGTATTACACGCCATTTCGGCGATTTGCGTCTGACAACGATGTGAATGACGAGGACGGCACGCATATCCAGTCCTGAGTGGAGAAAATTTGACTCTGCTTGCAGAGCCGTCATTTAAAGCCAATCACGAAGTGAAAACTCCTCAAGAAGGCTACAAAACAGACAACTTGAACAAGAAATATAATAAATTTCTACAAAGCATAAACACTTTCTTTGATACCACTTTCTCATTTAAAAAACTGTAAGCAGATGTGCAGTACTAATAAGCAACCGATTTACATAATTAATGACATTACAATATCGTGTAAGAGAAAACAGGTGCCGCATCATAATATGAAGGACAGTCAGAACCCAGTTACAGGATTTCACTACAAATAATACTGCAAAGCGCTGAAGAATAGTGAGCAGTTGTAATATACGTAATTCAGCGCTCCTTATATTTTGAGGCATGCCGGCACGGTAGCTCAGCGTGTTCGGTCAGAGGGTTAGCAGCCCTCTGTAATAAAAAAACTGAGCTAATCGATCAACAACGAACTAAAACGGATGTCTTACAACGTCCGCCCCGAGCTGATGCAAAAAAAAGGGGGGGGGGGACTGACTTTCACTAATAATCAAAACGTCCAGGGTCCAGTGTTCTTCGAAGCCGCTTAAATTCAAAACAAAAATTTTCGAGAATTTTCCGAAAGGCAGAACAATTAGCAATGATCAACGGCATGAGGATGCAGAAAGCAATGGAAAGCTCTTCATTAAAGACACGACAATTTGTACCCACATGACGCGTGGCTTGTAACTGATGACCTGTCCATTGGCAAAAGACTCCGGATTAGTCCCTTATTCGGATCTGTGAAGGGGGCTGCCAAGGGGGAGGTAACAATGAGAAAAAAACTGAACAACCAAGGAAGGGATAACATTGCATGAGTAGGAGCGTGGGACGTCAGGAGTTTGAACAGGGGAAGAAGAGCTAGAAAAATCTGAAAATGGAAGTGCAAAGGTTCTATCTGGATGTAGTAGGAGGTCAGTGAAGTGAAATAGAAAGAAGATAAGAAACTGTTGCCGAGCGAATATCGTGAAATATCAACAGCAGCAGAAAATAACAGGAGTGGCATTCGTTATTAATAGGAAAGTAGGGCAGAGAGCGAGCTACTTTCACAGTTCAGCAATAGGTTTGCTCTCAACAGAAGCGGCAGCAAACCGACGTCAACAACAATAGTTCAGGAATGCACGCCTACGTCACAAGCAGATGGTGAAAAGACATAGAGAGTATACGACGGTACTGAACGGGTAATTCAGTATATAAAGGGAGATGGAAATCTAATAACCATGCGGGATTGGAACGCGGTTGTGGGGGAAGGAATAGAAGAAAGGGTTACGGTTCAATATGGGTTTGATAGTGAGAATGAGACAGGAGAAAGTCTAATTGATTTTTGAAATAAATTTCAGCTAGCAATGGCGAATACACTGTTTAAAAACCACAAGAGGAGGAATACTTGAAAAAGGTCTGAAGATACGGGATAATGTCATCTAGATTACATCGTCATCAGACAAATATTCCGAAACCAGGTATTGGATTGTAAAGTGTACCCAGGAGCACATATGGGGTGTTCGGGAATTCCCGCTACAAACTTCTAGAACTTGTACAAGGGAGTGAGTACGTAGTATTTTAAGTAGGAACCCATATCCGCCAAACGTCATCCAACGATACTACAGAGGGTCAAAGTAATAGGCGACGGCGAGTATACACAGAGAGATTCCGTGTTGATGATACGAATTTTCAAGGATGATGGAGGAGGGTAAATGTGTCAATTCGAGGTAAGGGTCTCTGTACCGGAAGGGAACGAATTGCAAGTTATGAGCGAAAATCGTTATGATACCTCTGCCAGTGGAAATACTGTGCCTGTACTGCTGTTGCTAAGACTGTAGGGTAGGAAACTTTCAGAGGTGGTAGTATGGACCAAATCAGGTAAAAAAGTCTGATAAACATGGCCTCTAAAGCGCATACCTTAAGAGCTAGGAGCACTTGTTCCACAGAGATGTGTTTCGCACTAGCGAAGATGAACAATTGCTCACAGCTCCTTAGGTATGCATTGTAGAATGAGTGTTTACTAGATTTTTTTTCCTTGATTTGGCCCGTACTGCCACTTCTGAAAGTTGCATGATTGGAAATTTGTGGTAAGATCTTATGGACCAAACTGCTGAGGTCATCGGTCCCTAAGCTTACTCACTACTTAATCTAACTTAAACTAACTTGTGGTAAGATCTTATGGGACCAAACTGCTGAGGTCATCGGTCCCTAAGCTTACTCACTACTTAATCTAACTTAAACTAACTTGTGGTAAGATCTTATGGGACCAAACTGCTGAGGTCATCGGTCCCTAAGCTTACTCACTACTTAATCTAACTTGAACTAATTTGTGGTAAGATCTTATGGGACCAAACTGCTGAGGTCATCGGTCCCTAAGCTTACTCACTACTTAATCTAACTTAAACTAACTTGTGGTAAGATCTTATGGGACCAAACTACTGAGGTCATCGGTCCCTAAGCTTACTCACTACTTAATCTAGCTTAAACTAACTTACGCTAAGGAGAACACACACACCCAAACCCGAGGGAGGACTCGAACCTCCGACGGAGGGAGCCGCGCAAACCGTGACAAGACGCCTGAGACCGCGCGGGTACATTTATTCCATTGTCAGGGGTATCAGAATGATTTTCGCTTCTAACTTTCGACTTGTTCGTTTCCGAACCAGGACCCCTTACCAAAAATTGATACATTTATCCGTCTCCATCACCCACGAAAGTTTGCAACATCACGGAATCACCCTGTATATATATATATATATATATATATATATATATATATATATATATATACTAACACGCACCGGTGCCTACAACTTTGGCGCTCTGTGCCGCTGGATGGCGTTTTCGGTCATGGCTTCTTACCCAAAAGACAGGGTATGTCGAAAAGAATCATCAGATATGGTACACCTATATTTCCGAAACTAATAAACATATAGAATGAATTTTGTTTTTTGATCCACTGGAAACTCAAAAAACTTTTTTTCATACCTTTTCAGAGGTGTTCAATATGCCCCCTTGAGATGCACGACATACGTCAATGCGGTATTCAGATTTTTCGCACACTGCAGCGAGCATGTCTTGAGTTACAGCTTCCACAGCTGCTGCTATGCTATGTTTCATTTTATTCATTGTTGGTGGTAACGGAGGCACATAAACAGAGTCTTTTATAAACCCCCACAAGAAATAATCTCTTACAGTCAGATCCGGTGACCCTGGAGACCAGTAATGTACGGCTGAGACATTTGATGCAGTGCGATCGATCCATCGTTCAGTAATTCTTTGATTTAAAAATTCCCGCACTTCCAGATGACAGTGTGGAGGTGGCCGATCCTGTTGGTAAATGAAGTCGTTCGAATCAGTCTCCAATTGTGGGAAAATAAAGTTCTCAAACATATCGAGATATGTGCTTCCTGTAATAGTGTTCTCGACGAAGAAAAATGGATCATACACCTTTTCCCGTGAAACTGCACAAAACACATTAAATTTTGGAGAGACCCTCTCATGTTGTACAACTTCATGTTGTCGTTCCGTACCCCACATTTTGTATTTATTTATTTATTTACACTCCAGGTTCCGTAGGACCAAATTGAGGACCAAATCTCCAAGGTAATGGAACTTGTCAGTACATGAAATTACGACATAAAAGCAATAACAGATAAAATAAAATGTTTATGAATTCAAAAGAAGTCAAGCCATACGTTTAAATAAACGAAATCGACACCATAACCTAGGAATCAGCGTAATTTTTCAAGAAACTCCTCGACAGTATAGAAGGAGTGACCCATGAGGAAACTCTTCAGTTCCGATTTGACAGCGCGTGGATTACTGCTAAGATTTTTGAATTCTTGTGGTAGCTTCTTGAAAATGGATGCAGCAGTATACTGCACACCTTTCTGCGTAAGAGTTAAGGAAGTCCGATCCAAATGCAGATTTGATTTCTGCCGAGTATTAACAGAGTAAAAGTTGCTTATTCTTGGGAATAAGCTTATATTGTTAACAAGAAATGACAGTATGGAAGATATATATTGAGAGACCAATGTCAAAATATCAGACTCGTGGACAGGGGTCGACAAGAAGTTCGTGAACTTGCACCATTGGTTGCCCGAACCGCCCGTTTCTGACCCAAAAATATCTTCTTAGAATGGGAAGAGTTACCCCAAAATATAGTACCATACGACATAAGCGATTGAAAATAAGCAAAGTAGATTAATTTTTGTGCCGAACAATCGCTTACTTCAGATACCGTTCGAATAGTAAAAATGGCAGCATTAAGTCTTTAAACAAGAGCCTGAACGTGGGTTTTGCACGACAGTTTACTATCTATCTGAACACCTAGAAATTTGAACTCTTCAATTTCACTAACCGTATGCCCATTCTGTGAAATTAAAACGTCAGGTTTTGTTGAATTGTGTGTTACAAACTGTAAAAACTGAGTCTTACTGTGATTCACCATTAGTTTATTTCCTACAAGCCATGAACTTAGGTCATGAACTGCACCATTTGAAACCGAGCCAATGTTGCACACAACATCCTTTACTACCAAGGTAGTGTCATCAGCAAACAGAAATATTTTTGAGTTACCTGTAATACTAGAGGATATATCATTTATAAATAAGGAACAGGAGTGGCCCCAACACTGATCCCTGGGGCACCCTCCCCCTCCCCTCCCCACCTTGGAACATACCCCACTCAGAACCCACATCACAGCCATTCTCAACACTGTGAATAATGACCTCTTGCTGTCTCTTGCTAAAGTAAGAGGTGAATCAATTGTGAGCTACTCCCCGTATTCCATAATGGTCCAACTTCTGGAGCAATATTTTGTGATCAACACAATCAAACGCCTTAGTTAAATCAAAAAATATGCCTAGCGTTCGAAACCTTTTGTTTAAGCCATCCAGTACCTCACAGAGAAAAGAGAATATAGCATTTTCAATTGTTAAAAGATTACTAAAGTCGAACTGTACATTTGATAGCAAATCGTGTGACATAAAATGATCAATTATCCTTACATATACAGCCTTTTCAATAACTTTAGCAAACACTGATGGCATAGACATACGTCTAAAATTGTCTACATTATAAGCAAAAACTATTCTGATATCTGTGACAGTGGAATATCTGTACCTGTATTGTTGTTGCCAAGATTGTAGGATACACAGGCCGGCCGGTTTGGCCGAGCGGTTCTAGGCGCTACAGTGTGGAGCCGCGCGACCGCTACGGTCGCAGGTTCGAATCCTGCCTCGGGCATGATGTGTGTGATGTTCTTAGGTTAGTTAGGTTTAGGTAGTTCTAAGTTCTAGGGGACTGATGACCTCAGAAGTTAAGTCCCATAGTCCTCAGAGCCATTTGAACCATTTTTTGTAGGATACTCGACTTTCTGAGGTGACAGTATGGACCAAAGTAAGTGGAAATGGCTGGTAAACGTGGCCTTTAAAACGCAAACCTTAAGAGCTACAAGCATTTGTTCAATATAGATGTCACACTAGCGAAGATGAACAATTGCTCACAGCTGGCTGAAATAGCCCAACAGTTATCATAATACTCATCTTACTGTGCTAAACATTTACATGTTATGAGACAAATCTGCTATTAGCTTCTAAAAGAAAATATGGTCAACGTTTTTTGACTTATTCCGCGTTTGTGAAGACCATTTTGGTTGGGATCTGTGAAAGGCATACTAGCAAATCTGTTTTTCTTTTGAAATATTTATTGCATATTCTTGTCTTCCTGATATGTGTCTACATACTGGATGATTTCTTCACTATGGATCCACTGGAACGAAAAGCACACAGTATCTAATCTAATGTAACTGTGGGGTCGTTTAGTTACTGCTAGAGCGTTGTGGATATGCTCCTCAAACTCCAACCATATTCGATACAATAGAGGCGCTGGGATCGCAGAGAAGCTTAGTTTTAAATTCGAAGACCGTACATTATCTGCTTTCCCACCCCCCGCCCCCCTCTCACACACACCTTTCTCGAATTATCCTTCATGACATGAAAAAAAAACTGCGAAACCAGACGTACCCTCCTCCATGCGCCGAAGGGTGGCTAGTAGAGTGTAGAAGTCTATCTAGATTCAGATGTAAATGTAGGTCGACTTGATCTACTCTGCGGAAGAAGCGCCCCAGAAAGTAAGCAGGCCGGCTGCAGTCTTGAAAACTTGGGACAGGAACGGGAGGACGTCTGCAACACTTCAGAACGAGATAGATAAAGAAACATAACATAAACATAACATATTAACTGTTCTGCGGAAATGAATGAAATGGCTGGAGCACGTTGCCAGGGGTCTCCCAATCGTGCAAAGACAGCCGGACGTCGCATGGTGTGAGGTCTATGTGACTACAGCTCCAAAAGGGGCTGGCCCCGCAACACGAGGCAGTTGAAGGAACGTGAAAAGACAGTGTCTGTCTGTGTGTCTATCAGCGACCAGTTAAACTGCACTGTGGCGGTGTTCTTCATTACCACATCGCCGCGAGACAACATTTGGATTACTTCGCACGGGGTAGAATCAGTGGTGGCTCGTGAGTACACATTCGAGGTGTTCACAAATTTTTAGATTCAGATAAATTTGAGAGTGTGGACTTAATAGCAACTGCTGAATACCGGTTATGCTTATCAACAAGTCTATATAATTACAGCCACTGCCAGCAATAATAATAATAATAATAGTAATAATAATAAGATGATGCATAACTTCTCCGAGCGATTCTAGGCGCTACAGTCTGGAACCGCGCGACCGCTACGGTCGCAGGTTCGAATCCTGACTCGGGCATGGATGTGTGTGATGTCCTTAGGTTAGTTAGGTTTAAGTAGTTGTAAGTTCTAGGGGACTGATGACCTCAGCAGTTAAGTCCCATAGTGCTCAGAGCCATTTGAACCATTTTGTTAGCATTTAAAATAGATTCGACATAGTTTATGTTTACACTGCACACGAAATCTGATTCTCGCACACTAAACATCCAAGTCCAAACACAAAGTGCCGTTTGTGGAAATGATTAATTTCAGGTAGTAATGTCTACCAACAGGGTTACTTGACTAGAATAAAAATGAGGTGCTGAGATCCATAAGGGCCTAAAGCACACCGCCGTCGATCCTACATTTAAGTGAATATCAGAGAAACCAGTGATACAGCCTTTCGTGAATTTTCATATATACAGTGTGGGTGTACAGCACAGATAAGATCAACAAATTTCAGAAACATGAATAAATGCCGGCCGCTGTGGCCGAGCGGTTCTAGGCGCTTCAGTCCAGAACCGCGCTGCTGCTACGGTCGCAGGTTCGAATCCTGCCTCGGGAATGGATGTTTGTGATGTCCCTAGGTTAGTTAGGTTTAAGTAGTTCTACGTCTAGGGAACTGATGACCTCAGATGATAAGTCCCATAGCGCTTAGAGCCATTTGAACCATTTGAATAAATGCTACAATCTCACAATCGACGTTAATGTTCGTTAGGCCATTATGATTCTCAGCGCCTCAAATGGATTACTGTATGATAAAATACATAATACACACAAAATAGGTTTATTAACAGTACAAATATAGCATATACTGACGACCAATCTAATTTTACAACAGTATATAGTGACTGAATTAGCATATCTGAGGAGTGTGTGTGTATTGCGTATTTAACTGGGGACCTAGAAACGACAGAGAGGCTTCGTGCCGCCGCAGTCCTCAGTGGTTCACAACCCCACAGCAGGCCACAGCAGTCTACCAGCCCCACCGCCGCGCCACACAAAACCCAGGGTTATTGTGCGGTGCGCCCCACAGTGGACCTCCTGGGAACGTCTCATAACAAACGATTGTAACCCCAAATGTTTGCATGGTAGAGCAATTATGGTGTAGGCTTACGCGGAAAAAGTGTCTGCGCAGTAATCGCCGACATAGTGCAACAGAGGCGGCATAAGAAGAACAAGCCCGCATTCGCCGAGGCAGATGGAAAACCGCCTTAAAAACCATCCACAGGCTGGCCGACACCCTGGACCTCGACATTAATACGCCGGGCGGACTCGTGCCGGGGACCGGCATGCCTTCCCGCTCGGTAAGCAGCGCGATAGATGGTGCGGATAGCAGTGCGGGCTCTGAGGAGTGTGCTATCATCTAGCGGGATTTATGCCAAGCGGGCGGGGATAAGAGTTTGCTGCAGTGTGCTACCACCTGGTGGCACTCAAGTAAACTTCAAGCTAAATGGCAAGCTGTGATTGTGAACCATGCACATTGTTTACCAAATCCATATGTGAAACTTCCTGGCAGATTAAAACTGTGTGCCAGACCGAGACTCGTACTCGGGACCTTTGCCTTTGTAACAAGTCCGATTTATGTATCTCGACCCGATCCGGATCTGATAGCAGCCCAAATAATTATTAATTAATGTGACCGTGTACCTAATGGGGCTGGCAATCGGATTTGACTGCTACGAAGTTGTTACATTCCATTTTGTCCTTCTCAAATGCTGTAATAATGAAATGTCTGGTGACAAGAAGAACGCCAACACAGCTTCACTAATCAAGAACCTATATTCGTCTCAAAAACACAAAAGGAAGGAGACAGCCACTGCCTTCGTCATACATATTTAATTACGGCTAATCTCAGCACAGGCTTCCTCGCTATTCATTATCATCACACGCAAATTCAATCACTGCAATCCAACACTGCAATCCAAATGATGCCGGCGCGGTAGACGCGAAACCACAAATATCGGCACAGAAATATCACTGATCACTCTCGTAATTATACTTTTTCACTTTCCTGTATTATTCTAGCACAAAGGGGTTAAACCGTGGCGATGGCCACTCCCTTTGTCGGTAAAGCCTTGCATTACAGCAACAGGCCTCCACACGGCTCGGCCCGCAACCTGGGAACTGACTCAACTCTACACTCGCTCTCGCAACACGACACTATCGATTGTTTGCCCTATCGACCTGTGCCGAGTGCAAACTTATAGTAAGAGCCTACGGACCCCTTACATCCACGCCCTTGAAAACTTCTTTGGAGCCTCTGGCATAAAAGAATCGGCTAGGGAGTTAGACATTACTACATCTGAACAAAACACACAGTGTAAATAATTAATGAAATTACAATTCACCAAATAATCCCTCGACTCCGGTAGTGGGCTGCCTCCACAATAATATTCTACAAAAGGTTATTACATCTCATAAACATGGCATTGTCCAAATTACAATTTTTTTATCAAGCAACAATAATCCTCTATAGTCCATATTGAATGTAACACACAACATACAATCAAAAATTATTACGTGAACATATGACATATGAGTTATTATATTACAAAATAGTTGTTACTGGTTTTACACCCATTCTCAGGTACTCATCGATATGAAATATGAAGTTCTAGTTACAATACATCAGAAAATACAATGCAAATAAACATTCCCCTTTTTCAAATGTCCATTCAACAACTAAATGTCCTAAACATGTCCTACCCAACTACATCAAGGAGCTTGAACACTCTCATTTCAGACATTCGCCCTAATTGAGTTCCCCTTCCTCATCTGGGTTATCCCTGTTCTCGTGTGAGTAGTACCTTATTATGTTTTCCACATGTTCCTTACCATGCACTCTCTTTGTCCGTGCATACTCCAACTCCACAGTGTTAGGATGACCAATTTTTATAATCCTGTATGGTCCCTTATAAACGTGGTTGAATTTATGTATTTCAGAGTTTATTTTCTTTGATTTTGCATGAACCTTTACTAAAGTGCGCGTCATATATCTTGGCGGCCGAGTTTAGGTTCGTTCTGCTCATCTGACGTCACAAAACACAGTCAGCCAATGAACAGAGAACGATGTTGCCAGATCTCGACAGCAGTGCAGAGCACGGACGAGTGTCTTCAGTTTTAGAAACGTTCAGTCATAAATAAAGTAATAGAACAAAAGCAATGTCTTGATAGCAGACTTTCTTTTACAGAAAGTTTGGAAAAAGCATTCTTTATACCAATTGCTTCATATTCTATTAATTAATTAAACCAAACAAGCAATAAGACTCCTAACTCAGGCGATAGCAAGGAAAGGTGTTTGTTTCAATCTCACGAACTGCTTTTTCGCAATAAAGAACAGCGGTAATTGTTTATTTCCTATTGTACTTCGACGAAGCGTGAGTAATCAGTCATACCAACAGTGTTTATAAGTAGTTGCGTGTGCTGTTAGAGTCCTTATGGAGTTAGACTGTTCAAGGAGCTGAGGTAGCAGAACGGTTAAGGTGTTGGACTGCCAAGTGAAAGGTTATGAGTTCAAACGTTATGCGGTGCTTAATATTTTCTTTATTTAAAAACAATATTGGAGTGCCTTACTTCACGAATTTTATTCGTTTGAATGAAATTTCTAGTGCTTTGCCTCTTCATTAACTTTTTCGCTGCTGCAGACACGTGCTCCCCGCATTCCGCGCTGTGCGCGATTTTGTCATCACTGCACTTCTCGCCTGTGCAGACACATGGTGTTCCCACTGCTTTGACACACTTATCATTCGATTTCACAAAAACTATTTGGCCAAAAAATTTGATTTTTACACGTCTTCTTGCCTGGTACCTTCCCCCCCATAAATGACTTAATTTTGTTTTGATGTGCAGCATTAAATGTAGTAAACCATTGCACGAAATTCTGAAGAGTTTGCGGAGGTAAAAGTCCATAGCGTATACTTTCCGTATGGTCGATTTTAGTTGCCACAATGTTGAGAATGAAATGTGGACAAGATACCTAAATTTCATATAATATTTACTGTATAACAATATCTCATTTAATTTAAGTACCACATAGGTGTCGTATGTAATATTGAGAAATATTCCGTCTTTCGCGACTGTAATAAAAGTTTTATATACACACGGCGCGTTTGGCTTTATTTTAAAGCACTTCCATCGGTGAAAGGTATGGCACATACACAATGGTATTCATGTTCTATTTCTTGTTTTTGTTCCACAGTCGCAGTTTTACCAATGGTGTTGAAATATATCCCTCTTCTGCAACTGTAATAAGCGACGTATTTAGACCAGACGCGTTTCTCTCTTTTGAAGCATCATGTATTTTGTGTCCGCCATTGCCAAGTCACCTTTCGTAGTTTTGTGCTGCGGTAGCACAATATTCAACGTTTGTGTTGGCTCATGTTTTAGCAAATAAATGCTGTTTGTATGTGCCACACACAAAATTATATTTGACATAGCTCTGAGCACTTCACTGACAGACGGTATATTCAAGTCCTAATGTTTTTGTAAGTCCACAGTTTTGTTTAATGTATTTTGTCTACTTCCTTTTGATTGATTGAAGTGCTTTAAAATAAAGCCAAACGTGCCCAATGTAAGTAAAACTTTTGTTACAGTCGCGAAAGGTGGAATATTTCTCAATATTACATACGACACTTATGTGGTACTTAAATGAAATATATAGGTATCTTGTCCACATTTCATTCTCAACATTGTGGCAACTAAAATCGACCATACGGAAAGTATACTCTATGGACTTTTACCTCTGCAAACTCTTCAAAATTTCGTGCAAAGGTTTACTATATTTGATGCTGCATAATAACTGCGTTGAACATCGAAACAAAATTAAGTCATTTATGGGGGGAAGGTATCAGTCAAGAAGATAGGTAAAAATCTAATTTTTGAGCCAAATAGTTTTTGTGGAATCGAATGATAAAGAGTGTCAAAGCAGTCGGAACACAATGTGTCTGCACAGGCGAGCAGTGCAGTGACAAATCGCCCACAGCGCGGAATGCAGGGAGCACGTCTTTGTAGCAGCGAAAGGGTTAATGCGGCCGTGGTGGCTTTACTTCATGAACTGCGCGCTCCCCCCTACATGTAAGCTTGCGAACTATGCTATACTATGGCGCTGCTTCTATTGGCGTGTGCGTCGTGTGCAACTGGCAACGCAGCAATCTCCAGCGTCTGGGCGGGCATGCGCGAGCCACCAAGATAAAAGAATTGAACTATTGTACCAAGTCTCCCACTCGGTAAGTTATCGGTTTCACTAGCTTGTCGTGTCTTTCCTGTTTTTCCGAGCCTTCTCCTTCATACTTAATTCCACTAGCTCCAATTTCCTTTCCCAGGTCAATGAACTTCCTGGCGGGTAGACTAGCAACTCACGAAAAATACTGTCGGGTTCTTGATTGAGCAATACTTCGCATGGTGCAAACCCTGTAGAATCATGTGGGAGGTGATTCCTGACCTGCTCAAATTCTTCCAGATATTCTTTCCATGAACCATGCTTCCTATGACAGTATGTTCGGCATAAACGGTTCAACAATTCCTTCATTGTTCGTTCTGCAGGGTTAGAAGCTGGCCTATACCTAGAAATGGCAATTTCTTCTATTCTGTGCTCATTTAGCATCTCTGTCCACTCCTTTGACCTAAATTGTGACCATTATCACTCAAAATTCGCTTAGGAATACACACCTTTTGGCTTGGAAACCAGTTCTTCCACTACTAAGATTTGTGTTTAATTCCCTCGTGAGGCAGGAAGTGGCCCAAAGAGATCCACTGCAACTATGTCCTTAATCGCTGTTGGTACAATTGCATGCATATATCCTTTGTGCTGTACTGTAGTCGTTTAAGATTTTTGACAGGTGTCACATGTACTCAGTATCTTACGTATATGCCTTCCCATGTTGTTGAATGCACAATCTAACTTCAACTTTTCCAGACACTTCTTCGGTCCATAATGCGCATTACTATAGTGCGTATACCAAATTAACTTTTCTACCACATGGTCAGGCACACAGAGTTTCCAGTTCTCCTCACTCTCCTTGTTTCTTTTATAAAGTATCCCATTATGAATATAATAAAATGTGCGAATTCTTTCCTCTCCTGCACACCTGTATTTGTTTTTAATTGTCTTTAATTTCTCATCCTCGTTCTGTTCCCTGCACACATTCTTTAGGAACTTCCTTATGAATTCTTCATACTGTACTCCCTTCATCAGGTTAATTCTAACTCCTTCTCCCTTTGGTCTGTCCACCAACATTCCTCTCGAGTCAGCTGGTAATCTTGACAAAGCATCAGGTATTATATGTGTTGCTCCTGGTTCATAAATTATCTCGAAGTCATAGTCCTGTAATGCCAGGGCCCATCGCGTTAGTCTGCTATGCCTCAACTTGCTTGTGGTCAAAAATGTAAGGGCCTTATGGTCAGTCACTACTTTCACATGCCTCCCGGCCAAATAATACCGGAAACACTTAAACCCCCACACAATTTCCAATGCCTCCCTTTCAGTAATCGAATATTTTCTCTCCCAAGCATTTAAACTCCTGCTACCGAACGCTATTGTTCTTACACTCTCACCATTTCCGCTCCTCTCCATTTGGTACAAATGTATTCCTAGTCCATAGTCAGAGCTGTCTGCTCCAAAATAAAAATCCTTGGAAAAATCCGGGTGGTACAATATATCTGCACTATATAGTGCTTCCTTGATATTCTCAAACTCGGTTTGGCACTCTGCACTCCAATGCCATGGCATCTTCGCCTTGGTCAGTTCCCTCATACTCGGGGCATTAAGTACAGATCCTTTGACAAATTTTCTATAAAACTCACAAACCCCAAAGAATGCTCACAACTGCTTCTTACTATGGGGGGTCGGAAAATTTCTAATAGCCTCCATTTAACTAGGATCGGGATAGATACCCTCCTCTGATATTATATGGCACAGGAATTTTATCTTTGACTTGCCAAATACCGACTTGTCCAGGTTTACAGTTACCCCTGCGGTTTCAAAAGCTGCCAAGATTGCATCCAATCTATTCAAATGTTCTTCCCATGATTCGCTTGCTATCAAGAGGTCATCCACGTAGACAGTGACCTTTTTAAGTAACTCCTCGCCTAGTTTCTTATCCATTGCTCTTATGAATTCAGACACTGACACATTAAGCCCAAATGGCAACACTCTAAATTGTTAGCACCTCCCTCCATAAGTAAATGCTGTATACTGGCGGGACTCTGTGGCCAATGGTATGTGCCAGTAACCAGCAGTTAAGTCGATACTACTAAGCACCTTTGCTCCTCGGAATTTTTGAATCAGTTCTTCTATAGTCTCAGGTTTGTCCTGCTCAGGCTCGATGATCTTGCTCACTGTTCGCGCATCTAACACTATCCTCACCTTTCCATCCTTCTTATCAACAACAAATAGGGGGTTATTATATTGACTGTTGGCCCTTTCTATAACACCAAGGTCCATCATCCTCTGTATCTCTTCATCTACTGCTCTTCGTTTCGCCTGGGGAATGGAATACTGTTTTATATTGAACAGTTTATGGTTCTTTATCTTTAGCTTACACTGCACCCCTTTCATGACACCTGGCCGTTGAGAAAATACCTAATGACGCCTGTATAAAACTGTGGCTAATTTCCTTTTAGTCCCTTCATCTAGGTGTGTCATCTCCTCCAACTTTTTACTGATTTTATCCTCTTTAAGTCTATCCTCTCGTGCTAATCCCTCAAGGTATATCAACACTTCTTCTTCTAGTTCTTCTTCCCCGTATCCCATGGTGGGTTCCTCTTCATAACACAAACTTATCCTTCTGAATTCCTCCTCTTCTTCGATTGCACTCCCCTCAGCAAACTTTAACCTCTTCTCTTCTCCCTTTCTTCCTTTGACCTTGATAGTACCTTCATCAAAACTCACTACTGCATCAACTTCATTCAACCAATCTAGCCCTAAAATAATTGATGTTTTCAATCCAGCCACCACCAAAAATGTTGCTTCGTATTCTTCTCCCTCTATCTCGAAGGTAATCGACACTTGTTCTTTAATAGGTTTACTCCTTGCGCCAAACGCATTCACAATTCTCACTCCACTCACCGGGAAACTAGGCAAGCTAATGTTTGCTTTTAGTACCTGTTCATATAACCTCTTGGACACTGCACATGCTTCACTTCCCCTATCGACTAACGCCTCGATATTCAGTCCACATAGCTTGATCCTTATCATGGGTAGTATGGGTTCTTTGGGAATCCCACTTCTTTCCTCCACTAGATCTTCTCTCAGATCTCCACCATTGTCGTGTCTTAGTAGGTTTACTCTGGTCCTTGTAGCTCTCACTCCTGACTGGACCTCATCTGGAGTGTCATTCAGTTTTCCGGTCTCTCCGCCTCTTCTATATGCACTGTGTCATTCATTCGCCTATCCCATCCTCTCTCATGATCTCTTGGTTCTTCACTCCTTTTCCAATCATTTCTCCATTGCCGTTCACCACCATGGTTCCTGTGCCTTTAGCCACCACCTCTTCCTCTATAATTAGACGAATTACCAAAATGATTCCTTGGCTCATTACTTCCCCCTCGGTTTTGATCATTAGCTTGATTGTGTTCCTGTGATCGAACAGATTCCAACTGTTCCAGTATTTCCATCAAGGCCTCCCTGTCTTTAATTAGGCTCCCGGATACAGTTTCTTGCATTCTCTGGCTCATTCTTCTTTTTATCGCTGATATCATTATGTCATCACTCAGGGGTTGTTCCAAGGTCTCGTTCAATTCCCACAAATGTTCAGCAAACTCTCTCAACGTTCCTCTCCATGTACTAAGTGACTTTCGGTGGAGTAGGTCCTCAGTTGCTGCAAACTGATGACTTTTGGACCAGTATTTCTTCAAGAATTCCTCTTCAAACTGATCATAACTAGTAGTCCCTTCCTTTTTCCTGACTCCCCAAGTGAAGGCCTCACCTTCCATTCTATCTATTGCAAATTGAATCTTGTCTGAGTCTTTAAGATGTGCTGGGAAAACTCCTTTTAACCATTTCATAAATATCATTGGGTGCAACCCTCCTTTCGGTCTAAATTTCTGCCCTGTATTATTTTGGATGTACCGATTATCACTGCTCATCAAGGTAACGACTCTACCTTCCCCAACAGTTAAAGTGGCATTGCTAATTCGTTTATCAATTTTTCTGTCTTCCTCTCCAATTGCTGCACTCCCTGTTGTAATTGCCTGACCTCCATTGCAACCCTCTTGTTATCCTCTTCTCGTTGCACGGCTATAGCATTTCTCAGATTGACAGCCAGTTGGTTTTGCCTATCTCCTATCCCTGTAACAGGATCATTGCATTGCTTCTGCATCTGCGTCACCTCGGCGATTCGATGATTGCAATTTGTTTCCACTTCGTTGATTCTTTCTCCCAATTCGACTTTCGTTTCTTCAATATCGTCTTCTATCCTTTTTGTTAACTTTCCTTCCATCTTCTCCACGTCTCCCTGGACTTGGTCTATGCTCTTCTGTAGCTTCCTCTCTCTCTCGTCGATGTCCATCTTCAGTCATTCTTGTAACTCCTGCATTTCCTTCTTCAGATTACATTCCATCTTCATTTGCGATGTTTTGATCTCTTGTAAACATTTCTCTAATGATGCGTTAGTTTCTTGTAAACCATTCTCTAACGATTCGTGGAATATTCTTCCCTCTTCTCTAGTTTCTTGTAAATCTTTCTTTAGTGATTCTCTTGTTTCTTGTAAACCCTTCTCTAATGATTCTCGTAAATCTTCCTTTAGTGATTCTCTTGTTTCTTGTGAACCCTTCTCTAATGATTCTCGTAAATCTTCCTTTAGGGATGCGTTATTTTCTTGTAAATGATGCGTTATTTTCTTGTAAGCCTTCCTTTAATGATTCTCTGAAACCTTTCTCTAATGATGCGTTATTTTCCTTTATCAAGTTTACCAACATTGACCACTTATCTGCATCTTCTGAAACTGACTTATTTCTCGTCGTTTGTCCCGGTGTCTTGGGATAACTAGTTGAATGTGCTAATGGGCTATCTAATGACACTCCATAATCACTGATTCCCGAATCATCTCTGTCTTCCTGTCCTATCCCTTTCCTTTCAACTACTGCCTCACAAACCCGCTTATCTTCAGTAGACATGTTTGGTTTATTTTTAATGCACTGGCAAGTAATACAAAATAACCTCTAGTAACCCAAAAACACTCCTAATTACCATGAAACTAATCAAACAGTACCTGCAGTATTTTCAGTTAATCCCAAAATTGATACAATATGCATGAGTACTGAACATAACAACTCTCAAAACCTAATCACTTCAAATATCAATTCTCACATACACAGTTTATGTAAAATGTTTTAAATAAGATAAATCACACCATTCATAAAATCTATAAATGTAAAATCCCCAAAAACAATGAGCATATCTGTATAATCACCATTTATACAGTGCAGCATGCATCAATAAGTATGCTATATTTCAGAGTATATTTCGCAAACTCTTCGGAAATTACTGTAATTGAGCACTTTTCCTAACACAAAACTCAGTTTACAAATGTTTATTTACCGCGAAGACTGCACACTACAATTTAATGTTATGTCAACCAGTCGTCTTCACTCACCAACTGACGTTACCACGAGTCGCGATGTTTTGACGTTTGAAGTGGACGTGGCGCTGTACTGCCGCCAGAGCCGCGTGAAGTCGCGCTGAAGATCTGTGGTGAGTTGTCGTAGTTCTCCGTCAGCCGCTCCGTGGCGCTGCAGGCAGGCATAGTTTGTAGTTCGGCCGCTAGATGCTGGGTCGGTGCTCGGTGTCTCGAAGTTGCGCTGCTCGATGTGGCGCGACGTCGTAGTTCTCAGCCGGCCGCTCCGTGGCGCTGCAGGCGGGCGTAGTTTGTAGTTCGGCTGCTAGATGTCGGGTCGGCGCTCGGTGTCTCGAAGTCGCACTGAAGACCGTCGGTGTAGTGCGTCTGTACTTGACCTACTCCTTGCACAGGTAGTTGGGATGACGTGTGAAATCACCTCGCAGATCGAAGCTCTTTGGCGCAGCTGCTACACGGGTCTGTGTGACGTCACTCAACCACAAATATCGGCACAGAAATATCACTGATCACTCTCGTAATTATACTTTTTCACTTTCCCGTATTATTCTAGCACAAAGGGGTTAAACCGTGGCGATGGCCACTCCCTTTGTCGGTAAAGCCTTGCATTACAGCAACAGGCCTCCACACGGCTCGGCCCGCAACCTGGGAACTGACTCAACTCTACACTCACTCTCGCAACACGACACTATCGATTGTTTGCCCTATCGACCTGTGCCAAGTGCAAACTTATAGTAAGAGCCTACGGACCCCTTACACCTTTCACAGGCAAGTGCTCTACCAACTGAGCTACCCAAGCATGACTCACGCCCCGTCCTCACAGCTTTACTTCCGCCAGTACCTCTTCTCCTACTTTCCAGGCTTTACAAAAGCTCTCCTGCGAACCATTGCATCAGTTCAATGTTTGTGACGTCATATATCCTGAACTACGTGTGGTACAACGACACATATTTGCAAGTACAGTCGTGCTCAAAAGTATCCGAACGACCTGTATTGCATTTCGCCTGATTCGCATGCAACCCACATAATGCAGCTATCTAGCAGCTCCTCTAATCGCTCCTGGGTACAGTCGTTTGACTATTGAAAATGGTCCCAACAAGTCACCACTAGAAAACACTGATCTGTATCGCAATAACTCAAGATGCAAAGTAATACCACGATACTACAAATATCAGGGAATACCTTATCACAGATAAGACTGTCCTTAAGGCTTGTAAGCTCACATTTATTACAATAAATGACATACCTGAAATGTTACCACTCTCATTATTGCGTCAGATAGGTAATGCACGTAGTAAGTTCGTCGTATTCATGATTTCCTCTTCAAAGTAACATACCGTGCTTATTATTTAACAGACAATGAGATTAAAGATTTAAGTTATTCACGAGCAGCTAGTATGAACTTCAAATGACATGACGAACCGTCTCGTTCTGCATATGGATTCAAACCCAGGTCATGCAGACTAAGCAAAGATTTCGTGACTGACGGAAGCTAACAGTAATTCCTGATTAGGCATACAGAGAGTGATATACATCGATTTTAGATAGTATCAGTTAGCAAATACCAACTTTAAATTACATAACGCAAGCATTTTTAACGGACGCGAATTCCTACCCAGCACCTATTGTCCCTGTTAACGAACTACGAGAGATGTTAAATATTGCTTCTTATCAAGTAACTTACTTGAATTGCCGTGAGGTAAAGCTTTGTGTTGGACAGGGATTCGAACCCAGAACCTAATCGGATAGATATAGACGCACAATCAACTGTGACATTTCGGATTTTTTTCGGCAGTAGCTAGATGTTTTAACTGAAATAACGAGACGAAACATTAATTTTTTTCCTTGCCAGGACTCCAACCTGGCACCTATCACTATTATATCCTAGAGAAACCGAACGTTAAATATGGGTTTGTTGCACCAGCAGCGACATGTGAGCATGTTTGAACTAGAAATAATATGACGAAGCGTTCAGTGCTGACTAGGAATAGAGCTCCACACATATCGTTGTTGATACACACACAAAGAGACGTCAGCTACCGAATTTTTCCTCAACTCGGACTAACATCTTGAACTTACAGTGATCTCGTAAATAGTTCTGAGTCTCACTGGGAGTCAAAAACGTCACATATCGTTAGTGTCGACAACGAATTAAAATACATTAAAAATCAAACTTATTATCCACCAGCAGATAGGTGTTCTCATGCTAGAGCTTGATAATACATAATGAAATCTTTAGTCCCAGGCTAGGATTCGAACCCATTCACGCGCAAGATGTGGAGATGTTGAGGAATCTGCAGTTTTGAACAAACAACGAATTGTAACCGAGCTGTATTGTCACAAAGGGATCTAATTCAGCGTTAAGGACGGTCTGGTTTGCATTCCCAGTTCAGAACCAATGTTATCGACATTCAGAAGCTCAGATAAAAGATGGAATAAGTGCCCTGTGAGCCTACACAGCGTTTGTTACGTCACTAGAAATAAATAACTAGTATAAGATAGGTTACTGGTGATAGAGTTTCTATATGTCGCCACTCCAGACTTCATTGTGGTTCAACCCAACGTCTACTTGGTTGAGAAGGAATTTTTAATTTCAGACCACAATGCCATTATATCTTCTTCACTTGGTGTAGCCAGAAGAGAATGGAATCTGTCTCTCCCTATAAAATCACGTAAATGCCACCTACACAGAACTGCCAACAGTGTAAGATGCAGAAATTGAAATAGGAAGTGTTTCTTTCCACTTGAGCTACTCTATTGCGCTATCGCTTTGTTGAAAATGTGGTGCAGTGCAAATGTGGTATTTCATAAATAAAGTTTTCTATTCCTAGAAACCCAAAATTTGCTAGTCAGAGGCGGGAAGAGGAGTTACCTGTTGTGCAGCATTGTAAGTTTTTCATCATTGCACTATGAGCCGAAAGTATTTTCTTGCGATTTCCTTATCGATGTTTGATCTGACTGCTTGTAGCTCTTGCACAGAAGGGATAAAAACGGTGCAGTCAGAGAGACTGGAACTGCGAACCATAAGACACTTTTTCACAGGTCAGCACGTTACCACAGAGGCGGCGAAGAAGTACGTGTCTTAGCTTCCTATTACGAGATCAATAGTGCCTAGAACTCGTAAACCGCTATTTAAAGGACGAGATTAGCTGCGATTCCACGTGCAACGACTGAATACCGTAAATTTACAATCTTTTTTAAAACCTCAAGCGATAATAACTCAGATTATTCAATGGAAATGACAGGTAAAATCAAGTGAACTTTGAGGCTTAATTCCGTGCACACCAGGAAGTAACTCGTCGATCACAGAGTTGCCAAACATACCTTGCCTTGTTGCTAAATCTCAGTTACATTGCCAGCAGGAAGAAGACGAACCGATGTGATCCTACAGCGGGCTGGGAAGTGACCACAGCTGGTGTCTCTAAGTCGCGGCTGCTACGGCCTGGAATACGTAATGCGTCTGATTCGCATTTCTGTGACTGGAGCTTAGTTACTAATAATACTCAGAATTCACTGCAAACTAAGCATCATAAATCAGTAACTCTCATAGTTGTTTTTATATTTCTTTCGTAAGAGTACTCAAAACTAAGAAACTCGTTCACAGACGTTTTCGTGACTCGCCGATAGTCGAGCACAACAAACAAATAAAAATAAAAAAAGAATGTGTGTGTGTGGGTGTGATAGAGAGAGAGAGAGAGATAAAAATCAAAAAGAATGAGAGAGAGTAAAAAATTGTTGTAAAGATATTGAATCATGGTATGTAAAGAAATCTTTCATTAAAATGACACGTTCCACATCATTACGAAATATCGTATTCATGATCTATGAAACAAGAATTGATCTAATCTAATCTAATCTAATCATATCATATTGATGACTAGCCATGAAGAGTCATGAATTACCGAAACTTTTGCCAATACCAGTAACCAAATCTAAACTTGATATTAAAAGACGACAATTTTTGTAATAAACCGGGACTCCTATCAAGACCCTTTCGTCCCTGTTAACTAACCACGAAAGATGTCTGATATACCTCCATTCTGAAGTAACAAAGTTTGCATGCATTTAAAGATGAAGTACATGATGTGAAGTTCTGTGACGGAGATACGAACCCAACACGTTATCGGATTGTTAACTAAGTAAAATCAAATGTTACGTATCAGTTTTTCTTACCAGCTGCTAGGTGTTTGAATCTAAAATAAAGATACAAACTTTTGTGCCTAAGCGACAATCGAACTGCACACCTACCGTGCATCCACGAATATAGCTTAAATATCAGTTGCTTACTCAGCAACGGTAAGATATGTGCGTGTTTGACCAGAAATAACGACACCTATTGCGATTGTTGGCAACACATGAAGAAACATTAAAAATGCACGTTAATTTTCACTAGCAGGACGGTGTGCACGTGATAGGGCTTGAAATGAAATTATGAAAATTTTTGTATTGGATCAGGATTCGGACCCACATACTTACCTTTGGAGGAGACCTAGAGAAGATTGTAGTCTTGGGAAAAGGAACGAAATGATTGAACTATACTGTTCCGAGAGATTCAGATCTTCGAAAAAGGAGATACGAATTCGAATCACAGTCCAGCACCAAAGTTTTCAACGTCTCTAGTTCAATCAAGTACAAGTAAAATAAGAGCTCTGTTCCTTTAAATGGCTATCGCTTCATCAAATAAAATAAAATTTTCTAATGTAAGTAAGTTTACTGGTGACTGTATTTCTGTTTACCATGACTTCCGCTATGTCATTTCCCAACGTAAACCGGCTCTGCGCAGTTGGTAATGAAGGAACGTGATGTTTAATGCGGATTCTGGATTATAACGTCTTTGTCTTGAGGTTACCAGAGGTAAAGTAAATCTGTTTGTGCCTCTTAAAAGTGAATGCCTGAACCCATGCATTGCACCTGTGATAGTTCGTTCCACCAGACCATTGTAGTCACATTTCCCAGCCCCAGGAGTGTGCTGTAACGGATGATGTGCTTAGCTTACAAAACCAGTCACGGTGGAAAAAACGCGAGTCTATTAAATGGTTAAGTAGAAGCAAGCTTCTGACGCGGAGATTATGCTATTCTCATGTCAGCAGGATGTAAAGACTCTTCTAGGCATCATAGGCTCGATGTGAAGCCATTTTGAAATTTTCACAAATTCAGCAAATTTCTTAGTTCGAGAAAATTCATTGGGAAGTGTGAAGTTACCGGATAATTCGATTATTAACTTCATTATTACTATCATTTTCTTCATACCGCTGCTGGAACACTGTACTTGAAGATCAGTTGATGCCTTTTGGTCACTATAGAAGTAGTTTCCCAAGAACAGGTTCTTTCCCTGTCTACGGAATTCTTTTCATGTTAATATCAAACATCACCAATTACTCATACATTACAGTAAAACTAAAGTAATTGATGGAGACGTTACTTGATAACAAAAACGCGCTGCCTTTCTTCAGTTACTTGCGCCTAGAAATGGCTATCAAGTAATGCCAAACCAAAAGGCAAGAGATCTTACTGCCTGCCCATATACGTCGCTGTCAGTTCTTCCATATGATTTGGTCGACGTGACCTGTTTAAAGTTGTGTATGACAGAGAATGTTTTAGAAAATCAATTTGTTTTCCTTTGCAATAAACAGAAAGATTTTCATTCTAAGCTATCCAAGTACAAAATTTTCGCATATTAGTTCAAATTTAATATTCGCTTCTATAATGTAGGAAAGTATTTCACAGTTGCAAAACTCGCATCCGACTCACTGACCTTACACTTAGTCGCTGACCATAAATTCCTAGTCAGCACTGAACTCTTCGTCATATTATTTCTAGTTCAAACATGCTCACATGTCGCTGCTGGTGCAACAAGCCCATATTTAACGTTCGGTTTCTCTTTAATATAACAGCGATAGGTGCCACGTTGGAGTCCTGGCAAGATAAAAAATTAATGTTTCGTCTCGTCATTTCAGTTAAAACATCTAGCTACTGCCGAAAAAAATCCGAAATGTCACAGTTGATTGTGCGTCGATATCTATCCGATTAGGTTCTGGGCTCGAATCCCTGTCCAACACAAAGCTTTACCTCACGGCAATTCAAGTAAGTTACTTGTTAAGAAGCAATATTTAACATCTCTCGTAGTTCGTTAACAGGGACAATAGGTGCTGGGTAGGAATTCGCGTCCGTTAAAAATGCTTGCGTTATGTAATTTAAAGTTGGTACTTGCTAACTGATACTATCTAAAATCGATGTATATCACTCTCTCTATGCCTAATCAGGAATTACTGTTAGTTTCCGTCAGTCACGAAATCTTTGCTTAGTCTGCATGACCTGGGTTTGAATCCATATGCAGAACGAGACGGTTCGTCGTGTCATTTGAAGTTCATACATATCCTCAACTAGCTGCTCGTGAATAACTTAAATTTTTAATCTCACTGTGTGTTAAATAATAAGCACGGTATGTTACTTTGAAGAGGAAATCACGAATACGACGAACTTACTACGTGCATTACCTATCTGACGTAATAATGAGAGTGGTAACATTTCAGGTATGTCATTTATTGTAATAAATGTGAGCTTACAAGCCTTAAGGACAGTCTTATCTGTGATAAGGTATTCCCTGATATTTGTAGTATCGTGGTATTACTTTACATCTTGAGTTATTGCGATACAGAGCAGTGTTTTCTAGTGGTGACTTGTGATTTTCAATAGTCAAACGACTGTACCCAGGAGCGATTAGAGGAGCTGCTAGACAGCTGCTTTATGTGGGTTGCATGCGAATCAGGCGAAATGCAATACAGGTCGTTCGGATACTTTTGAGCATGACTGTACATCCAGCGGTGTATGTGAATACTGTCACCAAAATGTGTTGTGAATAGAGTAAGTAATACAGAAGTAATAAATTAAAAGGTCATGCCTGATGCGGCAGTTTTACTGCATGAACAGCTGAAATGTAGTAAGCTATAAATTTCTTCCTTCGTCATTTCGTGAAGCGTGTCAGCGAGAAAAATTCTCGTAAATGTGAAATTATGTGTGAAGTTACTTCAAAGTAACCATCTTCTCTCATTCTGAAATACTGGATGACTATAGTCTGACTATCTGTGCGTCGTGAGCTACGCTTCTTTTTCACTCCCACCCCCAGTTCTTTGAGAAATGAGCAGTCCTTAACCCCACATTATTTCTGTCCAGATGATAAGTAACATGTGTATTAAGTTTGGTTGACATCAGTCCAGTGGTTTAAGAGGAAATGTGGAACATAGACCCACACACAATGTGTCCCAGTTCCGTTAGAACTGCTGCTACGAATAATAAAAGTTGTGAATTACGTTCATAAAATTACTGTGTTTATTCAAAATAGTCTTCCCTGGAATAGATACACAGCTGAAATTGGTATAAAAGTGTTTTGAATCAGTCACTGTAATCCTTTTTAGGAGTTGCATTTAGTATTGCGGTTGAGTTTTCTTGGATTTCCTTAACTGTATCCTTTCATTGCCAAGTTCAATTTGGGTAACGACCAGAATTCGGCTGGTGCCAAAACCGGCGAATTCGGCGGATGATGCAGGACCGTGATCTGTTTGCTGGGCAAAACCTCGTGCATGATCTTCCATTATGGGCTGGTGCTTTGCCGTGGAGGAGAAACCAAGAACCTTCCTCTCGGTATTCAGGTCAAATTCGACGAATTCTCGCCCACAAACACATAACCTAACACAAAACTGGATGTTGTATCGTTGTTCCACCGTCATTTTCTGACGCATCTCAGACACGCAGTGTTACATTCGTGGTCAGTACGCCTGCTGCAGCGATGCAGCTCTCTGACCTTTCGTATGGCTGTTGTTGGAGCTTCAAAGATCTTAATGCCACAAGTCGCCAAGCATTGCAGTTTGGAATTTCACACAAGCGTTCCTAATGGAATTGTTTACATCCACTTTTATAATATGCATGAATTTTTAACATAAAGAAAATCCCACATGTTGTTTCCATTTCTCAAGTTTCATAGTTTTTTTTTTTTTTTTTTTTTTACATACGTTCTGAAATTGTTTGTCCGTTTTTGATTGGCGGCTGCTTTTGATTATCTTGGCACATACAGTTCCTGTTGTCTGAGGGACACTGGTTCGAATCTTGTTATTGTTTTATTTAGCTACTCTAGGAAAAGAAATAAATAGTTCGATTGCTTAATCCATTAGACACATGATCACGGTCAGCTAAATTCTAAAAAAGAAATAACGTCAACTGGATTTGTAAAGTCAACGCTATAAACGTAAACAAATTTAGCCTTGTAAGGTCAGCTCTAGGTAATACCAAACCCCCAGAATGATATTAGAACTAAGCACTGGAAACAGCAGAGGACCTATAACAGTTCGTTGGGGAACCCCAGATATCACTTCTGTTTTACTCGATTACTTTCCATGTTACTTCGCACTGCGACCTTTCTGACAGGAAACCACGAGCCCATTTTGCACAACAGAGACGATACTCCACAGGCACGCAATTTGATTAGAAGCTGCTTGTGAGCACTGTTGTCAAGAGCCTTCCGGAAATCTAGAAAGGTGGAATCAATTTGACCCATGTCGAAAGGGCATATTACTTCATAAAATAAAGAGCTAGTTGTGTTTCACAAGAACGATATTTTCTGAATCCCTGTTGACTCTCAATAAATCGTTTCCTTCGAGGCAATTTGTAATGTTAGAACACAGTATATGTTCCGAAACCGTACTGAAAATCGATGTTATGATATAGCTCTGTAATTCAGCGGAATACTCCTGTTTCTTTTCTTGAGTATTGGCGTGACCGGTGCACCAAACGTCGATCGTCTGGATGTTTATGTTTTTACCGCTACAGCTTTCTTGTTGTTTTGCTATATTCAACAGCTTCGTCCGCAAACAGACTCACGGAAGCTCCGAAGCTAACCAAATCATCATTCATATACAGGATGGTCGCTAAGTCTTTTAACAGTTTCAAAATTTTATTAAAAAAGCAACTGCTGATACATCTTCATCATATTTTTACACTGCAGTCAGGGGTTATCATAATTTTTAATCAGATTGCATCTGTTTGTTTCAGGTTCCCTGTTGACGAGTGGAATACTGGAAGGAACTCTATATAAAATGGCTACTTGTCAATATAAGGCAGAGTGCAGTGTGTATAATGATTTATTAAGACAAAATCGAGCCTGCAGACTCAGCGACACTGGAACTAAGACGGAAGAGATTCACCATCTCGACTATCAATTCGTGCATGGCACGAGGTATTTAAGGATACGTGAACAGCAACCCACAAATGGAACAGCTGAACAACCAAGAAGCAAAACATCTGAGGAAAAGATCGATAGAATGAGACAAGCCTTCATTTGTTTTTCCACAAATTATATCCACAGTACTGTCAGAAAGTTTCAACGACCACGTTCAACAGTGCACAAAGTATTACCCCAAAATTTGCGTCTGAAAACTTTAAATGTGCAATTGTTACAACCACTGTAGCCAAATGATAAAAAAAGACGAAAAGAGTTAATGGATAACATAGTGCTACGAACGTCTGGTGATGAAACATTTATCACCAGAGTTTGTTTTGAAATTACAATGAAATCCAGACCATTTTAGCTGCTTACAACGGGGACAACTGGAAATGCGTGCCTCGACTGGAACTCGTACCTGCGATCTCCTGCTTACCTGGCAGGCGCTCTGTCCGACTAAGCCATCGAGGACACAGAGAATAGTGCGACCCACATTTCCAACTTATTGTCCACGCACTACATTTTAATGCCCTCTTCATATAGGGTTTGTTTTAGTGATCAGACGACATTTCAGTAATACTGAATACTCACAGTATGAGGATCTGTGGATCAGAAAACCATTATGTGACTACGGAACTTCGGTGAGCAACTCCAAAGGTGAATGACTGGTGCAGAATCATGTGTAATCGCATCTTTGGTCCGTTTCTCTTCGACGACACATCAGAAAGGGCAGATATTTACCTGAACCTTTTGTCGGAATACGTGGCATCACTTTTTCTAGCAAGTTTGTTCAGCGTCAAACGGAGGGACTGCATGTTGGCGAGTTTCTAAATGAAATGCTTCCAGCTCTATGAACTGGAAGGTGTGGTCCAGTTCCCTGGCAGTCTCATTCACCAGATGAAACTCCCCCAAAATTCTTTCTGTAAGGATTTGTTAAACATGTCATCTATCGAACAAAAGTACGGATCATCACCGACCTTAAACAGAGGATTGCTGATGGTATTTCCTATACCAGGGTGAGCAAACTGTGTTCCACTCAGCAAAAGGTGTTCCTTGGGAACTGAATAACTGCTCTGTGGTAAACTATTAATATCATGGCGTTGTTTCCGACTTTTTTTGGTATTTAAAAAAAAATTATTACTGTTTCTGTGTTATTAGTTACGATTTTATGCTGAAGTAAACATTCAATTAAACAAGTTTTCTCATTGTTTAAAATTTTATTAATTCAATTAACCTTCAAACAAGATTTTCCATCAAAGTGCCAGAATTTCGAGTGTTGCGTCAGAGGAAGTTTGGGTACACCTGGCCTGCACTGATGTGGGTCTGCCACAGCGAACATAGTAACTAATTGAGTATCAGTTTGATACGTTTTGTGCATCTAGTTCTGACATATATAAGGGGGCAAAAAATCTTCGTTAGATAGGACTAATATAAATGATTCAGTCGTTTTCAAAGCACTATGTTTCCCAGACTACATTATTACATGTACAAATACGACTGATGCATGAATAGTACTAAAAAGTCACAGAGTATGTATTGCGCCCAGGTCAATTAGTCTTGACGAGATGACGACAAAGCAAGAAAGCAGTTCTGTGTTGGAATGTCCGAGATATGTATCTGTTACAAGTTGCATTCAAGCTATAACACCTCCGATTTTTTTCTCAGAAACGAATCACACGAAGACTTTGAATCTTGTGTCACTTCTATATTGAAATCTCCCACAGTTCCACACATTATTTTTTTTTCACAAAATCGTCGCAATGATTTCATGGCTTCAAAGGCAGGCTCGGTTCCCCTCGGCACAAAGGCGTCACTGTTTCTGGCCCCGACCTATTTGCTTGCTTGCTTGTTTTCTACACCAATCTCCAGACCCTAGGATTACAAAAACGCATCTAATTTCACATGGCTTGCGAGAATATCATAACATTTTCGCGATTTCTCAAGCACATCGCAGTGTGCTACCGATCGCTCTTGCAACATAATTCTGAAGATATAGACTGGAGATTATTTTTCTAGAAACCCGAAACTTTAGCGAGGTGGAGCGTGCTGTAAACGATTGAGTAACTAGAAACTGATCTCGTCTGCGAAGACCTTATAATAAATAGCGGAAACTGATATTTCCACTTGTGAATACCGATTTACATAGTCAACTAAGGTGTTTCTCATGTCTACAGAACCAGGAAATGTGTCTTCCACCCGTCTTTCACCTGCTAGATGCACACACCACAATCGATGTTCTCTCAACCAAGTAAAGACGGGAAACGTGTAGCAGCAGTCAACCAGACAATTTATGTGGGAGGGAATATTGGTCCAGCACAAACACATGTCCATATTGAATCTTTTCAAGTTTTCACGCGATCATGAATGCTCTCCAACAAATACCAAGTATTTCGCCGCCGTGTAGAGGACGACATGGTTAAGTCAACTACATTCCTGCATCCCAACAGGCATCTCCATTTGGACAGCTCCTGCCGTTAGTGGGAAACATGAACTATTACCGCCACACCGCTCAGGGGGCTCATGGTCCTTTCGTAAGTACGTGCGTGGCGAGCACGGAGGCCCGAGCTATTGCAGCCGTCCTTCTTTCCCAGGCTGGATTTCCCTTCCCTTCCCCTCCTTTGCTGTCCTTGCTCCTTTCCCTCTCCACTCGCTCTCTTCGTGTCCTTGTTTATGTTGACCCCACTATCCTCCTGGTTATGTTGGCTTTGCGATTTGGTTTTGTTGAGTATTTACTCATCCTTTTGGCATTCTCTGGTCCCCCTCTGGGGTTTGACCTCCATTACTAAATTTCTGTTCCGTAGTGTGAGCCATCTGGGGAAGAGCACCTTACCTAGTGTCTCCGGCGTGTGCCCACCTAGTTCCTTCCATCTTTTCCTTCACGTCGTTTTCTGATGCTAGGGTACATAACCAGCATGGTAGTCGGCTTGTGTGGTGGGGTCGCTATGTAGCCTTTTGGTTGAGCCCCCTGAAAATACAACGATCACACTTCTGATACCTGAGCTGTGACCTCCTCATGTAAGTATAGGAGTGGTTGTTCGTCATCATGGAGCATCAGAACTCCCAAAAATGGCCGCTGTGCCAGGCGGCACTTTCTGTGGTTGGGTGGAGCCTGTGGTTCAAAATGGCTCTGAGCACTATGGGACTCAACTGCTGTGGTTATCAGTCCCCTAGAACTTAGATCTACTTAAACCTAACTAACCTAAGGACATCACACACATCCATGCCCGAGGCAGGATTCGAACCTGCGACCGTAGCAGTCGCACGGTTCCGGACTGCGCACCTAGAACCGCGAGACCACCGCGGCCGGCGGAGCCTGTGGGAGGAGCCCCTGATCAGAATGGGTGGCATCAAGGCAGATGCTATGAAAATGAAACTCATATGGGTCCAGAACTCCGGCCATTCCTCTACAGCCATCTCTTTGAATGAAAATGATTCTTTTCATGCTGCTTCTTCTGCCCCTTCAGCCTTCCCTTCCATGGCTACCCTCTGGGAGGAGGGTCAGGCTTGTTGGCTAGGGACAGAACCTTTCCCCCACTGGTTTGCATCAGGACTGATTTGGATACTTTCACCAATGCCAAATCTTTATTTTTCGTGGAATACATTGAAGACAAGTTTGGCAAAGTGGACTCTCTGAGCAAGATATGGTTGGGTTCATTGTCGATCAAAACTGCTTCAGCTGCCCAATCTGTGACCTTTTGTGCCTGTGAACATCTGGGAACAATTCCTGTGTCCATTACCCACACCAGTCTTTGAATATGGTTCAAGGTGTAATTTTTCACAGGACCTCATCCTTCAAACTGATGAGGAACTTGGGACAATCTAGGATGGTAGGATGTTCACTTTGTTGGGCGATTTCAGAAGGGCCCGAAGGACAATTGCATTGATACTGGTGCCTTTACCCTGGCCTTTGAAGGGGATACCCTCCCTGAGAAGGTCAAGATTATGGTTTATCGATGTGACATGCAGCTGTACGTCCCACCGCCTATGAGATGTTTTAAGTGCTTGTGTTATGGACACATGTCTTCCCACTGTTCACAGACCCCTCTCTGTGGTGACTGTGGCCGTCCACACCATGAGGGGAGTTCCTGTGTTCCCCCCCCCCCCCCCCTCCTGTGTGTATTAATTGTCATGGCAATCATCCTCCATGTTCACTGGATTGTCCAGTTTATAAGAAGGAAAAGAAGATACAGGAGTATAAGTTCCTTGATCGTGTAACCTATACCGAGGCACGTAAGAAGTATGCACGTCTCCATCCTGTGTCAGTGATGTCTAGCTATGCTTTAGTTACATCTTCACCCCTTCCTCCCCCTTCCTTATCCCAGCCCCAAACCCCTCTCCTTCCCATCTCTACTGTGGGTCCCACACCTTCCCCTCTGGGTGCTGCTCCCCCTTCCCAGCTGGAGAAGTGTCCCACTTCTTCGGAGTCTGCAGGTCAAGGGCGCCCCTCCCGGGACCTCACTTCCTGGCAACTTCCTGGTCAAAGGTCTGCTGCCACCCGACGACCACAAGAACCACAGTCTATGGGCCCCAAGTCGCCCTCTATCTTTCTGTTCCAGATCTTGCTGCGGCTGGCTCCTCTTTGCAGCACAGCCCTTCTCGATCTCAAACAGAAAAAAAGAAGAAAAATAAGTCCCAGGAAAAGGAGCCTCTGGTATCGCCAGAGGTCCTGTCCCCACCTTCGCAACCTTACTCAGACCTGCTGTTTATGGATGTTCTTGTCGGTGAAGGATGGTGACCCAGTGGCATGACTGGCTTTAGTCTGTTCAGCCCCCATTTGAATCATCATTCTGTGGTTATCCAATGGAATTGTAACGGATTTTACCGTCAGTTTCTGGAAATCCCTTATTATGTTTTACTCTGCAACTTGTGTGCTCCTACAGGAATCTTATTTTACTGATGATCACTCACCAACCCTCCAGGGGTTCCATGCTTTCTGTAGCAATAGGGTCAGCCAACTGCAGGCCTCTGGTGGTGTTTGTACTTTGGTCCATATGGATGTTGCTAACACATGAATTCCTCTTCAAACTACATTGGAAGCAGTTACTGTTATGGTCCACCTGGACTCTGGAATCACAGTTTGCAATCTTTGTCTACCTCGTGACAGGACTTTTACACCTGTTGCCTTAGTTGCCCTTCTTCAGTAACTTCCTCCTCCCTTCCTCCTTCTTGGGGATTTTAATGCTCATCATCCCTTGTTGGGCTGTCCATTCCCATTCGCTGCCTTCTTAATGATGGCTCCCCTACCCATTTCAGTGCTAGTCATGGTACCTTTTCTACCATTGATCTTTCTCTTTCTTCTCCCTCCCTCCTCCTTTCATTACACTGGTTACCACACGACGACCTTCGCGATATTGACCACTTCCTGTTGATTCTCTCGCTCCTTCCCACTCCCCGATGGACAGGTTACCTCGTTGGTCTTTCCAACACGCCGATTGGCCTCTATATATTGCACAGGTCGTTTTTTCTCCCTCTTTGTCGGGTTGTATTGATGACGTCCTACATGACGTGTCTGATGCGATTGTATGCGATGCTAGCCTTGCTATCCAACGCTCATCTGGTCCATTTCGCAACCTGCAAGTTCCGTGGTGGAGTACGGCCATTGCCGGCCGGAGTGGCCGTGTGGTTCTGGGCGCTACAGTCTGGAGCCGAGCGACCGCTACGGTCGCAGGTTCGAATCCTGCCTCGGGCATGGATATGTGTGATGTCCTTAGGTTAGTTAGGTTTAATTAGTTCTAAGTTCTAGGCGACTGATGACCTCAGAAGTTGAGTCGCATAGTGCTCAGAGCCATTTGAACCAGTACGGCCATTGCCATCCGTGATCCCTGTCGAGCTTAGCAACTCCTTAAGAGGCACTCATCCACTGTCAGTCTTATTATCTTTAAACGCCTTCACGCCAAAGCCGGTTACTTAATAAAACGGAACAAACGGGTGTGTTGGGAATGCTTTGTTTCTTCCCTCAGTTCTACTGTCCCTATGTCATAGGTATGGGCTACACTTCGCTCTCTCCAAGGTTGTCATCAGCAATATACCCTCCCGGGCCTTGCCCTCCCGGATGGCCTTTGCACAGACCCATTGATTCTCATGGAACATCTTGCAACCCATTTTGCAACAGCATCAGCATCAACCTCCTATCTGGCTGCTTTCCTTCACCAGATACAGCAGGCCAAAGCTTCCGCCTTATGTTTTACCCCTTGTCAGAATGTTACAATGACCCTTTTACTGAATGGGAATTTCTTTCTCCACTTTCTTCTTCTCATGAGATGGCCCCTGGCCCAGACTGCATTCATAACCAATTGCATCAAAATCTCAGTGCTCCACAACGACAACATCTTCTCTGGGTGCTTAACCGTATTTGGCTCCAGGGGTACTTCCCTTCTCAATGGAGGGATAGCATTGTGTTTCCCGTCCTTAAGCCTGGTAATAACCCCCTGTTTGTCGAAAGCTATCGGCCAATTAGTCTGACAAACGTTGTCGGATGGTAGCCCATCAGCTCAATTGGGTCCTCGAATCTAGGGATCTATTGTCCCCTTACCAGTGTGGCTTCCGAGAGGGATGATCTCTGATCGATCATTTACTTCGCTTGGAAACTGCAGCTCGGCAGACTTTTTCGTAGCGCCGCCATTTGGTTGCAGTATTTTTCGATCTTTGCAAGGCCTATGACACGGCTTGGCGCCATCATATCTTACTTACACTTCATGAGTGGGGTCTTTGGGGCCCACTCCCGATTTTTATTCACCAGTTCCTGTTCCATCGGTCGTTCAGGCTTTGGGTTGGTACTGTTTTTAGTTCTCCACAGACCCAGAAGAATGGCATCCCACAGGGTTCTGTACTGAGTGTACTTCTTTTTCTCATTGCTATAGATGGACTTGTGGCCTCCATTGGTCCTTTGGTCACCCCTGCCCTGTATGTGGGTGATTTCTGTACTTGGGTTAGTTCCTCTTCGATGGCCTCAGCATGCCTCTGCATAGACTCTCTCACACGGGTTTCAATTCTCTCCTTTAAAATCGCGGGTGGTCCACTTCTGTCGCCATACTACGGTCCACCCCGATCCGTAGATCTGCCTCGATGCACAACGATTACCTGTGGTCCCACAGTTTCGTTTCCTGGGTCTTCTTTTCGACAACAAGCTCACTTGATTGCCTCATATCATACTTCATACTTTCCATAAACTCAATGTCCTTCGCTTCCTTGCCCATATCTCTTGGGATGCGGATCGTTCCACTCTTCTCTGCCTTTATCGGGCTTTAGTGCTGTCAGAGCCAAAAGAAGGGGGCATTCCACCAAAATGTGGGCTACTGACTGGAAGGCTCCACAAACACAAAGAGGGGGTGGGCCATTATGCAAAAGAAAACCGTGGATCAGCCTGGTATGGCCGATGCAGAGACGACACAGGGTGGTCGAGTCCTTTCGGGAGAGGCGGAAGGAAGAACGCCAAGGGGCAAGTGTCACCTTAATTGCACGAAGTATATTAGGCAGGGAGGTAGCCTCCCAAGAGTTGGCCCATGATTGTGCGAAGTGGGATTTGATGTGAAGCCGTAAATCCGCTGCAGGAGGGGTTACAGAGAAGGGAGAGTAAGTGACTGTTCCCCCAGCCAAACGATCAGCAAGCTCATTATCTGGGATACCCAAATGGCCAGGGACCCAAGGGAGGCAACGGAACAAGCAGCATGGTGAAGATGAGAGAAACAACGGTGATGCATGGCCGAAACCAAGGGATGGAGGAGAGAACACCTATTAACAACCTGAAGGCCACTCGTTGAGTCCGTACATAACAAAACGCGGTTGAGTTGGGACTGTTTAATAAAGGAAAAGGCCTGCGAAATTGCCATTAATTCCGCAGTAAACACCCCACATGCAGTTGGCAGGAGATGATTATAGAAGTCAGCCACCACGTAAACAGAGCATTGTACATTGTGTGAAGAGAATGGTTCCTGGAGATTTACTACGACCGTGAATTTGTAATCAGAAAATGTTTAAAGAAAAACAGCGCGAAATAAATTAATATTGCATGAACCCTAAGAACCCATTTTACTTCCGGAAACTTCAAATGCAAGCCTATGAAAGAGAAGTATTCCAATCCTATTAAAATTCTGATAATAAAATATTTTGATAGTGAAAACAGTGAAAAGCTCTTAAATCAATCTGATAAATAAGGACACAGTATACTGTAATTTTGCTTACCAGTAACAGTTAAACTCAGATAAATTTGCATTTAAACATGAATGGATGGAAATATGACGGTAAGTGGCATGTAAACAGAGATCGCGTAGTTTGACAGCTATTAGATTCAAAGTTCCCTGTAATACGTCAACTTGAATCAATGGCGAGTAAGCTACTTCTTTGTTAAGTGACCGGTATAAATAACTTTAATGGCGGATGCCTCAAATTACACGTCTGGCCACATTTCACAGTACAACACCTAAATTCTTCTGCCTAAACTACTGTATATACACGTCGAAGCACACTCTTCCAAAGACACACACAACGCAATAACGACTAGTAAAAATACACTGAAAAGCAAAAAATAAATGATGGCAATAACTACTGTTAGCGGTGGAGTCAACAATCACTGAAGGTGAACAGCATTTCCAATACACACCTATAATTTTATTTGCGGAGAGAAACATTAAGAGACAGTCTATTACAAAGCAGAAAGAAATTAAATTGTTTACAACTGTGAGTTTCTCGAAGAGAGGAATTGGCTTCAAATGGCTCTGAGCACTATGGGACTTAGCTTCTAAGATCGTCAGTCCCCTAGAACTTAGAACTACTTAAACCTAACTAACCTAAGGACATTACACACATCCATGCCCGAGGCAGGATTCGAACCTGCGACCGTAGCGGTCGCGCGGTTCCAGACTGTAGCGCCTAAACCGCTCGGCCAGCCCGGGCGACGAAGAGAGGAATTGTTTCGATTCTTATCTGTTGTGGGACGGAGTGATGTGGCGACGGCAGGAGAATCAGTTTGAAGTTCCTTATACGAATTATGTAAGTTTATCCAGTCGTGAATGTGAATGTCGTGTGGCTAGGGCCTCCCGTCGGGTAGACCGTTCGCCGGGTGCAAGTCTTTCGATTTGACGCCACTTCGGCGAATTGCGCGTCGATGTCATCCAGCCGTATCCCTGGCATTAATATATCCTCTTTTCTTACATTCTGTTTCGGCTGGCGGTGGTAATAAGTTGCGTAGCAACCATTTGTCGTAGGCCAGAACAAAGCAAACTGTTTATGCAGTACTTGAAGGTCGTATTAGTTCAACTGCAACTTTCACACACGATACTTTGGCACAGTCCATACATCGCGTTTAATTTAACATTCCATTTGCTATAATTTGCCAATTGCAAAGTTAGACAGTCCATCTACTGTTAATATTCACGGTTCACGATAACATTGTTGTCGCGAAAACAGTCATTTACGTAGTATCACAGCTCACAGTTTCCACACTGGCAGTTAGTGTTTTAGCAATGGGGGGGCTCTGAGCACTATGGGACTCAACTGCTGAGGTCATTAGTCCCCTAGAACTTAGAACTAGTTAAACCTAACTAACCTAAGGACATCACAAACATCCATGCCCGAGGCAGGATTCGAACCTGCGACCGTAGCGGTCTTGCGGTTCCAGACTGCAGCGCCTTTAACCGCACGGCCACTTCGGCCGGCTAGTGTTTTAGCCTACGTCATATATCGCAGTCCAGAAAATGAGCAATATAAAATTCACAGTTCATGTAATGCAGCTCAATTCTAAACCGAGGACAATACTGCATGTTCACGAGTGCACTGTCACTGCCATAAGCATCGTTAAGCAAAAACCAACAGCGTTTAGAATGGCCGTCATGAAGTCAAATTTCAAACTGTGTCTAACACACGAAAGTCTGGTATTAATATCACGTTTAAGGCACACCATTACTACACACAACACTTGCTTTCGTACCGTCACGCCCACGCGCCATCCGCAGCTGACTCCCACACACTGTTCGACCCGACAGCTATCGATACCTCTCTCGCTCCACAGTTCTTACAACTCTTCTGCCTATTGCATTCCGTTTAACACAATACATGTAATAAAACTATGTGAAAAACCATCAGAAAAAAATCCAAGTCTTTACATAAGGAACTCGTATAGAAAACAACAAAGTAAACATAATCACACTTCACGTTCTACACTATATAACCAAATGAAAAATATTCTACGTCATCATAATTATATCTATGAAGTACAAGGTAGTAAAGGAAAGGAAGAAAATATTATATCTCGTTATTAGTCATGCCATCACAATTGGTATCAGCAGTTCAGGGACACAGATGCAACGGTGGAGAGGGCTTGTAAAAGTATCGAACGTAGTCCAAAAAACGTGAACGGTGTACGTAAGCCACGAACTAGGAACACCGCAGCAGACTGTATGGAAGATTTTACGACGGCGGTTACATTTCAAACCGTACCGCCTGCAACTCGTGCAACAATTAAAACCGGAAGATAACGGCCAGTGCTTTCAATTTTGCATAACAACGCAGGAAACAGTTGAAGATGAACACTTCGACTCCAATCCGATATTCGGCGACGAAGCCATCTTCCATTTGTCTGAAAATCTTAATCGCAACAGCGTGAAAGTATGGCGGCACTGAAAATCCCCATGAAAGTGTGACCCACGAACGAGATTCGCTGTAGGCAGAGCAGGCTTTTCCACACGATCGACAAATCACCTGGTGCCCCCCTCCCCTCAACCACACGCTTGTCTCTGATATTAGTCGCATTTCCTTGGACAAATGTACGTCCAGTAATCGTGGAAAGAGTTGATTTTTTCTTTGAAAACATTCATATGAAACAGAAATGCGTTTCTGGATCTTATTTCAGTGATAAATGTTACAAGAAGAAACAGTACCGTCACGCAATGCGTTTAAAATAATTACTGAAATCTTTAAAATCTTTTGACGAAAGCAGAAAAAACTAGACCTTCTTTGTTCTTATAGATTCAATAAAAATGCGTTATTGAACAAAGTGGAACGAATGAAAACATAAAATTTCTGTTACTCTTTTAGTTTAATAATGTGACTTTTTAGTTCTGTACATCACTAATACAAGAGGCAGACAAATGAAAACTTGACGGAAGGAAAAAAGGAAGTAACCTCTTTAATATTTTAAAAGTATTCACCATAACTGTTAATACATTTATCACATCGTTAGACAAGACAGTCGATGCCTTTATGGAAAAATATTTTCGATTGCCTGCGGAACTATGATTGAACCAAGGCATACACCTCTTCGTCCGAAACATATCGACGGCCACAAATGTATTTCTTCAGGACTCCAAAAATATGGAAGTCGCATGGGGACATATAAAGTACTGTATGGAAGATGTGTAAGGGCCTTTCAGTGAAAATTCTGTAGCGTACTCCAAACAAACTTGGCAAAATGTGGGCCTACTACATTGCAGAAGTGTCGCTGGAAAGTTCTTACACATTCTCCATACAGTCCTGATACGTCTCCATGCGATTTCCATATACTTGGAGTCCTAAACAATTTGTGGCCATCGATTTGCTTCGGACGAACAGGTGCACGACTTGGTACAACCATAGTTCTGTAAAGTAACCGAAAACATTTATGATCCACACTGGAACAAATGTATTAACAGTTACGGCGCTTACTTTTCAAATACTAAACAGTTTGCTTACTTCTTTTTTATCTGTACAGTTTCCATTTGACTGCCCCTTACAACATCATTTTCCATCAGAAAAACTCTGACAAAATACACACATCAAAAAAAGTTTTGCATCACCTCGGTTCCAAGAGTTCCGGAACGTGCACAGAAAATTGGAATAGTGATGACCATAAACATCATTTCCGCCCTTTTCATTGCTCATGAAAACACACATTGCATGTTGTACCACCATACAACGAAACCTTCAGAGGGGTTGGTCCAGATTGCTGTACACACCGGTACCTCTAATAGCCAGTAGCACTTCCTCTTGCATTGATGCATGCCTGTATTTGTCGTGGCATACTATCCACAACCCCCCCCCCCCCCCATGAACCATGGACATTGCCGTTGGTGGGGAGGCTTGCGTGTCTCAGCGATACAGATGGCCGTACCGTAGGTGCAACCACAACGGAGGGGTATCTGTTGAGAGGCCAGACAAACGTGTGGTTCCTGAAGAGGGGCAGCAGCCTTTTCAGTAGTTGCAGGGGCAACAGTCTGGATGATTGACTGATCTGTCCTTGTAACACTAACCAAAACGGCCTTGCTGTGCTGGTACTGCGAACGGCTGAAAGCAAGGGGAAACTACGGCCGTAATTTTTCCCGAGGGCATGCAGCTTTACTGCATGGTTAAATGATGATGGCGTCCTGTTGGGTAAAATATTCCGGAGGTAAAATAGTCCCCCATTCGGATCTCCGGGCGGGAACTACTCAAGAGGATGTCATTATCAGGAGAAATAAAACTGGCGTTCTACGGATCAAGCGTGGAATGTAAGATCTCTTAATCGGGCAGGTAGGTCAGAAAATTTAAAAAAGGAAATGGATAGGTTAAAGTTAGATATAGCGGGAATTAGTGAAGTTCGGTGGCTGGAGGAACAAGACTTCTGGTCAGGTGACTACAGGGTTATAAACACAAAATCAAATAGGGGTAATGGAGGAGTAGGTTTAATAATGAATAGGAAAATAGGAATGCGGGTAAGCTACTACAAACAGCATAGTGAACGCATTATTGTGGCCAAGATAAATATGAAGCCCACACCTACGACAGTAGCACAAGTTTATATGCCGACTAGCTCTGCAGATGACGAAGAAACTGAAGAAATGTATGATGAAATAAAAGAAATTATTCAGATAGTGAAGGGAGACGAAAATTTAATAGTCATGGGGGACTGGAATTCGTCAGTATGAAAAGGGAGAGAAGGAAATGTAGTAGATGAATATGGATTGGGACTGAGAAATGAAAGAGGAAGCCGCCTGGTAGAATTTTGCACAGAGCATAACTTAATCATACCTAACACTTGGTTCAAGAATCATGAAAGAGGGTTATATACATCGAAGAAGCCTGGAGGTACTGACAGGTTTCAGATAGATTATATAATGGTAAGACAGAGATTTAGGAACCAGGTTTTAAATTGTAAGACATTTCCAGGGGCAGATGTGGACTCTGACTTACAATCTGTTGGTTATGAACTGTAGATTAAAACTGAAGAAACTGCAAAAAGGTGGTAATTTAAGGAGATGGGACCTGGATAAACTGAAAGAACCAGAGGTTGTACAGAGTTTCAGGGAGAGCATAAGGGAACAATTGACAAGAATGGGGGAAACAAATACAGTAGAAGAAGAATGGGTAGCTTTGAGGGATGAAGTAGTGAAGGCAGCAGAGTATCAAGTAGGTAAAAAGACGAGGGCTAGTAGAAATCCTTGGGTAACAGAAGAATTATTGAATTTAATTTATGAAAGGAGAAAATATAAAAATGCGGTAAATGAAGCAGGCAAAAAGGAATACAAACGTCTGAAAAATGAGATCGACAGGAAGTGAAAAATGGCTAAGCAGGGATGGCTAGAGTACAAATGTAAGGATTTTGAGGCTTATCTCACTAGGGGTAAGATAGATACTGCCTACAGGAAAATTAGAGAGACCTTCGGAGAAAAGAGAACCACTTGTATGAATATCAAGAGCTCAGATGGAAACCCAGTTCTAAGCAAAGAAGGGAAAGCAGAAAGGTGGAAGGAGTATATAGAGGGTCTATACAAGGGCGAAGTACTTGAGGACAATATTATGGAAATGGAAGAGAATGTAGATGAAGATGAAATGGGAGATGTGATACTGCGTGAAGAGTTTGACAGAGCACTGAAAGACCTAAGTCGAAACAGTTCCATTAGAACTACTGACAGCCTTGGGAGAGCCAGTCCTGACAAAACTCTACCATCTGGTGAGCAAGATGTATGAGACAGACGAAATACCCTCAAACTTCAAGAAGAATATAATAATTCCAATCCCAAAGAAAGCAAGTGCTGACAGATGTGAAAATTACCGAATTATCAGTTTAATAAGTCACGGCTGCAAAATACTAACGCGAATTCTTTACAGACGAATGGAAAAACTAGTAGAAGCCGACCTCGGGAAGATCAGTTTGGATTCCGTAGAAATATCGGAACACGTGAGGCAATACTGACCCTACGACTTATCTTAGAAGCTAGATTAAGGAAAGACAAACCTACGTTTCTAGCATTTGTAGACTTAGAGAAAGCTTTTGACAATGTTGACTGGAATACTCTCTTTCAAATTCTGAAGGTGGCAGGGGTAAAATACAGGGAGCGTAAAGCTATTTACAATTTGTACAGAAACCAGACGGCCGTTATAAGAGTCGAGGGAAGCAGTGGTTGGGAAGGGAGTGAGACAGGGTTGTAGCCTCTCCCCGATGTTATTCAATCTCTATATTGAGCAAGCAGTGAAGGAATAAAAAGAAAAATTGGGAGTAGGTATTAAAATCCATGGAGAAGAAATAAAAACTTTGAGGTTCGCTGATGACATTGTAATTCTGTCAGAGACAGCAAAGGACTTGGAAGAGCAGCTGTACGGAATGGACAGTGTCTTGAAAGGAGGGTATAAGATGAACATCAACAAAAGCAAAACGAGGATAATGGAATGTAGTCGAATTAAGTCGGGTGATGCTGAGGGAATTAGATTAGGAAATGAGACACTTAAAGTAGTAAAGGAATTTTGCTATTTGGGGAGCAAAACAACTGATGATGGTTGAAGTAGAGAGGATATAAAATGTAGTCTGGCAATGGCAAGGAAAGCATTTCTGAAGAAGAGAAATTTGTTAACATCGAGTATAGATTTAAGTGTCAGGAAGTCGTTTCTGAAAGTATTTTTATGGAGTGTAGCCATGTATGGAAGTGAAACATGGACGATAAATAGTTTGGACAAGAAGAGAATAGAAGCTTTCGAAATGTGGTGCTACAGAAGAATGCTGAAGATTAGATGGGTAGATCACATAACTAATGAGGAAGTACTGAATAGGATTGGGGAGAAGGGAAGTTTGTGGCACAACTTGACTAGAAGAAGGGATCGGTTGGTAGGACATGTTCTGAGGCATCAAGGGATCACCAATTTGGTATTGGAGGGCAGCGCGGAGGGTAAAAATCGTAGAGGGAGACCATGAGATGAATACACCAAACAGATACAGAAGGATGTAGGTTGCAGTAGGTACTGGGAGATGAAGAAGCTTGCACAGGATAGAGTAGCATGGAGAGCTGCATCAATACAGTCTCAGAACTGAAGACCACAACAACAACTATCCACAAGTTCATCAAGGGACTGTTGGTCCAGATTCTCCTACTCCTCAACGGCGATTCGGCGTAGATCCCTCAGAGTGGTTGGTCGCTCACGTCGTCCATAAACAGCCCTTTTCAATCTATCCCAGGCTCGTTCGAGACGGTTCATGTCTGGAGAACATGCTGGCCACTCTAATCGAGCGATGTCGTTATCCTGAAGGAAGACAATATGTGCATGAAGGGGCGCGAATTGTCGTCCATGAAGACGAATGTCTCGCCAATATCCTGCCAATATGGTTGTACTATCGGTCGGAGGGCGGCATTCACGTATAGTACAGCCGTTACGGCGCCTTCCATGACCACCAGCGGCGTATATCGGCCCCACGTAACGCTACCCCATAACAACAGGGAACCGCCACCTTGTTGCACTCGCTGGACAGTGTGTCTAAGGCGTTCAGCCTGACGGGGTGCCTCCAAACACGAGTCCGACGATTGCCTGGTTGTAGGCATATTCGATATCATCGGTGAAGAGAACGTGATGCCAATCCGGAGCGGTCCATTCGGCATGTTGTTGGGCCCATCTGTACCGCGCTGCATGGTGTCTTGGTTGCTAAGATGGACCTCGCCATGGTCGGCGGGAGTAAAGTTGCGCATCATGTAGCCTATTGAGCACAGGTTGAGTCGTAACACGACGTCCAGTGGCTACCCAAAAAGCATTATTCAACATGATGGCGTTGCTGTCAGGGTTCCTCCGAGACATAATCCGTAGGTAGAGGTCAGAGGTCATCCACTGCAGTCGTAGCCCTTGGGCGGCCTGAGCGACGCGTGTGATCGACAGTTCCAGTCTCTCTGTGTCTCCTCCATGTCCGAACAATATCGCTTTGGTTCACTCCGAGACGCCTGGACACTTCCCTTGTTGAGAGCACTTCCTGGCACAAAGTAACAGTGCGGACGCGATCGATTCGCGTTACTGACCGACTGGGCGTGGTTGAACTACAAACAACACGAACCGTGTACCTCCTTCGTGGTGGAATGACTGGAACTGGTCGGCTGTCGGACCCCCTCCGTCTAACAGGCACTGCTCATGCACGGTTCTTTACATCTTTAGCCGGTTTTAGTGACATCTCTGAACAGTCAAAGGGACTGGGTCTGTGGTACAATATCCACAGTTAACATCTATCTTCAGCGCTCTGGGAACCGGGATCATGCAATACTTTTTCAGATGTGTGTACAAAAGCTGCGTAAATTGTATGTTTCATGCGAAACAAACTCATCAGTAAGTAGTTAATTTTAGAAAATTTTGCCTGAAGGTAGTTGTAAATTAATACACCTGGTCATAATTTTTGTGTATGCCACTGGAAAAAGAACCCACATACTTGTGTGAGATACGAAAATGAAATTAAGCGGTGAGCCTGGGTTCGACTGCTGACGACATCACCAATTTAAACTGACACGCACATCAGTGAAATGCCGTCAGATGAAAATACTTGTTTCAACCGGTGAACCACTCTAGATTTTTTATTTATTTATCTGTAAACATTGTAATATTTTTTATTATGGGATGGATCACAATAAACAGCGAAAAGAGACACGTGTGAAAATATATGATAACAGAACCATAAATTATGCCATAATTGGTTTATACCATTCATTACGCTGTGAACATTTCCTAGAGCTAAGAACATTTGTACATAGTTATATTGGCCTATGTCTCTTAGAGGTGACATACAGATTAGTACAAGGATTTTCATTCCTGACATTTATTGAAGACAAAACAAAGACATGGATAAATGCATCAAATTAATGATATGCAATGTCGCAGAAGTTGGAAAGAAAAACATTGGTACAAAGAAGGTAACTGAGAAGAAACATGGGTAACAGAAAAATACTTCAGTTGATCGATAAAAGGACGAAGTACTAAAATGTTTGGGGAAACTCAGGAATACAGAAATACAAGTCGCTGAGGAAAGAAATAAATAGGAAGCGCAGGGAAGCTAAGATGAAATGGCTGCATGGAGAAAGTGAAAAAAATCGAAAAAGAAAAGATTGTCGGAAGGACTGACTCAGCATGCAGGAAAGTCAAAACCACCTTCGGTGACATTAAAAGGAAGGTTGGTAACATTAAGAGTAAAACAGCAATTCCACTGTTAAATCCAGAGGAGAAAGCGGATAGGCGGAAAGAATACATTGAAAGCCTTCTGTGAGGGGGAAGATTTGTCTGATGTGATAGAAGAAGAAACTGGAGTCGATTTAGAAGAGATAGGGGATCCAGTATTAGAACCAGAACTTAAAAGAGCTTTGGAGGACTTAAGATCAAATAAGGCAGACGGGATGGATAACATTCTATCAGAATTTCTAAAATCATTGTGGGAAGTGGCAACAAAACGACTATTGACGTTGGTTTGTAGAATGTATGAGTCTGGCGACATTCCATTTCACTTTCGTAAAAATACCATCCGCACGATTCCGAAGGCTGCATGAGCTGAAAAGTCCGAGAATTATCGTACAATCAGCTCAACAGCTCATACATCCAAGTTGCTGACAAACATAATATACAGAAGAACGGAAAATAAAATTGGGGATGTGCTAGATGACAGATGACAGATGACGACCAGTCTGGCTTTAGAAAAGGTTAAAACACCAGAGAGGCAATTCCGACGTTGCGGTTGATAATGGAAGCTAGACTAAAGAAACATCAAGACACGTTCATAGGATTTGTCGACCTGTAAAAAGCGTTCGACAGTATAAAATGGTGCAAGATGTTCGACCTTCTGAGAAAATTAGGGGTAAGCTATCGGGAGAGATGGGTAATAAACAATATATACAAGAGCCAAGAGGGAGTAATAAGTGTGGACGACCAAGAACGAAGAGCTAAGATTAAAAAGGGTGTAAGACAGGAATGTAGTCTTTCACCCCTACTGTTCAATCTGTACATCGCAGAAGCAATGATGGAAATAAAAGAAAGATTCAGGAATGGAATTAAAATTCAAGGTGAAAGGTTATCAATGAAACGATTCGCTGATGACACTGCTATCATGAGTGAAAGTGAAGAAGAATTACATGATCTGCTGAATGGAAGCAAAAGTCTAATGAGTACAAAATATGGATTGAGAGTAAATCGAAGAAAGACGAAAGTAATGAGAAGCAGCAGAAATGAGAACAGCGAGAAACTTAACGTCAGGATAGATGGTCACGAAGTAGACCAAGTTAAGGAATTCTGCTACCTAGGCAGTAAAATAACCAATGACGGACGGAGCACGGAGGACATCAAAAGCAGACTAGCAATGGCAAAAAGGGCATTCCTGGCCAAGAGACGCCTACTAATACCAAACATAGGCTTTAATTTGAGGAAGAAATTTCTGAGAAGGTATGTCTGGAGTACAGCATTGTATGGTAGTGAAACATGGACTGTGGAAAAGCCGGAACAGAAGAGAATCGAAGTATTTGAGATGTTGTGCTACAGACGTATGTTGAAAATTAGGTGGAATGATAAGGTAAGGAATGAGGAGGTTCTGCGCAGAATTGGAGAGGAAAGGAATATGTGGAAAAAACTGGCAAGAAGAAGGGTCAGGAAGATAAGATGTTTGTTATGGCATTAGGAAATGACATCCATGGTACTAAAGGGGGCTGCACAGTGCAAAAACTGTAGAGGAATACAGAGACTGGAATACATCCAGCAAATATTTGAGGATGTATGTTGCAAGTGCTACTCTGAGATGAAGAGGTTGGGACAGGAGAGGAATTAGTGGCTGGACGCATCAAACCAGTCAGACGACTGATGGAAAAAAAAATTAAATACACTAATTAAATCATTTAAAAATGTTAATTAAGTCTACAAACAACCTTTATTTTAGGTTATTAACGTCGACAGGGACTCCTTCTAGTGAGCAGAGGCAACATGTAACATTAAGTTCTCTCTCTCTCTTTCTCACTCACTCCCACTTTTCGTATCCACAAATCTGGCCCAGAGTTGACTTCACCAAACAACTCTCAGTGGCAGCCGTAGCGGGCTCCCCGACAGCACTCATCATGTCATCGATTTCCGAATACTGATGACTGGTGCCTCAATAAGCGTGTGTCTTTTGAGCTGACATATATTAATAGATATAATTTCGCGAGTAAGTTGTGCTTTTACCTCCTCTAAGTGAACGAGATCCTACCCCTATACCTGATTTCCAAACCTGACAACGAAATTATGATTTGTACGACGCATCTAGGCTCCTCTGCGAAAAAAAAAACAACAAACATCGCGTATCTTGCTAAATGTTCGAAAATCCCTGTATGTATCGAACACCGGCGTAACAGGATTTCGTGAAAGCACATTGTAGAGACAGTTATCTTCAAATCTGATACTTAATTGTAGCAAAGATATCAAATTAAATTAAAGTTGTTGTGCTACAACGTAATAAAGTGACGAACATTGTTGGATGTGAGGTCCACCAGATATGCAAAACACCGTTTTTTCTCAGTACTCAAACATGTTTCGGCACCACTGTGCCATCATCAGTGGGTTTTCGTTTTTATTTATTCTGCAATGTGAACATTTTTGTTAAATGATTATATAATTGTGTGCATCTTTAGTTCAAACAACAGATCGTTTCTTTTTGTAAGTACCTTTACTTTTGATGTGCATGAATTTTCTGGATCACTTGTGTGTTAATTACTATAGGTGACTTGTCATCTGCAATCAAACGATGTTGATGAGAAAGTTTTTTGCTGGGAGTTAACCTATCTTCTAGAATGTAATTTAGTTCGTCGCGATGTTTTCGCGCCTATATTCGTTTTTACCTACGTTTTCATGTGGCAAGCATTTCCATTCTCCGCATTATGCTGAGGTGTTGTGATGCACACGTAACTATAACAAGTATTTTCCATTGCAGAATAAATAAACACGAAAACCCACTGATGATCGCACAGTGGTGGCGAAACATGTTTGGGTACTAAGAAAAAACGGTGTTTTCCATAACTAGCGGACCTCACATCCAACAATTTTAACTGCAAACGCGGCCAATGCAAGGAGCTGCAAAACAAAATGATTAATAGACGAACAAATGGCAACTAACGTTAGATGGCTGGGGTTGGCTACAGTCGGATACATAGTGACAATCGACACGATGTGTACCGACCTGTACCTACAAGTACTGATTACAACTAGAGCACCGAAATTGAGCTCTGCACCAAAAGCTATATAAGTTAGTGGAGTGGGACCCATTACAGTTATAAACGATTACCTTCACAAGTAATTACATTGCGTTTTTTTTTATAAAGCTCTGGGGAGTTATCCAGAATTGTGAGCGTAAATGTCATCAGAACTCTAGTGCGATTTCATATGTTTTCTGTAGTGAAAATGGGTTCTTCATTTTGCAATTATTTCATAACCTATTACCTGTATAAGAAAAAAGTCATTAAGTTTTTCTGTAGAATTCTTGGGGAGTTATTCAGAATTGTGATGAGAAATTCATTTCGTACAATGGCAAATCATTTTTTACAGCGTTAAAATGTTGCCAATTACTCGTGCTTTCTTCGTGAAATTCTACAGATTTATATAGCATATCTACTGAGAGCTATATATACAGTTCCCGAAAATCGGGCCCAACTTCACAGCCAGTCAGCTGTGAAATTCTGCAGAACTATATAGCATGTCTACTGAGAACTCTCGACAACACACTCTCTCTCTCTCTCTCTCTCTCTCTCTCTCTCTCTCTATATATATATATATATATATATATATATATATATATATATATATATATATATATATATATATATATATATATATATCCCAAAAATAGGGCCCAACTTCACAGCCATTCAGCTAGTCAGAATGTGATCGTAATTTTTTTCACGAAATCCTACAGAAATATTCGAAACCCTAGAACTACAGCACATCATAAAGAACACTGAAAAAATGTATATTATTTCTCGAAAACTGGGATTGCGAACACAATTTTTTTCGTAAAAAATTCTACAGAGCTATTAAAAACATTTGCAGAGAACTCTAGAACTACAGCATATCTGCCAAGAATTCTGAAAAAAAAAATGTATATTTGAGCGCGACGGGGTTGATCTGTTATTCTATTATTCTGCGCAACGGATTAATCTGAGATGTACCCTTTACCCTGTGGCTCCTGCAAGATGCAATTTCCACCCCCACACTACTACAGAAGTCAGACAGATGCTCCTAACGTTCTAAAGAGAAATGCCTGAAAAACTTTCAGCAATAAATACCTTCTGGAGTCGTCCGCTGTAAGGAAATGACACAAAAATTCACAAAATTTGTGACGTAACTAGTGGGATACTTGGGTACTGGAGTAGTGCTAGTTAGTGTAAGAAAAACATGGAACTAATGAAAGTTATTATTTATTTTGCAAAAATTCTGAGAAATCACAATGACACCTTTAGTTATGAACTGAACAAGTTATATCCTGGTTCTTTTCGGAATGTGAAGTTACCTTTCAGTTATATCCTGGTTCTTTTCGGAATCTGAAGTTACCTTTCAAGGATAGGATTTGCTAATGAAATTTCTACACAAAGTTTAAGATGGTAGTTGCCTTGGCAGAATGGCTGAGAGGCACACCTACTCAACTTGAATAATTATCCTTTAGAATGTTGCTAGGTACAGTCGAGGCTGTTGCATGTGAAATGCAGTGAAGTGTACTGTTGTGGAGGAAATATGGGGCTCGCAATAGCTGCAGCGCACAATACCGTAAGCTGCGATGACTGCTGTCTGCGCCGCTCGCTGCTGACAAATAAGATAACTCTCGTTCTATCTGGATTGACCTTCGCCAATCAAACTCTCCCTATGCCTTGATGAAGTCAAGGATTCCTATTCGCCCCTAGTCTAACTATTGGCGTGGTGCACCAGTCAGATAACCAGTCCACCGCAATGCCACTCAAAATTCTCTCGCAGGCGTTTAACTATAACTCTGTCCATTCACACTGCACAGTAAGTGTGTCGGCCAACACAGTGAACAACACTTAATTGCAAGGACTCAATATAGAGTCGCCCTTTGATTCGCTCTTGACAGAGGTGCTCTCCCAGTGAAGTACTGAGGAGAGACTTGTTCCTCGCTCTTTCGAGTACACAGACGAGCGCGCATGCTCTCATTATGTGTTCTCACTCCAAGAGCGACAACGAAATGGCGCCTCTCCACGCCAGACATGAAGGGGCATATCTTTCGGTCTCTTCCATTATTCCTTCAGCTCAAGGCGTCAGAAATATCGTCTGCCAATCAGCATTGCTCTTCTAAAACGGGAGAATGACGTTTCGTTTAAGGCGACCAATCTGGAAGCTGTAGCTTTGGCGTTTGGCGTTTGCTGTCTCCCTGTGAAAATCTCTGAAACTGCGTGCTATGTGTAAAAAATGCGTAGGCTGGCCGCTCCCACACAATGTAGCGGAATTTGCTTTTAAGCCGAACACGGGGTTGTTCCGCCCTTTCCACTCGGGCCCACGCTGTCCGCTATGGGCGGTCAGTGGCCGACATGCGCTGGGTCGTCCTCTGAAGGGCCTGGCGTCCCGTTGTGCGGCCTCTCTCCCAAACTATAAGCCTCTGTGACCGTCATGTCTGGAATGTATGTGTGCACGCCAGCCTCTAGTATTTCAAACACGGTGCGCTCACTTGTCAATTGCATATCGTGTACATGAATTCATAACACATTGACTTTATCTTATCTAGTTTGGGTTCGAATGAAGCGTCTTGATGTGCAGAATATGATTGTGAGGTCGGAATATGTAAGCAATGAAGGTCAGGAGACCGCGACGTCTTACATATTTCTCGAAAGTCGTGTGCTAACTTCACATGACTGTGGAAATGGGTCCCTCATTATCGCAGTTATCTCATAAACTACTATCTGCACAAAAAAATCTGTAGAACTCATGGGGAGCTATTCAGAACTGTGATTATTATTTTTTTTTTTTTTGCAAACTTGGCAATTAATTTTCATACAAGATTAAAATATTCCCAAGTACTATTGTTTTTGCCACGAAATATTGCACATCTATTTAAATTTTGTACATACAATTCAAGAACTAAATTCTAGAACTATAGCATGCCTATCAAGAACTCTAAAAGAAAATGTATTTTTCTCGAAAGTCAGGTGCCAACTTCACATGAATCCGACAGAGTGCATTACTAACAGCACAACATCGCCTGTAGCGCCTCTCCTGGGTTCGTGACCATATTGGTTGGACTCTAGACGACTGGAAAAACGAAGCATGATCAGATGAGTGCCGATTTCGGTTGGTAAGGGCTGATGGTATGGTTCGAGTGTGGCACAGACCCCACAAAATGATGTACCAAAGTTGTCAACAAGGTACTGTGCAAGCCTGTGGTGGCTCTATAAGAGTGGAGGCTGTGTTTACATGAAACAGTCCCTGGTCAAACTGAACCCTGTGACCTCCCCACCGAAATTTTAATGACAATATTTAATAGAAATGGAGCCAAGCGTAACCTCCCTAGCAATTAAATTTAATGACAATAAAAGTGAGAATCGCAATCTGACTCAAGGTGTAAGCTGTCACGAAAATAATGAAAAACAATTCAATGCTAATGAGACTTCAGTGACAATGTAAACTCAATTAAACCAAAATATCGGTCTTTGGCCCTGTGCAAAAAAAAAAATCAGAATTAATTTCTTACCTCATTGAAACTGTTTGTCAAATTTCTGCTCTTATTGTTGGCCACGGCTTGGAGGAACTGCATTGCAAATAATATTTTTTTTTTTTGAAATTTAACTGAAACTTTTCTTTAAGGGAAATGGAAGGAAATCGTTGATTCAATTAAATGCTTCTTTTGTTAAAAATATTGCTTTGAAATCAAAATTATTATTGGGGCACTTGTTGAAAATTAATTACAATAAATAAACTTTACATTATCTGATGATTACCTTAATTAACAATATACCTCATTCAGCATCTTGACCAGAATGCCATGTGGACGCTCGCCAACTCCTCACACACACAACTGCACTCGACTGCTACTACCGGCATACTGGACGCAACTGAACTGAGCTACTGCTATCGACAGACAGTACTGCACGACGACTACTAGCGTACTGCTCACAACACTTGCGCGGTCAAGCGCAGACTAACCACGATAAAAGGCTCTCTGGTCAAAGATTTTATCATGCCTCACCATCGCTGCTACGTTACATACGTGTTTCATAACCCTCCACTGGGGGGGGCAAAAATTTGGCAGCGATGGTGAGTCATTTGGACTTGCCATCGCAAGAAATTTTTACAATTTACAGAATATTCAAATGTAGTACATAAATTAAATGTGGTGCACACGCACCAAGTACAAAATATATCAGACAAAGACAAAATGTGAGTACAAAACATAGTAGCAAATCAGAAAAATGTATATACAAATTATTTGACAGATAACAAAGTGCACACGCACTGAAAAAAATTCTTTAGCATTTTCAGAACAAATAAACAGAATGGCAGAAAATCATGTTGATAAGTGACATGAGTGTACTCGCACTGGAGTTAAGAACATATCAGCAAATGACGAAATGTATATACAATGAGTAACAAATGACGTAAGTGCATACGCACTGAAGTATTGAACATACAGAATGAGTACAAATCATATTGAAAAATGAGAAAAGTGCACAGGCACTGAAGTTCAGTAGAAAACATATTAACACCTAACATAAGTGCACATGCACTGTAGTTCAGAACATATCATCAAAATAAAAAATGTATATACAATATAAAAGACAAGAGTGCACATATACTGTACTTCAGAACAAATCGAAAAAATGTCTTCAGCATTTTCGCAATAAATAAACATAATGGCAAAACATCATGTCGACCAGTGACATAAGTGTACTCACACTGGAGTTCAGCGAATCGAAAAAAAATGTATAACCCATGAACATAAATGATGTTAGCAAAAAAATGATTTTCACTATGTGACAAGAATTAGGATAGGAAAGGGAAGGATTGCATCATGGTTGTAGCACTTTAGATTGCACACAGCTGTTCTGAAAGTCCATATCTTTCCACAGAAGTACAACACCAAGTGACACAATTTGAAGTTCTTTTCCCATCAGAATTTATCAGCGTAGCCAAGACACTGAACTGTCGTAGTAATATTCCATGTTTTCATTTTGGCAGTACATTAGGTACACCAAACAGTGGGACCATAATAACGTCTCCATCGCTCACAGTGGTGGACAGCATGTCGTGTCAACACCACGCTCTTACAAGGCACACCAACGTAGAATTAGTGCAAAACCAAATATAGTGCTCCATGATCACTAGGATAAACAGGACAAATGGACATTGCAGTAATTCAGGGTAGTTAGCTCATAAGGTGAAGGACATTAGGTCACATACCAGTCTTCATTAGTAGCTTGCGGCATTCATAGCCCAGTTATTGAACATTTCTGTACCAAGTATGTAGTATTACAGAAAAATGTTCATTAATTGTTTTACATATAATCAGTAGCCTTCTTTTCCTAGTTACAAAGCATTATTAAATAATCGCATTCTTTTCCAGTTACAAAGCATAATTAAGAATCATTAGCCTTCTCCTAATTACAAAGCATTATTAAACAATCGCATTCTTTTCCAGTTACAAAGTATGGCATAGTTAATTAATCATTTGTCATTCCAATATAGTATTAATCATTAGCCTTCTCCTAATTACAAAGCATAGCATCATTTGTCATTTCAATATAGTAAGAATCACATTAATCAATATAGTAAGAATCATTAGCCTTCTCCTAATTACAAAGCATTATTAAACAATCACATTCTTTTCCAATTACAAAGCATAATTAATCATTTGTCATTTCAATATAGTAAGAATCATTAGCCTTCTCCTAATTACAAAGCATTATGAAACAATCGCATTTTTTTTCAATTACAAAGCATAGCATAACTAATTAATCATTTGTCATTTCAATAGTAATAATCATTAGCTTTTTCCTAATTACAAAGCATTATGAAACAATCGCATTCTTTTCCAGTTACAAAGTATAGCATAGTTAATTAATTATGTGTCATTCCAATATAGTAATAATCATTAGCCTTCTCCTAATTACAAAGCATTATGAAACAATTGCATTCTTTTCCAGTTACAAAGTATGGCATAGTTAATTAATTATTTGTCATTCCAATATAGTATTAATCATTAGCCTTTTCCTAATTACAAAGCATTATGAAACAATCGCATTCTTTTCCAATTACAAAGCATAGCATAACTAATTAATCATTTTCCAAGTGACATATTATTCATTGCTGTTCAGCATTACTCAGAACTTTCTCAAATTGGTATCACTATTTGGGACTGGTAATACATTTTTTTGTTAGCAATGCATTGCGTTGGGATCGATAATTAATTGCTGAGGCATAACACTATTTGCTTTTGACCTATTGCTGCAAATGAGGATAGGTAACGTCATTCGTCATGAGTCAGCTGTAGCAAGGTTATGTAACAAGGCAGTACATGTGATCACATTTATAAATGATAGACACAAATGGGTAAAAAATAAAAATGCAAGTACTAGAACAGGTATAATAAGTAACAGGTTTAGTAAGTATCATGAAAAGCTTCTCCTGGAAAAAATACAAAATGGATTATTGACCTGAAAGAAGAAACGCACACTATGCTGAAAAGTAGTGAACTTCGAATTAACAGGTAGTGAAATGTGTATAAAAATGTGTTCCATAGCTGTCCTTTCCAAAACCTTCAGTCATTATACTGTGCAATATAACACCTGCTGTCAAAACGAACTGCAACAAATACTTAAATAACTACATACCATAAATACATAACTTCAACATTATCCTCATCTGTAAAGAAAAAACTTCATTATCAATCACTTCATTATCCATATTATCATAACTTCATTATTATCATCACCTGTAAAGAAAAACTTCATTATTCATAACAGCATATTCTTCATCATTATTCATCAGTATTCATTATCATCTGCAAAAAAAATCACTTCATTACTCATTACATAACTATTCCTTATCTCTAGCATATTTCATCACTAAAACTAAGATGTGTAGTTCTGTCTGACAGCCTGCATCAATCACCTTGTATTCTGAAAGAAAAAATTAGTTAAGACTGCTATTCTACGATGAGCATAGTATATTCTTGTTAATGCTTGTTAATCCTGATCCATTTACTCTTCCTCATAAAGTTATTGCATCTTCTTTCGTTTATTCCGTAGGTGAAATTCCCATTTCTGTTGAATTTATTTCTTACACGCATCATTTCTTTCTGAAATTGATGAACAAAGATTAATGTCTTGCATTTAAATCATACACCCACTAAATAATGACTGGTTTATGGTAACATAATTAACCATACAGCATAACATGACAGAAAACGTAATATGTCAAAGACATTGACAGTGTTCAGATGCAAAAATGTACACAGAATAATACAATGCAGCAGCAAAAAATGTAAAACAGTCACGATCTTGAGGAGTCATAGGGCAACAAAAATGTCAAAGTCAACTGCTGTGTGTTATATCTTAACTATTTCACAGTGCATACAAACAAAACTGGAGTACAATCATATACACAAAAAAAATGGAAAATGTGCACGGTCTGATGTGTAACGACAAGAAAAGCGACCTGCTAACCTTACCTTGCCGGGCACTTGCCAAGAAAAAATACGATAATCATCAGTAATTAGTCAGGTGAATATAATTGCATTAGTAAATGGCATCATAGTGTGTTGAATCATACAGTGTCTTCATTCAATAAAGGGTTTAATATTTGACCAATGGTGGTTGCCTTTCGATTTTCTGGTTCTCAAAGTTTCGACGTGTACAACATTGGGGTGAGGGATGCTGCGAATCCGATATGGACCTGCGTATAGAAGTTCAAATTTACTGCACTTACCTTTTAATTTACTGGATAAATAGTGTGTACGTACTAATATTTTCTGTCCAACGTGAAAGTCGCGGCGTGTACAAACCTGTTTTTGCTGTCTTCTCCGGCGCTCTGCGGCACGTTTGATGTTGTTCAGCGCAATGTCAATTATTTCGTGGTGTCTTAGTCGACGACATTTAGGGAAGTTTACTAATTCTTTAATTTTGTTTGGTGGTTGAACGTTTTTCAATATAACAGACGGAGATAGCATAGTGGATTCATTTGGAATGGAATTAATTACATCTTGGAATGTGTGTATCCCAATCAATATGTCTTTTGTGGCAGTATATTCGGCACAGCTTACCAATTTCTTTCATTAATCTTTCACAGGGGTTCGAAGAAGCATGGTACTTGGATATATAGATCGGAGAAATGTTTCTAGCTCGTAACATACGTGTCCATATGCTAGAACGAAATTGAGATCCATTGTCACAAATTACTTTCATCACATGCCCTACATGAAATAGAAAATGTTTTACAAATGCTTTCGAAACAGTTTTAGCAGTAGCTTTGCGTAATGGAGTGAAAGTAACAAATTTTGAAGTGAGCTCAACAGCGACAAAGATGTAGCAAAAACCTCTGTTAGTTCTCGGAATCGGACCAAAAATGTCTACAGTGGCCATGTGTCTTAATTTAACAGGTACAATGGGATATAAAGGAGGAATATGTGAAGTGGTGTCTGATTTAGCTTTCTGGCAAATTTTACAAGACGCTAAAACTCGTCGTATACGTTTCTCCATGTTGGTAAAATAACAGTTCTGTCTCAGTATAAGAAAACATTTTCGTGCTCCGTAATGTGCGTAACTTAAATGAGTGTACCAGATTAGTTTGTTAACCAGTTCGTCAGGAATGCATAATAACCAATTGTTGCTGTCAGGATGAGAGCGGCGAAACAGAATGTCATTGCGTACAGTGTAGTGGTTTCTAATCGTAACATTATTCCTATCTTGCCAAAGGTGTTTAATTTCTTTCCACACATTGTCTTTATTTTGCTCTTGTGCTATGTCCTGTAATGACGATGAAATAAAGTTTTCAAATGCAACTTGCTGAATGTACATGACACTGAAATTTGTTTTGCAGAAGTTGGTTGCTACGTCTTGCTGATTGTTGCCGAGAGAACGCGATAGTGCGTCTGCTATAACATTTTGTGTGCCGGGAATGTGAACTATTGTAAAATTAAATTCCTGTAAATAAAGTTTCCATCTGCTTAATCTGTCGTGAGTGAATTTGGCCGAAAGTAAAAATTGTATCGCTCTGTGGTCTGTGTAAACGGTGGTATGTCTGCCATAAAGAAAGTGCCGAAATCTCGTAAAAGCCCATACAACACATAATGTTTCAAGTTCTGTAACAGAATAATTTCGTTCAGCAGGTGACAGAATGCGACTTGCAAATGCGATGTTTTTAATTACTATTGAACCATCTTCTTCAATTTCCTGGAAAATGTGTACGCCTAAAGCGGTATTGGAACTGTCGGTGGCAATGGAAAAATTTCTAGTAAGATCTGGGTGCGATAAAAGTGGAGCATTCAACAAAGCATGTTTCAGGTTCACGAATTCAGAGTGTGCTTCCTTATCCCAAGACCAAATAGTGTTTTTACCTGTTAATTGGCATAATCTAGGTGTATCTAAAGCAGAGTGATGAATAAATTTACGAAAAAAATTAATTAAGCCAAAAAAATGCGTAATTGCTTTTTTGTCGTAGGAATAGTAATGTCACGTAGAGCTTGAAGTTTTTCCGGATCAGGTGCAATGCCTTCTGCTGAAATTACGTGTCCAAGAAATTTTATAAAAGTTTTGCCAAAGTGCGATTTACTAAGGTTAACTGTAAGTCCTTGAGCATGAAAAGTTTGCAACAGTCGTTCTAAAATCACATTGTGTTCAGACCAGTTAGGTTCTGCGATAAGAATGTCGTCTACATACGTCGTAATTCTGTCCTTCAGTTCTGTCGGAAGTATTGTGTTCAAACCGCGAATAAAAGCTGCTGAAGAAATAGTTAATCCGAATGGTAATTTGCAAAATTGATAACAGTCGCCGAAACAGAGAAAAGCTGTATATTTTCTGCAATTTGGATGAAGTTGAATTTGCCAAAATCCCGATTTCAAATGTAATGTGGAATAAATAGCAGTACCATGAAACTTCTGTAAAAGTTCCTCTAGTGTCTGTGGTCGATCTGTTTCATTAATAATAATGTCATTAATGTGACGTGAATCAAGTACGAGGCGAAGTGAGCCATCTTTTTTCTTAACAATATGTAGCGGGTTTATGTACGGACTAACTGCCGGTTCTATAATTCCTTGGTCAAGCATATCCTGCAATTCTTTCTTAACTTGTTCTCTATGGATATACGGAATGGGATAATGTTTAGCTTTAAATGTATCGTGCTGTTTGACTTGAAATTCATACATAAATCCGGACATAGTACCAGGAATGTTGTCGAAAACTGGAGCTTGCTGTAAAAGAATTTTGTGTAACTGCGCGCGTTCGTCGTCTGTATTTGCACTGCTCTCTTTAACCTTATCAGAAATCATCTGCATTACGTCGTAGCCAGCTTCGTCTGGAGTGTTATAGTTGTGTACATACGTATCCGTGAACAATGTGGAATTACAATCAATGTTACGTGTTGCGGAAATGACCTCTGTGCGATTAATTGTTTGTTCTTCCGCAGATAAAGAGTGCTGAAATTCTAAAGCAAGTTGTACATTTTCATCCTTTAACATTAAATAAGAATTCTGAAAATCAATGACTGCGTCGTGTTGTACCAGAAATTTCGTACCTAAAATAACGTCTGTTGTCAATAAAGGAACAATCCAAAAATTTGAGTGGAAAGTATGACCTCCAATACAAAATGATAAATGCGTCTGTAATTTAACGTCTACTCCTTTACTCGATACTGCTCCTTTTACTTTCGTCTTGCCTAAAGGTAATGTGGGATAAGTATTCTCTTTGTTGCACTCGTTGAAAGTCTCCTCATTTATTACTGATATAGGTGATCCGGAATCGATTACTGCTGAAAATTTCGATGAACCAATTTTAATTTCGATAACAGGATGTGAAATAGTTTAGTGAACAAATGGTCTTTCCTGCAAGAGAGTGTCTCTGATATCGTCAAAAGTAATTACATTTTCATGAATAACATTCTGTGTGTCTAAAGTAGTACTTGTATTATTGGAAGATGCGACCTGTACAGTATCTAGTCAGATTCTATCTGATGTGTTTCTATTTTCAGCTGGATGTTGTGGCATTTCTACTATTTGAACTGTTCTATTACTTCTTCCAGACGTATTACGTTCTGGATGGTACCTACTGTCGGGTTCATTCATGAGAATATGTTCTTGTTGATTACTTTGTTGCTGGTAAGACCGACTGTTATTATATGTACGCCGATAATTGTGCTCATCGTTTTTACGTCTGTCGTGATAGTCATTCCTATACGGTGCATTGCGATAGGAATTGAAATATTGTCTTCTTTGTACGTAGTTGTTTCCTTGCTGTCGTGCGTTACTATTTGTTGGATCTGTGACTATACGTGCACGCGGCGGAACATTAAAGCCTGGTTGACCTTGTGCATTACATTGTTGGTTACGTATACTAACCGGTTGACTTTCATGCTGTTGCGGTGGAAAACTTCTATTGCTACCAAAATGTGCTTCCTGTTGCTGAAAATTTTGACGATATTGATAATCTGAATTTTGTCTGTGATTTAAGTTCTCGTAGTTGTCGTTCCTAAAGCGTCTGTTACTTTTCCTATTGAAATTACGTCCCTGATCATAATTACTGTAAGTATGTTGACCTTGGTTATTATACGAAAAGTTTTTGTTTACAAATGAATAATCAGATTGCTGTACTTCTAAAAGCTGCAACAGATCCCTGAATGCTGAAATGTTTTCTTTTTGCTGGCCCGTTAGAAGTGACACTCGTAATGACCGTGGTAATTTGGAAATGCATAATTGTATAAGTGCAGATTCACTGTACGGTTCACTCAGGTATTGGTTTTGTTGTACCATGTGCTCAAAAAATTGCGTCACACTGGGAAAATTTGAGTTCTCGTAATTCGGCAAACTAATTAACTGATCTTTAATTCCGCGCTGTGTCGTCTTCGACCAGTACGCTGATAGAAAAGCATTCTGAAACTCTTCTACCGAATAGCACTGTCTCGCGATCGGTCTCATACGAGTTGCCGGTTCGCCTTCCAAAAAGCTGCAAATAAATTCAAGTTTATGCGTAACAGGCCAAGTCGGTGGAAAAGCAAAGCTAAACTGTTGTATCCAATCCAGTGGGTGAATCTGTGTTCTGTCGTTTTTAAACACTTTAAACTTTCTCACTGACAGAAAATGTTTGTAATCAAAATCATCGTCTCTGTGTGATAGAACAGGTTCAGGATTGTAAGAGAATCTATTGAACTGTGGTTGTTCGGAATCTAAGTCCCGTACTCTCTGTAGATTACCCAAATTATACGCGCTGCGTGAGTCTGACAAATGTTCATAAAGTGGCGTCTGTTGTGGTAAGTTATTATTAACTGAAATACTTTTCATCTCTGTTACTTCTTGTTGTAAACTCGATAACTTTCTACGCAACGTGTTATTAGACGAATCGATTTCATTAATTGTCTGCTGTAAATTTTGAAATTCAGGTGTTTGGTTAAATGAAACCGGTGCAGTATCATCTGATATATTATCATTATCACTTTCAATAGCATCAATACGACTGGCTAATTCATCATATTTTTCAGTCAGTATTTTTGCCTGATCATCGGTTTTAGAATCGGATGCATTAATCTGTTTTTGCAGCTTACGTGTAGTTTCGCTCAGTTTTTTAACATCAGCTTTGATGACATCGCAATTCTGTGTTAGTTCTAATTGTTCGAATCTGTCTTGTCACTGTTTGAATATTTACTGTGTGTGTATCTGTTTTTGATTTAAGATCAGAAATTTCATCACGTAATTCCGCGTTCAACTGTTCTATGGTATTAATTTTGTCGGACACTGTAGTAATATTATTGTCTACATACGTTTTTGCCTTCGCAAACATTTTACGTTTGTCTTCCTGTCTCTGTGCTGCGATTGTTTCCATTACTTGTCGTTTCACTTTGTTTTGATCCTGAATAAATTTGCGGAAACGCGTATCACTGTTTTGTATATGGTGATTAAGACGTTCGTTAATTTGAGAGTTCTGTTGTTCGAATTTCGCGTCTATCTTTGCGTCCATTGTGCGCGAAAGTTCTACCGTCATTGCTTTAAACTCTTCCCGTAATTGTGTAGCTTTTTCAGACCATTGTTTAGCGACTCCGCTAATTTCGTCTCTGAGTGTGTCTGTTGCGGCTGTTTGCATTTCCCTTAATTCCTGCGCAACAGACTTAATTTCTTCGCTATTTTTTTTTTTTTTTGAACAAGCCTCAATTTCCGCGCGCAACTGTTCCTTAGTGTCATGACACTGCGCGGCAACAGCTCTAATTTGTTCACTAAGCTGTCTGGAATTGTCTTCTAATTTTTCATTTAACTGTCTGGAATTGTCGTCTAATTTTTCATTTAACTGTCTGGAATTGTCATCTAATTTTTCATTTAGCTGTTTGTTCTGTTGTTTGACCTGTTCACTAAGTTGTTTGGAATTTACATCATTATAGTCTAGTTTTTCATTAATTTTATTAAATTTTTCATTAAACTGTTTGAAATTTTGCCGCAAAAATGCCATAATTGGATCCGATTCAAAATTAGCATTTCTATTCTCTGTGCTATTCAATGGTCGATCTGGAATTGTCTCGTTTTGCGTGACAATTTGGTCATTCTGTAATTTACAAAAAGGTTTGCCAGTTAAACATACACTGTCAGTCCCTATTTCGGAATTAAATAAATCCGTCGTACTTTCACTACACTGACCATTTTCATTCGAAAAATTTGTTTGTATGTTACTTGAATTTTCCAAACCGGTTGTGTTAAGCTGGGTAGCGCTCATTACAATGGAGCGTCCTGCGTCATCAATTGTCGTCAAATTAACAGAAGAGACAATTGAGTTTGTTTGTTCATCATTAAGATAAAAGTCATCATTAGTGGTTGGAACGCATTGACTGTCAGTGAACGCAGGATTGTCATCATTACACTGCGTGTCACAATTACTATCGGTCACGTTGTTTAAGTCGGTAAATTCATTCATAATACCTCGCGATACACTATTCACAGTCTTTCGCGGCATTTTTACAGTAGTCACAATTATTCACAAAACAATAAGCACAAATGCAAAAGCAACACACAAATACAATAGAGCAACGAATTGCCGTTGACCTGTAGAAAGAAAGTCACAAGATTAGTAAAAGTGTAGCGCCAAATCCTAATTATACTTAAGCAAATAAGAGCAGATATCTGACAATTTTTCAAAAGACTCTCAACGAAATACGATCCTGGACTGGGTGTCGCCAAGTGTAACCTCCCCACCGAAATTTTAATGACAATATTTAATAGAAATGGAGCCAGGCGTAACCTCCCTAGCAATTAAATTTAATGACAATAAAAGTGAGAATCGCAATCTGACTCAAGGTGTAAGCTGTCACGAAAATAATGAAAAACAATTCAATGCTAATGAGACTTCAGTGACAATGTAAACTCAATTAAACCAAAATATCGGTCTTTGGCCCTGTGCAAAAAAAAAAATCAGAATTAATTTCTTACCTCATTGAAACTGTTTGTCAAATTTCTGCTCTTATTGTTGGCCACGGCTTGGAGGAACTGCATTGCAAATAATATTTTTTTTTTTTAAATTTAACTGAAACTTTTCTTTAAGGGAAATGGAAGGAAATCGTTGATTCAATTAAATGCTTCTTTTGTTAAAAATATTGCTTTGAAATCAAAATTATTATTGGGGCACTTGTTGAAAATTAATTACAATAAATAAACTTTACATTATCTGATGATTACCTTAATTAACAATATACCTCATTCAGCATCTTGACCAGAATGCCATGTGGACGCTCGCCGACTCCTCACACACACAACTGCACTCGACTGCTACTACCGGCATACTGGACGCAACTGAACTGAGCTACTGCTATCGACAGACAGTACTGCACGACGACTACTAGCGTACTGCTCGCAACACTCGCGCGGTCAAGTGCAGACTAACCACGATAAAAGGCTCTCTGGTCAAAGATTTTATCATGCCTCACCATCGCTGCTACGTTACATACGTGTTTCAACCCATCATTAACAGGAAAGCTACGTGGAGACGATATGCAGCCATTCAGGGGCCCCATATTCCCAAACAACGACCGAATTTTTATGTATGACAACTCGCCACGTCACAGGGTCACAAGTGTTCGCGATTGGTTTGAAGGGTATTCTGGACAGTTCGAGCGAATGATTTGACCAGCCAGATCGCACGACATGAATGCCATCGAAAATTTACGGGACATAATTTCAGTTCGCGCACAAATACATGCATCGGCAACACTTCCGGTATTACGGACGGCTATAGAGGCAGCAAGGCTCGATATTTCTGCAGGGGACTTCCAGCGACTTGTTGAGTCCATGCCACGGCGAGTTGCTGCTCTAGGCCAGGCATAAGGAAGTCTGTCACGACATTAGAAGGTGAGCCGTGACTTTCTACATCTACATCTACATTTACACTCCGCAAGCCACCCAACGGTGTGTGGCGGAGGGCACTTTACGTGCCACTGTTATTACCCCCCTTTCCTGTTCCAGTCGCGTATGGTTGGCGGGGAGAACGACTGCCGGAAAGCCTCCGTGCGCGCTCGAATCTCTCTAATTTTTCATTCGTGATCTCCTCGGGAGGTATAAGTAGGGGGAAGCACTATATTCAATACCTCATACAGAAACGCACCCTCTCGAAACCTGGACAGCAAGCTACACCGCGATGCAGAGCGCCTCTCTTGCAGAGTCTGCCACTTGAGTTTGCTAAACATCTCCATAATGCTATCACGCTTACCAAATAACCCTGTGACGAAATGGGCCGCTCTTCTTTGGATCTTCTCTATCTCCTCTGTCAACCCGACCTGGTGTGGATCCCACACTGATGAGCAATACTCAAGTACAGGTCGAACGAGTGTTTTGTAAGCCACTTCCTTTGCTGAGGGACTACATTTTCTAAGGACTCTCCCAATGAATCTCAACCTGACATCCGCCTTACCAACAATTAATTTTATATGATCATTCCACTTCAAATCGTTCCGTACGCATACTCCCAGATATTTTACAGAAGTAACTGCTACCAGTGTTTGTTCCGCTATCATTTAATCATACAATAAAGGATCCTTCTTTCTATGTATTCGCAATACATTACATTTGTCTATGTTAAGGGTCAGTTCCCACTCCCTGCACCAAGTGCCTATCTGCTACAAATCTTCCTGCATTTCGCTGCAATTTTCTAACGCTGCAACTTCTCTGTATACTACAGCATCATCCGCAAAAAGCCGCATGGAACTTCCGACACTATCTACTAGGTCATTTATATATATTGTGAAAAGCAATGGTCCCATAACACTCCCCTATGGCACGCCAGAGGTTACTTCAACGTCTGTAGATGGAGCGGTCTAAGGCGCTGCAGTCATGGACTGTGCGGCTGGTCCCGGCAGAGGTTCGAGTCCTCCCTCGGGCATGGGTGTGTGTGTTTGTCCTTACGATAATTTAGTTTAAGTAGAGTGTATGCTTAGGGACTGATGACCTTAGCAGTTAAGTACCATAACATTTCACACAGAATGAATTTTTTTTAACGTCTGTAGACGTCTCTCCATTGAGAACAACATGCTGTGTTCTGTTTGTTAAAAACTCTTCAATCCAGCCACACAACTGGTCTTGTATTTTTTTATCAGGCGACAGTGCGGAACTGTATCGAACGCCTTCCGAAAGTCAAGGAAAATGGCATCTACCTGGGAGCTTCACCTTAGCGTATAAGCCTAGACGATTCTGCTCTATCAGAGTCCGTAGAAAACATGGCATCTTTGTACAGCGTAGAAGTTAATAAGCATGATTTGAAAGAAGAAATTTTGCACTTAAAAAGATCCATGCAGCTACATTTGGGTCTGAGTCACTTTCCACTCTGCTCCTTCTGAATGCTATTCGTTGGTGCACTTTTTAATAACATAGGGTGCTTTCAAATATAATGGTAGCCTTACGGATTTTCTGAATTTTGATTGTTACTGTTGACCAAGTAGAGCGGTCATTCAGCTTTCTTGCAAGAGCAAATTGTTTGAGAACTACAACGAGGCAACGGCAGATTGTTGGATTAGCTCTGGTTCGAACTGAGTCAGAGTTGGCTCAGTCATTAGCTCATACCGGGATTATAAGTAAAGTTCAGATTTACGAAAAGCTAGATAGAAAGTAAAATTTTGTTAAGTCTCGAATTTATGTGAACTGCGAGCATCAAAAAAGGTTATTGAAAATGCATTGTTTGACTTTTTTACATTAATATTTACTGACTTAATCCAGAAAACCAAAGTTTAATGTATAATTTGGGGGAGGAGCTTAAGAACAACTCCCCGGTGTCAGAAAATCGTGGAGCCGGCACTGGACATAGTATAGTAAGTCAGGTAATGATGGAAAGCATAGGAGGTAAGAATTGTAGAGAGAGCAAAAGCAGAATCAAATGGACGTATATTACATGAGTTGTGCAGAGAAATGAAGACACTTGCACAGGATAGACTGGCGTGAGAAACTGCAGCAAAACCAATCTTCGGACTCAAGACGGCCACAACAACAACAGCAACAACTCGTTGTTGATGTTGTTGTCTTCAGTCTGAAGACTTGTCTGATGCCGCTCTCCATGCTACTCTATCTTGTGCAAGCCTGTTCATCTTTGAGAAACTATTGCAACCTGCATCCGTCTGATTCTGCTTGCTGTATTCATCTCTTTGTCTCCCTCTACCATTTTATCCCCCTCCTCCACCCTCCCCCTCCGCCACTTGCCTCCAGAGTACTACAGTAGATCCCTTGACGTCTCAGAATATGCCCTACCATCCAATCCCTTCTTTTAGTCAGGCATTGGCATAAATTTCTTTTCTCATTAATTCTGTTCAGTACATTTCCATTAGTTACGTGATCTACCCATTTAATTGTCAGCATTTTAATGTAGCGCCACATTTCTAAAGCTTGTATTCTGGTCTTTTCTAAACCGTTTATCGTCTATTTTTCACTTCCATACAAGGTTATGCTAGATACAAATACTTTCAAAAAAAGATATCCCAACACTTAAATCTGTACTTGATGTCAACAAATTTCTCTTCTTCAGATGCGCTTTTCTTGTCCTTTTACATCTTCTCTACATTTTAAATCTTCTTTACTTCGGCCAACATCAGCTATTTTGTTGCCCGAATAGCAAAACTTATTTATTACTTTAAGTCTCTCGTTTCGTAATATAATTCTCTTACCATCACCTTATTTAGTTCGACTGCATTCTATTAGTCTTGTCTTGCTTTTGCTGATGTTCATCTTATAGCCGGCCGGAGTGGCCGTCCGGTTCTAGGCACTACAGTCTGGAACCGAGCGATCGCTACGGTCGCAGGTTCGAATCCTGCCTCAGGCATGGATGTGTGTGATGTCCTTAGGTTAGTTAGGTTTAATTAGTTTTAAGTTCTAGGCGACTGATGGCCTCAGAAGTTAAGTCACATAGTGCTCAGAGCCATTTGAAGCCATTTCATCTTATACCTTCCTTTCAAGATGCTGTTCGTTCTGTTCAACTGCTCTTCCTGGTCCTTTACTGTCTCTGACAGAATTACAATGTCATCGGCAAACCTCAAAGTTTTCATTTCTTCTCCATGGATTTTAATTCCTACTCCTTATTCTTCTTTTGTTTCTTTTACTGCTTGTTCAGTATACAGCTTGAATAACTACGGGGCTAGGCTACAAACCTGTCTCACTCCCTACCCAACCACTGCTTCTCTTTCATGCCCATCGACTCTTGTAACTGCTGTCTGGTTTCTGTACATGTTGTAAATAGCCTTTACCTCCCTGTATTTTACACCTGCTACGCTCAGAATTTCAAACAGAGTGTTCCAGTCGACATTGTCAAAAACTTTGTCTAAGTTTACAAATGATATAAACGTAGTTTTGCCTTTCCTTAACCTACAGAGTGACAATTATTGAACTATGTGAAAAAAAACGCAAATTAGTTACAAATTACTGCTTTCGAACACATTATTCAACATGAAATCGTCACTACAGATACTCGGATTAATGTTACGACATGTTCGATATGCCTGCCATCATTGACGGTGATGTGGCGCAGACGAATAGCGAAATTCTGCATGACCCTTTGAAGTGTCGGAACATCGATGCTGCCGATGACCTCCTGAATGGCTGTTTTCAGCTCAGCAACGGTTTGGGGGGGGGGGGGGGGGTTATTGGTGTACACCTTGTCTGTAATACAACCCCACAAAAAGGAGTCACATATATACAGATCTGGAGAATACGGCGGCCAATCAGGGCCCTCGCCTGGGGCCTCTGGGACCCCATAGCCAAAAAACTGTTCCCAGATTGCTCCTCCAGGACATGAAACACTCTCCTGCTTCGATGGGGTCGAGCTCCGTCTTGCGTGAACCACATCTTGTCTAAATCAGGGTCGCTTTGGTTAATGGAGATGCAATAATCCTCCCAAACCTTCCTGTGCCTTTCGGTAGCCACCGTGCCATCAAGTAATATCGCACCAATTATTCCGTGAATGGACATCTCACAGTCACCCATTGAGGGTGAAGAGACGTTTCTATACAAAATTGGCCACTTGTCGACAAACTGCCTGTTGCCTATTATGTGATCTTCGATCGACATTCGTCCGATGATTTTACTGACGTTTCGCCAGCACGGGTGGCTGGCATTGTCAAAGCTTAACCCTCCATTGCTGGTGATGAACTGGAGTGGAGCTCGCGGCTGTAGACTATATGTACCTGAAACGTCAATGTCCGAGGGCTTCTCCACGGTCATATTCGCTGTGGTTCTCCTCTTGCTACCTGCGATGGTCGTTCTTTGCAGCACGGGAAGCCAGGATCCGTTTACCTTGAGGCTTTCTTCTTTCTTGTTGAAGCTATTCTCGTGTTTGCGGTTTTCTATAGCTTCTCTGAACAAGCAGGTGTGATAGTTCTTCTCTACAGCCAGAACTTCCATGTCGGGGAATTTTACTTTATGGTCAGTCTCATACAATGCATGCTCTGCCACGGCCGATTGCCCAAACACGGCGTAAAGACGATTTTCAAACAGACTGAGAAGATCAAATTGTGTCTGAGAGCAGCAAAGGAGAGAAGGGACCCACTTGCAATATCAGGTATATATTGCATACCATGCACGTGTGAAAAGGTTTGTGTCGGAATGACTGGACGATCGATCACAGAACATAAGCGACATTGCGGGTTGGGTTTGTTCAGAGAAGCTATAGAAATACAAAAATACTGGAACAGTTTCAACAAGAAAGAGGAAAGCCTTAAGATAAACGGATCCTGGCTCCCCGTGCTGCAAAGAACGACCGTCGCAGGTAGCAAGAGAAGAACCGCACCGGTAATGGTCGCGGAGAAGTCCCTTGGGCGTTGGCTCGCCAGATATATAAAATATCCTGCGGCCGCAAGATCTGCTCCAGTTCACCACTAGCAATGAAGGGTGAAGCTCTGACAATGCCAGCCACTCATGTTGGCGAAACGTTAGAAAAACTATCAGACGAGTGTCGGCTGAAGAGCCCGAGACAGAAGCCAATAGGCAGTTTGTCAGACTACTCTGATGCGAAATGCGGATTCTCAGTCCCTCAAATGTACCAATTTTGCTTATCGATGAGACTATCCAAATGAAAGTGGGCTTCATTGCTAGATCAAACCATACATCACATGCTAATTCCCATCATGCCCCATGGCTAACCGTGCAGCTGAATGTCCTAACGCAAGCTGTTCAGAAGTTATGATGCTTTTATTTCATATAGTTCACTAACTGTCACCTTATATCTTTGAAACGTCCCCTTAGAAGAATTATGCATGACTGTGCTTAAACTGACACACAGTACTTTTAGCGCAACGCAATCTGACTTTCAATAATCCCCACAAAAGAATGGCCCTGACTAGCAATAACCTATACCTTTCATGAATCATTTACCTCACAAAAATCTTCATTACTCTAACTACTGCAATACAGCGAGCGCCACTACTGCCAGCTAAATAAAAGATTCAAACTACTGAAGGCACTAACTACTTATAGGCATAGTTAGCAAATGAAAGATTTGATAGAGGACAAACAATGTATTTACCTTAATGGTGTTCAAAAGTCATAATATATATAGCAGTTCATGACATCCAGTCTTACAAATTTACTGTCTCTGATGGACACATGTCCAGATCATCCGCTCTCAAAACTCCGCCATTTCTCTCCCCACATCCACCACTGCTGTCGGCTCACCTCCAACTGCACAGCACAGCCAGTGATTTTCATACAGAGCGCTACATGGCGGTGGCGTTACCAATATAAAAGCCTAAATAGCCTACTCCCCACAAAAAATTATACAAATTGTTTTGGGCAGTGGCCAATACAGATTTGAAAAAATTTTTCATAGTTACAATAACAAAGATATAAAATGCACACACTTATTGATACACTGTTGGTCAAAAGCAAAAACTGTCCTCATAAAGACAGTCCTGATCATTTATCACAATAGTAATTACAGTTTTTTTCTCAAAGTCTCATTAGTAAAAGAAATTGCACACAGAAGTAGTGGATTTCCATGTAGTCTTCAAGAAGGAGTGTTGTCCTTCCAATGGAAAGACAGTGCTGACTCTTGACATGCAGACAGGCAATGGGCCACAACAGAGAAAACCCACAGCAGAGTCAGTCGAAGTTGAAGAATATTGGTAGGTAGGTCATCACAGAGCAGACCACTGTAGTCTTGTTAGAGATTACGGTATTGGTAGGTAGGTCATTTGGTAGGTAGGTCATCACAGAACAGACCACAGTAGTCTTGTTAGAGATTATGGTATTGGTGGGCCACCAGAGGTGCAGACCCACAGCAGTCCTTGTAGAAATAATGGTATTGGTGGGCCATCAAAGATGCTGACCCACTGTAGTCCTTGTAGAAATAATGGTATTGGTGGGGCATCAAAGATGCAGACCCACTGTAGTCCTTGTAGAGACGGCCAGCAGACATATGTTGCGTCTGTGCAGGGGCACAATCACCATCGAAGAGTCTTGCAGACATTATAGCATGTCCATAAACCACCACTTGTGCACTCACAAAGTTTTTGGAGTTGACCTTAGAACCAGCAATGCTGTTAACCAGTCCCTTGCTGAATTATAAACACATGTGCAAACACTAACGATCCCAACTTCTCACATATTGTGCATATACTATGACCAACAGAAACATGTGCACTGTAATGAATGCTTACAAGTTACTTAATTTGTTGAACTGGTGTCCATTACAATTTTATAACATAAGAATACAATTACAAAGATACAGAAAACATCATTAAAAACATAATAATACAGGCAACATTTGTAGTAATACAGGCTTTACAAAAGAATAGAAATAAACATATACATCAGTGTTACAAGAATTATGACATAAGTAAACATATAAAATAATGAGAATAGTTTTCAAAACCTTAATTTCACACATGAGCATTGAAACAGAACAGAATTAATAATGTCTATAAACATCTTTACAAAGAAAATAACATATTATTAACGCAAATTATATTTGAGGATAAAAGTACTCCTCATCATAGTGAATGTAGCTTAGTACTAGAAAAATTCTACAACATAAACCTTATTAGCTAAACACATAAAGACAGGAAAAACACAAATACACAAGGGTACACAAACACATAGCGGAATAACACAAAAGGAGAGGACAGGGTTTGTATTACTGCAGTAATTTGCAAACAAAACTTTCTTTTTCTTGGAGAACTCCCTTTGTTCATCATTATTCCCAAAAAGTCCTATCTAAACCTGCTTTCTGTATTCTATTCATCCTCTTTTAAAATAAATATTTCTCATTGTACAATACTCATTTTTGCCAAAATCTTTTTCATATAACTTCTCAATGCATTCTTTCCCTATTCTTCATAGTTAGTTTCTTATACAGTCTACCCCCTCTTAAGCTAACGTAAATCTACTGAGCTCAGATGCTAAACTACGGGAAGAGGCAATGCAGCAGTACAAAACAATTAACACAAACAGCAATGACTAAAAATACAAATTGGCAAAGCTAGCAGCAGTAAATCTAAATTAGCAAAGCAAATGCAACATTACAACTAATATGAGCCAATGTGCAGCAACAAGAAAAATAAATCAGCAGTAAAACTGGCTTAACAGAGTAATACAAAGTGAAATTCAGTGGCACTATGCCTGGCAAAAAGCAGCAGCAAATGCAATAAGTAATATCTAAACATGACAAAGCTCAAGCAGAAAAAATAGTACACTAAAGATGGCCATGTTTAATACATATATCACATCTTAATACTAGAGTGATGCATCATGATAACTTACTCTAGCAGACAAGTTACCAAATCATTGACAAAAATTATGTATGCAATTCCTGTGAAGTGGAAATATCTTTTTGTGCTCCCTCTTTTTTTTGGAAGTAGATCATAAAATTATTATTTACTGGATCTGTAGGCGTAAAATATCTATATTAGTACATCTATTAAATTTTATTTTAACCAATGTGGCAGCGCAGCTAGAAACTAGATATTAAACAAAGTGAGTAAATAAATTCAAAGCATGAAACATCATTCACTAGGTAAATGGCGTCTCCAAAGGCAGTAAAAAAATCTCTCAGCTAGAAAGACAATAGATGTAAAATGTTTCTCATCATTTCATTATGCATTTTAGTAAATATCATAAATTAAGATCTCCACAGTGTAATCATGTTTTCAAGTTTGAGTGTGTCATATTTGGGATGCTTTCTACAAAGAAATGTCAATAGCGAGGATAATGGCCTCTTTTTTTCTCCACCTAATGGTTTTCTTTTTTCAGGCGGCTGGCACAGCTGGCCGCTCACAATGCATTACATCAATGTCACTTACCTTTCTTACCGAAATATTTACGACAGCAGTTTGCACTGCAGTGACAGTCTCATATAAAAAATTTCACAGGTCGAGAATTTGCATTACAAATGTGTAGAAACAAAATCCCATAAATATAACAGTGTCCAAAAAATTTTCGCCAGCATTGTGATACATTCACGCATGTACACACATTTCATAACTCTTAAAGTACGATTTTTGGTTTCCAACAACATTTTTCACAAACCAGAGTCCCTAACCACTACTCATTATTCCTTACCTTATTACACATATACATATTCGTCGACACTTCTTCAATATTTCATCATAACAGATACATAGCATAATCAAATTCCTCATATAGCATCATCTTATTGATCATAAACATACCTCAGCAGCATAATACACATCGTCGTCGTAATAATAACATCATAACACCTCAGTCAAATCTTAAAAACGTCGTAGCTTTCTGCAATAATTTCAAAACCTAAAAAAAAGTTCTCTGCTCATTTCAACAGTGTCATCTACCTCAAACGTACTTTAAAAATCATGAGCCCATACCAAATACATAATTCAAAGCTCTCATAGTATCACAATGGTTCCAAAAAATATGAACAGTTCAGTCAGTGCAGACAAAAATACAATTTCATAAATGTGGAATTATCCAACTGTGTAATTGTGTAAACATGTGTCACTGACATAGTAAAAAAATATTTGTTTCTCTGTTAAATAATCAGATAGCTGTGTAATTCTGTGTTAAGAGAAATATGGTACCGATGTGTAAAGTTGTATAAGCAAATACCATATTAGCTAGGGCTCCTTGTGCTTGCCAAACACATGGTACACAAAGTAAGCGTGTATCCCCCTGAGGATTAATGTAATTATACCCTCAGGTGTTACAGATTACAGCAATGGAATGAAACGTATCACGGAAAACCTTTGTATCATTGTAATTCAAAAATCTTTAAAAATAAATGTTTTAAGTACGAAATTAACCACTCAAATGCGCGTCCTGTAGCGCTAAATGTGTGTCTTGCTATAAGATAATTCTGTGGAACTGTCGGAGTTATCGTCCTCTGTAAGCAAAGTTCTGCTGAAGCCAATGTACTCACCTCCTCATAAATAAAAGTGAAATCCTTTGCGTATAGATATCTTAGCTATTACGCTTATTGCCGTGATGAAGAAAGTACTGTGCTGTAACGTATTGTTGTGCTATGGAAAAGGCTGTCTCATTGTAGCTATACCACAAAAGTTACTACTGAAACATGTTTTACTTTCCAGAAGAATTCAGAAAAACTGTGCAGATATAAAACAGATACAGCGCAAAAGCAATAATATAAATTGTGTCACTCATTAGTAGCGTCGTGATATAATCGTGTAGCCGTCAAATAAACTAACCACTGTGTCATCTGGTATCTCTCACAAAGTACTTTAAATCCAAAATGTATTTTCATGTAAACCAAAATGTTGCATTACAATCTCATTAGCAGTACCGGTACATGTTCTAAGTATGTCAGCCTTATAGTCGTTATGTAATCGTGCAACTAACAAGCAAGAATGTACACACACAATAACACTGTGTCGTCTGTTCACTATAACAATGCACTCATTAATACTGTCTAAATAAGTTCCCTAAGTTCTTAACTGGATAGTTAACTTTAAAGCATAGTTGCATGTTAACAGTGCATGTTAAAAGTGTGACAAAGAGTACTAGTAACGTGAAGTGAAAAATTTTATAGCAAATACTAAGTTAAAAAGCAGATTATATCTCAAAAAATGGATTTACATGTGAAATGTAGTGTAATCCTTTACTCTTCCTAGTGCGCAGGGTTTCAAATTGAACGCAATTACCATGCAGTATACGTCGGGAAAGAATACTGGAATTTTTCTCAATGTTGGCGTCTATGTTATTTTTCTCTGAGCCAGCCGGTGCACGTGTCTGCCTGCGGTGCGAGTCATTGTCTGTCTCTTCGTTGGCGCGCGTCGTTATTGGGATTAGGAGACCTAACTTCTACAAATTCACCTTGACGAGAAGGCTCTGCCCTGTTTGAATCTCGCCAGTTCTGATGAAATTCAGGTCTGTTGTTAAGATTATATCGTCTGTTGTCATGTCGGTAGTTCCTGTAGTTTCTTTCCTGTCGGTTAAGTGGTGGAGAATTTCTCCCTGAATTATCACTGCACGGTGGACCGTTGCGTCTGAAGTTATTCTGTCTCCCTTGATAATAATTGTTTTGGTTCCCATATTGTCTGTTTCTATGGTTATCTCTGTCATATTCATTACTATGGAAATGAGATCTTTCTCTGTACTATTACTCTGCCAGTGGTTGTCATATGGGTGGTGTCTGTTTTGTTCACGATTTGAATTGTAAGAATAGCCTTGTTGTGTCCAGTTATTATTTCTGTCATCGCGGAATTGTGACAGATGTGACCTGTAATTGTTGTGCTCCTGTTTTCGAGGTCCGCGATTGTCTGTGTCAGTTTCCAATTCTTGTAACAGTCCCTGAAATGCTTCAATGTCGTCTTTGCTACGTCCTGCCAAAATCATATGTCGTAAATGTCCAGGCAATTTGATTAACCAAATGCGGATGAGTTCTGAGGGGCTGTATGGGTTTGACAGGTACTGATTCTTGTGCAACATGTCTTCAAAATATTTCACAAGACTGGAAAATTCAGATTGTTAGAAATGTTTCATCATTATGATGCTATGTTTTAGTCGGTCTTGTGCATCTTGAGACCAATATGCTGAGAGGAAGGCATGATAAAAATCTCCTTCACTGTGACAATCGTGAATGACCTATCGCATTCGGACAGCTGGTTCATTCTCTAAATAGCCACACATAAATTCTAATCTGTGCTCTAATTACCAGCTGGGAGGAAAACAATGAGAGAATTGATGGAGCCACGCTTGTGGATGAATGTCGTTGCCGGAATTCTTAAATATTTTGAATGTACGTGTAGTAATAAACAGCTTGTAGTGAAAATCATCATGTCGGCAAGTCGCATATCGGTCATTGTTACTTCGTTTTGGCGGTTCCATCTCAAACTTCGGTGTACCTTGCCAATTTCTTTCATAATTTCCGAAGTGCCTCGTGTTATTATTTTGTGGCTGTTCCGTATTTCTATGTCCCTCTTCCCGTATTGGAGCGCGTGTGTCCTCTGAAATATGTAATTGTCGTATGAAATGAAATGATCGTATGGCATTGTTGGCCGGGAGGCCCCATGCGGGGAAGTTCGGCCGCCGTATTGCAAGTCCTTTTTAGTTGACGCCACTTTGGCGACTTGCAAGTCAATGATGATGAAATGATGATGAACACACAACACCCAGTCATCACGAGGCAGAGAAAATCCCTGACCCCGCCGGGAATCGAACCCGGGACCCCGTGCGCAGGAAGCGAGAACGCTACCGCAAGACCACGAGCTGCGGACTAATTCTCGTATTACCTGCGTTAACTGATCTTGTACTTCCCGGATTTCTCTTTAGTATTGTGTACTGATTTGATTTTGATTTTGTTTGAATTTTTCTAATTTGTTCATACTCTTCTTTGTCAGTGAAGGCTACGGGTCTTGTGTCATTCAGATCATCATCTACCTTTGTAGATAAGTTAAGGAACTGATCCGAAAGTTCGGCTACTTTCTCCAATAGTGAACAGATTTCCTCAGTGTGTTTTTCTGAACCAAGTTTCAGAGTGTCAATTTGTGTTGAAATCGTATCTACTGTGTCCTTTAAGTTTTCCTGAGTTTTTGCAAGTTGCATAACCAAATCGGTAGATGCAACTGAGTCAATTTTAGCTTGCAAGGTGTCGTGATTTTCATGAACAATAGTTTGCAGTTCTTTTATGGCTGATTCGTGATTCTGTAATGCATTTTCATGACGCGAAAAAATAGGTTGAAAATGCTCACAAATTTGTGTTTTTACGTCATTACAGACTTTTTGACATTTCGATTCGATTTTAAGTAACTCAGCAGTTAAACCTTCACGTGTTTGTTCAAGTGTTTGTTCCATTGAGTCTAACTGTTTGAACCTGTTGCTGTGTTTGTCTCTGATTTTGTTCCATTGTATCTAACTTTTGAAGATTTTGTCCCATTTGTTTCTGATTTTGTTCAAGTGTTGTGTCTAACTTTTGTAGCCTTTGTCCCATTTGTTGCATTAACTGTAATAAGGATGCATTGGTGTCTGAAACATGTTCCTCAGTGCTATTCGGCAGTGCAATTGAACCGACAATATTCGCATTTTGAAAAAAGCAGAAAATGTGTCGTGACTTATTTGAGAAAATGGTGAGGACGCAAAACCTGAATATACAGTATTTGAAAGATTGTGTCCTGTCATTTCGGATTCCTGAGGCGAGCTGTTGCCAACCGATCGATTGATAATGCTTCCCTGTTAACTAATTGTTTCACTGTCTACACCATTATTTGCAGCCCTCTCCATTTCCCTACGCAGAATTACCAAATTACTACTTTGAACATTAGTTAATTCATTACACGGTGGCGCTAACACACTGCTTTCGTCTTCACTGTCATTTCTTAGTTTACTTTGGAGCCTAGTATTACGTTTTTCACACGCCATCATTGTCACAATATTTCACATGATAACACAGAAAAGCCCAATTTGAAGAGCAAACTAAGAAAACACATTAGCATAGCACTGAAAATAATATCTAGTTAATTGCAAGTGCAGCTGCGAAATACTTGGTGCAAATCTGCATCCATGCCACAACTGTTGTACTGTACAAAAATGAAAAACTACAACTACAAAGAAGATTCTCTCTATAATTACGCGCTAGCAAATAAACAATAGCTACACTAATTACACAAACTACAAGAAAAAATTCCAGTGAGGTATCCTCGGCTAAGGATCGACATATGAAACGTCCCCTTAGAAAAATTATACATGACTGTGCTTAAACTGACACACAGCACTTTTAGCGCAACGCAATCTGACTTTCAATAATCCCCACAAAAGAATGGCCCTGACTAACAATAACCTATACCTTTCATGAATCACTTACCTCAAAAAATCTTCGTTACTCAAACTACTGTAATACAGCGAGCGCCACTACTGCCAGCTAAATAAAAGATTCAAACAACTGAAGCCACCAGCTACTGATAGACATAGTTAGCAAATGAAAGATTTGATAGAGAACAAACAATGCATTTACCTTAATAGTGTTCAAAAGTCATAATATATATAGCAGTTCATGACATCCAGTCTTACAAATATAATGTCTCTGATGGACATACGTCCAGATCATCCGCTCTCAAAACTCCGTCATTTCTCTCCCCACATCCACCACTGCTGGCGGCTCACCTCCAACTGCGCAACGCTACACGCTGTTAAAAGCCAACTGCCCAACACTACAATAGCAAATTCCAACAATGCCACCCAGCCACAGACTGCACACAACACAGCCAGTGATTTTCATACAGAGCGCTACGTGGCGGTGGCGTTACCAATATAAAAACCTAAACAGCCTACTTACGTCTTCTATAAAGAGTCGTGGTGTCAGTATTGCCTCGCGTGTTCCCACGTTTCTTCAGAATCCAAACTAATCTTCCACGAGGTCGGATTCTGCCAGATTTTTCCATTCTTCTGTGTTGTTGTGGTCTTGAGTCCAGAGACTGGTTTGATGCAGCTCTCCATGCTACTCTATCCTGTGCAAGCCTCATCATTTCCGAATAACTACTGCAACTTACATCCTTCTGAATCTGCTTAGCGTAGTCATATCTTGGTCTCCCTCTACGATTTTTACCCTCCACGCTTCCCTCCAGTACTAGTCTGGTGATCCCTTGATGCCTTAGGAAGTGTCCTACCAACCGATCCCTTCTTCTTGTCAAGTTGTGCCACAAATTCCTCTTCTCCCCAGTTCTATTCAGTACCTGCTCATTAGTTACGTGATCTACGCGTCTAATCTTCAGCATTCTTCTGTAGCACCACAGTTTGAAAGCTTCTCTTCTCTTCTTGTCTAAACTGTTTATAGTCCAAAGTTTCACTTCCGTACATGGCTACACTCCATAAGTTTCACTTCCATACGTGGCTACACTCCATACAAATACTTTCAGAAAAGACATATTGGCACTTAAATCTATATTCGATGTTAACAAATTTCTCTTCTTCAGAAACGCTTTCCTTGCCGTAGGTAGTCTACATTATATATCATCTCTACTTCGAGCATCCTCAGTTATTTTGCTCCCCAAATAACAAAACTCGTTTACTACTTTAAGTGCGTCATTTCCTAATCTAATTCCCTCGGCATCACCTGATTTAATTCGACTACATTCCATTATCCTCTTTTTGCTTTTGTTGATGTTCATCTTATATCCTCCTTTCAAGACACTGTCCACTCCGTTGAGTTGGTGTTTCAGGCCCTTTGCTGTCTCTGACAATTTAAAATGTCATGGGCAAACCTCAAAGTTTTCATTTCTTGCACTTGGACTTTAATTCGCACTCCATTTTTTTTCTTTTCTGTTCTTTACTGCTTGCTTAGTATTCAGATTGAATAACATCGGGGATAGGCTACAACCCTGTCTCTACTTTCTCTACCACTGCTTCCCTTTCGTGCCCCTCAACTCTTATAGCTGCCATCTGGTTTCTGTGCAAACTGTAAATAGCTTTTCACTCCCTGTGTTTTACTCCTGCCACCTTCAGAATTTGAAAGAGAGTATTCTAGTCAACATTGTCAAACGCTTCCTCTAAGTCTACAAATGCTATAAACGTACGTTTGACTTTTCTTAATCTATCTTCTAATAGATGTCGTAGGGTCAGTATTGCCTCGCGTGTTCCCACATCTCTCCGGAATCCAAACTGTCCTTCCCCAAGGTCGGCTTCTACCAGTTTTTTCATTCGTTTTTAAAGAATTCGTGTTTTTTTGCAACCAAGATTTATTGAAATGATACGTCGGTAATTTTCACACTTGTTAACGCCTGCTTTCTTTTGGATTTGAATTATTATATTCTTGTGGAAGTCCGAAGGTATTTCGCTTGTCTTATACAGGGTGGTTCACTGATAGTGACCGGGCTAAATATCTCACGAAATAAGCATCAAACGAAAAAATTACAAAGAATGAAACTCGTCTAGCTCGAAGGGGGAAACTAGATGGCGCTATGGTTGGCCCGCTAGATGGCGCTGCCATAGGCCAAACGGATATGAACTGCGTTTTTTTTTTAAATAGGAGCCCCCATTTTTTATTACATATTCGTGTAGTACGTAAAGAAATATGAATGTTGTAGTTGGACCACTTTTTTCGCTTTATGGTAGATGGCGCTGTAATAGTCAGAAACGTATAAGTACGTGGTATCACGTAACATTCCGCCCGTGCCGACGGTATTTGCTTCGTGATACCAACTGCGGAAAAGGTCGATATCGTGTTGATGTTTGACTCCTGTTATCAAAATGCCCAACGGGCGTGTAATATGTATGCTGCTCGGTATCCCGGACATCATCCAAGTGTCCTGATCGTTCGCCGGATAGTTACGTTATTTAAGGAAACAGGAAGTGTTCAGCCACATGTAAAACGTCAACCACGAACTGCAACAAATGATGATGCCCAAGTAGGTGTTTTAGCTGCTGTCGCGGCTAATCCGCATATCAGTAGCAGACAAACTGCGCGATAATCGGGAATCTCAAAAACGTCGGTGTTGAGAATGCCACATTAACATCGATTGCACCCGTACCATATTTCTATGCACCAGGAATTGCGTGGCGACGACTTTGAACGTCATGTACAGTTCTGCCACTGGGCACAAGTGAAATTACGGGACGATGACAGATTTTTTGCACGCGTTCTATTTGGCGACGAAGCGTCATTCACCAACAGCGGTAACGTAAACCGGCATTATATGCATTACTGGACAACGGAAAAGCCACGATGGCTGCGACAAGTGGAACATCAGCGACGTTGGCGGGTTAATGTATGGTGCGGCATTATGGGAGGAAGGATAATTGGCCCCCATTTTATCGATGGCAGTCTAAATGGTGGAATATATGCTGATTTCCTGCGTAATGTTCTACCGTTGTTACTACAAAAAATGGTTCAAATGGCTCTGAGCACTATGGGACTTAACATCTATGGGCATCAGTCCCCTAGAACTTAGAACTACTTAAACCTAACTAACCTAAGGACAGCACACAACACTCAGCCATCACGAGGCAGAGAAAATCCCTGACCCCGCCGGGAATCGAACCCGGGCGTTGGAAGCGAGAACGCTACCGCACGACCACGAGATGCGGGCGTTGTTATTACAAGATGTTTCACTGCATGGCAGAATGGCGATGTACTTCCAACATGATGGATGTCCGGCACATAGCTCGCGTGCGGTTTAAGCTGTATTGAATCGCATATTTCATGACAGGTGGATTGGTCGTCGAACCACCATACCATGGTCCTCACGTTCACCAGATCTGACGTCCCCGGATTTCTTTCTGTGGGGAAAGTTGAAGGATATTTGCTATCATGATCCACTGACAACGCCTGACAACATGTGTCAGCGCTTTGTCAATGCATGTGCGAACATTACGGAAGGCGAACTACTCGCTATTGAGAGGAATGTCGTTACACGTATTGGAAAATGCATTGAGGTTGACGGACATAATTTTGAGCATTTATTGCATTAATGTGGTATTTACAGGTAATCACGCTGTAACAGCACGTGTTCTCTGAAATGATAAGTTTACAAAGGTACATGTATCGCATTGGAACAACCGAAATAAAATGTTCAAATGTACCTACGTTCTGTATTTTAATTTTAAAAAAACCTACCTGTTACTAACTGTTCTTCTAAAATTGTGAGCCATATGTTTGTGACAATTACAGCGCCATCTGTCACAAAGCGAAAAAAGTGGTCCAACTAAAATATTCATATTTCTTTACGTACTACACGAATATGTAATAAAAAATTGGGGTTCCTATTTTTAAAAAAACGCAGTTGATATCCGTTTGACCTGTGGCAGCGCCATCTAGCGGGCAAACCATAGCGCCATCTGGTTTCCCCCTTCAAGTGAGACAAGTTTCATTCTTTGTAGTTTCTTCGTTTGACGCTTATTTCGTGAGATATTTGGCCTGGTCACGGTCAATGGTCCACCCTGTACATGTTGCTCACCAGATGGAAGAGATTTGTCATGGCTGGATTAATGTAAAGAGTAACGATCTTCCAGCAGATCCTTGGGTTACTCCCCAGATTGCTTTTACGTCTGTCAGTATCGCCCCGCGATTTAGGAATCCCAGCGGCCAGGACACACACCGTACCCTCCGCCGGCGAGAGCCGCCGGTGAGCAACTGCCCGCCCGCAGTCCCTGCCTCAAGGTCAGCCGGCTGCATGAGGCCCCCTTGTTCGTTTTGGCGCCGCCTCACACGGATGCCAACGTCTGAGCGGCAGCAGAAGTGCATCTCGTAGCCACCGCCCAGGCGGCCACCCCGTACCACGGAAGCGGCTGGCGTAACCCCCCGCCCCCTTTGGAGTTTCCCACCCAGCAGCCTCGAACACCCCCGGCTATAGCCGTTGCCGAAGTCTTTGGACGAGTCGCTGCCGCTCGCAGCGTGCACAGCCGGCCGCCGGGTTGGCACTGCGCATGCGCGGAGCGTTGACCGCGCTCCAGGCAGCGGAGTCCAGCGCAGCGTCCCGCGCCGACGTATCCGCCACCGCCGCCGCTGCCCGTGCCTTCTCAAGCAGGTGAGTGCGTTTGGGTTTCCTCTGCTACCGTAACACGTGGACTGCACGTGCGCACAAATGCCAACGCCTTTGCGCCAGCTGTCTTATATCGCCTCGGCGGCGAGCACGCACTATTGTGTAGCCGAAGTGCTCAATGACCTGACATAACCGGTGCAGTGGGAACGTCAGACTACAAAGGCTGCCCGACGAGCAGACCTTTAAATAAGAAAACTGGAGAGGAATTCCGCGTTATGCAAGACACGGGTTTAGTTTTGTTTTACCCAGACGTGTTGCAGTCTTTTAAGTGCTACCTTCAATGGCATTCTTGTTTACTTCCTTTCCGAAAAATTGTTACATGTTAACCTCTTCTGTAAGTTATATGAATATTGGCTCAAAATTATTTACATTTGTAAAAGGAAGCGATCATTACACGTCACATGTCTTCCATTAGTTAAGACATATCACTGAGTGAGGGAGTGTATGTTGTTCTTTTACAATGTCTTTAAAGGTATTAGTTTTCCATTACATTTAAAAATAGTACGGATACACATTTGTTTACATACCTCAAACGACGTTGTTGCTTGAGTACGACGATTGCTTTAATTCTACCACACGTTCTACAGCCTGTCATCTGCAAACAAGCGAAACGTTTTCTATGCACTGTTTGTCGTTCATTTCCGACTGAGACTCGCTATATATATCGCGTTATTTAACGTGTTACTGGTTTTTTGATGCTGCGGTGTAACTTCACTTGACTGTGCCATGTGGAAGTACTTGTTTATTTTGTTGTTGTAGTTTCTCGTCGTTACACATGCACTTGTCAGTCAAGCGCAAAGTATCTGCTGCCATTTCATATGTTGTTGTAGCTATGTTGTGTTCATTTGTTTCTTTTGGTTTTTGTTACGTTATGGCGCGTGATTTAAAGTGTTGTTGACGTTTGAGATGTTTAGCTTCGCGAGCGCGCGCGCGTGTGTGTGTGAGGGGAGGGGGGGGGGAGAGAGAGAGAGAGAGAGAGAGAGAGAGAGAGAGAGAGAGAGAGAGAGAGAGAGAGTGAGAAGGGGGCAGGGAGAGGGGGTGGGGGTGGTAGAGGGAGAGAGGGAGGGCCAGAGACGAGAAGGGGAGGGGGGCGGAGGAGTTACGGAGAGGCATGTAGAATGAGTGGTCTGGACTAAAGGTACAGATTTTGATTTTAGAGTGTGACCACGTACGGTTTGGGGGAGGTGTTATTTATACACTTCTTTTATTGTCGCAAAGACTGTTTCGTTGCACAGTGATATGCATTTATTTTCCATGTACTTCCTTTCCATGAGCTATTGATTTTCGATGTGACTATTTTCGTCTACTGTTAATTTATGGTAGAGACAGATATTGGCTGTAACAATTTTAAAATCAGTTTCTGATTTCGTGGGGTGGTGATGTCGTGGAATTAGATCACCAGCAAATGTTGATTAGGTGCTGTTATTTTCCAGTGCTCTGACATGTTCTGTATGTCTGGTTCTAAAATTCCTGCATGTTTGGCCCACGTACTACAGATAGGAGCGACTGTAAATGGGAAATGCCTTTGCGGTCGCTCCCATCTGGCACCGCGCCGAGTGTCAACTTTGTTTGCGCGAACAATTTACAGATTGACAGCAACTGAAGGTTAATTGGTGTATACCAGAATGGCTGCATTTATCAGTGTCGATCGTATGTCTACCAACCCTGTTTTGTATTGTGTTGCTGGTTCAGTAGGCCTATGTTATAGTGTATTCTTGTGATTTTAGTATCTTGCCCACCCCGTACCTAACGAATACACACCACAGTGTAATAAAACACTCATTGCTACAATGACAGAAGTATATACATAACCTGTCGTCGTCGTCGTCCTCTCTCTCTCTCTCTCTCTCTCTCTCTCTCTCTCTCTCTCTCTCTCTCTCTCTAACACATACACGTCAACAACGCTTTCAATCACACGCCACGTCCTCTAAACAAACACGTAACGAAACAAACGAAAATCCTGCTGCTGCAACACGTGAAATGGTGGCATATACTTCGAGCTTGACGCACAAACTGTGCAAAATGCGCGTGTAACAACAAGAAATGACAATCGCAAAAAAAGTACTTTAACACTAAACAATAAAGTGAAGCAACACTGCAACATCGAAAAACAGAAAGTAGCATGCTAAATAACACGATATACATAGCGATTCTCAGTCGGGAATGGACGACAAACAGAAAATAGAAAACGTTTCACTCGTCTGTAGAAGACAAGTTGTTCTAGAATATCCGTAAACATATTGTAAATGAACAACAAACAATGGCTCAACTCAATGACGTGTGTCGCAATTGTATACTGTGTGGAAATTAATGTAAAATATGTGACACCTAATGATCGCTTCCTTTTACAAATGTAAATATTCATGTAACGTACACAAGATGTTAACATGTAACAATAATTTTTCAGAAAAGTGCTGCAACACCTCTTGGGTACAACAGAACTAAGAAGGTGTTTTTCATAACGTGGAATTCCTCTCCAATTTTTCTTAGCAAGTACAGAAAAAAGAGCTATAGTATCCAAAAGACGATTGGGCCTTTTTATCCCGAGACGAGCTCGTGTGTGTTCTGCATATTAAGCAATTTCGTTTTTTGTTTGGCTTGTAGGATGTGTATGTCCACTTCGTTTCTCGTCCAAACATGCTTTTGAAAATAAGTACCATCGTTAAGCGTTTATTATTATTATTATTTACTTTTCATGTTGACCATTGATCAGTAAGTTAGTAGTTTAAATGTCTCGATCGGAAGTGAATTGTTTGGTATTTGTGGGGCTACCTTGATGCAAATACTTTATCCCCAAAGAAGATTCAGCGATATCTCGTAATCATCAAGGCTTTTTTTTTTTAGACATACGACAAGTAGGTTGTTACACATAAGAAAAAGAAGATTTAAATATAGTTTTGATTAATTTCATGCATATATTCATATAGTACATTTTATTTATTAATTTTAAATGATAGGGTACTGTGCCTCTTACGTTTTTTCATGAGTAGTGTGACACGTTTCATGAATTTATCATCATTTTGAAGTGCTGTGCCAGTCTGTATCAAAACTAGACAGGATCACTTTGTCAGTGCTGTCCTGCCTGGCTGTTTACCAACAGTCGTCCTTGAGATGTTGTTGTTGTTGTTGTTGTGGTGGTGGTGGTGGTGGTGGTGGTGGTCTTCAGTCCAAACACTGGTTTGACGCAGCTCTCCATGCTACTCTATCCTGTGCAAGCCTCATAAATCCGAATAACTTCTGCAACCTGCGTCCTTCTGAATCTGCTTAGCGTATTCATCTCTTGGTCTTCATATACAATTTTTACCCGCCGTACTTCCCTTCCGTACCCAATAGGTGATCCCAGGATGTCTCTGAATGTGCCCTATCAACCGATATCTTCTTATGGCCATGTTGTGCCACAAATTTCTTTTTTCCCCAATTCTATTTAGGAGCTCCTCGTTAGTTATTTAATCTACCCATCTAATCTTCAGCATTCTTCTCTAGCTCTACATTTCAAAAACTTCTGTTCCCTTGTTGTCTAAAATGTTTGTCGTCCGTTTCACTTCCATACATGGCTACAAAATGGTTCAAATGGCTCTGAGCACTATGGGTACATGGCTAAACTACACAAATATAGTAGAACATCGCTAATTCAAACTCGGATGGTCCGACTGCCCGCTTAATCCGACAATCCCACTTCCGGTCTTTATGCACACAGGCCGCCGCTAGTCATGATGCTAAAAGATAAAAGTGCGTTTGATATAGCCCTTCAGTACATCGAATAAAGCTCAACGTTTACATCAACAAACATTTTGCAGATTGGGAAATGGCAAAACATCGCAGCAAAATCGAAGTTGTCGTCTGCTAAGCAAAAGAACATTACAAAATTTTTTTCGTCCTGCTTAAGAGCACAACATTTTCTATCGTGTGATTTCTCATGTTTTAAAAAGTTAAGTGCAAATCAGTTGTGTGTCAGTCCAGCACTGAAATAAGATATGTGGGGTAGTTACACTTTCACCCAGTACCTTACCGTACGATTAAAACCTATTGCACAGTACAGGCACTACTGTATGGTACAGGCATTACTGTTCATAACACTTTCGTGTAAGATATTTTAGTGTGTCGCCTTTTCTTTTCGTTTTGTTACCGTTTTAAACTGGAACAATATTTCATACAGTTATTTCCAGCTGAAAATTAAAGTTGTACTGCACTGAATTAAAAGTTATGGGTCCATAAAAGTGATCCTCTGATAATCCGATCTTTTTGTGTTCCGATCATGTTCCCGGTCCCATAGGCATTGGATTAGCGTGGTTCTACCGTGCTTTCAGAACAGACTTCCTAACACTTAAATCTATTTTCGATGTTAACAAATTTCTCTTCTTGTGGAACGGTTTTCTTGCCGTTGCCTGTCTTCATTTTATATCCTCTCTGCTTCGGCCATCATCAGTTACCTTGTTGCCTAGGTAACAAAACTCATATGCTACCTTAAGTGTGTTGTGTCTTAATGTAATTTCCTCATCACCACCTGACATATTTCGAGAACATCCCATTATTTTTTGTTGTTGTTGATAGTCATCTAATTCCACCTTTCAACATCATGTCCATTCCATTCAACTGCTCTTCCAAGTCTTTGCTGTCTCTGACAGAATTACAATGTCATCGTTAAGCTTCAAGATTTTTATTTCTTTTCCATGAACTTTAATTCTTACCTCTAATTCTTCTTTTGTTTCCTTTACTGCTTGTTCAGTATACAGATCGAACGACATCGACGATTGGTTACAGCTCTATTTCACTCCCTTCTCAACCACTATTTTCCTTTCATGCCCCTCAACTCGTATAGCTCCCATCTGGTTTCTGGACAAGTTGTAAATAGCCGCCGGCCGGAGTGGCCGAGCGGTTCTAGGTGCTACAGTCTGGAACCGCGCGACCGCTACGGTCGCAGGTTCGAATCCTGCTTCGGGCATGGATGTGTGTGATGTCCTTAGGTTGGTTAGGTTTAAGTAGTTCTAAGTTCTAGAGGACTGATGACCACAGCAGTTAAGTCCCATAGTGCTCAGAGCCATTTGAACCATTTTTGTAAATAGCATTTCGCTCCCTGTATTTTATCCCTGCTACTTTCAGAACTTCGAAGAGAGTATCACAGTCAACATTGTCAAAAGCTTTCTCTAGTCTACAAATACTATAAACGTAGATTTGCCTTAATCTATCTTCTAAGATAGGTCGTAGGGTCAATATTACCTCCCGTGTTCCTACATTTCTCTAGAATCCAAACTGATCTTCTCCCAGGTCGACTTCCACAAGTTTTTCCCATTCTCCTGTAAAGAATTCGTGATAGTATTTTGCAACCACTACTTATTAAGCTGATAGTTCGGTAATTTTCACACCTATCAGCAACTGCTTTCTTTCGAATTTTAATTATTACATTCTTCTTGAGCTGTAAGTGCATTCCACCTGCATCTTGCATACCAGGTGGAAGAGTTTTGTCATCGCTGGCTCGCCAAAGACTGACAGTAGTTTTGACTGAATGTCGTGCTTTTGGAGTCTTGTATGGACCATCTATATACTACTCCTACGTTACAGCTTTCCCTTCTTTGCTTAGCACTGCTTTTTCATCAGATCTCTTGATATTTATTGCTGATGCGTGAAAAATGAAAAAAGTAAAAGGTACTATAATGAATGTAAGCATCGAGCTAATCTAGGTAACATTTCAGATGAACGTTTTCCAATGTACAACTCAATTCTTGTGGTTTCAGAGCAACTTAAAAAAATGTAGCTCGAACAGTCCACGGGTGTACTGCCGGTTCATAGTGTCCAACGGGCACAATATTTCGGCGATCAGACATGTCGCCATCGTGCGCTGACGAACTGAGCTCCTGAGGGCGGGCGGCCGATTTAAATCCCATCCCCCCGCGGGCCGCTCTCTTCGCCGTCCGCGCCCGCGCGCCGGCGGTCGCGAAGACGTGGGCGTTGGAATCTGTCGTAGCGTCGATGTGCTTGCTACGTCCGCCCTGGTCGCCAGTTCGTACTTCTTGCTGAGAGTCTTCTTAATTACATTCAGTGCTGGGTCCCAAGCCGTGCTGAGATTGTAGCTGCAGGCTCGGTTGATAATATCTCCCCTGGTGCGAATTTCGATAGCCTCCCTTATAACGCTGTCCCAATATTTAGAGGTCTGAGCCAGGATCTTGGTACGCTCATAATCCATATCGTGTTTCTCGGACAAACAGTGCTCCGCTACCGCCGACTTATTTGGATATTTCAGTCAAGTATGCCTTCGATGCTCTCGGCAACGACCTTCGATGGTGCGTACTGTTTGTCCGATATAAGTCTTCCCACACTCACAGGGAATTTGGTATATGCCGGCCTTCCTCAAACCGAGGTCATCTTTCACACTTCCCAGTAATGCCCGTGTTTTATTGGGCGGGCAAAAGACGGTTTTAACTCGGTGTTTCTTTAATATACGGCAGATTTTCCCCGATAGTGCGCCACTGTACGGAATAAAGGCAGTGGCTACCTCTTCTTCCGTGACTTCATCCGTCTCCACAGGTTGTGGCTCACCATCACAGATGCAGCTAAAATGTTCTCAATGTTATACTGACATCACATGTCTATGTAAATAAGGGCCAGGTCTATCTCTCAGAAACAGTAAAGTGCTGCAGAAATACTTAACAATCGCTTTTGTAGGAGCTTTTGTGATGTCTCAGCTTATGTACATTGAAATTCTTGCCCTAACAGGAACTGTTTACGAAAATAGCCTGGAATAACACCGATTGTATACTCGCTGATGGTCCTGACGAGGCACCTTGACCGTCACGTGTTACCCTTGCAGGAAATCGCCGAGTCCTGCTTACGTCTTATAAACAGCAAACATTCTCACCACTATGTAGAGGATCCTATGTCCCATTGCAAAGGATGCCTTGTGAACAAATGGAGCATTCTATTCGGCTCTTACCCACCAAACTGCTGCTGCTGCCACTGCCAGTGCGGGGGCACTGTCCGCCATTTTTTTCCCCTGCAGATGAGAATTTCAGCGACAAAAGTATTTTGTGTAGATCGCCATATTACACTGACAGTTAAACCCTACAAAACTGGTCTACAAAGTGCGACAATAAAGTAATGAGACTGATTTTCTTTGCATGATGCGCCAACCCTGCAGGCTTGCATAGGCACAGTATCTTTGACCTTGGTCTATAAGCTGCTTCTAGTCCAATCGGCACATCGATGCAACTGCTCAGTCGTGAGTTGTGCTGTAATATGTTAACACGTGTTTGTGACTCTCTCACGGAAATGGAGCCGCATAATATTGCGAAATGGTATGCCATTTCTTTTTGCGTTAAATATGGTGAAAACGCAGCGACAACTTCAGAAGACTTTTGGAGAGGAGGTTATGTCAAGAGCTCAAGTTTTTCGTTGGCATAAAATTTTTAGTGAAGGCGGAACGAATATTGAAGATGAATACCGTAGTGGACGATCATCAATTTCTCAGACGTATGTCAACTTGGTCAGGGTGCGTGAACTCATACAATCTGATCGAAGATTATCCGTGAAAATGATTGCAAAAGAACTGAACATCAATTGAGAAACGGTTCGTCTAGTAACAACATTGCTGATAAATGGATTCTGCATCACGATAATGCGCCATCCCATACTGCTGTCAGTACAGCAATTTTTAACCTCAAAACAAATTTCAGTACTACCACAGCCACCTAATTCACCAGATTTCGCTCTGTGCGACTTTTTTTTCTATTTCCAAGAGTCAAAACGGCGGTCAAGGGACACCATTTTCAAACAACACAAGATGTCCAAAAAGCTGTGACGAGGGTCTTTGAGGATATTACAGAGGATGAGTTCCAGAAATGTTACCTTGAATGGCAGAAGCGCTGGAAAAAGTGTGTGCGATCAGAAGGGAACTGCTTTGAAGGAGACAACACTAAACTTGACTAAAACGGTAAGCAACTTTTTTTTTCATATCAGTTTCATTCATTTATTGTCGCACCTCGTACAGATCGTCATATACGGAAAGACACTTGCTCAATTACTTTGTTCTGCCACTTAGGATGGAAGCTTGAATATTACAGCGTGAAACCAATCTTCACGTACCATATCGATGTAGTAAACAAATAATTCGTATCCTACGCCATATAAGTCACCTCTTCTCCAGCGTCCATATTAGCTATCGAACGCCAGACACTCATACATATATCGCGAAGACATGAACTGTATATACTCCCCTCAGCACTAGATATTTCCCGCTAGGTCGGGCAGTCATCCTTTGTAGCCGACCGTTACAAGCCATCCACCCGCGATGCCTGACCAGAGCGCCCTCAGTGGACCAAAGTCACTTCCGAACTGTTGTACAAAGTCGGGCTAATTTTCCCCTTGGTACAAAGGCGTTACTGTTTCTGGCCCCGACCTGCTTTCTTGCTTTCTACACCCATCTCCAGACTCTGGGATTACAAGAAAATATGTAATTTCACATGGTTTGCCAGAACATCATACCATTTTCGCGATGCTTCTCGATGTCCAGCACATAGCAATATCGCTTGCGTAGCAGTATTGCTTGCGCAGTATAATTCCGAAGATATAGACTGGAAATTATTTCTCTAGAAACCTGACACTTTAGCGAGGTGGAGCGTGATGTAAACTACTGAAAAACTTATCTCGTCTGCAAAGACCTTTGCGTGAAAATTCGAAAGAAATAGAGGAAACTGATATTTCCGCTCTCGAATACCGATGTCAGTGATATAAGAGATTCCAAATCATCCATATAATTTACAAAGACAACTGAGGTGTTTCTCTTGCCTCGAGAACCAGCAAACGTGTCCTCCACCTGTCTTTCACCTGCTAGATGCACACACCACAATCGATGTTCTCTCAACTAAATAAATGCACGAACTGTGCAGAAGCAGTCAACCGGACAGTTTAAATGGGAGGGAATAATGGTCCAGCGCAAACACACGTCCATATTGAATCTTCTCAAATTTCCATGCGATCACGAAAGCATTCCAAAACATACTACATAGTAGTTCGCTAGTCGGCTGTCTAGAGAATGACACATTTAAGTCACCTACATTCCTACATCCCAACAGGCCATTTCGTTTGGACAGCTCCTGCTGTTAGTGGGAAACGTGAATCATTCCCGCCACAGGCCACAGCCGGCGCGCCACGAACTCCTAGACAGAATCGTCCTAGGAAACCAGCCACATACATATTTGATCGCTATATTTACAATTAAATGTTACGATTGCAGTCCCAACTGAATGACATTAGACAATGCGCGAAGTGTCGGAAATACACCCTGCTGACGGCTGTGGCTCTGGAAATACAAATATCTGTAACATTCTTATGACTTGACATACTCTTCCCTTTACTATCACAGCATTCCACGTCAAATCCATACCTTCCTTATGACTGGACATAGTCATTCCCTTTGCACATGTCGGAACACAAACACGTACTTTACAGGCCTGATGCTCAAGGCGGACCTATCACACATCCCCTATAACTACAGGGTGTCCAGAAAAGGGCTCCCTGATTTCAAAATTAAATATCTCGAAAACAAAGATCGATAGAGGAATGCAGTAAACGGTTTGTTTATTGTGAAAGCTGTAAGAAGTTTATACAGCAGTTTGAAATAATAGTTACAAAAGCTGCTAACAGATGGCGCAGTACGCTGTACAGCTCATATCAGCATACATAAGTTAAATAATCGTATGAAAACAATCTTTGCAAACAATCACATCACAAATGTTTTCAAAATGTTCACCATTGGCACTACAGAGGTGGCGCAAACGAAAAATGAAATTCGCCATCACATTTCGTAGTATCTCAACCGAAATGGATTCACATGCCACAGAGATCGCCGATTCAAGCTCTTCCAGCGTGGCTGGATGCTTCGGGTAGACCATGTCTTTCACTGTGCCCCACAAAAAAAAAGTCACAGGGAGTCAAATCCGGCGAATATGGAGGCCAATCCATGCCTGCACCAGTAAATTTGGGATATTCCAAAGCAATGACTCGATTCCCGAAGTATTCCTCAAGAAAGCGAACCCTTGTTCGGTCCGATGTGGTCGGGCTCCATCTTGCATAACCATTCAGTACATGGTCGATCCTCTAACGCTTGCTGCGTGGCGACAAATTGTTCCAAAATTGCAACGTAACGTGCGCCAGTGACCGTTTCTCGAATGAAAAAAGGGCCAATAATGCCTCTGCTGCATACTGCAGCCCACACAGTAACTTTAGGAGAATACAGGGGTTTCGCGTCACACCAATATGGCTTTTCGGAACCCCAAAATCGCCATTTCTGCTTATTCACGTATCCATTCAGGTGGAAGTGTGCTTCATCTGTAAACCAGATGCAGTCAACATCAAATCCTTCACTATCAATCATTGTGAGCATCTGATTAGCAAAGGCAACCCTTTGTTGCACAGCTCGTACGGGTATGGCCTGGTGCGTTTGAATTTTGAATGGAAACATGTGTAGGCTCTTTCTCAGTATTTTCTGCGTGCTGGAACGCTTCAAACCAGTCTCAGATGCACTTCTACGGACGGATGACATTGGATTTCGCTGAATAATTCCAGAAACTGTGGCGATATTTTCAGGCGTAACTGCGGTTTGCTTGCGGCCAACATGCCCCACTAGATCATCAGTTACGCTGCCTGTTCGTTGAAATTTTGCGAAGAGCGTACGTATGGTTTTCGCATCGGGTCCTTTTGGAACATTAAATCGTGCTTGAAAACATCGCCTTGTTGCCGTAGGACTCTCTTCTAACCTGTGGTACTCTAGCATCAGAAAAACGCGTTGTTCAATGGAGTACATGGTTTTAATCTCTTCCCTCGGTACGCTAAGCTCCTTTCACGTTTCAATAGTGGAACTGATCGCTCTGGGCTTCGTATCACTATTTATACTAGGCATTACGTATGGCGATTACAGCGCCATCTGTTAGCAGCTTTTGTAACTATTATTTCAAACTGCTGTATAAACTTCTTACAGCTTTCACAATAAACATACTGTTTACTGCGTTCCTCTATCGATCATTGTTTTCGAGATATTTAATTTTGAAATCAATATAATACTCTCCCAATAACAGATTGCTAGCGATTTGGCGTAATCGTCTTACAAACCACCAGATGTTAAAAAACACTATTGCAACAACTACACTGTGTTACTGTGATAAGCGGTCTTGGTTCTACAGGTGCACACAAGTATCCATGTTAAAGGCCATACTGGCGTTATAAATCAAGGTATGGCATTACCTACGAATGAAGTGGTTTTTCCCAGACAAATACCGTGACACTGAATACAGACGGTGACCGCCAAAGTGTATATGATCAGTGCGGTGCGGTTACACGTCGCCGACGGTAAACTTCGTAATAAAATTACCGAATTTGGGAAGTGGTTCAGCTAAGGGACTTGGTATTTGCAACTCCCTCATGCCGCCGCTAGATATTTCTTCAGTATTTATAACGCATTCTCTCTTGATGTCATGTCAGAGGTTTGGTGATATATCCACTGAGTTATAGGCGATGGTTGATTGAGAAGGATCACAAACAGTGATTGAGGTAGTAAAAAATGTTCTCTAGCTTTTCAGATCTCTAGTACTAAGTTTACCAGTAGAAATGTTGTCAATGATTTGGAATCGAGTCTTTCCATTCAACCACATACTTGCATTTTATCCGATGCAGAAGTCCTTTAATAATTACAGCCACTAGTGAATCATATTTCTGCCACTTTCATATCTAGAAACGAGTCACCTTCTTCGAACCTGTCTGCTATAGTGAAATTTTAGATAGTCCCTATGCCTCTTGTAGCTGCTGCCATTTCTGCAGCTTTGCGCATGTGATCGTTCCAATTTAAGCCGGGACTGAGCAGAAGTCGGAGAGAGCTGTATCTACCAACTTCTGCAATCCGTGTAGAAACAGAGTGACCTGAATCAGTGTGACAGAACCGTGTTTTGACCATTTGTTGGAATTGGGAACATGTTGTCATAGGTCTGCCAACAGTGTGCTCCCCAATCGACCTATTTTCCCGCCAAAATTTGAACTTCCCACCATGACATCACAACATTGCCATATTTATCGCCACCATCTTGAATCAATTTGGCAAGAATGCAACGTGAGGCTGTATGAACTTTGACCTAGTACTACCATCTCTGTAGAATTGCTCGTGCATTATGAGCCTGATCATGACAATTTTTTGTCGAACATCTTCACAGGCGATGGAACATAGGTTCATCACTTCGAACGGGATTTAAACAAGAAAGCCATGGAGTGGCAGTATACTGTATCTCTCCATTCAAGTAGTTCAGAGCCTCATCCTCATCAGGTAAAGTCATTGTGATGGTCTTCTGGGACTCTGGAAGCTTTACTCTGTTTCATGTCGTCTGTCACACTGCAATGATCAACTCTGAACTATATTGTGCTATGCTCAGGAAATGCGTCGCCGCAAAAATGGAAACAGACTCCTTCTCCATGACAGCACAAGGCCTCAAACATGTTTGTGCACCTGAGAGGAGCAAACCTTCATTGGACTGCTCTTCCTCATCCAACCTAGAACCTGAAACTCGCAACTTCCGACTTCTATCACTTTGGCCCAATGAAGGATGCATTTTATTGTGCCTCACTGTTTAGAGGCACAAAACGCGTGGGTGTTTTCAGCTCGTTACTAAATGCAAATAAGTAGGAGGTCGAGTTGATAGGAGCTGAAGGAGTCCAGGTTGCATAATATGCGGTACGGCACACTGAGAAGGATTATTATTCAAGAAACACATAGTACAATGAAACTACTTATCTTCAGTAGTTTGTAGGACTGCAGCTGCGGCTATGAACTGACAATCTCGTAACATGGAATACCATGAACTAATACAACATTTTCTCAGCCTGATGGGCCCTCCTCAGAGAATCAATGCAAACACTGCAGAACTGGCTGAGGGCCGATTATGAAAGTGCGTCTGCCTAGATTGAAATCTAGCTAAGAAGTGAGCGAGGCACACTCCAGGTCCGTCGAGCTGCACAGCCCGCTAGAGTGCGCTGTGCTTGGCAGACGACGGACTGCCAACCTTGTGCTGGCGCGGCGTTGTAGTAGTATCTGTGGCAATGTTACTACAGTCTCTGGGGACGTTAACTGGTGCAGCAAGACGTTGGCTCTGGCATCGATAAGTAGAGTGGTCCCAAGCGAGCATACAAGTCCTCCCAGTAAGGTGACGTAAGGCGGTCGCACTGAACGGAGATTATCTAGAAAAATAGGTTATTGTAGCCAAAAGAGTGGGAAATAACATGATGTATTGGAATCTTCAATAAAACCAACTTGCTTTCAGAAAAAAATTTGTTGCGTTAATTATAAACGCACGTTGTAATATCCTTAAATTCGTGTTTCATCACGTAATATGGCACGTTTTCAGTAGTAATGCAAACATGTTGACTCCATGTAGTGACTCGCGAGCAGTTTGCATTCGCCACTGCTTTCTTTGAAATTCAGCAATTTTGGAACAAATTTTGCTGTCACACGTTTCATACGCAAAAGAGCCGACAGTTGATATGACAGAATCATCAGCGACTTCTATGATTGTGATGCGCTAATCGTGTGTTATCATTACTTCCACTGTTTCCACGATTTCATTGGTTGATAATGTGCTGGGAAGCCCATGGGGCCTCGCCATCTTCAACGTCTCCACATCCCACTTCGGGAGGACGACGGCTCAATCCCGTCTCTGGCCATCCTGATTTAGGTTTTCCGTGATTTCCCTAAATCGTTTCCGCCAAATGCCGGGATGGTTCCTTTGAAAGGGCACGGCCGATTTCCTTCCCAATCCTTCCCTAACCCGAGCTTGTGCTCCGTCTCTAATGACCTCGTTGTCGACGGGACGTTAAACACTAACCACCACCACATCCTACTTCGAATCGCTTAGACCACTCGCAAACCATGTTTTACTCATAGCAGAAGCAACAAAAGCGATATTTCACGTTCATAAAACTTTGCTCCACTTCTTATGGCAAAATTTAATACAAATTTTCTGGTACATTTTTATGCAAAGTAAATAAGACACATGTCACCGTTTTAATACCTAACAACAGATTACACAACCGAAACAGCTAAATTGTACAGATACTTTTCAGGCATGTTTACCAACACAACAATTAAAAAGTTCGTGAATCGGATTAATACAACACGCCAGATTACAAAATTCCCGTTACATTTAGAACACACTTCGTACTCAGCGTTATGGACAGAGGCTATCAGGTTGATTTTCATTTTCTAGCTTTACGAAACGTTTTTGATTCGGTATCACATCGGCGCATTCTAAAGAAAATATATTCTTATGGCATATTAAATCGTTTTGTGGATGATTTGAAAATTTCCTCACAGGCATGATAGCACTCTATCCTGGAGAAGAAAGACATCTACGGATACCTAAGTAATATTTAATGTCCCCCTGGGAAGTGTAATAATACCGTTATTACTGTTCATAGTAAGGGGCCAAGTTCCTTGAGACGCAGAAACTGTTGGGCATTGTCGTGTGAACAATGCAAGTTTCTACGATTAGAGCGCGCATTTGGTTTTAAGAGTTGAATGTAGCGCATAGAGTCGGGAAAGTGAGACAGATGGTCTAGTCTCAAGGAGCATAGGCAGATACGTGAATGGAATAAAGTTATATCGAATACTAGTGACTATTTTAGTGAGGTACGCCGGGTGGACAAAAACATGGAAACTCAAAACACACAACACGTTATTATTCCTAATACGGTACAGGGTGGCGTTCAAAACAACTTCCAGTCGCCTTGGAAAGGATAAGTACAGGTCCTATATGGTTTTGTGGGGAATCGTATACCATCCTACCCTCAAAATAGTGGCGAGTTGAGGATGGGGATGGATAGCGATCACGCACCCTTCCCTCTAGAATAGACCACGAAGACTTAATAATATTGAGATCTGGTGACTGTGGCAGCCAGGGAGGATGCGACAATTCATCCTCCCTCTCACGAAACCAAACCTGGGCGATGCATACCAGTTTGTTTATAAGCGCGAGTATTGAATTGAAAATATTACTCAGTTAGTATTGAACTACAAATACAGAAAATAGTTTAAATCTTTGCAGAATTGTATAGATTCTTTGAAAACTGAGCTCTTTACCACAATACAAGAATCTTTTAACAATTATGTTCTGGATATTATGTCGACAATGCGGTGAAAATGGTACGAGGTCGACGGTGCCTGTGTGAACTGGAGCCCCATCGTCATGCAACACAGCACCACCAATGGGAAACAAATACTGTACATGAGATGGATCTGATGAGCCAAAATGGTCACATAATCCTTGGCTATAACGCGACCTCGCCGAGTAACCATGGGTCCATGGAGTACTACGATATGGCTGCCCAATTCATTAGATAATAAATTAGAGGCTACCGGGATTTTCTGTGACCTATCAAAAGCCTTTGACTGTTTGAACCACACCTTTGTCTTAAATAAGACTACTGGCCATTAAAATTGCTACACCACGAAGATGACGTGCTACAGACGCGAAATTTAACCGACAGGAAGAAGATGCTGTGATATGCAAATGATTAGCTTTTCAGAGCATTCACACAAGGTTGGCGCCGCTGGCGACACCTACAACGTGCTGCCATGAGGAAAGTTTCCAACCGATTTTCCATACACAAACAGCAGTTGACCGGCGTTGCCTGGTGAAACGTTGTTGTGATATCTCGTGTAAGGAAGAGAAATGCGTACCATCACGTTTCCGACTTTGATAAAGGTCGGATTGGAGCCTATCGCGATTGCGGTTTATCGTATCGCGACATTGCTGCTCGCATTGGTCGAGATCCAATGACTGTTAGCAGAATATGGAATCGATGGGTTCAGGAGGGTAATACGGAACGCCGTGCTAGATCCCAACGGCCTCGTATCACTAGCACTCGAGATGACAGGCATCTTATCCGCATGGCTGTAACGGATCTTGCAGCCACGTCTCGATCCCTGAGTCAACAGATGGGGACGTTTGCAAGACAACAACCATCTTCACGAACAGTTCGACGACATTTGCTGCAGCATGGACTATCAGCTCGGAGACCATGGCTGCGGTTACGCTTGACGCTGCATCACAGACAGGAGCGTCTGCGATGGTGTACTCAACGACGAACCTGGGTGCACGAATGGCAAAACGTCATTTTTTGGATGAATCCAGGTTCTGTTTACAGCATCGTGATGGTCACATCCGTGTTTGGCGACATCGCGGTGAATGCACATGGGAAGCTTGTATTCGTCATCGCCATACTGGCGCATCAACCAGCGTGATGGTATGGGGTGCCATTGGTTACACGTCTCGGTCACCTTATCTACATCTACATACATATTCCGCAATCCACCATACGGTGCGTGGCAGAGGGTACCTCGTACCACAAGTAGCATCTTCTCTCTCTGTTCCACACCCAAACAGAACGAGGGAAAAATGAATGCCTATATGCCTCTGTACGAGCCCTAATCTCTCTTATCTTATCTTTGTGGTCTTTCTGCGAAATATAAGTTGGCGGCAGTAAAATTGTCCTGCAGTCAGCCTCAAATGCTGGTTCTCTGAATTTCCTCAGTAGCGATTCACGAAAAGAACGCCTCCTTTCCTCTAGAGACTCCCACCCAAGTTCCTGAAGCATTTCCGTAACACTCGCATGATGATCAAACCTACCAGTAACAAATCAAGCAGCCCGCCTCTGAATTGCTTCTATGTCCTCCCTCAATCCGACGTGATAGGGATCCAAAACGCTAGAGCAGTACTCAAGAATAGGTCATATTAGTGTTCGCATTGGCGGCACTTTGAACTGTGGACGTTAGATTTCAGATGTGTTACGACCCGTGGCTTTACTCTTCATTCAATCCCTGCGAAACCCTACATTTCAGCAGGATAATGAACGACCGCATGTTGCATGTCCAGTGCGGTCCTTTCTGAATACAGAAAATGTTCGACTGCTGCCCTGGCCAGCACGTTCTCCAGATCTCTCACCAATTGAAAACCTCTGGTCAATGGTGGCCGAACAACTGGCTCATCACAATACGCCAGTCACCACTCTTGATGAACCGTGGTATCGTGTAGAAACTGCATGGGCAGCTGTACCTCTACACGCCATCCAAGCTCTGTTTGACTCAATGCCCAGGCGTATCAAGGCCGTTTCTACGCCCAGAGGTGGTTGTTCTGGGTACTGATTTCTCAGGATCTATACACCCAAATTGCGTGAAAATGTAATAACATGTCAGTTCTAGCGTAATATATTTGTCCAATGAATACACGTTTATCATCTGCATTTCTTCTTGGTGTAGCAATTTTAATGGCCAGTAGTGTAGATTATTACGGTGTCACCGGTGGTGCTGCGAAATGGTTTGGGTTTTATCTAAAGGGTGTTGTTGCGAAATACCTGTGCAGTAAGCAGCCAGTCTTCATCTGATTGGGAATTAATTACGTGTGATGTTCCTCAAGGTTTCATCTTGGGTCCATTGCTTTCCCTTGTGTACATTATTGACCTCTTGTCTGTTACATTGCCAGATGCTCAGTTTGTTTTGTTCACAGATGATACAAACCTTGCAATAAGTAGCAAGTCAATTACAGATTTAGAAAGGGGTACTAATCAAATTTTCACTAACACTTATAAAATGGGTTAAGCTAATTCACTGTCATTAAACTTTAAAAGACCCACTGGATGCAGTTCAGAACGTGTAAGAGACTTCCTTCCAACATAAATATAACATATGAAGACATGCAGATCGAGGAGGTTGACAGTGTTAAATTTCTGGGATTACAACTCGATAATAAATTCAGTTGGTAAGGGCATACCACAGAATTACTTAAGCGCCTAAACAAGTCTGTATTTGCAGTGAGAATGAGGTCAGATGTAGGAGATATAAATATATAAAAGTGGCATAGTTTCTTACTTTCATTCTATTATGTCATACGTATTCATATTCTGGGGTAACTCATCAAACCGAGCAAAAGTTTTTAGTGTACAAAAGCTTGTAGTAAGAATCATTTGTGGTGTAAATTCAAGAACATCATGTGGAAACCTGTTCAAGAAACTTTGTACTGTAACCACTGCTTCTCAGTATATATATTCCGTAATGAAATTAATTGCAAGTAATATATCTCTATTTCCAACCAATAGCTCAATACATAGCGTCAATACTAGGAATAAGAACAATCTACATAAAGACCTCAAATCACCTACCTTGGTCCAAAAAGGGGTCCAATATTCAGGTACACACATTTTCAATAAATTGCCATCAACCATTAAAAACTTGGTTTCAGATAAAGCACAGTTAAAACATAATTCGAAAGACTTTTTGATAGGCAACTCCATCTACTCTATAGATGAATATCTCATCAGGGGCTGTTAGGCTAGCTTAAGTAAAAGTGTCTGTTAAATTTCAGTTTTGACAGCACTTTGCCCCAACAGTCAGTATTAGGTATTTTGTGTATGATAAGTTTATTAATAGTGCTTAACAATGTTTCATTCTGACAGCGTATTAATTCTGTAAATATTAGCGGTTCCAGTTTACTGTATGGTATTCACTTATTTTTACAATCTCCTGACAAATGATCGGGGTAGTAAGTATTATATTCAACACGAGAATCATCTCATGCTCAGGTCTTTGGAATGAAAACTGAATCTAATGTAGTCTAATCTCTTCAAATCCTCACCGAACCCCCACCATGTTTCACTATCGGAATGTGAACTCGGCCAGAAATTGGAAACACCGTGAAACAAGATTCATCTGACCAAATGACTTTCTTCCAGTGGTCCACTGTCCATGTTTTATGGCTTTGACACCCTGTTTACCTGTTACAAGTATTTGCATCACTGATGTGTGGTTCTGGAATTCCAGGTCGCCCTGCTTTTCGCTGCTTCTAGCGCCCCCTTCGTGTTGTTTTGTTGCTGACAAGGTTCAGGAGTGCGACAGTCATTTCTGCGGTGACTTTTCTGTTTGTCGTCCCCATATTTTTCGTCACATTCTTCTTCAGTGATCGCCCGTCACGATCACTCAACACACGCTTTCGTCCGCATTATAACACAGCTGGTAATGTTTTCCTCGTATCGGTATAAATATTCGATACGGTGCCTCTCGAAACATCAAAACGTCGGCTGTCTTGGTTACGAAAGCACCCACCATACGAGCACAAACAATTTACCCACGTTCGACTTCGTTTAGCGTCGACATAATGCACTCGCTACTACACAGAACACTTTTCTGACCACTGCTGACACACATGGAGCGTACTAAGGGCACTGCACAGGTGCCGTTAGTGGGCAAATACGACAGGGAAACCTGCAGGCTTGACTATCATCAGCATTTATATTCAGGGATGTGTTTCTCGGGCGTTTCCATATTTTTGTCCAACCCCCGTAAATGTCGACAGCAGGTAAGAAATGTAAGTATAATAAAACGAAGAATACAGGGCGTCCCAAAAAGAATGACCCGATTTTAAATAGAATTACTTATTAGGAAGAAGGGCTTAACACCATCAAATTGCATATTAAATTACTCAGAAAAGACAGAAGTTTATAAAAAGCCATCACAAATGTTAAGTATGTCCTCCATTGGGTGCATGGACGACATATAGCCAATAGCCGAATTCATCCCAGACTGAGCATAAGGTGTCTTCTGTCACTGAAGCTACAGCACCTGATATTCCGGTTTTTAGTTCATAAGTGTCACGAGGTAAGGGAGGAACGCAAACACATTGTTTAACATATCCCCACAGGAAGAAATCACATGGTGTTAAGTCAGGGGACCTAGGAGGCCAAGAATGTAACGCCTGGTCTCGCAGTCGTGTATGCACTATCCAATGTTGAGGCACGTTGGCATTGAGGAAACTGTGCATGTTGTTGTGCCAGTGTGGTGGAGCCCCATCTTGCTGACAGATGAAATTGTCAGAGTCAAATTGTGGGAATAACCAGATCTGTAGCATTGCAAGATATGATTGTCCTGTTATGGTTTATCCTCAAAAAAGTGGGGTCCATAAACCCTGCTTTGCGAAACAGCACAAAAACATTCACTTTTGGTGAATCACGTTCATGTTTAATTGTTTCATGAGGATTTTCGAGCCCCCCCATATACACACATTATGACGATGAACCTTACCGCTAATATGGAAAGTTTCCTCATTGTTCCATGTCCGCTAGAATAGCACTGCGAAAGTCCACTCGCTTCACTTTGTCAGTATCTTGAAGAGCTTGTACCAGTTTTAATTGGTATGGTTTGAGGGCGAAACGACACCGTAACACACGCCACACTGCCATGCGCGGTAGCGCAAGTTCTCGGCTAGCACAACACGTAGACTTGTGGTGGCTCCGCTGAAATGCTCGTCGGATTTGTTCCACTGTTTGTTTAGGGACCTGTGGCCGACCAGGACTTTAGCCTTTACAGAGACACCTTGTGTTTTCAAATTGTTTATACCACTGTCGAATGTTCTTTTGTGATGGTGGTTTAGCATGAAATCGAATATGAAACGCCCGCGGAACTGCGATCGCTGATTGAGTACGACTAAATTCAATAACACAATACGCCTTTGTTGTACGGACGCCATATTGTGCGAGATTGGCTGCACGCTCCAGGTCAGCGCTCGTAGCGACATCTAGCAGATTTTTTCTGAACCTCTAGGCCATGCCGTTTACATCTAGCGCTGTTTCAGTTACCTAGTGACACTGTCTCAATATTATTACAAGTTAAAATCAGGTCATTCTTTTTGGGATACCCTGTATTAATAAAAGTATATAGTGGAAAATACAGCATCGGCAGTAAAAAGTCGTTAAGGGAAACGTGTTCGGAATTCATTGTCTCAAGTGTTTAAGGTTTACAGCCACGTATGCTTGATACGAAACTGTAATCGGTCTTTACGAGGTTTCGTCTAAACTTACTCTTTTTGCCCTAACCTATGCTCCCGTAGGGACTGTGAAGACAAAATTGGATGGATAGGAGCAGACACAGAGGTATTTAAACAGGAATTCTTCCTGTACTCCACATTTGAAAATTTGAAAGTGATCCGACCTTCAAACTTATTTTATATCCAAATGGTTCGTCCCTGGACATGGATCCCTTATGAAAACTTTATCTACCGAGTCCCCTCTACAACGCCTAGAAGCCTGGAATGTGAATTGGGAGACACCCTTTGTTGTTATAACTATATACAGAACAATGAATAAAAAGAAGGGGAAAAGAAACCTTAATAAAGCTCTACAAATCATTGGCAATACCGCCTGTACTACATTCCAATGCGACATACACAGTAACAGCTATAAATGAACGAAGAATGCAAGATGTGGGAATGAGGTCTTTGAGAAGAGCTCCCGGCCAGGGTGGCCGAACGGTTCTAGGCGTTACAGTCTGGAACCGCGAGCCGCTACGGTCGCAGGTTCGAATCATGCCTCGGGCATGGATGTGTGTGATGTCATTAGATTAGTTAGGTTTAAGTAGTTCTAAGTTCTAGGGGACTGATGACCTCAGAAGTTAAGTCCCATAGTGTACAGAGCCATTTGAACCATCTGAGAAGAGCTGCTGGCTATAAGGTGTCTGGTATCACAACAGATACACTCTAAGATTAAAAAAACGAAGCACTAAGAACGAGTTATCCGAATGGGATGGAAGTTAGTAGATATGATGTACATATACAAACAAATAATTAAAATTTCAGAAAAACTGGATGATTTATAGAGTTATTGGATGCCCTCCTGAGGACTATCGTGCTCAATTTTTTTCCAATTTGTGTGTTAGATCGTCAAAATCTCGAGCTGGTCGGAGAGTCCTGTCCATAATGCTCCAAACATTCTCAGGTGGGGAGAGATCCGGCGACTTTGCTGGCCAAGGTAGGGTTTGAAAAACATGAAAACAGGGAGTAGAAACTCTCGCCGTGTGCCAATGGGCGTTATCTTGCTGAAATGTCAGGATGGCTTACTACGAAGGGCAACAAAACTGAGCGTAGAATTTCGCCGACGTACAGCTGTGCTGTAAGGGTGCCGCGAATGACAAAGGTGTCCCGCTGTGAAATGAAATCGCACCTCAAACCATCGCTCATGGTTGTCGGGCCATAGAGTGGGCGACAGCCTGGTTGGTATCCCACCGCTGTCCAGGGCGTCTCTTCGCTGGTCATCGGAGGTCAGTTGGAAGCGGGACTCATCACTGAAGACAATTCCACTTCATTCAATGAGATTCCAGCCAGAAGACGCGTCTGGAGACGCCCTGGACAGTCGTTCGATATCAACTTGACTGATCTGAGGAGTTATTTCTTTTCATAGCAGGCCACCTTTGGTTGTCATCAACGGCACACTTACAGCACAGCGGTACGTCGATGATGTTCCACGCCCCATCTTATTGCCCTTCATGGCAAGCCATCCTGGGCTTACATTGCAGCAAGATAATGCTCACCTGCACACGTCGAGAGCTTCTAATGCTTGTTTTCATAGTTGCCAAATCCTACTGTGACCAGCACTGTGTGATATTCTGAAGGTTAGTTAGGTTTAAGTAGTTCTATATGATGACCTCAGATGTTAAGTCCCAGAGTGCTTAGAGCCATTTGAAACATTTAGTAGACCCTCAGCTGCATAATCAACAATTCGAGCTGTTGTCAACAGGAATGATGATAAGCATCATTTACGCAATATATATTTAAGCTATTATTCAGTGGCCTCGTGCTGTCGATGAAAACTTCTGGGGTTATTATCCGAATTGTGGTGTCATGTTGTTGCAACGTTTCGACAAATTTCCTTATCATCCTATGGCGAATAGTCGGATTAGGTACATGTCCAGTTTGTTCCTTTACAGCAACTGGACCTTCTGCTGAAGACCCAAAACGGGTGGAGCGGCGCCTGGGCGCGGAGTCCCGGAGCTGTCTTGTCTTTTCCCTCCGCCGCTTTCACATCAGAATGTCCTTGACATATACTTGCTAAGGACACATGCCATGTGAAATTCGGATCGAGACTGCTGTCCTGGTTGACAAGATTTCCAAAACAAACATGTGGCATTCGATGAACCTCTGTTCTGTCACTGCAGACTTGTTGGTTTAGCCCACGTGAACGCTCCTCACATGTTCTGAACAGTGCTTCGTGACGTATTGCTATGTCTGATCGATGTAATGGACGCCACACTCGCAACTGATGCTGTAGACACCAGGTGCCCCTAGCCCTAGATGGTCTTTGACTAACTTGGAACATAGTCTTGATTTTGATTGTTGACGAGAATTTGACTTTTATGTTCTCCAGTATCCTGGCAATCTTGGTTGTGGCCGATCCTGTGTACGGAAGGAGCGACAGGCGCTTGGTTTCTCCTTTTGGGTTCTTTTGTTTCTTCTTCTTGGTAGGCTGGAGAGTCCATATTATTTGCATCTTCGACCAGCAGAAGCTGTAACTCGTCGTATACGGCTCACGCTCTTTGTACCAGGATTATTAGCACAGATTTGCATTACATTGGATGGTGGCAGCTATTTGCATTTATGTACACATGCATGTGTGTCCTCTTCCTACAGACAGAATGTCCCAGCTTGAAATCGGGGATCTCTATCACTATGTTTAGGATGACTAGGCGTCCGTTTTTTCTATTTCATGATGAACCTGATGTTTTTGTGTATGCTGTTAGGGAGGCACAGGAATTCTTATTGGTTTCCTTCTTCATGCAGCCAAACCAAGAATGTGACGTCCATATAACTGTAAATCCCTTTGGTGTCAGGTGTGTGATTCTGAAAGCTGTTTCCTCAAGTTGTTCCTTATGTAGGTTATCGATGTCTGGTGCTAGAGGAGATCCCATGGTGACAGCGTCTACCTGTTCATAGAACTTTGTCAAACCGGAAGTAGCTGGTGGTGAATGCATGTTGAAACAGTTTCACCATGTCGCTCTCAAAGTGATTCTAGTAATACAGTAGAATCTTCTAGATGTACCCACGTGAAGAGAAGTGACGTAGGAGTTGACTAATAGATCATTCACTTTCACTGACGTTTTTTTCGACGTAGAGTGGAAAGTTGTGCATGAGAAGTTTTGGTAGCTGTGCTAGGTGTATGTTTATGCCTTACGTTGGCGAATTTTTAATGTTCAGTATCTGACATAGTGGAATTCCCTCTCTGTGTATTTACGGGAAGCCATAAGGCCATGGTGTTACTGGTGGTCTGGGGTAAACCAGTTGGCCATATCTCCGTGTGGCATCATAGCTAGTTGATACTGTCCAGGGGGCAATCATTTAGGTTCAGAGGTTGGTAATGGGAGATCCACAGTCATCCGACAGGGACAGCGACCAGCGCCAGCCAACCAATAGCCACACTAGTGCCATGTCCCTTGAGCTGAGGCACCTCCGGTGCTAAGGATCATGAGGACAAAGCGATCGCCCAACCGCAGTTGTGTCCAGTTCCTACAGAGTGGAAGACGGTTTCTTGGTGAACTGTTGTGTAGCTGTAGTCTAGATCATTCTAGTATCGACACAGTGTAGTCGCAGCATTCTTTACGAAAGACTTGTATCTGGAAATCATCAAGGAGTCATTTTATTGAAGTTAAGTATAACATAATAATTTCCGAGAGCTTGTATTCTCTCATTCCTTTTATTCTGCATCAGTACCATGCACTGTCCCGACAGGTCATGAGTACTTTTGGCAACGAGATCACATGGTCACTTCACCTTGTCTGGACCTGAGTTGTTGAGGAGTGAGATGGTATTCCTTGTCACATTTGGTGCAGAATACTTCTTCACTTGGTTCTATTCTGGATGCTGTAATAGCATCTCAAACGTTTGCCAACATTCCCTGACTGTAACAGCATTGTTGCATTGCCTTTGTCAGCTGCTAGGACGACTGTGTCATTATCCTCAAAAAGGGAATGTATAGCTTGCATTCTGCCACTGAGACAGCATGCTTTGGCGTTTTGGCTTTCTCAAGGGCCCTGCTGGTCTCCCTTCTGAACTGTTCAGTGGTATCAGAGGGGAGACCGCACATGGCTTGCTAGAAGCTGCTGCTAATCTCTCACTTAGGTGATATGATCTTGGACCTGGTGGAAAAATCAGACGTTTTTTCCAGCACGGATGTTGTCGCCTTATCCAGTTCTTTTCCCGTCAAACTGATGGTAATCCTCGACTCACTTGTGTCGACATTCTGCAGGCAAGCACCTGGAAGTCGGCGGAACTTGTATTATTTCAGGGTAGCTTTCTGCTTGCAGATTTCCCTCTGTGTGCAGGCCCACTAACAGCCAGGACTGCTAGGATAATGGAGACACACAACATAAATACCATTTTCCACTCAACAGTTAAAACCGAGATTATGCTCGTGTCAGTCGAAGATCAACTAGAGCTATGGGCACTTGGCGTCTGCATCATGAGTTGCAAGTGTGGCATGCGGTACATTGGCAGATGCAGCGACATAACTCACAGCACAGCTCAGAACATGTGGGGGGCGTTCACCTCAGCTGAACCGACAAGTATGCAGTGCACAGCACACCATCAATGAAGGCCACATGTTTGTTTTTGAACAAACAAAGGTGCAGTGCCACACCAACTGGTTCTGGGGTACGTTCATCAAAGAGGCAATCGAAATAAGAGTACACAACGATCTTGTCAACTGGGATAGTAGTTTCCAATTGAGTTCCACATGGATGTGGTGTTTGTAAAAATACATCAGCAACAGAATGAGATTTTCACTCTGCAGCGGAGTGTGCGCTGATATGAAACTTCCTGGCAGATTAAAACTGTGTACCGGACCGAGACTCGAACTCGGGACCTTTGCCTTTCGCGGGCAAGTGCTCTACCAACTGAGCTACCCAAGCACGACTCACGCCCCGCCCTCACAAAGGTCCCCAGTTCGAGTCTCGGTCCGGCACACAGTTTTAATCTGCCAGGAAGTTTCACATCAGCAACACTGTGACGTGAAAGCAGCAGAGGCAGTGGCTGGAATATCATCTATCCTGGAGGCATGCGACTGGCCGATCCACTGATCCCTCAACAGAGGGCCTGTGGACGTACATTGCTATCAATAAACGAACTGGACGTGAACTCAACAGTTATCCTGAAGATGACGAGTAAAATTTCGTTTAAAAAGTTGTAACAAGACGACTATGCTGATAGTCTGAGAAGATTTCATCACTGAAATTCGGTGAGAAAGCCTGCATTCCCATAAAGTTGTGTCTTTAATCCAAGGTGTAATTCTGGCTTCTTCTCTTTCTTGTACCTTTGTGTCACATCGATGCAGGGTCGGCATGGCTAGTAAGTGATTTGGGATAGTTAATTTAAGTGGTGGCCAGATGCTCTTCCTATTGACACTTCTCCCATCCCAGGACGGACTTGTGTACCTCAGTTGTGTGCATTTAGTGTTATTCCTGTGGAAGTGTGAGAGAGTTTTCTAAACATTTGTGAACTGTGTAACTGAAGTGGTACTGGGGTATCAGCCCAGTATTCACCTAGTGAGGCGTGGGAGACCGCCCAAACAGCACATCCAGGCTGGCCTGCACACAGACCCTCGTCGTTTATCCGCTGGGTGGATTCAATCTGGGCCCGCACACCTCCCCGTTCCGGAAGCGGCGCTTTAATGCGCGTGGCTATCTGGGTATGTTGTGTGATTATTGTGGCTGTTTGGAGATAATTTATACCTAATTTCCAGATTTCATTAACCATGACAGCAACTACCATATTTGCATTTATTTCACCTGGCAAGATTAGAGGCAACAGAGCCTGGCTTATTTTGGAGCAGGTATCTTTAGAGACACTATAGTGTGTACGGTACATGAGGTGTGCACCACAACGTTGTTCTTGATGTAGTCACCGGTTCAAAAACCCGTTTGATGCAGGTCTCTACGCTAGTCTGTCCAGGGCAATCCCTTTCATTTATGCATAATTTCTGTTTTGCATATTTAATGTATCGTTGACAGTTGAAAAGGTTATACGTGTTTTAGAGAGCTCGGTAAATTTTTGCTTTCGAAAAAGATACATCAAAGAATTTGCATTAAATTTTGCTTGAAAAATGGAATAAAGTGCAGTATCGCGTTCGAAACATTGACTGTGGCTTTTAGCGAATTTCCTACGACTAAGACAAGAGTTTACGAGTAGGATAAACGTTTCAACGAGGGTCGAGAAGACGAAAACGACGACCGCCCTGGACGCCCGAACACATCAGTTACTGACCAAAATGTGGAAGAAGTAAAGAAAATGCTTCGGGAAAATCGCCAAATCACCATCAGAGAGGTTGCTGGCGACGTCGGCACTTTCTTTGGCTCGTGCCAAGCAATTTTTTCGGATGTTTTGGGCATGAAACGTGAAGCAGCAAAATTACCAAATATAACGTTGCGTAGACCTCTCTCAGGAACTGCTGAATCAAGTCGACAGCAATCCAGAACTTCTAAAGAAGGTTACAAGAGGTGACGAAACATGGGTATATGGGTGCGATGCCGAAACCAAGGCCCAATTGCCCCAATGAAAAATACCTGAAGAGCCAAGACCGAAACAAATTCGACGAATTCGATCATGTGTGAAGGTTCTTCTCATTCTTCCGTCCGATTACAACGGGAAAGTGCATCATGAGTTCCTGCCTTTTGGTCGTACGGTCAATAAGGAATTCTACCTGGAAGTTATGCGCCATCTGCCTGAAGCCGTCTGACGAAAACGACCATAATTGTGGCGAAACCACTCATGGAAACTGAGTCTCGTTAATTAATGCTTCTGCTCACACCTCATTGCTTATCTGTGATTTTCTGACAAACAAAACAGTTATGATGCCTCAGCGACCATATTTACTGGGCATGGCCCCTTCTGACTTCTATTCATTCCCAAGACTTAAGAGAACCATGAAAGGACATAGTTTTGCCATCATTGATGAAATGATAACAGAATTGCTGAAAGAGATGAACATCGTGATGAAAAGTGAGTTCCAGATGTGCTTCCAAGATTGGAAAAAGCACTGACACTAGTATATTATATCTGAGGGGCATTGCTGTGAAGGAGACAAAGTTGATGTTGAATAAATAAAGATTCTTTAAGAAAAACAAAATTTGCTGTTACTTTCTGATTACACCTCATACATACTTAAGACACAATACACACATTCGTGAAGAAAATGTGCCAGACTATCAGATAAAAGTGAACCTTTCCAACTAGGCAGCTGAACCTGTCCCTCGGATATTCCCCGCCTACCTCAATATATGGCTTTACTTTGATAACTGTTACTTTTATCTTAAAAATACCTAAATTTATCTGTTAGTGGTAAATTAATGCCTTTGTGTATGCTGACAGAATTATCATGAAGGAAGAACAAGAAGAAGAAAATTTCCATTAAAGGTGCATGGTAAAGTGAAACAAGACAATACTGTTTTATGAGTCATTGTGCAGTGTGGTCAGAGAAAACCAGCTTGCATGCCTCCTCAGACTTCTGAAATGCCGGCCGCGGTGGCTGAGCGGTTCTAGGCACTTCAGTCCGGAGCCGTGCGACTGCTGCGGTCGCAGGTTTGAATCCTGCCTCGGGCATGGATGTGTGTGATGTCCTTAGGTTAGTCAGGGTTAAGTTGTTCTAAGTTCAAGGGGACTGATGACCTCAGATGTTAAGTCCAATAGTGCTCAGAGCCATTTGAACCATTTGAACTTCTGAAACACTTTAATTCTGTGCAGGATGGGTACCCGTGTAGCAGCTACTGCTGGGCATTTCCCAGACAAGAGCCTATCAGGAGTGCCACGACTACTGGAAGACCTCGCTCGGCTTGCCGAGGATCACGATTCTGCAGACATCGTCTTTCTTGTGGGGCGAGAGGAGGTCCCTGTTTATGCTCACAGGCTTATACTCATGGTCAGGTACAGTATATGGACTCTTTTTTATTGTTATATATAGTCTCACCAGTTAGTTGGGAGTTACTAAATACATTTCATATGATGGTGCAATGCCAATCTTTTTAAAAATTAATTTTACAAGGAAACAAAATGGCTGACCAGCACTTACATTCAAAAGCAAATAAAAACAGAAAAAAACTATCCTAAGTTTTGGAATTATTAGTCACTTGCTGAGGGAGGAAACAAGGATCGGTTGACAAAGGTTACTCAGACCCCAAGTTGAGAGTGGTTCCATCCATTGTGAGGGCAAGAGGAGACAAAGATGAAGGGAGAGGTGTAAGAAAGAGTTGGTACTCAAAGTTAGTACATTGGTGAGCACTGTGTCAACTTTAGACCACAGACAAAAGAAGTACAGAGAGAGAAGTAAAGATACATTAAGTTCAAGAGAAATGAGAAGTGAAAAGAATAGTGCAACAAAAAACTAGGATAAAAGCAGAATAGGGGGCATTAGAAAACCAAAAGGAGAAAGAGAAAGGGAAACATGAAGATAAAAGAGTAACAGAGTAAATAAATAAATGCTACAAAGCAGCACGTATATTAATAAAAGTTAAGTGAGGAAGGGTGGTGTCACACATGGATATGTTGTTGATGGAGTTCCCAGTAAACTAGTGTTAGGTTGGAGGATCCAAATGGCCCATGTGGTACAGCAGACACGCAGGACCCTTCATTCATCCTGTAGACCATGCTCAGCAACTGGTTACTGTCTGTAAACACAGACAATTCTGTCTCCTTTCATCTGCTCAGCTCAGAATTTCATCTCCTGACGTGGCATTCAGTCAGCACTGAGGGGCCTGCTGGGACCTGAGGGGAGATGCGACTAATGTCTCAATTACTGCTGGAGGGAATTGACTCGATGAATTCTGCAGGCTGTCCATAAATCCGTAAGAGTACGAGGGGGTGAAGATCTATTCTGAACAGCACGTTGCAAGGCATCACAGATGTGCTTAATAATGTTCATGTCTGGGCAGTTTGGTGGCCAGCAGAAGTGTTTAAACTCAGAAAGTGTTCCTCGAGCCACTATGTAGCAATTCTGGAGGTGCGGGGTGTCGCATTGACCTGCTGGAATTGCCCAAGTCTGTCAGAATGCACAATGGGCATCAATGGATGCAGGTGATCAGACAGGATGCTTACATATGTGTCACCCCACAGTTGTATCTACACATATCAGGGGTTCCATATCATTCCAACTGCACATGCCCGGCTCCATTGCAGAGCCTCCGTAAGCTTAAACCGCCCCCAGGTGACATGCAGGATCCATGGATTCTTGAGGTTGTCTCAATACCCATTCATGTCCATCCACTCGATACAATTAGAAACGAGACTCGTCTGACCAGGCAACATGTTTCCAGTCATCAACAGTCCAATGTCAGTGTTGATGGGCTCAGGCGAGGAGTAAAGCTTTATTTCGTGCAGTCATCAGCGATACATGAGTGGGCCTTCAGTTCTGAAAGCCCATACTAATGATGTTTCGTTGAATGGCTCTCACACTGACACTTGTTGATGGCCCAGCATTGAAATCTACAGCAATTTGCGGAAGGGTTGCACTTCTGTCACGTTGAATGATTCTCTTCAGTCGTCTTTCATCCCATTCTTGTATGATCTTTTTTCAGCCATAGTGATGTCGGAGATTTGATATTTTATCGGCTTCCTGAGATTCACAGTACACTCATGAAATTGGTTGTATGGGAAAATCCCCACTTCAACACTACCTCAGTGATGCTGTGTTGCATCGCTCATGTGCCAACTATAACACCACGTTCAAACTCACTCAAATCTTGATAACCTGCCATTGTAGCAGCAGTAACTAATCTAACCACTGCACGAGACACTTGTTGTCTTATATAGGCTTTTCCGACCAAAGTGCTGTATTCTGCCTGTTTACATGTCTCTGCATTTGAATACACATGCCTATACCAGATTCTTTGGTGCTTCAGTTTTCAGGTGACTGAAAAGTACATCGTGGAGAATATGTGTTACCAATATTAGTGACACACAAAGAAGGGATGCGACTCATAGTCAAGCAACATAGGGGCACCGACGTATCTTTTGGTGCAGCACTTGGCGAGCATGCTAAGACCTTATGTGGGGAAATATGTGCACCATATTTGGAACTCGACGGGCTTCATTGGCTGCCTGAAGGAGATGACAGTACAAGAATCCGACATCATGGCCAGCTTCGATGTCGTCTCATTATTCACACATGTCCCGCTGGAAGATTCTCTCCACTTAATCAGTGGGAAATTAGGGCCTGACATGACACAACTATTCAGGCACGTGTCAACATCTACGCACTTTGTCTTCAATGGTCAATATTACGAGCAGACCGACGGAGTAACCATGGGGAGCCCGCTCTCCCCACTGGTGGCCAACCTGTTCGTGGAGAGTTTCGAAGAGGGAGCACTGGAAGCCACCGAACTGAAACCTGTATGAAACTTCCTGGCAGATTAAAACTGTGTGCCCGACCGAGACTCGAAGTCGGGACCTTTGCCTTTCGCGGGCAAGTGCTCTACCATCTGAGCTGCCAAAGCACGACTCACGCCCGGTCTCACAGCTTTACTTCTGCCACTATCTCGTCTCTTACCTTCCAAACTTTACAGAAGCTCTCCTGCAAACCATGCAGAATTAGCACTCCTAAAAAAAAGGATACTGCGGAGACATGGCTTAGCCACAGCCTGGGGGATGCTTCCAGAATGAGATTTTCACTCTGTAGCGGAGTGTGCGCTGATATGAAACTTCCTGGCAGATTAAAACTGTGTGCCCGACCGAGACTCGAACTCGGGACCTTTGCCCGCGAAAGGCAAAGGTCCCGAGTTCGAGTCTCGGTCGGGCACACAGTTTTAATCTGCCAGGAAGTTTCATATCAGCGCACACACCGCTGCAGAGTGAAAATCTCATTCTGAAACCTGTATGCTTCTTTCGCTACGTGGACAACACGTTCGTCATCTGGCCACATGGACAGGAACAGCTACAGATTTTTCTACAACATCTAAATTCGGTCCACAGTAACATTCGGTTCACCATGGAGACTGAGAAAAATGGAAAACTACCCTTTCTTGATGTCCTAGTGGAACGTAGGTCTGATGGCTCACTGGGACACAGTGTGTACAGCAAGCCTACACACACTGATCTGTACCTACATGCCTCCAGCTGCCACATCCGGCGCAGCTCAATGGAATGCTCAACACCTTGGTACATAGAGCACACTCGATCTCTGATGAACAGAACTTGCCAACGGAACTCAAACACCTGGAGACCGTGTTCCGCAAGAAAGGGTATGACAACCACCAAATACAAAGGACCTTCCGACAACAGAAGTGCAGCGAGAACCGAGATGAAGAACAACCCGAAGAAGAGAAGCAAGTTCGGGCCTTTCTGCCGCTTGCTGGCAACGTGTCGTCAAAAATAGGGAGACTGTTAAGGCGACACAAGATTGAAACTGTCTTCTGACCACCAGCAAAGATTCGTGACCTACTAGGAATGGCAAAAGGTGACGTAGGCCTTAAGAAAGCGGACGTATACAAAATCCCGTGTGGCTGTGGCAAATCCTACATCGGCCAAACACTTCGCACATTCGAGGACCGATGCAAGGAACATGAACGTCACACCCGCATACGCCAACCCAGCCATTCCGCCCTAGCAGAACATTGCATTGAAACCGGACACACAGCGAAATTCAAAGAGACAAAATTCTGACGGCCACAAGTGCCTACTGGGACAGTATCTACAAGGAGGCCATAGAAATTCGCGTAACAGATAACCTCATCAACAGGGACACCGGGTTTCAGCTTAGCAAGGCCTGGAAACCATTATTAAACACCATCAAAGAGCAATGGCGCGAATGGACGCGAGATCCTTCTGCGACGGCGGACAGAGATGAACTGCGGCGCCTACCACCGGACGTGGTTGCAGCTAGCCCAACCCCCCCCCCCCCCCCTCCCACCACGCGGCACTCCGCTGGTCGTCCGCGCCGGGGTACGACTTGGGACACCGCGGACATAAATACCACGGACACAGCGCAGAAAGATCATTCCGATGATGGCGGAACGGTTATTCGCCGAAATATCATGGAACTTCGACGATCGGGTCCGGTTGGACACCCTAGAACCTTGGATACAGCACATTCGCCGGGAAAGCCTCAGATCACATAGGTTTGACATTGTCTGCATAGGAAATTGGAAGCAAGAATGATTAGCATTTAACACCCCCTTGATAACTTTTGTAAAAGGTGATCTACATATGCAACCAATCTAGGCACAACCTGTTTTATTCACAACTAGTGATATACATATAGGATGCTCTTCAGAAACAGTGCAATCAAGTCAATACTCCACAGCAAAGTCCATTCCTTGCAGTGTCAATGGCTTGTCTGTTACAAGAGACCACAATATAAACACCAATAGCACCCTCACTGCACACTCCACAGATTGAACCACAACTGACCCAGGCAGCCTCTGGGCTGGCTTAAGTATATGCTGGATTCTGGTGTGGTCTCATTAGAGAGCATCCCTGATGACAAGTGCCCTCTTGAGTAGTGGTGCCACTGCAGTCGACAGTAATGTTATGTCTGCTATTCGGTTTCCATAGCGACATCAGATAATACCAACACTACCCTCCCCAACCCCCTCATCGCCACGCCAAATCCCAAGCAGCGACCAACTGTCAGGGAGAAGATGCAGAGGTGCATGATCCAGAATGGACCAATCCTGGGAAAGGCAGTGGGTCTATGCCCATGTGAATCACTGCAGAAAGCCAGGGCAGGGCGAAGCTCAATGGAAGATTCACGAAAAGACACAGGACTGGAGCATCAGTCTGGGACAGCAAAGCAAGTGGCTGCTGAACAGAATGGTGAAGGCAAAGTTGATTTCAATGGCAACTAGGAAGTCTATAGGTGGAAGGTTCAATAAACATCACAGTGGAGATCACCCATGGATCCAGATGGGTTGGTGTCTGAAATTACTAGCCCACACCATGGTACGTATCTGGAAGGCAGAGAGCTCGGCAATGATGAGTGCTGGCAGTTTGAACTGCACATCCAAGACAGTGCTCTTGGGACAACCCTATGTCAGGTTGTCACCGTTTATTGGGGTGGCCCTGTAAGTTGCTAGAAAATGACAGAGGGAATTAGGTGCAGCATTAGACATCATTTCCTTGTGAAGCTAGGTTTTGAAGCAGCAGATATATGATTCCACATGACTGTTGAAGGCATGGTGAAAACTGTGATGCAAATGTGTTGTATCTCACTATGGGCATAAATCTGTTCGAAGTCATGTAAGATAAACACTGTCTGATTATCAGAAACCAAATGCATGGGGTCCCTTCAGGGGTAAAGATTTTTTTCAAGGGCAACTGGAGACACATGGAACATAAAAAGGAAGTGAAAAATATGGCAGCAAAATAAAGTGGGTATACTCCCACAGCTCCCGAGTGTCAGGCCAGGAAGAGGACTCCTAAGGAGGTGCAGCTTGATAGTCCCAATAGGCAGAACATTGGCAAGCCAGTTCTGTGATGATGAAGTCAATATTTGACCAGAGTACTCTTCATTCAAAACAGGTCCCAATGGGCAGCGTGCATGAGACACAGCACTTTTGGTTGAAAAAAGGGGAGAATCAGAATGTAGCAGTGGTCCTCTTGCAAGACCCCAAAACAGAACCTCTTGGTGTAGGTGTAGTTGATGCCACTGTGGTCCGTAAGGATGCAATTTGGGCTCAGAAAACATGTCCAACCACCTGTGTCATACAAAGTGATTCTTGCAGGCATTAGCCATGACATCACATGATGTTAAGGGAAAAACTGATTGGTCAAATCCAGATCTGAATCAAGCTGGAAACACACCAATTTAATTGGGGGAAGACTGGTATGGGACCAAGGGAAATTAAACTGCACATCGGTGTTTGCATGTACCATCACTGCTTGATAATGGATACAATAATGTAAATTAGAAAAGTACAGAAATGGGTGGTCCAATCTGCTAAGCAACACTGAGGGCCAAGGTTAGTGAGCAACACATGATGCTCCATGGCAAGATGAAATTTCTGTGAAGTGTATAAATGATACCAAGGGCCTCCCACTCTATTTAAAGCCTGAGAAGATTGTTGATAGAAAGTTGGTTCAATGGGTAAGACAGTTCAACTAGGTTTGCAATGAATTTTCCATAATAGCATATGCTTTTAACGCTTTTATATTCATGGGAGGCAGCATTTTATTTATTGCTGCAACATAATTACTTGTTTGTTTCAGTCCGCTTCCAAAGAATTTGAATCATAAATATACCAAGATAGGCTTCATGGAAGAACACTTGTGCAGATTGCATTTCAGCCATATTTCAAAATATTGCAATCTGGGATTGGTTCACTAAAGTTTAACTGTGTGTTTAAACAGTTATTAATCAATGGCCAACTGAATATGTCACATAAATTTAATATTGTTATAGTATAGTATGAAATTTTCATCATTGTGATAATGATAGACCAAATGTTTGTGCACAGGTGTAAAAGCTTCCAGACGGCCAAGCGTGGTGAAGTGTGCCGCATCCCGGGCTGCTCTGTGTCCCCAGCAGCTCCAGGCACGCCCACCCCAGTGCGGCTGCCACACTTCCAGCCGGACACATTCCGCAACTTTATGCTATATGTATACACTGGAAAGGTATGTGACTGTTTTCTTTCTCTTCTTTTTATTTGCCCTCAGCCCAGTAGTATGCCTGTGCCAAATTACATCTATACAACATCACTTCCTTTGCAAAGCTTCACTACTCACAGGCCATTTGCCAGGCATTTTTACCAACTTAATGTTTGTACAAATGCTACTGAAAGAAACAACAAAAAAGCAATAGGAGCAATGTTCTTAATTGAAATGAGTCAAGATATATGTGGGAATGTCAATCCACAGTAAAGCATGAACAATTTTAAAGCCACGCACTTTCTAAAATTGCTAGTCAAATACAAACAACACTACAAAGTAGGTATCCACTACACAGAACATGCAACACATTGGCAGGAGAAACAAAGATGTACAGAAATCAGAAAACAAAGGTACTCAAACTTCATTTTTCAGTGACAGCCTTCGACTAATTGTAATTGTTACATCACACAACCCCTCCCCCCCCCCCCCCCACCCCCACCCCCTACCCCTGTCCTGGTCCCCCAAACCTCGTAGAACAGAGCTCCTGGGATGAAGGGATGTTTGTGACATACAATCTTGCCTGCCCTTGTGCAGAATAGATGTGAAGCAGGCACTGTGTGGCAAGGCGCTGTGGACGGACATAAGTTTAAAACGCAGTTCTTGATTTGTTATAATAAGAATGGAGGCTCTCTTGCGGGTGGTCTCAATGGCAGCTGAAAAACTCCAAAGGAAATCTGATGGGCTTGCCATATTTCGGGGTAATGCTTTCCACTCTCAAAGGATATTTTTGGCTCAGAAATGGGTGGTTTGGGCAATATGTGGTATAAGTTGGCAAACTCTTGTCGACCCCTATTTATTAGTCTGGGTATTCTGGCATTGGCCTCTCAATATATATATTGTTTACTGTCATTCAGCTTACTCCCAAGAATTAGTCCCTTTCACTCGGTTAATACTAGGCAGAAATCCAATCTGCATTTGGATCAGACTTCCTTGACTCTTGTGCAGAAAGATTTGCAGTATACTGCTGCATTCATTTTCAATAAGCTACCACAAGAATTCAAAAATCTTAGCAGTAATCCACACACCTTCAAATCAAAACTGAAGAGCTTCCTCATGGGTTACTCCTTCAATTCTGTCAAGGAGTTCCTTGGAAAATTAAGCTGATTCCTATGTTATATTGTTGACTGCGTTTACATAAACTTATGGCTTGCCATTTTTTGGGTTCATAAACATTTAATTTTATCTGTTGTTACTTTTATGTTTTAATTTCATGTACTGATACATTCCATGACCTAGGAGATTTGTTTCTCAATTTGGTCCTATGGAACGAGACATGTAAAATAAAAAATAAAAAAATTTAAAAAATACATTAATTCTGCTACTGAAACACTAATATTAGGTTTGAATGCAGCACTTAGAGCCACCAGTACTAGAGGTAAAGGTGACAACCAAGATGAATCATCATGCATTAGGGCAGATTCTGAAATTGGTGTTAATGTTCCAACATTCCATTACTTGCTGGGTGATAACTGATTGTATGATGATGTGTAAAATCACATAAGTTTACCCATTCGTGGAACAAGGTAGACTCAAACTGACAGCCTTGGTCCATAATTACATCAGCTGGACAGCCAGACAGAGAGATAGCCAAGTGATTAGAAAGGTCTGTGTGACTGTTGCCACTGGAAAGTAAATGATGGGCACTGCTTCAACATAGCAGGTAGACTTATCAATTGCCAAAAAAATATACTTATAGCCTTGAACAGGCATGAAAGGTCTAACCAAGTCAATATGGATATGAAAAAAATGCTGTGTAGGTTTCTTGAAAGAACAATAGATTTTTTGACATGGTGTCTTTGATGAAATAAAAAAAATTATTACGTAAAAAAAAGTGAATGAATGGAAATAAGGAAGAAAGGGCTTTAAATATTTTTGTTATTTGCTCTTTCAGTACGAACTTTGTTGTAGAACACCTTATTTACGTGTGGTAATAAAAATTCATTTAGACAGAATTAAGCACATTTAAAATTACGTGAACCTTAGCAACCCTCTCATGCTGATAAATTCATACTAACTGATTAAGAACATTTATTTGAAAATTGTATAAATTAAATTGTTTACGTATTTCGGCCTTGGCACACATTTTCTAAATGCAGTGGTTTTTTAAATATTTACTGAATTCTTTCCCGGCGTTAGCTATGGAACACAAGATTGTCTCTGTTAGCATAAAATGGTTAAATATTGCCAAGCCGATCTGAACGTTTAATTATCATTGACAAAACACACTTCACTATACGTTTAAGTTATTTGCTTTAGAAATTGAAAGAACCAACAGATTAACGACTTCAACGTTAATTATCCGCCTATGAATGAACAAATGTAAAACCAGTAATGAATTCCATCAGCCTCAGGATCGCTGTAAAAGAAAAATATTTTGTAATTCACTGCTAATTTTATCTGCTCCCGATTTACGGGTTTGGTTAATTTTTTAGCGGAACAATTTTTTAAATGTGCCGCCGCTGCAAATCGTTCGGTCGCGGCACAGCCCAGCAACACCAACGATAATCGCTAAAAATGCTGAAAATTCTTTAAAACAATATTATAGATGACACGGGCAAGCTAATTTACATTAGTAATACACAATTTTGATAAATTATAATGTATTTAGACCACAACAATAATTAAACTTACATTACTTTGTAATTTCTCCTCTAATGGCGGCTAAAGATAGATACAGACAAAAGAAGTCTACTCATTCATATAATGCTACGTCCAAGGTTCCTCTCTCTCTCAACTCTCGGGGAAGACGACAAAGAATGCACATTATGTATTCCTATTTATACTATTGCTGATTGTGAATGTCTCTTTGTAATCTTACAACATTATTTTCCTCTGTGGCTGTATTTTACATTTTTTTTTCATCGCGGATATTAACATATTTCGTAATTACATTATGAGTATAGAAATATTACAATCATAAATACATCGAGAATATTATTACAGAAAATATTACAATAATAACCAACGTCCTTTATACAAAATTAAATAATATTTTTGTTAAACAATTACAGTATATATGAATTGCTTCATAGCGGCGTATATAGTACAATTAAATTTTAGTTTATTAATAGTGTGTGTGTGCTGCCAGGGAACGTTACATGTCCCACCCTAGCCGCCTGGCAAGCCAAACTTCTTGCTTGATGCCCGGCCATGCAAATCTATCAGTCATCTTTCATATACAGCAGTTGGCTACAGGTTGAGCAACACCACAAACTAAGTCACAGACTTATATCCAGAAACCAAATGGAACAAAAGGTCATGGTCTGTTTTGAGAAATATTGCACCGCACTAGGAAATTGTCCATTTGAAGGTTCTGTAGATGCAATCCCATACCTTGGTTCTTGGTTGGATCTTGTGGTTCCAGATCAGCGTCCTCTGCCATAAATTTTGGATATCAGTAGTACACTGACTGATAAATTTCAAATGGTGGAATTGTATTTGTGAGAATGAGTCCAGCGGGGTTTTGAAATCAAATGGAACTAGTTTTTGATTAATAAAAACTGTGAAGTCGAATGCTTCCAAATTCAGCCTGAAACGCTGAATGCCTTCATATACTGCTAACAGTTCTTAGTTCATGACCCTACAATTTGTGGGGAAAGAACCTGAGCAGTTGCCACATACCTCCTAAGTGCTGTTGAGGAGCTGCCCCTACTGATGTCTGGCTAGCATTGACGACAATAGCCAGGGGTGCAGAAGGGACAGGTTGTGTACTAAACACATGACATCTGTTGAACTGGACTTGGCGCTGTTGAACACCAATAACGTCTCTGGTGTCCAAGTGACAGGGTGCTGACCCCTTCAAGTTGGCCCTGACAGTATTGCAATGAGCGACGCCTATAAAGCTGAAGCATGGGGAAGAAGGTGTCTGTAGAAGTTTGCCATACCCAGAAAGTGACATAACTGTTGGAAGGTATCTGGAAAAGCAACAGAATGAATCATTTAAATCTATTTAATAAAGGCTCAATGCCAAATAGTTAACCCAATGGCCCAAAAATTTCACTTATTTCTATCTGAGAACATAATTGTCTTTGTTGATCTGTAAACTGTGCTTTGAAAGTTCATCAAAAGTAATTCATTGATGTTTATCATCGTCTGATGGAGATTTTGAGAGAACTAACACATCATTCAAATATGTGAAACAGCAGGGCAGGCCACAAAGCACTTCATTGATGAAACACTGCCATGATTGATATGTGTTTTTTAGACCAAATGGCATTCTGACTAAAAGTTGTGATCACTGCCATTTGCGATATATCTGCAAGTACCATGGGGCCAGGTGATAAACTTTCTGGAAATTGATGACAATGAATAGCTGAGCACATGCTATAACATCTATAAAGTCCTAGAGATGTGTAATAGCATAACAGCTTGAAGTTATTTGCACATTCAAAGTATGACAGCCCTGTAAGGATGCCACAAACTGTCTTTCTTCTTTACCAGATGTAGGGGTAACACCCACGACATGTCTAAACTTCAAATAACACGTGTTTAATAAATCCTCAAATTCTTTCTTCACTGAGTCATACTTTTCAGGTGTCAATCTGTGAGCCCTGAAGGTGACCAGCAGTCATGAGAGATGACTAGTGTTGTGTCCATTCCAGGGCAGGGGGGGGGGGGGGGGGCATAGGCAGCTGATTCATGTTGGACAAGGACATCCAGGGATGGATGTTTTCATTTAACTTCCACAGTTCAGTCCATGCTTTTTTTTTAGGGCTTCAGTATATTCACCAATATGAGAACATAACACTTCATTTTCTTTAACTACACTATGTGATAAAAAGTACCTCCAAAAACATATGTTTTTCATTAGGTGCTTTGTGCGGCCACCCACTGCCAGGTACTCCATATCGGTGACCTCAGTAGTCATTAGACATCGTGAGACAGCAGAATAGGGCACTCCATGGAATTTTCGGACTTCAAACGTGGTCAAGTGATTTGTTGTTACTTGGGTCATGCGTCTGTACACAAAATTTCCAAACTCCTAAACATCCCTAGGTGCACTGCTTCCGATGTGATAGTGAGGTGGAAACGTGAAGGGACACGAACAGCACATAAAGGCCAACCTCGTCTGTTGACTGACAGAGACCGTCGACAGTTGAAGAGGGTTGTAATATGTAGTAGGCAGACATCTATCCAGACCATCAGACAGGAATTCCAAACTGCATCTGGATCCACTACAAGTACTCTGACAGTTTGGCGGAAGATGAGAAAACTTGGATTTCATGGTCGAGAGGTTGCTCATAAACCACACATCATGCCAGTAAATAACAAACGATGCCTCACTTGGTGTAAGGAGTGTAAACACTGGACAATTGAACAGTGGAAAAACGTTGTGTGGAGTGATGAACCATGGTACACAATGTGGTGATCCAATGGCAGGGTGTTGGTATGGCAAATGCTCGGTGAACATCATGTGCCAACATGTGTAGTGCCAACAGTAAACTTCGGAGGCACTGGTGTTATGGTGTGGTCATGGTTTGCACGGAGGAGGCTTGCACCCCTGGCTGTTTTGCATGGAACTACCACAGCACAGGCCTACATTGATGTTTTAAGCACCTTCTTGCTTCCCACTGTTGAAGAGCAATACGGGGATGCTGACTGCATCTTTCAACACGATCGAGCACCTGTTCGTAATGAACGGCCTGTAGCGGAGTGGTTACAAAACAATAATATCCCTGTAATGGACTGACCTGCTCAGAGTCCTGACCTGAATCCTACAGAACACCTTTCGGATGTTTTGGAACACTGACTTCATGCCAGGCCTCACCGACTGACATCGATACCTCTCCTCAGTGCAACACCATGAAGAAAGGGCTGCCAGTCCCCAAGAAACATTGCAGCACCTGATTGAACATGTGCCTGCAAGATTGGAAGCTGTCGTCAAGGCTAAGGGTGGGTGAACACCATACTGAATTCCAGCATTACTGATGGAGGGTGCGACGAACTTGTAAGTCATTCACAGCCAGGTGTCTGGATAATTTTGACCATACAGTGTATGTATGCTAAGTTTTCAAACAACTCATTGGCAATGCTCACTATGGTAAGCAATTCCTCTTTCAAAGAATAACATGTGTTGACATGTGAATCCACAAAACGCGATTGGGTTGCTGCCACACCTAAAACAGAGGTGTGATCCAGTTCATGAGAGTTGTGTGAACAACCTGTATATCTGTAAACAGTCTCACTGTTCAGGCAGAGTTGAGCCTTCCATATGGAAACATCAATACAATAGTAGTGTAGGAAATCAGCTCCAAGAATATGTTTGGCAGCATCAGCAAATCAGGAAAGTCCACTGCAATTGCTTCTTAAAACTGAAGTTTGCCACATTGATTTGTTTTCCAAAAATATGGATTTTTTAGTTGTTGGTTGCAGTGAGCCAGCAGGTAACAGAAGATTGCTTTTTCAGTTTCACCGGTGCAATACTCACACCTGATCCTGAGTCAATTAACTATATTCACGAAATGCAAGTGTCCTGGATATATAATAATCAATGTGATGTACCAAAACTGTTAGTAGCAGAGTGTCGATTTGACGTGCCAGAGTCAGATTCCTGATACCAGGAAGGAATTCTTCTTGTTGTGTTTGATTGTCATGAACCAGATTCAGATTATATGAAACAGGAGATGCTTTATTTGCTATGATGGTGGAGTGTAGGCACTTCATATAGAGCAACCAGTCATGCCTATACCCAGCAGCTGTTGACAGCATGGTAGTTGCAGCAGTCATACAAAAATGGAAATGATACCAATACCAGTTATGTAACTGCTTGCTAACATCATGCCAAGAGCTGCATGGCTGGTGTGCTGAGGACTGCTGGGACTCTCTGAGATGAAACTGCTGCTGGAGAGCACACAAGTTGCACTGGAGAGAGCTGCTTCCCTCTTAACAGTGTCCACTGTAACTACACTTACAATGCCACTGCCAGTTTGTGGGGTCCCACATTCATTGTCATAATATAACAAAATATTATGCAACTAGTCAGCAAAGATTAACTGGGGATCTGAGTTCACAGAGCTATTTGAAACCAGAGCACTTTTGATAGCAAAAGGCAACTGACTGGATCACACATGTTTTAATGTTGCCTCAGAAACTTCAGATTCAGTCACCAGGAATCTAAGATGCCAACAGAATTCAAAAAGTGATTTGTCACAAACAACCTCACTTTTCAAAGCTTGCTGAATTTGAAGATCTGTTTGTTTGTGCACTCAACAGAGCAAGTTGTCCTTAACATGTGTATATTTGCACCCAGATGGCATGGTATGAGCAATTTCAGGCAATAACAAAAGAGTTTGAATGTCTAATACACTGATGGTCAGAATGAACTGTAGGTTATCATGATAAATACCATATGCAGTAAACAGAGGTTCCAAAAACTGGAAACACAGGTCTTTTTTTTGTGGTGTGTATGGCAGAGTGATGAATTTTCTTCCTGATGCAGAAGATGCAATGCAGCTAACTGACAAATTGTTCATAAGCTACATATGAGTCAATGTACTGTGCACTTGTCTGATATTTGTTGCCACTAGAGGAATGGGAATCATTTCTTCCAAACTGCACAATGACTGTTCCAGCAAGTCAGCATCCATAGTAACTTGCCGAGTATCCTCATGTTTAATGTGATTTTGGTCATCCATGGCCTTGTTTGGGGTCACCACTGTGTAAAAGTTGATCCACAGTGAAACTCAGATGATATTACAGCCACACACTTATTTAAATTGCCAGCTGAATCCATGTGACACTACAAACAAGATACTCATTGAACAGAAGATGCGACACACTGGTGGGAAAAACAAAAATCATACAGAAATCAGAGTTCAGGAAACAAAGATAACTGGTGATCTGTTATTTCAGCTGCATTATCATTATTTTATAGAAATTATTTTTTCCACACATTTTTGTTATTATTTTACAATGGTTTCTTCTACTTCAAATAAGACTGACATAGGAGTAATTGAGGCTTCCTTCTTTCAGTACTTTGGTTCCAATGGTGAATTTATAAAAACATTCAGAGATATCACCAACCAATGTAAATATCTCCATTGATATCCACAGTTGTTCTCCGCAAACAACCACAGAGTGTGAGGCAGAGGGCACTTTTGATACTATCATGGCCCTCCTTTCCTGTTCTATTCCCGAATAGTACGTGTGACAAACAACTGTCACTAAAACACAATATAAACTCTAATTTCTCTTATTTTCCTACAGTGGTCATATTGCAAGATTTATGTTGAATGGAAGCAATACATTGACTTGACTCTTACTGGAATACACGATCACAGAATTTTAACAGTAAACACATCTGTGATGTAGAGAAACACATTGCTTTTCTTGCAAAGCCTGGTTCTGGAGTTTGATAAAAATCTCTGATACTCTCAAGCTTACTAAATGAACATGTAACAAAATGTGATGCCATTCTTTGGATCATCATGATCTTCTCTATTAATCCTAACTCCTGAGAGTCACAGAATGTTTAGTGATACTCAGGAATTGATTGAACAAGTGTACTGTGACCCATTTCTTTAGTTGGTAAATTACCTTTCCTTAAGAATGTTTCAATGACTGTCCACCATGTATCTGTTTTTACTGCCACTAATTTTATGCTGTCATTCCACTTTAATTGATCCTGGACAGCTACCTTTACATTTTTACAATTATTACTGATCCATTTATTTATCATCAGTTGTGCAATCAAACAGTAATGATACTTTACAAATATTTATGCACAATACATTATATTTATTTATGTTTAGGGTAAACTGCCAGTTCGTACACTGAGTATCAATCTACTGCAGGTCCTCCTGCATTTTGCTACAATTTGCTCGTAATGTAGCTTTCCTATATACAACAGCATCATCTGTGAACAGTCTCACAGAACATACAACATTATTCACCAGGTTATTTATAAATATCATGAACAGTAATTACCTGATAACATTTCCAAAGTTAATTTTACATCTGACAGTTTTTCCCTGTTAAGAATGATATCTTGAGTTCTGTCTGTCAGGTGGTTCTGAATGAAGTCACAAAGCTGGTATGATATTCTGTAAGCTTGTATTTTGTTCACTGAGTTAACAGTGTGGAAATATTTCAGTTGACAGAGAACTTGACCTCAAACTGTGCACCATTATCTACATCCTCCAGAATCTCATGGATCAACTCAGAAAGCATAGTTCAAGAAGATCTTTATTTTCTCAATTCATGTTAATTTATATGGATACCCTCATTCTCTAAAAAGATCAGTAATAATTAGTAGAGCTGAACCACTTTAATTGCACTGAACACAAATCAACAATGTGCTTTGAGAAACAATGCTCTTATCATTAGATGAGATGATGAGAGCATTGTCTCCCAAAAGACATTTTTTATTTGTATTCAGTACAATGAAAGTGGCTCACTTCTACCAACTATTATTGATAAAATTATACAAACTGCTACCTCTTATCTGAAAAATGCATAATATTAAATTTAAAAAGATCACAACTTGTAACATGTTTGATAATTCTTCACAGTGGATTGACATCAACAGTATGGGTCTCTAATTATATGCGTCAGACTGACAACCCCTTTTTAAACAGAAATGACTTGTGCTTTTTGAACTCATTCTTTGACATTTTATGTATTGTGATGAAAAATAAAATGAGGAAGTTATATGTCATACCTAATGGAAACTCTTGTGCATTTTAATACAAACATATTTATACCAGAAATACTCATTAATCATCAGCACTATGTGCAAAATTCTATTGGATCTGAATAACATGCTAAAAGTCAGTCACCTCATAGAATAACTAATCAAGAACTTAATTAACACTTCTTGTACTTAGAAGTGTCTCTCATTATTCAGCTTGAAAACCGTAGTGCTAGGTTTTTTTTTTTTTTTTTTTTTTTTTTTTTTTTTTTTTTTTTTTTTTTTTTTTTTTTTTTTTTCCTCCACCTGCTGTTGTTTTGACCGAGGTTATGCAGGTAAAGCAAATGACAAATGACATATCATTCAGAAAAAGAGAATAAGAATACTTTATAAGTACGTAACCAAACATCCTGAAGAGGTCTCTTCCAAGATCTTTGGATTCTTACACTTATTTCCTAGGACATTTATTTGTTGCCGATAGTAAACATTCACTTCAGTTGTACAGAGATACTCACAACTGTAATAAAAGACAGAGAAATAATTACTCTGTAGATTTTACTTCCTTGTCTAGCTTTACGAGTGGGATTATAGGTCTTCAACAAGCCCCTACCAAACACACAGCAAGAAACTGAGGAACCCTGTAAATTCAAAAGACTCACTCCTTCTTCAAATTACCTCATATTTAGACTCAGAAAGTGAAGATGCTTGTTAGGTGCTTGACAAGTGGTGATAATCACTGTAAATAAGGGTATCTATTGTTACAGCACAGTCTATCAAGTTATGCGATTTTGTAAATGCCTCCATGGCATCTCCTCAGTGTTGCCAAATTGTATAGATGGCTATTGTTTCCACCTGCAGCCATTAGCACCTTTTAGTTGAAAATTCGCAACAGTGCTGCCAGCTGTCAGAGATTAACTTACATGCCTTCACTATAGTAACGTATAAAAGGTTTACATTGACTTGCTTCATATCCCTGTAGGTTCTCCTTCATAATGGGCTCTACAGAACACAATGAAAACAATTGAATTACTGGTTCATGGATGTTTCATTGTTGGAGATAACTGACTGCATTTTTTATTACTTTCATTTTCATAAAAACTACATTACTACATTGCACTGTAATGGATTACATATTAAGCTATATTGACGTATAATGTTAAACTAAAAAGTTACCTAATTGATAATAACTGCTCTTTTCCGTAACTAGTGGAATAGTTGTTAATTATTTGAGTTCTCTGGGCCATAAGTGATGAATTAAATTAAAAATATGTAATTGCAGATCATACTACAGGACAGTGGTGTGTTTGAGATGTTGACCTTAGCACAAGAATTAGGAGTAGAAGAACTGAAGAAAACTTGTGAAGATCATGTAACATCAACATTGTCAGTCCTGAATGCATGCACATTCTTGGCCGCTGCTATGGAAATACAGGACCAGGCAGCAGGTAATTCATTTATTTCTAGTTTGCTCCCAATTATAGATATATATTTTCATTCATTAGTACTGAAGACTAAAGCTCCTGAATTGTAGCTGGCACCAAATGATAAGTAAATATATATTTTGCTCTTTATTTGGTTAAATATAATGTTTGTGATTCATCAACATCAATTGAAATACTTCACATGAAATGTTTGATGATTTTTCATTTTTTTAGTGTAACTATATATTTTCCTTTTATATAGCAATGACTAGTCTGAGGGGACACAAATTTCTTCCATGTCTCATATGGTACCATTATGAACTGTTATTAACAAAGAGATTCCACACACACAGATAATATTAATGTCTCTTACATAATGTGATGAGCTATATTCCCTGAGTTTCAATTGATAAATGCAAAACTCTGATCAACAAACTCGGTTCAGCTTATTGTCTTCTTTAAAAAAATTTCAATGTCTGGATCTTCTACATCTACACTCCGCAAACCACTGTATGGTGCATGGCAGAAGGTGCCTTCTGCTACTACTAGTCATATCCTCTCCTATTCCACTGGCAAATAAATTGAGGGAAAAAAGTTTGTCTAAAAGACTTTGCACGAGCCCTAATTCCCTGCAGCTAATAATCTTCATGGTCCTTACACAAAATGTATGTTTGAGGTGAAAGAATTGTTCTGTAGTCGGGTTCAAATGCCAGTTCTCTAAATTTGCACAACAGTGGCTTGTGGAAAGTGCATTGTCTTCCCTCCAGGGATTCTAATTTGAGTTTACAAAGCATCTCCATAATACTTGCATGCTGATCAATCCTAATAGTAAAAAATCTAGCAGCCCACATCTGAATTGCTCTGATGTCTTTCTGTAATTCAGCATGGTGGGGATCCTAAACACTTGAACAGTACTCAAGAATGGATCTTGCTAGTGTTCTTTATGCCATCCCCTTTGTGGATGGGCTGCACTTTCCAAAATTTTCCCAACAAAATAAAGTCAAAAATTTACCTCCCCTCCCACCAACCTGATGTGCTCATTCCATTTTATATCACTTTGGAATGTTATGCCTGTATATTTAATCAATGTGACTATGTCAAGCTGCACCCTGCTAATGCTGTATTCAAACACTACAGGACACTTTTTTTCCTACTCATCTGCATTAACTTACATTTTGTTATATTCAGAGCAAACTGCCATCCATCACACCAAGGAAATTTTGTCCAAGTAATTTTGTATATTCCTACAGTCACGTAATGACAACACCTTCCCCTGCACCACAGTGCCAGCAACAAACAGCTGTAAATTGCTGTGCACCCTGTTCATCAGGTCATTTATGTACATAGAGAATAAAAGCAGTCCTGTTGCATTTTCCAGGGAAGCGCTTGTTTCTGATGAAAACTTGTCAGTAAGGACCACATACTGGGTCGTCTTACTTAAAAGTCTTCAAGTCACTCACATATCTGGGAACCTAGACCATATGCTCAGACCTTCATCAACAATCTGCTGTGAGGCACCATATCAAATGCTTTCTAGAAATCTAGGAATATGGAATCAATCTGTTGCCCTCCAACAGTGGTTTGTAGGATATCATGTGAGAAAAGGGCAAGCTGAGTTTCACATAAGTGATGCTTTCTAAATCCGTGCTGATTCATCGGCAGAGGCTATTTTGTCTCAAGGAAATTTATTATATTCAAACTCGGAATATGTTCAGGAATTCTGCACCAAATTGATGTTAACAATATTGATATGTAATTATGTGGGTCCATTCTTTTACCCTTCTTATAGACAGGAGACACCTGCACTTCTTTCCACTCACTTGAGTCTTTTTTGGTGAGCGAGAGATTCGTGATAAATGCAGGCTAAGGAAGGGGACAATGCCGTAGAGTACTCTCTGTTAAACTGAACTGGGATTCCATCTGGACCCAGCAACTTATTTATTTTCAACTCTTTCACTTGCTTCTCCATGTCTCACATGCCATTTCTCATAAAACTACTAGCTTTCATTTCAGAGTTTCACTCATTCTTCTTAGGCAATGTAGTTACAGCCAATAATTATGTATTTTACAAAAAATTAACAAAAAAGTATGAATACTGGGCATCATTCCTTCAAGAATGTATGAAATCTTATTGTAAATTAATAGTGCATTTACTCTGTAATATTGTATGTGGCAAAAACATGAATGCAAATTCCAGATGAACCATGGCCACAATACAAACTGTATTGGAAAAAATTCAGTGTAGGCTCTGTACTTCTCTTTAGTGCAAAAATTATCATCCTTTACCCTGGTGTAAAATTTTTTCAGCACATATGCTGAAAATATTTGGAATCTCTAGACATTCAAGACTATATTGAAAGGAAAACTCAATCAAGAAAACTCATAAATTGAGAGACAGAATTGCTGGCCAGTACTTACCTTCAGACGGTATATTATATAGTACTGTCAATAGACATGTACAAAAGAAAAAGTGATGACACCATTCTATCTTTTGGAACTGTTACATCCTTGCTCAGAAATATCCTGTCCTAATCCTTCTCAAAGATCAGTGTCCCAGAGTTTGAATCCTAGACATGAAGACCAGATCCACCTGTTAACTACTATTGTGGTTTGTACTGAAGTTACATAACCTGCAGTTTGCCACAAACTGATGTTAATTACTAGAAGCACTATCACTAAAGATTTCCTGGAAAGTAAGTGTATGTAAACACAAAATTTTTGAGATATTTAATGGGCTTCTACAAGTTTTGGCTCATTTACATAATATTCTTATTGCTTTACCATTGTAGATTTCCCATCCACCTGCTTAGCTGAGTGGTAACGTGTTTGCCTAACAAACAGCAGGTCCGGGTTTGATTCCCAGCCGGGTTGGAGATTTTCTCCACTCGTGGACTGAGTGATATGTTGTCCTCATCATCATTTCATCATTACCAACATGAAAATCATCCAATGTGGCATTACCTGAAATTTGACTTGCAACTTGGCAGCCGAACTTCCTCGGTTGGAACCTTGTGGCCATCAATGCCTCATGACCATTTCATTTCATTTTGTAGATTTCCTGGGAAATAACTCTAAGAAGTCTGAGACCTTTAAAAGGCCTTTACAAGAATCTGTCTTATTTACATACTACTCTTATTGCTGATGTCTGCTTATGAAGAGTTATTATCCAGGGAGTTAAATTTCTGGGGAAATACAGGGTGGAGTTACATAAAATAAGCTACCATTTCCTCTGAACCAGGTGTAGGCCTCTTCAACTATTACCTGAACTCTGTCCAGTATGGCCGAGTCTGAATTCTTAATTAATGTGCGTGTGTCATTAGGAAATAGTACAACTTTGAACAGTGGTTTCATAGTCACTGGAAGGCTATTTGCATAGGGGGAGAACTGATGCACATCCAGTAGTAAACTTTGTGAATCTCATATTTTATATTCTCCCATTCTGAGTTTAACATTACTCCTGTGTAAAAGTATGTCAATGTGATCCTCTACCTTTTCTTATAAAGTTTATGCTCCAACCATGCTAAAAGATGGCATCAATTTCCCAAGAAGAAATTCTACCGGCAGCTTTCCTTTTTATATCACTGTGTGAAATAGAAGCTGTTTATGTAAATGTTGTAAACAACAGTGTAATGACAGTTTATTACAAATACATAGCACAGAGTTACCTGTACTTTTTAACAGCTACTTCTCTTTTGATAATGTATACCATGATTAATTCCACATGTCTGAAAGTTGTCTTTCATGGTGTAATCAGTGGAACAAAATGATTGAACGAATGAGTCAATGAGATTCTCTAGGCGAACGTCTTCCTTGATGTGTCATATGGCTTGGAGACTAGATGTGTCTATGAATCATTTATTTTTTCTTATTAAAACACATCTAGATGTACTCTCACATCATTTTACACTAAAGAGCAAAGAAACTGGTACACCTGCCTAATATTGTGTAGGGCCCCTGCAAGCACACAGAAGTGCTGCAACACAATGTGGCATGGACTCGACTAATGCCTGAAGTATTGCTTAAGGGAATTGACACCATGAATCCTGCAGGCCAGTCCATAAATCAATAAGAGTATCAGGGAGTGGAGATCTCTTTCTGAACAGCATGTTGCAAAATATCCCACAGATGCTCAATAATGTTCATGTATGGGGAGTTTGGTAGCCAGCAGAAGTGTTTAAACTCAGAAGAATGTTCTTGGAGCCACACTGTAGCAATTCTGGACATGTGGGGTGTTGCATTGTTCTGCTGGAACTACCCAAGTGTGTCATAATGCACAATGGACATGTGTGGATACAAATCAGACAGGATGCTTACATATGTGTCACCTGTCAGAGTCACATCTAGACATATCAGGGGTCCCATATCACTCCAACTGCACATGCTCCACAACATCACAGACCCTCCACCAGTTTAAACAGCCCCCTGCTGACACGCAGTGTCCATGGATTCATGAGGTTGTCTCCACACCCATCCACTTGATACAATCTGAAATGAGACTCGTCTGACCAGGTAACATGTTTCCAGTCATCAACAGTCGAATGTGAGTGTCGATGGGCCCAAGTGAGGCATAAAGCTTCTTGTCATGCAGTCGTCAAGGGTACACGAGTGGGTCTTCGGCTCTGAAAGCCCATTTCGATGATGTTTCATTGAATGGTTTGCACGCTGAATGATTCTCTTGAGTCGTCATTGGTACCGTTCTAGCAGGACGTTTTTCCAGCCGCATTGATGTCAGAGTTTTGATGTTTTACCATATTCCTGACATTCACAGTACACTCATGAAATGGTTGTATGAAAATAGTCAGCCTTTCAGGCATTTTGCAAATAGTTTGTAAGATAACATAGCAATACACCCAGAACAATTTTAATGGAATTTACAGCAACTGTAGAAACCTACATATTTATATAATTCATGTTTTGTATTAACAACTAATCAGGTAACCTTAGGTCTGAAAATAAGAAACTCCTGTGACAGGCTATCAACAGAAGACAACGGGAGACTGATATGACAATTCCACAAGAAAAATTATCACAACTTTGCATTGTAGTTCACAGCACTAATGTTGTGGCAACTTTTGGAGATGGGCTAAAAGTCAAGTCTTCCAGATCAGCGACAATATCCAGGAGATGCTGCAAGTCTGATAGCTTCAGTCTAGATATCTCCATTAGTTTCAGTGCTTTGGAGGCAATGGACAAAATTATTCACATGGTTCAACAAGTTCATAAGCAGCTGGAGAATACAGGGTGTAATGTGCAAACCAAGGCTAGAAATAAATGAGCGTGAGGACATCAACCACTGAGGTTGAGATGAACAAGTTAAATCAAATGCTAAGAATACCGTATGTGTGTAATGTCTTTTCTTTCATCTTGTCTTTGTAGAGTGCTAACTATGTTGATGTAGGTGTTTTGAGTTGCATAATTATTTGTGTTAATAAAATGGTTACATTTTGTGGCATCAGTAAGAACATCTTATGCTGCCTAGACACTGTCATGGATGAAACCACACTAGCGACCCACGAGGAACATGCAATATCTACGGATTTAGGAAATGCAGGGCACTTCCTTTCCACCAAACAATTAAAATTGTGAACAACCAGTGTATCGGGACCTTTTGCCTATACTGATTGACCTTTTAGTGGATTTTGTGGTGCAACAAACAGTATGGTATGGAACAATACAAGTAAAACGCTACACCTGAAAGTGATTTCAACCCTCCTCCTACTCATGTACAAGAGCATGTGGATCACATGTATCACAATTCTCTGTTTTCTTCTGTGGATCTTATAAGCTTCTTTCTGACAGGAGCAAGAGCAACTGATATCAACAGATGTTACTAGACCTACATCATATTTTTGCGCCCAAGTCCATCATTGTGTTTATTTAACTCCTGATATGAAGTGTGCTTTCGTTCCGGTTATCGAAGCAACAAATCTGATTCTGCCACTTTGTCGAACCCAGATGGCTGGGTCACACATGAAGTTATCTACTGCATCATGATGAATCAATGGCATTGTGTTCAACAAAACCCTCAGAATGAGTCATTTAGTGCCATACTGAAAATCTCCAGTGATGTCCACACTGTGCAGCATGTGTTACCTTAATTGCCACAGTTTCTTCATCCCATCACCATATCACCATATGCCTTTTGCAGGTCTGAGGTGGCTGGGTTGCCTTATTGCAAAGGTTAAGCAAATCACCTGAACAACAAATCCACCAGACAATTTTCTCGGAACAGTTGAGTGGACTACTCCTCACAGATTTGGTTCCATGTATGAGCCTAGTGGATCTGAAGTTGATACCAAACAATACATTAAGGACCATAGGGCTGAGTAAATTGCCTCATGTTATTCAAGTGTTCTTATCACGAATGAAGGGCTCACACATGAGGCCACACTACAAATTGCTGATTGTGTTTTTGCATTACAAGATGAATGCTCGTCTTGTTGCCCAGCAGCCACTAACAGACCAACACATGACAGCCATATAGCATGATAATGTGATGCTCAGTAAAAAAGCTGGGCTGAACATAATTATTTATGTTACTAAAGTGGTTACATTCATGATGCACCCCCACAGGACAACGCCTCCCAACTCCTGAGGCGCAATGCAGTCAGCTGACAATAACAGACCAGCCAACACTGCATGCTATTCAGAATTCAGAGTTTAACAGCAACTGACAGAGTGTGTTGGTGCTGGTTCCATGCATATTTCGGTGCTGCTGTACTCAAGTGCACCTCCTCATGTGAGCACTGAAATGTACTTGCTATCTTTGATAGATGTCAGAGGTCATGGAATTAAGAAAGTATGCCACAGCACTATATATGTACACCAAATTAGTTTGCTAAACACATCCACACACACCATGGCTGTCTACATTCTTGACATGGGTACCAACCAAAGTTTCTAGTTGACTCAGGTTCCAAGATAAACATGATCTCGAGCACAGCTGCTATCCTCACACTTCAGCACCCTTGGTACAGCATACAGCTATGAATGTTCACATGTAATGATGTATAGTTTCATTACTCGCACTGTTGACTTAGGCATGGCAAGGAAAAACATTTACATGGACTTTTATGTTAGGTAACCTCAACAAATGTGTTAGAAGCTGACTTTTTGCATCACTATCACTAAGGCCCTCATCTAAGAGAGGAACTACTTTTCAACAGAGTGACTGATGCTTGCATTCAAGGTGTGGTCAGAGGACCTCCAGTTTCAGTTGTTCCAGAGCACACAGGGTCCTTAACATCTTCAGAAGATGAACTTCCTACAGTTGAAATGCTCACTAGGCAAACAGCCAACTATGATGACTTAGTTGTACATAGACACTGACAGTAAGCACACAGCACACTCCAAATAGCCAAGATAGATGACAAAGATATTAGACATGCCTAATGTTCTTAGTATTCGATTTAACTTGTTCGTACTGATGTCAGCTATTGATGTTGCCACAAGGGTCTTTTCACTAGGTAGTAGTTGTGGGAGCACAATGTTAGAACTGGTTTGTAGATGTTTTGGTGGTAACTACCAAGTAATAAAATGATTTCAGAATAAGTGTGGAGCTCAATGAAGTCACCTACACTTTAGGTTTTTTGGAGAGATTTTTGGGAATGATGAACTTGTAATTACAGTTGGGGATGCAGACAATAGTTTGGACAAAACCTCAGTTACATAGTCAAAGATTATTTAAGATAAGTCTCATTTATTGTTCCATCTTCAGTGGGGTGGGGTTTGTCATCGTTGTTGTTCGTTCATACTGTCTCACCTTAATTGTACACCTACCTCAGTACGGCTTCCTTATGATTTCCCTTCACTCTGCAGTAGTAGATACTCACTAGGCCATGTAGAGCAGCATTGACGAAACCACGACCTAATACCTACCACACAGAAGCCGCGTAACTCAAGTTGCGAATCAGTTCCTGTAAATTCATTTTAAGAAATTTCGGGTGGTGGGAAAATGCAGTTTACCTGCAGTAAGCCTTCGCAAATTCTAGTAAACTGGTTTTTTATTCTTAAGGAAGCACATTAATTTGCTATCAAGTCTGAATTTACCATTTTTACTGCTCTATCATTCCAAAATTTCACACGGAAAAGCAGCCAGAATATCTACCAGTCCGACCTGATTAATGTTCGCTACTACTGTAGCGAGTTGAAACTTCGGTCATATCAGTTGTTGTCTTCAAAGTTAGAAGTGCTCGCCTAAATATTCCATAAAACACTCGGAACATGCCACACAGAATTTCACTAAGACCGAAATATCACACACTCATAATACATCATTTAATTAATCAAATTGTCCTCAAAATGTTCATAACTTAAACAGCCTAAGTCACAACACTTCCTAACAGCAATGAACTCAACAGTTCTTTATTTTACATGTTATTTTCTCAGTGACATTTAGCATGATGTTACACATACGAAGGTTGGTAAGCGACTCCCTCGATGCCACCCCATTCTCTGCCTATCTAACTTTCTGCGTGCAGGAACAGCTTAATTCTGATTGTCTAATGGTCTGAATGACCACTCAGAATGATCCTTCCAGATCATTCTTGCGGCAAAACTTGCCTGAGCCAATCATAAAATCATTTACGTCATTCCAATACCATTTTCTAATATAATATTTAATAAAATACACTGAAATACAAAATAATCTTTAAATTAATTTAGAAACTTATTCCACTTCTAACTTTTATTCTGGCTGCTCTCTTACAAAAGCAAGCACGCTTCAACATACGTCATCAGCATCATGGTTGCACCACAATTTTCCCATGATTCAGTTTCATAAGTTTTTACATAAAATAGTATTAAGTTTTTTCATATGTCCCACAGACACTCTCTCATTAATTCTCATGTATACACACAACAAAATAATAAGCAGGTAATAATTTTGAATGATTTTTTTACACTATGAAATGCAGAGTAATTAAAGTTTTGAAAATAAAATTCCAGTTAAGTGATTTTATACACTGAGCACTCTGGTTATAACTTTAGATGATGATAAAAGACAAACTGCTATTGTTCCTAACTGAGTTTTGAAACATAAGTGTCGGTTTTATGGCTTTTAAGTAATTTTCTCAATTTCAGTAACTGAAACAGATAAAAATCTGAGATTTTAACAGGCTCTTCTACTTAATAACAAAAGATGGTATACAAAGTTTGAGCAAAATTGGATGATAATTACTATGGTTTATTTAGATTCATAGGGGATATGAATTTACATTCCTACTAGATGTTACTGGAGACCATTCTCATGGCCGATAGTGTCAGCTCCGCTGTGAGTCATGGCAGAGAAACAATCCTGCAGCCACCGTGATACGTGGCTGCGTGCTATACTGTACTGAATGTTATTCCGTAATAACTTGCTACATTACAGTCTCAGTTGCACATTTTTAATTATATTATATGTATCAACCACACAGGTTCATCTTCAGATCTAAGTAGTTGCGCCAACAACCTGTCTTGTCCACTCAGAATCACATGTGCTTGACATGTGGTTCTGAGAAGACAAAACAGCTTGCTTCTGAGTGATAAAAACATGGAACCTAATTAAAGATGTGCAACTGAGACAGGAGAATAACTGAGGATTATCTTAAATGTCTATACAGTTGCTGAATATCTCAAGACAAATACACTGGGGCAACAAAAGTTATGGGACAGTGGTATGCACATATACAGATGGTGGTAGTATCACATATACAAGGTATAAAAAGGCAGTGCATTGGTGGAACTATCATTTGTACTCAAGTGAATCATGTGAAAAGGTTTCCGAAGTCATTATGGCTGCACAATAGGAATTAACAGACTTTGAATGCAGAGTGGTAGTTGGAGCTATACGTATGGGACATTCCATTTTGGAAATTGTTAGGGAATTCAATATTCTGAAACCCACTGTGTCAACAGTGTGCTGAGAACACCAAATTTCAAGCATTACCTCTCACCACGGACAATGCAGTGGTCGACTGCCTTCACTTAATGACTGAGAGCAGTGGCAGTTGCATAGAGTTGTCAGTGCCACCAGATAAGCAACAATGTGCGAAATAACTACAGAAAACAATGTGGGCTATATGACGAATGTATCCTTTATGAGAGTGTGTTGAAATTCATCATTAGTGGGCTATGGCAGCAAGTCCCTTTGCTAACAACACGACATAACCTGCAGCACCTCTCCTGGATTTGTGACCATATTGGTTGAACCCTAGATGAATGGGAACCTGTGCCTGGCTAAATGAGTCCCATTTCAGTCAGTAAGAGCTGATGGTAGGGTTTGAGTGTGGTGCAGACCCCATGAAGCCATGGACCCAAGTTGTAAGCATGGCACTGTGCTCACTGGTGGTGACTTCATAATGGTGTGGGCTGTATTTACATGGAATAGACTGGGTCCCCTGGTCCAACTGAACTGATCATTGAGCAGAATGGTTATATTTGGATACTTGGAGATCACCTGAAAGCATTCATGGACTTCATGTTCCCAAATAACAATGGAATGTTTATAGATGACAATGCACATGTCACCAAACCACAATTGTTCACAATTAGATTGAAGAACATTCTGGACAATTCAAGTGAATGATTTGGCCACCATGATCATCTGACATGATCCCGTTTATGGGACGTAATCAAAAGGCCAGTCCATGCACAAAACCCTGCACCAGCAACACTTCTACATCTACATCTATACTATGCAAAACACTGTGGGTGTATGGCAGAGGGTATGTCCCACTGTACCAGTTATTATTCTCCTGAACCCTATGTGAGCGATAGGTGGGGGGATGTAGTATATTTCTAAAGCAATCATTTAAAGCTGGTTCTTGAAACATTGTTAACAGATGTCCTCGGGAAAGAATACTTCTATTTTCAAGAGTCTTCTAGTGCAGTTCGCTCAGTATCTTCGTGACACTCTCCCACAAACATGTGACCATTTGTGCTGCCCTTCTCTGTATACATTCAATATTCCCTTTTAGTCCTATATGGTTCAGGTTCCACACACTTGAGCAATATTCTAGAACCGGTGACATGAGTGATTTGTAAGCAATCTCCTTTGCAGATTGACTGCAGTTCCCCAGTATTCTACCAATAAATTGAAATCTACCACCTGCCATACTCATGAGTGAACCTACACGATCAATCCATTTCATATCCTTGCAAAGTGTTACAATCAGGTATTTGTATGAGTTGGCCGATTACAGCAGTGGCTCATTGATATTATTGTCACAGGACACTACATTTTTCATTTTGTGAAATGCAAAATTTAACATTTCTGAACATTTAAAGCAAGCTGTCAGTCTTTGCACCACTTTGAAATCTTATCCAGATGTGACTGACTATTTATGCAGCCTGTTTCAGATAGTACTTCATTATAGATAACTGCAGCATCTGCAAAATGCCTGATTTTACTATTAAAATTGTCTGAAGGGTTATTAATATACAACAAGGGCAGCAAGGATCCCAACACACTTCCTTGGGGCACACACGAAGTTACTTCTACACCTGATGATGACTCTCCATTTAGGATAACATGTGCATCTCTCCTACCACTAAGTCCTCAATCCAGTCTCAAATTTCACTTGATACCCCATATGATTGTACTTTTGACAAAAAGCATGGGTGCGGTACTGAGTCAAATGCTTTTTGGAAATCAAGAAACACTGCATCTACATGAGTGCCTTGATATAAAGCTTTCAGTAAGTCATGTGACAGAAGTGCGAGTTGGGTTTCACATGATCATTGTTTTCAAAATCCATGCTGGTTGGCCTCAAGGAGGTCATTCTGTTCAAGATACCTCATTATGTTTGAGCTAAGATTATGTTCTACGATCCCACAACAAATTGATGTCAAGGATATTGGATGGTAGTTTTGTGGATCACTTCTACTACCCTTCTTGTAGATGGGTGTGACCTGTGCCTTTTTCCAAGAACTGGGCACTGTTTTTTGTATGAGGATCTACAATAGATAATAGTTAGAAGAGGCGCTAATGCAGCCACAAATTCAGTATAGAAGCTGACAGTGATTCCATCGGGCCCTGGAGCTTGGTTCAATTTTAACGATTTCAGCTGTTCCTCAGCACCACTGACACTAAAACTTATTTCATTCATCTTTTCTTTGGTACAAGGATTATACTGTGGCAATTCCCCTGTGTTTTCCTTTGTAAAGGAACATTTGAAAATAGAGTTAAGCATTCCAATTTTTGCTTTGCTACCATCAATTACAGATCCTGCCTCACTCACTAGGGACTCATTGAGATATGACACTACTGATTTTTTATTTAGTTTACTGAACATGTATAGCTTTCTGCTTGTTTTAGTTGTCCTTTATACTTTGCTAATCATTGTTCCCACAACAGCATCATGTTCACTGATACCAGTTTCAATGTGGACATCCTTAAAGAAGTCAGGTCTGTTTGTTGCCATTAGATCCAATACATCTTCATCATTTTTCAGATGTCTTATCATGCCCACCACTAAAAGAAAACTATGATTTTCCTGATTAATTGTTGGATGATTAAAGTCTCCACCAATGATTACAGTATGATTGGGGAACTTACATACAAGTGAACTAGGTTTTCTCTATAGTTACTTCAGGGGATGAGTCTGGTGGGCAATAGAAGGATCCAAGTATCACTGTATGTCTACCCCCGATACTGAGTCTTGCCCAAGCAATATCTTGTGCAGCTTCAATTTCTGTCTTGGTGGATCTGAGTTCCTTGTCTATTGCAAGAAATACACCTCCTCCATTTACCATTTGCCTATCCTTTTCACTCAAATTTTCCCCAAAAATCAAAACTCTGACTGCTATCAATTTCGGGTTTCAAACAGCTTTCTGTACCTGGTATAATGTGAGCTTCAACTGCTTTTCACGAGTGCTTCAAACTGTGGCACTTTGTTGTGAATGGTTCAGGAGTTTACCATTTAGCATTTTAATACCTTCACCTGTGTAAGGCATTCATTTTGATCTTACACTGCCACTTAGGGTTTCCTGCAGCTATTGTTATATGGATTGGATGGAGAGTTGCCAAATCTAAAAATGCTTGTGTGCTCTCCACTCAGAGTCAGCTACCTGAGCAGCAGCCTCTGATGTGTAGTGCACACCTGACCCATTTAGGGAGACTCTACAGTTCTCAGTGCTATGGCGCAAGACCAGGAAGTTGCAGCCCAGCTTGTCACAAACTTCCGAAATTATGGATGGCTATAGGGTAGCATGGCACAGTATTTCTACAGGGGACTCTCAATGACTTGGTGAGCCCATGCCACGTTGAGTCACTGCAGTACTTCGGACGAAATGAAGTCTGACATGATATTAAGAGGTATCCCATGACTTTTATCACCTCAGTGTATGTTGGCGACAGTGACTCATGAATCACATCAGGCACATAACTGAAAAAGTAGCTCACACTAGTGTGGATATTTTGTCACTCTTTGAGTGGTGTGACAGGCCTTGGATGAAGCATTCCAGAATGTGTTAATGTTAATGCGGAGCTTGGAAAGTCATTCAGGAGCGTGTGATGGGATGTCCATGTAAGGACGTGACTGATCTATTGCCCCTCAATCAGTCATCCTGTATTATCTATAGCATGATCTGCATCTGAGTGCTTGTGGTAACAGACTTCTTCCATGGCGCACAACATCCAGGCTGACCAAACCAGCATCCTCCCTAATTCACTGATTTCCGAGGTTTTCACTGGGTCTGTTTAAGGTCAGTTATAATGAAAGATAGCACAGCAGTTGAAACAGCCAACAGTTGTGCAAAATACTACAACTTGGACTAATCTGTGGATCTGAAAGAAAACTCATTGAGTGTGCTCCATCAAAACATAAGCCATATGCACTAAAAGAATTTCCCGTATTGATATTTCAATATGCAGGTTGAATAGTAGAGGCTAAAGATCACATTCCTTTTTTTAGCCTGTCTCTCAACACTTTCTGTGTTGTCTGCGCTGAATCTGCGATATGCTGAAACACATAGAAAACAGCAAAACTTTTGAACATAATCCTGCACGTTCTGAACAACTTTAGCACATCCCATGTTCACAGGCAAAATATCAATATCTGGATTAACTCTAAGTCAACATATTGCAGCCCCCTTCTGAAGTTGTTATATTACTGTTGGGTGGACATGCCACAGACAGCACATGAATTGTTCCTCTGTCTGATTTGTTATAGTTGATTGAGGTTAGGTTCAGTGTTGGATTAACAAATCTATTAAGCCACATGTTTACTTCCACTTACTTTTTATTCAATGACCATTACTAGGAGCAGACAAATGGAGTTGCGGTGGGAAGCATGATGTCACCTATTATTGCAAATTTGTTTATGGAAGACTTCGAGAAAATGCTTGGAGTCAGTAGCTTCAAAACCAACATGTTTTTCAGATATGTAGACAATCCATTTGTTTTTTGGTCTCACAGCAGTGAGAATTTAAATGTCTATTTAGAACACTTGAATGAAATCTACATCTACGTGATTACTCTGCTATTCACAATTAAGTGCCTGGCAGAGGGTTCAATGAACTACATTCAAGCTGTCTCTCTACCGTTCCGCTCTCGAATGGCACACAGGAAAAACGAGCAGTAAAATTTCTCTGTATGAGTCCTGATTTATCTTATTTTATCACGATGATCATTTCTCCCTATGTAGGTGAGAGCCAACAGAATGTTTTCGCAATCAGAGGAGAAAACTGGTGATTGAAATTTCATGAGAAGATCCCATCGCACTGATAAACACCTTTGTTTTTAATGATTGCCAGTCCAATTCATGTATTAAGTCTGTGGCAGTACTTCCTATTTTGCGATAATACAAAATGAGCTGCCCTTCTTTGAACTTTTTCAGTATAATCCATCAGTCCCACCTGATACGGATCCCACATCGCACAGCAATACTCTAGAATAGGGCGGACAAGTGTAGTGTAAGCAGTCTCATTAGTAGATCTGTTGCATTTTCTAAGTGTTCTGCCAATGAATCACAGTCTTTGGTTTGCTCTACCCACAACATTATCTATGTGATCGTTCCAACTTAGGTTATTTGTAATTGTATTCCCTAAGTATTTAATTGAATTTACGGCCTTCAGGTATGTGTGACTTGCGTAGTCGAAATTTAGTGGATTTCTTTTAGTACTCATGTGAATAACTTCACAGTTTTCTTTATACAGGGTCAATTGCCACGTTTTGCACTACACAGATATCTTATCTACATCATTTTGTAATTCATTTTGGTCATCTGATGACGTTACAAGGCGGTAAGTGACAGCACCATCTGCAAATAATCTAAGAGGGCTACTCAGATTGTCTCCTATGTCATAAATATAGATCAGGAACAATAGAGGGCCTATAACACTTCCTTGGGGAACGCCAGATATTACTTTTGTTTTACTTGATGACTTTCCATCTATTACTACGAACTGAGGCCTTTCTGACAAGAAATCATGAATCCTGCCACACAACTGAGGCGATATCCCATAGGCACACAGTTTGGTTAGAATACGCTTGTGAGGAATAGTGTCGAAAGCCTTCTGAAAATCTAAAAATATGGAGTTAATTTGACATCCCCTGTTGATAGCACTCATTACTTCATGAGTATAAAGAGCTAGTTGTGTTCCGCTAGAACTATATTTTCTGAATCCGTGCTGACTGGGTGTCAATAAATTCTTTTCTTTGAGGTACTTCATAATGTTCGAATACAGTATATGTATCGACATTAGTGATATGGACCTGTAATTCAGCAGATTACTCCTATTTCCCTTTTTGGGTATTGGTGTGACTTTAGTAACTTTCCAGTCTTTAGGTACGGAACTTTCTGTGAGTAAGTGGTTGTATACAATTGCTCAATGTGGAGCTATTGTATCTGCATACTCTGAAAGGAACCTGACTGGTATACCATCTGGACCGGAAGCCTTGCCTGTATTAAGTGACTTAAGCTGCTTTGCTACACTGAGGATATCTACTTCTATGTTTCTCATCATCGCAGTTGTTCTTGATTGGAATTTGGGAATATTTACTTCGTCTTTTTTGGTGAAGAGGTTTCCGGAAACCGTGATTAATAACTCTGCTTTGGTGGTACTGTCATCAGTGACTTCACAGTTGTTACCGCGCAGTGAAAGTACTGATTGCGTCTTGCCACTGGTGTGCTTTATATGCGACCAGAATCTCTTTGGGTTTTCTGCCAGATTCCGTGACAGAGTTTCGTTGTGGAAATTATTAAAAGCAATCTCGCATTGGAGCATGCGCTATGTTTCAATCTTCCGCAAAACTTTGCCAATCTTTGGTATTTTGTGTTCTTTGAAATTTGGCATGCTTCTTTCGTTGCTTCTGCAACAGTGATCTGACCCGTTTTGTGTACCATGGGGGATCAGTACCATCACTTATTAATTTATGTGGTATATCTCTCTCAATTGCCATCGATACTACTCGTATCTCTTTGAAACCATTCCACATCTATTCTATGTTTATGTGATCAGATCGGAAGGAGTGGAGACTGTCTCTTAAAAAGCCGCCAAGAGCATTTTTATCAGCTTTTGATGGTTGTCAGTGTTACGGTATTCAGCCTAGCAGTAACTGCCTTGTGGTCGCTAATACCTGTATTCATCATGATACTCCCTATTTGTCCTGGATTATTTGTTGCTAAGAGGTCAAGTATGCTTTCACAACCATTTACGCTTCGAGTAGGCTCATGAACTAGTTGTTCGAACAGTTAATAGTTTAGTCCAATCGTCAAGTATAGCCTTTACCCATACTATTTCGCAGGAAGTATCTACTTCACTTTCACTACAAGGCAAACTACTTCTGATAGCAATAAATACTCCACCACCAACTGTATTTAGTCTATCCTTTCTGAACACTGTTAGATCGTTTGAAAAAATTTTGGCTGAACTTATTACTGGCTTTAGCCAGCTTTCTGTGCCTATAACTATTTGAGCTTCAGTGCTTTCTATTAGAGCTTGAAGCTCTGGTTCTTTCCCAACGGAGCTACGACAATTTACAACTACAATACCTTTCCTACAACTACCTTACTGTGGTTTACCTGCCCCCTTTTAGACGGACACCCTTTCTATGGATTCCTGAGACCCTCTAACCTAAAAAACTGCCCAGTCCCTTCCACACAGCCCTCACTACCCGTGTAGCCACTTTTTGTGTGAAGTGGACTCCTGACCTATTAAGCAGAACCCAGAAACCCACCATTTGGTGGCGCAAGTCAAAGAATCTGCAGCCTACACAGTCACAGAACCGCCTGAGCCTCTGATTCAGATCCTCCACTCGGCTCTGCACCAAAGGACCACAGTCAGTTCTGTCGATGATGCTACAGATCATGAGCTCCGCCTTAATCTTGGAAGCAAGACTGGCAGTCTTTACCATTTCCACTAGCCACCCAAAACCAGAGAGAATCTCCTCTGATCCAAAGTGACACATGTCATTGGTACCGACATGGGCTACCACCTGCAGTTGGCTGCACCCTGTACTCTTCATGGCATCCGGAAGCACCCTTTCCACATCCAGAATGACTCCCCCCAGTATGCACACTCCATCTACCTGAATATATATTCCATGATGGAGGAATGTTGATGGTACGTTGAGATATGCTTTTATAGGAAGCCTACTCATAGTGACTTGTTTCTCACGGTGTGTCAGCATGAAGGGAAACTGTGTATCTTTTTTCTGCGAGTCCATGTCATTTCAGACCCTGAGAGTTTGCCAGCTGAGCGTACCATCTTGGTGTCACCTTTCATCAGAACAGATATAGTGAAAGGTAGATCAGATGTGCGTTGCACAATCGACCAACTGTGCACCAAGTGAGTGATAATAGCAAGTTGGTACAAGGAATATGGCCTTTCTGCCTTATGAAGGAAGCACTCCCATACGATTGGTTATATTTTCTGGAAATATGAAGTGAAATATGTTTTCCATCCTCAACCTAAGATTAGGGTCCTTTTAGATTCCCATTAAGGATTGTGATGATTGATTGTGATTGATTTGTGTAAGGTGAGTGTCTACTGCAACAAAATAAGCTTAAAAACCAAATTTCTAGCTCCTTTCATGACTATGCTTCTTTATGTATCACCTTGTGAAGAGTCTTCATTGGTAATCTGCTGAGATGACAACTTTTGTCTAGAACGTTGTAGGTACAATAGCTCTTAGTGTACAGATTCTTCTTTCTCAAGTAAGGTCTTATTATAAAACTCAACTACACCATTTTTTGTGGAGTTTAAAGTGTAGTCACTAGATATTTAATTCTTTCCTTTCTGAAAATTTATCAGTAGTTTCTTTCAAACTCATTTTTGTTGTCTATGCTTGAGGTATAAATTCTCTTTCAAGTTTGATTTTTTTACAGTGTTTAAAACATTTCTGTCATTTGGCCTTTTTTAGGTGTTTATAAGGAAACTTCACTCCAGTAAATGATTTGTGAGAGCAAGGAAGTGTCAAGTTTAATTTAGTTGTTCTCTTTATATTATCCATAAGATTGTCAAGCTATATGCAGCCAGTTTCTTGTAAGGTGTACACTGTTATCTGTTTAGAATACCTTGTGAACTGAGCTTATGCTGGCATTACATCTTCATCTACATCTATACTCTGAAAACCATTGTGAGGTGCATGACAGAGGGCATGGCTCACTGTACCAGTTATTAGGGTTTCTTCCTGTTCCATTCACGTATGGAGTGTGGGAAGAATGATTGTTTGAATGCCTCAGGGTGTGCAGTAATTATTCTGATCTTATCTTCATGGTATTAGTGATTCACAAGGGTTGTGGTATATTCCTAGAGTAATCATTTACAGCCAGCTCATGATACTTTGTTAATAGACACTCTCAGGATAGTTCACATCTATCTTCGATCTCTGTGACACACTCTCACAGATTAAACAAACTGTGACCATTCATGTTGCCCTTCTCTGTATACGTTCAATATACCCTTTTAGTCCTATTTGGTTGTGTCCCACACACTTAAGCAATATTCTAGAAATGGTCAGAGAATGCTTTGTAAGCAGTCTCCTTTATAGATTGATTTCACTTCCCCAATATTCTGTAAGTAAGCCGAAGTCTATGATCCACTTTACCCATGACTGAACTTACGTGATCATTACATTTCATATCCTTACAAATGTTACACTCAGGTATTTATCAGTAGGTTGATTCCTACTGTTACTCATTGATATTATAGTCATAGGATACCATGTTTTTGTTTTGTTTTGTGAAGTGCAAATCTGTACATTTCTAAACATTTAAATCAAGTATCCAGTCTCTGCACCACTTTGAAATCTTATCAAGACCTGTTTTAGTAGTAATCTCTGCCTTGCATATTACCCTGTTTTCCACCTTCAAGCTCTCAGTTTTTCAAATCTCGTCCAGTGCAGACCCCAACAATCAGTCTTTCCTTCTCATCTCATAAGTCTCCCCTGGCCTGGCATTCTGGGTGACTTTTCTGCACTGTACCCCTTTCCCTAAACTTCTTCAGTCCTTTTCCTTCACCCCTTTTCCATCCCCTTCAACTCTTCTGCAAGAAGAAGAAGGAGGAAGAAAGAGCCACTGGCTCCGATATGTTGTAAACGTTAAATCCTTTTTGTGTGTGTGTGTGTGTGTGTGTGTGTGTGTGTGTGTGTGTGTGTGTGTGTGTTTTTCCCCAACTGCCACTTGGTGAGTAGATTTTTTTATCTATCCATTTACATTTATACTGCATATTTATGGAGCTTCTTTCATGTAGTACTTCATTATAGATAACTGCAGCATCTGCAAAATGCCTGATTTTACTATTAATATTGCATCAAGGTCATTAATATAGAAAATGAGCAGCAAGGGTCCCAACTCAATACCCTAGGGGACACCCATAGTTACTTCTACATCTGATGATAACTTCCCATCCAAGATATTTGATTGATTTGATTTATTTTGTGTTCGATACGTCCAACTGTGTTGGATACACAAGGACGTGGAACGAGTCAGTTTTTTACAAATACAATCTGATAATCTTATAGCATATACAGAAATTTGAGTACACAATTATATAAAAAATATATCTAAAAACAAAGATGATGTGACTTACTAAATGAAAGTGCTGGCAGGTCAACAGACACACAAACAAACACAAACATACACACAAAATTCAAGCTTTCGCAACAAACTGTTGCCTCATCAGGAAAGAGGGAAGGAGAGGGAAAGACGAAAGGATGTGGGTTTTAAGGGAGAGGGTAAGGAGTCATTCCAATCCCGGGAGCGGAAAGACTTACCTTAGGGGGAAAAAAGGACGGGTATACACTCGCGCACACACACACGTATCCATCCACATATGCTTGTGTCTGTATATGTGTGGATGGATATGTGTGTGTGTGCGCGAGTGTATACCCGTCCTTTTTTCCCCCGAAGGTAAGTCTTTCCGCTCCCGGGATTGGAATGACTCCTTACCCTCTTCCTTAAAACCCACATCCTTTCGTCTTTCCCTCTCCTTCCCTCTTTCCTGATGAGGCAACAGTTTGTTGCGAAAGCTTGAATTTTGTGTGTATGTTTGTGTTTGTTTGTGTGTCTGTCGACCTGCCAGCACTTTCATTTGGTAAGTCACATCATCTTTGTTTTTAGATATATTTTTCCTACGTGGAATGTTTCCCTCTATTATAACCATATCATTAATTATATAAAAATTTATACAGTAAATTCTTTGGGCAGCAATACAGAAAAAGAAAATACATATTTTTTTAGAATCATTAAAACACTACAGAAAACAGATACAGAGCACATACAGATACAGAGCTCAGGTTAAATAACATTCTTAGTGGCATTATGTCAACTTGTATTATATCATATTAAAATATTACAATTTATTTAGTTAAAAATTCATCTAGACTGTAAAAAGCTTTTTCTAGCAGAAATATTTTAGTGCTTTCTTAAACTTACTCTTGTTATGAATCTCTGTCTTTATTTCGGCAGGAAGAGCATTGAAGAGTTTTGCTCCGGTGTAGTGGACACCCTTTTGTGCCAAGCTCAAATTTCTGAGCTCACTGTGTATGTCATTCTTCCTCCATGTGTTATGCTCATGATAATTACTGTTTGGTTGAAATATCTCTATATTTTTACAAACAAAACACACGAGAGAAAAAATATATTGGCATGTAGTTGTGTATATTTTAAGTTTACGAAAACTATTTCTACACAAGTCTCTTGGGTGCAAACCACATATAATTCTTAAAGCTCGCTTCTGTGCAATGAACACTTTCCTTGCTAATGGCTGGTTGCTCCAAAAAAATAATTACGTACTCAATGAGAGAATGAAAATGGCCATAGTATGCCACTTTTGCAGTGTTAGGTTCAACACATGTAGTGACAACCCGTAAAGCAAAGGTAGCAGAGCTAAGCCTCTTACAGAGATCAATAATATGTGCAGACCAGTTCATTTTCTTGTCAATGTGCATTCCAAGAAATTTTGTTGTTTCCATTCTTACTATTGGTTGATTACCAGATGTCACACTTATCTCTCTCTCTTTTTCTGTTTTTGTACAGAATTGAATAAAGCTGGTCTTAATGGAATTTAATGAGAGACAATTCGCCTTGAACCAATTAACCACATCTGAGAGTATGTGATTAACGAGTTCCTCAAGATTGTTGTCTGTTCTACTGCTCATAAAAATTGTGGTATCATCAGCAAATAATGTAAATTTACATGGCAGGCTTGTACATGATGGTAGATCATTTATAAAAATTAGGAATAATAGTGGCCCAATAATTGATCCCTGAGGCACTCCACATATAATGGAACTCCATTCAGAATCTGATGAAGTGTCAAATACTCCACCCGAGCTATTCAAGACAACTTTTTGTTTTCTGTCTTGGAGGTACGACTGTAGCCAGTTGCCTGCAACACCATTTATTCCAACTAATTTTGCTTTTTGCAAGAGAATCTGGTGATCAACACAGTCAAATGCTTTGGATAAATCACAGAAGACACCAAGTGCTAGAATTTTTTCATTAAGGGTTTCTAGGACTTCATTTGCAAGTGCGTAGACTGCGTCTTCTGTTGAACGGCCCTTTTGAAAGCCAAATTGGCTCTTGCTGAGAACTCCATTCTTCATGAGATAATCAGTAATTCTTACATGTATTAGCTTTTCTAGAATTTTGGAGAAAGCTGTCAGCAAAGAGATAGGTCGATAGTTAGTTAGTTCAGCTTTATCGCCCTTTTTGTACAGGGGCTTCACAATGGCATACTTAAGTCTACTGGAAACAACACCTTTCTGAAGGGAAGCATTGAAAATATGACAGAGAATGTCCCTTATCAACACACAAGAATATTTTAATAAATTACTAGATATATTATCAACCCCTGCAGAGTTCGTACTTTTTAGAGACACGATGATTTTTTGAATTTCTTCTACAGTACAGGATTAAGGTGCATTTCTGAAATTGTGTTTGAATATACTGCTTGACAAAGAGTTACAGCTTCATCAACATTGGGCTTGCAACCAATCTGTTGAGTTTCTGATAGGAAGTGTTTATTAAAAATCTCAGCCACCGTTTTGGGGTTATCTACTAGGGAACCTTCATATCTGATTTTATTTACATCTTCTTTGCTTCTTGTATCTTTTCCTGTTTCTTTTTTTACAATGCTCAAATTGTTTTTATTTTATTATTAGAATTATCTATTTTCTTCTCATAATAAAGGGCTTTTGATTTCTGTATTAGTTTCTTCAAAATCTTTACAGAATCTTATTGCAGAATAAGTTTCCCTTTCGGTTTTACATGAGTGTTTTATACCTTTTGTAATCCAAGGCTTACTTACAGAATTGGAAGCGCTGTTTCTGACCCATTTCTTGGGAAATATTTCTTCAAAAAGCGCACAGAATTCATTTATAAAACAGTTAAATTTACTATCAACATCATCATGGCTATAAACTAAAGACCAATCCATTTGCTGCAACCTGTGGTTGAAAGTTCCTTTTGCCTCTTCATTCATTACTCTTATGAATTTCCATTGAGGAAATTCTTTTTTGAACAGATTAACGTCAAAAAGAGTGAGAATTTGTCCATCATGATCTGAAAGCCCACTTATAACCTGCCTGACAATATAATTCTGATGTCTACTTACATCTAAAAAAATGTTGTCTATCATAGTTTGGCACTCGGATGTAATCCTTGTTGGGAAGTTTATTACTGATGTCAGATTATTTAAGGTCATCACAATCTCAAAGTCTATTTTATTCTTATTTTCTGTCAAAGTTTATATTGAAATCACCTAAAACTACAATATCCTTCGCTTTTGAAAGTAACCCTGACAGAAGGAGTTCCATTGAATGCAGAAAAGTTTTTGTGTCACCTGAAGGAGATCTGTAGACAGCCAACACTATTATTGGGTGGAATTCAGTTATTATTTCTGTGGCAAATGCCTCAAATTGTTGTTCCACTCAATATTTCTTAATATCTATAGCTTTGTATGCTACACTGTCCTGAACATAAATTGCTACTCCACCTTTATCTTTACTTTCCCTACAGTAGTATGTTACTAAACTATAACCTACTGTAGATGGCAAGGCATATTTTTCAGTAACATGGTGCTCAGTTAAGCACAAAATCTGAGCATTATTTATACTGTCCATTTCACTAATGTTAATAAGGAGTTGATCTGTTTTGGTTAAGAGGCCCCTTATATTTTGATGAAAGAAAGTGATGCCTTCCTCTTGCTTTTTCATTCTATTAGTGCTGTTACCTGAGTGAGGATCCATTGGAATCTGTCTTTAGACGGGAGAGAGGAGACACTTGACACTACCTACTGTTGTCCCTTCTTTTTCTTCAGGCTCACACATAAAAAATCGTTGAGATGAGGAGGCGGCTCAGCATTTCTTCTGTCCAACAGCCTTCTATTTGTTGTTGATGGTGACGCTTCAAATGTTGGTTCTGCCACTACTGCTGTGTTTCCTTGTGAACTTGGAGTCTTCTCGTTTTTCGTATTTTCATCTAAAATAATATTTGGGTGATGAGTAACAGTAGTTCTTTTGTCGTTGAAATCGATGTCCACTGTTCTTTCTGTTAAAATTTCGTCTTTTTTTACATGTTTTGCTGGTGTTGATGATGTTTCTAATGAAATTTTTTGAAGTGTTTTCGTTTTGGAGTCAGGCTTGTCAGATATTCTTTCCAGAAGCCATTCAGGTGAAGTCCGTGTTGCGTGTGGAATCAACGTCCAATACTGCTTACATCAACGCATTTCACGTTTTTAAAATGTCTGCAGATTTTTTCAAACTGATTGTTGGCACTTTTTATTTCCCTGTTTACACATGACCATCTTACAAGATCATAGCGATGCGGAATATTGACAAGTATTACATTAGTGTGAGTGAGGTTCCTGAGACACTGTTTAAGATCACGCCTCGCACTCGCTGTTTCATTTTTGTAGACGTCGTTTGCGCCTCCCAGAAGTACAACGAAGTCTTTATCATGCAGATTTTTTGCCTCTGCGGATACGGCCATTTTTTTAATTTCGCTAAGTGGGCTCCCGGTTTCACTATACCGCACGAAAATGTTTTAGTTAATTCTTTTAGTTTACTCGCAAGTCCACGACCATGGCTGTCTGAAAACACAAACAGTTTCCTGTTATTGGAGTTCACAATGTGCGAATCGTTTTGTATTATTTTACTAAACACTTCGGCATAATTTTTGGTCTGCACATTTACATTGACCTCATTCACAGTTGTTTGCGTCAGTAAATTTTCTTCTTTTACCTTATTCCTCACAGTGCCGTTTTGCTTTTCCCATCGTTTATGCGAACTGTAAGTTGGATTTTCACTATCGGCGGTCGAAAGTACTTGAAATGTGTTTTCGTGCACAAAGTTTGCGTAACTTTCGCAGGTTTTCCGAATTTGTACTTTGGTCTTGCTGTTTTTGCACTTTACATTTGACCACTTTTCCGCAACGGACGAACTAACTCGCGCAAGTTTTAGCGTGCTCAGTTCACTATTTTCTTGTTGTATTTTCGAAATGTCCGTTTTCAAACTGCCGATTATGAACTGTAAGCTCGTTATGCGTTCAGTCAGTGTCTTGATTTCCTTACAATTTTCACACGATTTCTTTTTTACGGCAAAATTTATGTTTTTCTGGAATGACACTTGCTTAACTTTTACTGTAGCCGCCATCTTGATACATCTGACGATAACTCCCCATCCAAGATAACATGTTATGTCCTCCTTACCAAAAAGGCCTAAGCCTTCATAAATTTCACTTGATACCCCACATGATCATGCTTTTGGCAGGAAGCATTGGTGTGGTACTGAGTCAAATGCTTTTTGGAAATCAAGAAATACTGCAACTATCTGAGTGCCTTGATCCAAAGCTTTCAGTATGACATGTTAGAAAAGTGTGAGTTGGGTTTCACATGATCAACGTTTTTGAAACCCATGCTGGTGGGCATTGAGGAGGTCATTCTGTTCGAGATACCTCGTTATGTTTAAGCTCAGAATATGTTCTATGAACCTACAACAAATTGTTGTCAAAGATATTGGATGGTAGATTTGTGGATCACTTCCACTACCTTTCTTGTAGACGGGTGTGACCTGTGCCTTTTTCAAGAACTGGGCATGGTTTTTTGTTTGAGGGATCTATGACAGACTATAGTTAGTACAGAGGATAACACAGCCACAAATTCAGTATGGAACCTGACAGGCATTCCATTGGGCCCTTGAACTTTGTTCAATTTTTAACGATTTTTGCTGTTCGTCAGCACCATTGACACTAACACTTAATTCATTCATCGTTCAGTGGTACAAGGATTAAATTAGGGCAGTTCTTCTGGGTTCTCCTTTGTAAAAGAACATTTGAAAATGGAGTTAAGCATTTTAGCTTTTGTTTTGCTACCCTCAATTTCAGATCAGCCTCATTCACTAGGAACTGGACAGCAACTTTGGTGCCTCTAACAGCCTCTACATATGACCAGAATTTCTTTGGGTTTTGTGAAGGATCACTTGACAAATTCTGCTATAGTAGTTGTTGAAGGCATTACGCTTTGCTTTCTTGGCAGCCAAATGCGTTTCACTCAGCATCTCTCTATTTATAGCCCTATGGTTTGTTTTACACCTATTATGCAGTAATCTCTGTTTCTTCAGAAGTTTCTTTGTAATGACTATATAACATGGAGGTTCCCTCCCATTATGAACTGTTCTACTGGGTACATATCTATCCAGTGCATGGTCAATTAATCTTTTAAACTTGAGCCAGAGTTCCTCTACATGCTCCTGCCCTGTACTGAAAATTCCAAATTCCTCACTGATATATGACACTACTGATTTTTTTATCTAGTTTGCTGAACATCTATATCGTTCTGCTTGTTTTATTCATCCGTTGTACTTTGCTAATCATTGTTGCTCCAACTGTGTCATGGTCACTGATACTAGTTTTGATGCAGACAACCTCAGAGAGGTCATATCTATTTGTTACTATTAGATCCAGTATACAGGGTGATTCAAAAAGAATACCACAACTTTAGGAATTTAAAACTCTGCAACGACAAAAGGCAGAGCTAAGCACTATCTGTCGGCGAATTAAGGGAGCTATAAAGTTTCATTTAGTTGTACATTTGTTCGCTTGAGGCGCTGTTGACTAGGCGTCAGCGTCAGTTGATGCTTAGATGGCGACCGCTCAACAGAAAGCTTTTTGTGTTATTGAGTACGGCAGAAGTGAATCGACGACAGTTGTTCAGCGTGCATTTCGAACGAAGTATGGTGTTAAACCTCCTGATAGGTGGTGTATTAAACGTTGGTATAAACAGTTTACAGAGAATGGGTGTTTGTGCAAAGGGAAAAGTTCTGGACGGCCGAGAACGAGTGGTGAAAATGTAGCACGCATCCAGCAAGCATTTGTTCGCAGCCCAGGAAAATCGACTCGCAGAGCTAGCAGAGAGCTGCAAATTCCACAATCAACTGTATGGAGAGTCCTACGAAAAAGGTTAGTTATGAAACCTTATCGTCTGAGTACCTGAACGTCAACTACCCGAGGCGATGGATCGGTCGCCAGGCAGCCCGTGACAGAGCACTTCATCACTGGCCTCCAAGAAGCCCTGATCTTACCCCCTGCGATTTTTTCTTATGGGGGTATGTTAAGGATATGGTGTTTCGGCCACCTCTTCCAGCCACCATTGATGATTTGAAACGAGAAATAACAGCAGCTATCCAAACTGTTACGCCTGATATGCTACAGAGAGTGTGGAACGAGTTGGAGTATCGGTTTGATATTGCTCGAGTGTCTGGAGGGGGCCATATTGAATATCTCTGAACTTGTTTTTGAGTGAAAAAAAACCTTTTTAAATACTCTTTGTAATGATGTATAACAGAAGGTTATATTATGTTTCTTTCATTAAATACACATATTTAAAGTTGTGGTATTATTTTTGAATCACCCTGTATTTCGATCATGAGTGGGGTTCCTAACTATCTGCTCTAGGTAGCTAACAGGCAGGAATTTTTGTAAGGTTTCAAGGATATCTTATACTGCCCACACTGACAAAACTGTACCTGGTCCACACAAGTTGATTTGAGCAATGGACTACAGATTTTTCCTACAAATTCTGCAAAATGTGTAACACCCACTTGTACATTAGCAGAGCCACAATCTGCTGGTGTTCGCACCATCCCAGTTGAGCAGAGAAAGTCTTGAGAGTTTCCTTTGGTTTTCAGGCATCAGCAAGTTTTAGTTGCTACAAGTATAGTGAAGGATTGGACTAATAACCACATTGGAAAGCTTAATCAATTACACTACGAAAGACCTTGTGTGTGGAAACTGACCCATGAGCATAACATGAACAAGAATGTAAACAACACGGTGTACAAACAGATGGTTGAAACATTTGTAGACGGTATTCCAACTCTGAGCCAAAGTGTTTTATCTACACTGCAGAATTTCAAATAAGGTTTCAGAAAATAAATTTTTTGTTTGTGTGGCCATGTACTTTTTAGTTACATTATAATTATTGAAGGTATTTTAATTATGTCTTTGCCTCTACAAGGACATGAGTATTTTGTCACCAAATACATTTCGTTTTATTCAAATAAAATATGAAACATGTATTTACAGTTTGGCTTGCTTTCTAGATTTAAACACAGTTTATTACAAAAGATGTTGATATACTTATGATATTTTATGTCCGATTTTTGCTCACAGTAGGAAACAATGTCTGCTTGCTCTTTTTTGTAGTGTTCTCATGTTTGACACTGTTGTTTTCCCCATAATCCCACTCTGCGTTGCAGAACTATGCATTTCTTGATGTTAGACATGTCATGTTACACTCCAGAAACTGTTCAATACAAATCAGAAGACATTTCCTGGTGTGAAAGAAAGTCGGACAAGAAATACCGTAAGTAAAATCAACATCTTTTGTAACAAACTGTTTTTATATCTAGAAAGCGAGCCAAATAGTGAATACATTTCATTATAGGTTACTGACTAGGCCTTAACTTTAATAACACAAACTGTATTTTGTGACAAAAATACACTTTATCTTGTAGTTGGGAAGACAGATGTAAAATATCTGCAGTAACTTCAGAACAAAGCTCAGGAAGGCGTGTGCTTCTTTAAAGAAGAAAATGGGGGAGGGGAATGAATTGTATAAACCAACTATGGTGAGTGTCTATAAAAAGTTGCTTCTACTGTGTTCATTATTGTATTAACCATTACAGTGTTGAGTCCAGTATTTTACAGATATTACGAATTACTATTCTTTACAAATAGGAAACAAAGAATAGTGTTGTGAAATACCTGTGCAGTAAGCAGTCTGTCTTCATCTGACAGGGAATTAATTACATGTGGTGTTCCTCAAGGTTCCAACTTGGCTCCATTGCTTTTTCTTGTGTACATGAATGACCTCTCGTCTGTTACAGTGACAGATGCTAAGTTTGTTTTGTTTGCAGATGATACAAACATTGCAATAAATAGCAAGTCCAGTACACATTTAAAAATGGGTGCTAATCAAATTTTCACTGACACTAATAAATGGTTTAAAGCTAATTCACTGTCATTAATCTTTAAAAGATCCATTATATGCAGTTCAGAACCTGTAAGACATTTCCTTCCAACATGGGTATAAGATACAAAGACATGCAGATCAAAGAGGTTGACAGTGTTAAATTTCTGGGATTACAATTCGATAACAGGATCAGTTGGTAAGGGAATACCACAGAACTGCTGAAGCACCTAAACAAGTCTGTATAGCAGGTCAGCAACTGGAAGCAGTTAATTCCATAAATTATCTGGGAGTACGTATTAGGAGTGATTTAAAATGGAATGATCATATAAAGTTGATCGTCGGTAAAGCAGATGCCAGACTGAGATTCATTGGAAGAATCCTTAGGAAATGCAATCCGAAAACAAAGGAAGTAGGTTACAGTACACTTGTTCGCCCACTGCTTGAATACTGCTCAGCAGTGTGGGATCCGTACCAGATAGGGTGGATAGAAGAGATAGAGAGGATCCAATGGAGAGCAGCGCACTTCGTTACAGGATCGTCTGGTAGTCGCGAAAGCGTTACAGAGATGATAGATAAACTCCAGTGGAAGACTCTGTAGGAGAGACGTTCAGTAGCTTGGTACGGGCTTTTGCTGAAGTTCCAAGAACATACCTTCACTGAGGAGTCAAGCAGTATATTGCTCCCTCCTACGTATATCTCGCGAAGTGACCATGAGGATAAAATCAGAGAGATGAGAGCCCACACAGAGGCATACCGACAATCCTTCTTTCCACGAACAATACGAGACTGGAATAGAAGGGAGAACCGATAGAGGTACTCAAGGTACCCTCCGCCACACACCATCAGGTAGCTTCCGGAGTATGGATGTAGATGTAGATGTAGATTTGCAGTGAGAATGATGTCAGATGTGGGAGATGTAAATATACGAGGGTCGGTCAAAAAGTAATGCCTCCCATTTTTTTTCTACTTAAAGAAATTAAGTTAAGTGAAAAATTTGAATTTGGCGCCATTCCTCAAACCTTCTTCTGCAATCCACTGCAGTAGTAACTTTCTGTGTCTACAGGTGACAGCACAGCAGAAGTTTGTAAGATGGCCGACATCGATGTTCGTTTGAGACAGCGTTGTGTGATTGAATTCTTGAATGCAGAAGGTGAAACGCCCATACGCATTCATGAAAGACTGAAGAAGGTGTATGGTGTTGTGATAGTGGATGTCAGCACTGTTAGACGATGGGTTCGTCGTTGTAAGGAAGCTGAAGGGCAAACACCGTTGACTGACGAAAAGCGGAGCGGCAGGCCGGTGAGTGCAGTGACTCCACACAACATTCAGCAAGTTGATGACATCATTCGTGGTGACCGTCGGGTGACTGCAGATGAAGTGTGTCGCATTATTTCTCTTAGTAAAGGCAGTGTGATCACGATTATTAAACAATTGGGGTACTCAAAAGTTTGTGCACGGTGGGTTCCAAGAATGTTAACCGATCAGAATAAAGAGGCAAGGAAAACAATAGCCTCCCAACACTTGCAGCGCTTCCGTTTGGAGGGAGATGAGTTTCTGAAAAAAATTGTGACCGGGGACGAAACATGGGTGCATTTTTTTGAACCCGAATCAAAGAGGCAGTCAATGGAGTGGCGTCACACAAGCTCGCCGAGGAAGAAAAAATTCAAAACTGTGCGATCGGCAGGGAAAGTTATGGCAACAGTTTTCTGGGATACAGAGGGTGTGATTCTGGTTGATTTTTTGGAGCAGGGATGCACAATAAATTCTGTTCAATACGTCACAACCCTCAACAAACTTAAAGCACGTCTTCAGCGAGTTCGCCCAACAAAATCAATGGCAGATGTTCTTCTTTTGCATGACAATGCAAGACCACACACCAGTCGTCACACCTCTGACGAGATTGTCAAAATTGGATGGGAAGTTTTGCCTCATCCCCCATACAGCCCTGACCTGGCACCATCAGACTTCCATCTGTTCGGGCCACTAAAAGAAGCTCATCGTGGGATTCATTTTGAAGATGAGGAGGCTGTCAAAACATCTGTGCGTCAATGGCTTAGGAAGCAGAGCTGTGATTTTTACCGTGCTGGGATACATGCCCTTGTTCAAAGATGGACCAAAACTGTAGAGATGGGCGGAGATTACATTGAAAAATGACAAAATGATCCTCAATGTTGTGGTTTTCAACCTATGTAATTGCATTTAAATTTGCTGACAATTAAACGTAGAAAAAAAAAATAGGAGGCATTACTTTTTGACTGACCCTCGTATTTAAAAAATGCATACTTTGCTTACTTTAATTCAGCTATGTCATACGGCGGTCATATTCTGGGGTAACTCGTCAAAACGAGCAAAAGTTTTTTTTAGTGTGCAAAAGCGTGTAATAAGCCTCATTTAAGGTAAATGTAAATTCAAGAACATCATGTACAAACCTGTTCAAGGAACTCTGTACTGTAACCACTGCTTCTCTGTATAGTTATTCCTTAATTAAATTTTTTGCAAGCAATGTAGCTCTGTTTTCGACCAATAGCTCAATACATAGTATCAACACAGGGAATAATAACAATCTTGGTACAAAAAAGGGTCCAGTATTCAGGAACACACATTGTCAATAAATTGCCAGCAACCATTAGAACCTTGCTTTCGGAGAAAGCAAACTTTAAACAGAATTTGAAAGACTTTTTGATAGGCAACTCCTTCTACTCTATAGACGAATATCTTAACAGGGACTATTATACGAGCTTAAGTACAAATGTCTGTTAGATTTCAGTTTTGACAACACGTGGTCACAGCAGTCAAGATTAGGTAGTTTGTGTATGAAAAATGTATTAAAAGTGCTAACTGTGTTTCATTCTGACAGTGTATTAATACTGTAAGTATTACGAGTTCCAGTTTGCTGTTATGTATTCACCTATTTTGGTAACCTCCTGACAAATGATCATGGTAGTGAGTATTATATTCAAATGTTTTTTATGTTATTCTTTCTGACTTGTTCCGCACGTACGAGAATCATCTCATTTTTGGGTCTATGCAACGAAAACGCAATCTAATCGAATCTACCGAAGGATCAAGAATGTCCTCTCCCTACTGTATTGTACCTTTGCAGTTCTCAGAGCAATATCCACTATTCTGCATGAAATTCACATGTCTGGTATGTTGTCTTTCGACAATCCAACTTGTGCCACTTTTCTTTCGAGAAACATATCAATGCATAGCGCACAAATCGCCAGCGACAGCCGCAGTTTTTCTTCCTAATATTGACCATATTAATTTCTTATCGACGATATAAATGCATTCTAAAATTCAAAAATGTACAACAATAAAGTAATACCTAAAAACGTCGCACTGTACAATGTAATGTCGGTCAGAAAAAGTCACAAGTACCGAAATCCGTCGACTGTGGCCTCTGACCTGTCGAGCATTCACCGCATTTCGTGCTCTGGATCCAAGGATAGATATCGAAAATCTACCAATTTATGCCACACACGAAGTGATCCGGCTTCCAGGCAGATCTCCGACACTAGATCCGATGGGCAGGACCTGCACATTAGTGGAAAACGACGGAACTGAGATCGGTGGGCCGTCATCAGTCAAAAATATCCGCGAAACCTGTCCGTGGTTCTGACGTTGCCAGGTATTCTCTGGCGCTAATCAGGTCATATCTGCTGCTGCTCTGTTGTTGGCTTGTAGTTCAAAAATGGTTGAAATGGCTCTGAGCGCTATGGGACTTAACATCTGAGGTCATCAGTCCCCTAGAACTTAGAACTACTTAAACCTAACTAACCTAAGGACATCACACACATCCATGCCCGAGGCAGGATTCGAACCTGCGACCGTAGCGGTCACGCGGTTCCAGACTGTAGCGCCTAGAACCGCACGGCCACACTGGCCGACCTGGCTTGCAGATCCACTTTGTTTCGTTCTTCGCTAAATGACCACCACAGCATGATTTTCAGGAAACAATGTCACTTACTTCTTGCAGTAACTATTTCTCAAACAAAACTCTTGTGACAGGAATAACGAATTTTGTAAATGTGGCTTGTACTCATTAGGTAAACTGGTGAGTAGAACGGAACCAAACGATTCGTCTTCTTTCAAACTGAAGCCACTCAATTATATTTAATAATTCTGTCCCACAGATGAGAAATGTTCTAGATATGTCACTAAAAGGGTTGTCAGAATGCCTATTCCTCTTCATAGCTGGTCCTAATAGACTTCTCTGAGTCTGTTGCATCCTGTTGTGTATTTGTACGCTGAAAAGCCAAAGAAACTAGTACACCCGACTAATATGGTGTAGGGCCCCCATGAGCACGCAGAAGTGCCACAACACAACATGGCATGGACTCGACTACAATATGAAGTAGTGCTGGAGGGAACTGACACCATGAATCCTGCAGGGCTGTCCATAACTCTGTAAGAGTACGCGGGGACGGAGGTCTCTTCTGAACAGCACATTGTGAGGCATCCTAGATATGCTCAATAATGTTCATGCCTGGGGAGTTTGGTGGCGGAAGCGTTTAAAGTCGGAAGAGTTATCCTGGAAGCACTCAATAGCAATTCTGGACGTGTGGCGTATCGCATTGTCCAGCTGGAATTGCCGAAGTCCGTTGGAATGCACAATGTACATGGATGGATGCAGGTGATCAGACAGGATGCTTACGTATGTGTCACCTGTTGGAGTCATATCTAGACGTATCATGGGTCCCATATTACTACAGCTGCACATGCCCCACACCATTACAAAGCCTCCATCAGCTTCAACAGTCCCCTGCTGACATGCAGGGTCCATGGATTCATAAGATTGTCTCCATACCCATCACGTTCATCTAGTCGATACAATTTGAAATAGACTCATCCGAGCAGGGAATATTTTTCCTGCCATCAGCAGTCCAGTGTCAGTGTCGAGCCGCCCAGGGAAGGCGTAAAGCTTTGTGTCATGCAGTCATCGATGGCTCATGAGCAGGCTGTTGGCTCCAAAAGCCCATATCAATTATGTTTCGTTGAATGGTTCACACATAGACATAGACATGGCCCAGCATTGAAATGTGCAGCAATTTGCGGAAGGGTTGCAGTTCTGTCACATTGAACGATTCTCTTCAGTCGTCGTTAGTCCCATTTTTGCAGGATCTTTTTCCTGCCGCAACGTGGCGGAGATCTGATGTTTTACAGGATTCCTGATATTCATGGTACACTCGTGAAAAGGTCATATGTAAAAATCGCCACTTCATTGCTACCTCAGAGATGTAGCGTCTCATCGCTCATGCTCCGATTATAACACCACGTTCAGACTCACTTAAATCTTGATAACCTGCCATTGTAGCAGCAGTAACCGATCCAACAACTGTGCAAGGCACTTGTCTTATATTGACGTTGCCGAACACAGCGCTATATTCTGCCTGTTTACACAATTCTTTATTTGAATACGTATGCCTATAACAGCTTCTTTGGCGCTTCAGTGTAGTATTTGAATGGTGCACGTAAATTGTCAGATAAAATTATCTTTCCTTTTATGGTACACGCATTGATTTCATTTGTTTGTCTATCCATATTTAATGACCTATGTTTCGACGAGATGTTAATCACAAATGTTCTTCCCTTTTTCCATAACTGTCCATTGAAGATGTAATGAGATTTAATGCTATCTTTCTATAAATATTTCGCTCAGTGTGTGTCACTAAGGGGGTTAAAGTAAAACTTATTAATAAAAATGGGCTTTGCTTCTGTTCATCTAGGGGCAGATTTAGTTACCTGAAATGCGTCACTTTAATATTCAGTAAAACTGCAGAATGGTTGCTGACAGCTGGTCAAAATTCCACTAACTGCTAATTTGAAACATATCTGCAGATTTTTAATGTTCAAATGTGTGTGAAATCTTATGGGACATAACAGCTAAGGTCATCAGTCCCTAAGCATACACACTACTTAAATTAAATTATCCTAAGGACTCGAACCTCCGCCGGGACCAGCCGCATGGTCCATGCAGATTTTTAATCACTAACACTATTACCAGTGATTTCAGTTTTCACAAGTCAAATTTATTGTCCAATCAACTCGTGGAATTGTTTGGTGAGCAACACAAGCTATTGTGCAGCAAGAAATGATATGACAGGAGTTCCGATGGTGGATAACAACACACCATAAATTTAATAAACTAATAAACTAGCTGTAAAAACACCAGACTGTGTCCAAGCTACAAATTCCGACAAAATATCCTCACTCGAACCGACACAACTATTAATCGTTCTGTAAGTCGATCAGATATGGAATTCAAATGACGTTTCCACTAACTGCTGTAGCACGGTCCAAACTGAGTCCAAATAATTCCAAGTCCTGTGATTGCACCAGAAACTAAGTCGAAAACTGCACAAAATACGTCAGTCCACACGAAACGCGAAGTATTTTCAAACACCTATGTCGCGGCTGGATCACCGCTCATACTGACCTAAAGAACTCAAAACCAGATGGACCAACCATGAGGCTCTGACAGCCAGATAGCCACTAGGATCCGATAGACAAACTATGTGGAACCTGGCCGCAGACATTTCAAAGCCTCTGTCACCCCTCCAAAGACTAACCCCTTCTCTAACTGAAACTTTCCTAGCAGATCAAAACTGTGTACCAGACCGAGACTGGAACTCGGGACCTTTGCCTTTTGCAGGTAAGTGCTCTACCATCTGAGCTACCCAAGCACGACTCGCGCCCCGTCCTCACTGCTTTACTTCCGCCAGTACCTCCCTTCTCTAACTCTCAGCATCTCCCATCTATTTTCGTAATTTTTAGGTAATACCGTGATACTTCTGAAGAGCATAATCATAGTAGTACCGAAACCAAGCCCAGATTTATTTATTAAAGGTTCCAGGAACTGATTGGTTGTTTACTAACAGTTGAAAATAAAAAATGTTGGGTATATGAAAGGTTTGTCCAATACCAGTAATGAAGTAATTGTATTACGATGAGTCATTTGTAAATCGTTATCGAACGATAAAATTAATTTAGAGTACTTCTGCAGATTATTTGAACATGAAAATGTGCATTGAGATGAACAGTACTTAAAACATTAAATATCAAGCGTTCCTGGGGTGCAAATAAATCTTCTCTTACTACTATTATAAAATTTAAATTCAGTTATCATAGCAAAAATTTATAATTAAGAGTGTATTCTATGCAATTTCACATAAAGCTTGTGGAATGAGACTGGTTTCTGTAAATGACGATACGTTAATAATACTCACCAATTAGAGGAACTGTCAAAGGTTAGGTTGAGATTACCATTACTTAGAAAGTTTAACTACATATTGTCATTTTCAGTAAAACTTTTTCAGGTATTTGACCGCGTGATCATGTTATTACGCATAGCAACGTTTGGACAATTGCAGTAGTAACCAAATAACAGTAGGGCGATGGTGTCACACATTTCTTAAAGTTTAACTGAAGATGACTTAGCTGTGATAGCCTTCCCAGTACGTTTTGACACTTTACAAAATATTTATATATATTTTATACATGTGAAACAAGCAGAAGACTGAGATGAAAGCAGTAAAAAGTGAAAGATTGTGATTATTTTCTTCTTTGCCACAGTAACTATTTAAGCGAATAAATAAACATGAAGAAAACAGAATGAACAACTTTTCATGTGGCAACTGTGGAATATGATTTGGGATGGTGAGTGAAAATATATAATGGTAAGAAATGTTTGACAATGCATGCTTGTCGCCATATGCTAAGTGTCATTTATCTTTTCTGAATGGCGCGTATCGAGAATGATGGTAATTTGCAAATTTTCAATGCATTCAGAAAAGCAACTGCAATTCATACCTTTTCCATTCAATCTTTGACGCCCAACATTTTATCTTTGATAAGTATAGGTTATCATCTTTGGACGTTCACGCTTGCCGGTGGAAGTTTGTTGGAGGGAATAGAAAGTGTGCATTGTTTTATTATACGTTTCTTGTGTGGTGTCTGGTAGCGAGGTTTACCCTACCTGTGAAGATGTCGTACAAAGGGCCACAAAAAGTCCAGAAGGTGATGGTGCAGCCCATCAACCTTATCTTCCGATATTTGCAAAACCGATCGCGAGTGCAAGTATGGTTGTTCGAGAACGTCTCTCTTCGTATAGAAGGCCATATTGTGGGATTCGATGAGTACATGAACTTGGTGCTAGACGACGCCGAAGAGTATCATACGAAGACGAAGGCAAGAAAAAGTCTTGGAAGAATAATGATGAAAGGCGATAATATTACCTTGATTCAAAATGTCAACCCACAGTCTATGGGGGCAATGTGAAAGACAAACTGCCTGTTGCCAAAATCGGCGTCCGTGTGGATTGCTGCCGATACAGTGCATAGTGTGTGTTTGTGGAACTGTCAGACTTCCAGTGTGGAACTAAAGTTTGTGTTTTTTCAAGCGCTTATTATTTAATTACATTTCCATTACCAGAGACTGAAAATGTGGACCAACCTTGTCAAAGGCAATTCGAAGTCTTATCATACGCATAATACTTGTCGAAATATGTAATTATTGTGATTTGTTTGATCGGAGGTGTGATGTTTCTATATCTTCTTTTTTTTTCTTAGTACAGTTTTTCTAACGAGTGATTAAATGTGGATTAAAATACTGTAATAAGCTTCACAGCAAATTAATATTATAATTCACAATGAGTAAGACCCACAAGAACCATAGTTTTTATAAGATTTAATTTATTTAGACAATGGTAACATTCGGGAAATCTTTCAGAGCTGAACTAATTCGTAAGTGACTTGATGTGTAGAGTGCAGTGCAGGGTACAAGACAACCTGGGTCATTATACTGCTGAATGTACAGAGAGTAGGCTTTCCCTTTGCTTTAGCCAATTTAAACTATAGGTTAGTTGTTATGCAACTAGTAAAACAAGCAGCCACATGCACTTCTCAGAACTTACATTTGTGTGTATCAATGTGTGAATAATAGTTTGCAATATGATGTTCACTGCATAGTTTACCTGATAACTGGTTCACATTCACTTTTAAAACATTTGTGCTGTCAGCCATTTTATTTTGTGTGTGTGTGTGTGTGTGTGTGTGTGTGTGTGTGTGTGTGTGTGTGAGAGAGAGAGAGAGAGAGAGAGAGAGAGAGAGAGAGAGAGACAGACAGACTTGAGAATAGTTTCTTTAGCTGTGAGGCCAATGTTTCTTGTAGCGAGATAAAGATCTACTCAGTTATTTTTTGCATGTCTCTGAAAACAAACTTTAATAAACATGGGAAAGCTATTGTTGAAGGTTAAATGAATATCCTTCTTTCATTTTTTGATGTAGGAATTTTTTCGCCGTGCTTCAGGTGTAGTAAGTATACAGATCTGCTTAGCTAGGGGTGTATATTTAGTTTAATGTTGTCACCATCTGTATGTCAAAAAGTGTGTGCGCGCACACAGTTTTTATTTACAGACAAGGCAGAATCATGTCCGAACAAATTGAAATAAGAATTGATTTTTGTAAGTCGATAAAACTAATTAGTGAGCAAAAGATTGCAGTATAAACAATTGCTAAATTCTCCCTTCATTTTTCTAAGGTGGGGTCTGAACATCAGATAACCAGGTGGTTTTCAGTCATTTTCATCTTGGCACACCCTTTCCACATTGGAATGATAAGTACTCCAATCCTAATTTTTTGCCGCCATCCATCATGACTATCACAAGTCTTCCTAATTTAAACACAAAGTAAATTTAATTAGTATAGTAACTGTATTACTTGCTGGGGACTAGTGCAGCAGGGGATACAATCCGTCGGCTTTGAACAATGACGTCACAAGTCGCCAGAGAGCATGTATTACAGAGATGAAAGAGCTGAGGAGAATGTTGAGAAACAAAGGAATGCGAGAGAGATAAACATTGATCTTGTCAAAAGCATAAGTGTGTTTTGACTTTAAATTAAAAAAAAATCTCACGAGATAGAATAAACTGATCCTACTTTATTAAGCAGCTCCCTTCAGTACCTAATAAGTGTTTTTTGGCTTTTTTAAAAAAAAAATCTCACGAGATAGAATAAACTGATCCTACTTTATTAAGCAATATCTTGTCAAAAGCCGAGAAGCGATTCTTCTTAGTGTTCTAGCTCCCTTCAGTACGTAATAAGAGTTTTTTGGCTTTTTTAAAAAAAAAAAAAAAAAAATCTCACGAGATAGAATAAACTGATCCTACTTCATTAAGCAATCAGTAAAGAAACGAAACTGAAACATAACAGCAAAAGCTTTTAGATTTACATTCAATTATTTTAATGATAGTGCTTATCAGAACACAGAACTGCTTTATTATCTATGCCTCGAAGTGAAGTCTTTACGATCTATGACTAAGGAATGACGTCATTGTTCAAAGCCGATGGATTGTATCCCCTGCTGCACTAGACCCACTTGCTGTGCGCTCTTGTAATCACATCTGAGGAAAAAGGGAATTTCTTATAAGTTATAGTATATGAGGATAAATTTAATTATATTAGAATTTTCAAAGTTTATCTTGTAATCATAACTATTTATTTCATAGTACAGTTATTTTTATAAAATCTAGAGATTTTTAACAAATTAGTTTTTTTTATGGAAGTGGCCAAAAAGGCATTCTATAGTTGGATGAAAAATTTAGTTGTGGATAGAGTAATATTTACACTCTATTAAGAAAGACATTTAAAGAAGAGAATTTTAACTGTAATTACTATTTGATGGAAGCTCTGTGTGTATGATGATGCACTAGCTCATGGCAGAAACCTTTTTTTTTGTGAAGAAATAAAATGAAACCATTGACATGGTTAAGACAAGTGTAGTTTGAACACATGATGCTGCTAATCAATTTAAACATAGGTACAAAAGAAATAAGTGATCTAAAAAAGTATTATTGAGATGTCTTAGTTATTCTAGAGGTAACGCCTATTACACCAATGATGTCACTAACACATGGTGAGGAAAAAAATAACTGGAGTGGAAATGTCAAAATGGAATAATGTTCGGATTTAAGAGTGTGTGTTCATTGCTCAATAACCTGCTATAAGATGATGTGGCGCACCCGCAGTCGTCTTGCAGGTACATCTGTTTTGAGTTAGGCATTTTGATTACTTTTCACAGTATATTACCATGTAAATTTGTTGTAAATAACCCACTACAGTTTAAAAGGGACAATTTATTTTATTTATCGTATCAAAGACATCACCATTTTACAAAAAAAAAATTATATTACAATGCAAGAGAAGCAGTTATAATACAATAATACATGGTTATAAGGTAAATTAACTACAATAATATAGAAAAGTATGTGACATATAATCATAAGCGCTAAGGATGCGAAACAGAGCGATTTTTATATCCCACGTGAAGCCCAATACACTGCAGCTTGAATAGCCTTGTCATTTGCTTCAAATAGGTCTTGAGTCGAACACGGGTTCTTTAGTTTCCTGCAGACCAGTAGGTGTTGTGTGTCTTGCTGTTCTCCACACTCGCAGGGCTCGTCTGCACTGATGTAGCCCCATTTTTCCAAGTTTGCTCTACATCTTGATACGCTTGTTCGTAGTCTATTCAAGGCTTTCCAGGTCTTATATGGGAGTTCAGAGCCAGCTGTGGGTTCTTCCCTGGGGCTATTCCCTGGTCTTCCTGGGTCCACATTGTACCACAGCTCTTCTCGTCGTGCTCTAGGCGATAAAAGAGTTGCTTCAGTTGTTCGTAGGAAACTCTTCCTTGATTTAAGTCGGCGAGGTTGAAGATTGTATCCGAACATTGGATGCCTGGGATCTGTCTCCTGTTTGTTTCTCGATTTCTGCGGCAGTCCTTCTTCTGATGTCTGGCGGGGCTATGCCCATGAGGTGGTACAGCTGAAAAGGGACAATGATGTAAATAATTACTAAACCAGATGAAAATGACATTCATTACTCCACATTATGGTTGTCTTAAGCACAATGTTGCAGCTAAAATTTTTAATCAGTTAATAGTGATGTAAAATGTCTTAAAGATACCAAAGTTAAATTTGAAAACAAATTGAAAAATTTCTATTTCACTACTATTTGTATTACATGGAAGAACTTACTTTGTGATTGTAGGCATAATTAACCATCAACAGTACTTTTTAAAAGTGTAAGTGATGAGCATGTAACCATAGTTACATATGAATGTGTAATAAGAATGTAAAATAACTCGTTCTACATTATCAGAAACCATAGTCTTATACAGGACACTAGCTGCCCAAAATAACGGACAGCAGTACTTTATGGGGCAGAATAATTAATAGCCCCATTGGAAATTAACACATGAAATGCTGAACTAAGTTCATGGAAAAGAAGAAATGCTGTAAATCTAGGTATATGCCACAGTCCCGTAAACATAATTCACATAGGCATCATGAAGACAAGATTAGACTAATTATAACATGCACGTTGGTATTTAAGCAATTATTCTTCCTGTGATCTATATGTGAATGGAAAAGGAGAAAGCCCTAATAATTAGTACCATGAGACATACCCTTAGCCATGCTGTTCACAGTTGATTGTAGATGTGGAAGTATGATTGTGGCACTTGTTTACAGAACTACACAACAAGAAAATGGTAAATTTAACCCAGTCTCTCCCAAACCCATTTACATTTTTCGTAATTGGTGTTTGTTATATGAACCTACCTAATAGGCACCAGAGATTTGTCTATTTAAGCAGCTTATCTGACTAGTGCATCGTTTTTGTAACAAAGTTGCATTAAACATGGTTGGGTCATACTACAGATGAATCTTTTACTAAAATTTGAATTTTGCATTGCCATTCATTGGCTTCACCAGCTCTATCAAACTGTCACTTTCCAATGTAACCTACACCTTGTGCAATGCTACAGATGAGGCCACACTACATCTCTGGTTTTGGGGGAGACCACTATCACACACCAGTTATACAATTTGAATGCCAAAGTTTGGTCAGAAGTAACACTTACTTGATTCTAGAAGTCCATTAGTTTGTGCCTGTCACAACACTTTCCCTCTGACAGTCTGTCTGGTTTGTCAGTTTGTTTGCTGCACTCTTATTTCCTTTGGTGACAAGAAATTGGATTAGGTCAGAAGTCCTTGTCTCCAAGCATTAGATGTTAAATTTTGCTGTGTATGGGACACTTGTATACAATGAATTACTACATGTGCAGACAAAGTTGACACTCGGCGTGGTGGCTGATGGGAGCGACTGTACAGGCATTTCCAATTTATAGTTGCTCCCAAAAGCAAACACGCCAAGTGTCAACTTTTTCTGCGAGAATAATAATATCAAGTTGGTTATTTAATATTTTTCATGAGTGACTTGAACTACAATGACTTTCTCTTTGTTGAAGTAATTACATGATTGTCAGTCTTTTCTCTTTAAATCTATCAGAGATCTCTTTGTTTACCCATTTCATTGTTTTTCTTGCTCTCCCAGAAATTTTGTACATGTATCTCTCCATTTTTGCAGAGCCACTCTTGGTTTTTAAACAGAATTTGCATTGGAAGACCATGTATTACTGTCATAAACCAAACTATTAATACACGCTAATTGTAAACATTCCATTTTAGACACATCAGGCAAAGTTGTGTGAAATTTTTGGTTTTTAAAATTCAGTCTTAATCACACCACGTATGTTACAAGAACATAGGTGACCGGTTTCGGTCATATCACATGACCATCATCAGACCCATGGCATCCTTTGAAGATGGTAGGTAGAGCACTCTTCTCAGTTGCTGTGATGTTAACTGGTTGACATCACAGCAACTGAGAAGAGTGCTCCACCTACCATCTTCAAAGGATGCCATGGGTCTGATGATGGTCATGTGATATGACCGAAACCGGTCACCTATGTTCTTGTAACATACGTGGTGGGATTAAGACTGAATTTTAAAAACAAAGAAATTTAATCACTGATACAAAAATGTTTATTAAAATTGTTCAAAGTTGTGTGAATTGTTCCTGGCCATTTTATATTTTTATTGCTTATTTCTGTTTGTATCCATTCAGTAGTTGAGGCAAATAATATGTCATCAGCATCAGTGGGTCAGCACATAAATACATTTATCAAATGTTCACCCAAGAAAGGTGAAGAGTATTATGATATTATTTCTACTATTTTCAGGCATGACGACATATTGACTGTGAATTCTGCTCGTTGCTACATCTTGTACAGCAGCCAAAATGAATACAGCTTGCTAGTTATTTGGCTTTTTCTGTACACCACAATTACAACCTCTTGTTATAATATGGAATGTGTCAGTTTTACGAACGTATAGTACGAGGTTTGCCCAGAAAATAATGCACCACATTTTTTTCTTCACCAATTCTTTATTGAACATAATGAGAATTACACACACCAAAAGAATGGTGTTTTATGTACACATATTTTTCCATGCAATCTCCATCCATTTCTATGGCCTTCCTCCAGCATGAAACAAGGGCGTGTATGTCCTGTAGGTACTAATCCTTGTCCTGGTGGCGGAGCCAGTGCTTCACTGTGTGAATCACCTCCTCACCATCCTCAAAATGTCTCCTACAAATGGCATCCTTTAATGGTGAATGACATCAGCTCACTGCAACATGTCAGGTGTGACAGCCTCGGATGGTCTCCCCGACTGCTGCAAATCATGGAGCTCTGCCGAACCACCTTCCACTGAACTCACCCTCCGTGCCCAGCGACTAACTGATGCTATCTGTCAAAAGTGACGGAAACTTGACGCACTCACTCAGGAGACTTCAAATAATATATACGTAACGTTTCATATTAATAGCATTGTTTTCAGCCGAAAAAAAGTGCATTACTTTCTGTGTGGCCCTTGTATATTGTCTCACTGTAACATACTGATCATTCAAATAATATTTATCATGCATGCAGTGTTTTATACTTAACTATCCTTGATGTCTTCCTTTTTTCATAAACCTTCAGAAAATGTTCTGTGGAGGAGATTGATTTGCCAAGCAGATAGGCATTTGGTCTGTGTTTGAAGTTAATTTTGTTTGGGAATTCACAGTTCAAAAGTTGTCATATTGAGTAATCCACTGAAGTGCATAAGCAGTTATGGTTGCAGTTAAATTCTGAACATTTGAGGGTTCCTGCTTTATAAGTGCAGGGAAACAAACGTAACTCACTGGAAATTAGTCCCATCACTTGTTAATGTTATACGTGTGTTAACTTTATATCACAGCTTCATCATAACCCACACACTCCCAGCAAAAAAATCAATTATGTGTGCACACCATAGATAGAGGTGGCTGAATGATACACCACCCATTGTTACAGTGTATTTCCCCACCACTCGTCTTCTTATTTGCACACCATCCTAATAGAAATAAATGCAAATAAAGAGTAAGTATACGTCAGTTTGAAAGTAAGAATGCCAAATGAGAACATATGTCTAGTTTCCACTTGACACGATATCCATTATAGCTTTCTCATAGTCAGTGTGCACACTAACGGGACAACCATGGGTAAGTGATTATCTTCAAATAAGGTTCATAGTTTCTTATGTACAGTTGCTCCAGAATCCATCTTCTTGTGGCCATTCCATTCTCCCTATACATTTCCCACTTCTGCTTAGTAATGTGGTATAGTACGATTGCTGTATTGTGCAAAACAGTTTTGTCACTTCTCACAATGACAAGTAAAAGTTACGTTGCAGTTTAATCATTGGATATTGCGCTACCAAATTTCTCCAGTGCACACTCGTACTGTTTATTACTATAGCCACGCCATTTGTAAACCCTAAATTTATGATTTACATGTACAGCCACGTGAGGGATAACCCGTGTAAACCAGCATGTAAATATTGTTCATAATACTGTATTGGTACTTCGTCTGAACACTCTCAGAAGACACAATGGTACCGACCAACCGCCATGTCGTCATCAGCCGATAGGCATCTAAAGATGTGAATATGGAGGTGTATGTGTTCAGCACACCGCTCTCTTGGCTGTTGTCAGTTTTCATGATCAGAGCTGCTACTTCTCAGTTGGTGTCACAAGGGCTGAGTGCATCCCACTAGCTAACAGCACTCTGCAGACCCGGACAGTCACCCATCCAGGTACTAGCCTAGCCCGACACGACAGCGCGTAACTTGGATGATTTGACAGGAACCCTGTTGGCACTATAGTGATACAGTGATTACTAAATCAGTCAGTGAAGATGAATGGATTATTGGCGTCTGTAAGTCATTTAGAATGGAAGCTGCCTGCTGTGAACCAGTCATAAGTCAGTTCCACTAATCCCCTTGCGATGTCTAGTAAGTACCTATCTGGACACTCAATCAGTAGACTTGTATCATCTGGGGGGAAAAGAGAAAAAAAAAAAGTTTCTTGGGAGACCTCCAGTGCCTGTGGTAAATCAGTTATGTAGGTCAAGAACATGAAGGGACCAAGAACTGAACTTTCTGGGGCTCGCTATTTAATGTTTTTTTCACTCTGACTTTGCATTTCATAGTATCTTTTGTTAATGAGACCCCTCTGTCTTCTACTGTCTTATAACGCAAGGGGAATATCTGTAATGCCACATTATGTTTTCATCTAGAGTTTTATGATATGCACAGTCAAAAGCCTGGGCAAAGTCACTGTAAATGCCAAGTGGGTAATTTTTCTTGTTTGGTTCTACCTATAACTGATAGTTCAGAAGCCCACTCATGGAGAAAATATATCAAATGGCAACAAATGGAGCTGACTTCTTCTAATAATTTCCGGGTATGCAGCCGGATCCCGTCGACATTCTGCCACAATGTGGCTGCATACCCGGAAATTATTAGAGGAAGAAATACGCCGGGAAAATTTCAGGAGCTGACTTTTTTGAGGATGGTGATGTTGAAATTGGTATCATGTCAATGGTGTAATTGTGGCATCATTGATCACCCAAGTACTAAAGGCAACTAAATCAAGTAGAAAGATTGACTAGATAGACAGTGGTACTACATCCCAGAAAGGAACTTTGAAACATTTAGCTCTGAGCAGGAGAATGTAGAGGAACTGGGTCTCAACATTAGAAGAATAATTGATGAAGCACTGGAGAGATATGTTACTAGATGAATAGTCCAACAAAAACCATCAATAACATAAAATTATTTAATTGGCTAGCTAAAAAATCTACTCACCAAGCAGCGGCAGAACACACACATAAAAGATGATGTGATAGGCAAGCTTCCGGAGCCAGTGGCTCCTTCTTCAGGCAGAAGGGTTGAAGGGGAAGGAAAAGGGGTAGATTTTAGGAAAGTCAACTGTAACCGTGGGGAGACACCGTCTTTCCTTCTCATTCCGTATGGTAAGTCTGCCCTGACCCACGGTTCTGGGTGACTTCCCCAAAATCTACCCCTTTTCCTAGACCTCTACAGTCCTTTTCCTTCACCCTTCTTCCTCCCCCTTCTACCTGAGGAAGAAGCCACTGGCTCTGAAAGCTTGCCTATCACAACAGTCTTTTATGTGTGTGTTCTGCTGCTGCTTGGTAAGCAGATTTTTTATCTATCCAGGTAAATAATTTTAGAAGAATAGTTTGTAATTGAAAGGAGTCATCCATGGTATACAGTCTCTGTAAAGAAACTCTAATGAAATAGTGACTACTGCATAACAGATGAAAATCAAAGCAAAGGGCCATAGGGAGAAATGCTGAATTTAACGTATTTGAACACGGGGAAATACATGATGCCTTCAGTTACTATTGTAGCCAAGTCACGAGGCCACTCACAAAACAGTGAATGAAAAAGCTATTGATGGCACCAAAGTTAGTGTTCAAGACAGTTGTGGACAGCACAGAAACCAAATGTGATGGCAGAGAAACAAATTGAAATCCTGAAGTACTAACCCAGTTTCATTCTCACGCCACTGCAAAAATGAGTGATTCAGATATTAGTGTCTGCAGCATTGAAAAACAGCTGAAATTGCTAAATTCCAACAAAGCTCCATGGCACAATGGGATCCCCATCAGATTCAACACAGAATTTGTGTCAGAGTTAGCCTCTCTTTGAACCATAAAAAACTGTATATGCCTTGAACAAAGTAAATAAGTTTGTGCAGTGGCTGGAAGGAAGCATAGGTGATACCCATTTACAAGAAGGGCAGCAGAATCAATTCAGAAACCGCCTTCCAACATCTTTGACATACACATGTTGTAGAAGTTTAGAACATATTCTGAGGGTCAAATGTGATAACATATCTTGAATGGGATGACTTCCTCCATGTAAACCAGCATGAATTCCAAAAATATCCACACGAAACAATGGTAGATGCAGTAATATTTGACTTCCAAAAAGCATTTTACTCAGTACCTTACTACCACTTATCAGTGAAAGTATGGTTGCATGGGTTATCACACAAAATTTGTGACTGGTTTGAGGGTTCTTGTTTGGGAGAACAAAGCATGTATCATGGATCGAGGGCCATTGACAGATCTAGATATAATTCAATATATGCCCCAGGCGTGTTGATAGTCTCTCTCTCTCTCTCTCTCTCTCTCTCTCTCTCTCTCTCTCTCTCTCTGTGTGTGTGTGTGTGTGTGTGTGTGTGTGTGTGTGTGTGTGTGTGTGTTAATCTTGTGAGAGGTGTTCTGATAAAACTGTGGAAAATATTAGTAGTAACCTACAAACTTTTGCAATGGTGCACTTGTGTATGATGAAGTACTTTTCTGAAAATGCTGCAGAAATATTTAGTCAGGTCTTGGTTGCATTCTAAAGGACACAATAACTGGCACCTGATTTTAAATGTTCAGAAATGTAAAATTTTGCACCTCATGAAACACAAATCTGGAGTATGCTGTAACTACATTATCAGCGAGTCGGAATGGGAATCACTCAACTCTCACAAATTCCTGTGTATCAATCTGCAGTGATAAGTAGAATCATCACAGAGGCTCAGTTGTAGGTAAAGAAAGTGATAGACATAGGTTCATTGGTAGAATACTGGGAAAATTCAATCAGTCTGCAAAGAAGAGTGCATAAAAAAACACACGTGTAATTCAGCCTAGAATTTTGCTCAAGCATTTGAGACTGACAGGATATTGATCAACAAAATGTGTATGATATTATAATGATGATAAAAGAGGCTAAAGCAGTTTACGAATATTTTTTTTATATCGAAGCAATCACAACCCTTAACAAGCTGTCCCAGTATGGATGCCATGATGCCATATTTGTTATATTTACAAAGAAGAGAAACACAAAAGGTAACAGGTTCATTTTACTACAAAAGATGCTGAAAAAGCTGAACAGGTAGACATGTCCAACACAGCCACCACGTAACATGTAAAAGCTTCAAGAGCCATTATTAAGTTAGAAGTATAAAAATGTACGAAACACTCTATGTATCTTGTTTAAGGGACCATGAAGACACGATTACACTAATTACATTGTGCACAGAGTCCTTCCTGCACTCCATACTCAGATCAAATGGGAAGAACCTTTAATACATGGTGCAATGGGAAGTACATTTTGCCATTCATTTCATATTGGAGTGCAAAGTATAATTGTAGGTGCTGCTCTATATGTTATGGCAGACACTCAACACATGCCATAGGTATACTTCTCCTTCTTAGGAAAAAGGTTGCACTTGTTGGGTCGCACTTAAGTCCTGCTCCTTGTAAACATGAAAATGCAATTCATTGCATGTCTTTTGTACAGGTGAAGATACCAGTACAATACAAGGCATATTTTTATCATCATGAATTGATGGATTCTCCTTCTAGAGGTAACTGTATAATCTCCTGAATCCTCCTTGGAGAAACGTGTGCCAAATACTAATATAGATAGTCATTCTTTTGGCTGGCGTATGGGATGTAAATGTCTTGATTATTACTATAGATGTAGCTGCATTACTTAATGGTATTCATTCAAAGACCTTTAAAGCCTGAAGGAAAGGTATTTCATCTTTCAAAGCAGGTTTCATGGAACAAGCACAGTAAAACTTCAGATTTGCCAAGGGCTTAAAGATAATATGTCCCTCAAAATTTGTCACCTACCTGAGGCCAGTTATAAACAAGAACTAGAATTCCTGGCACAAATCTTATAGTGTAGGAAGTGGAATGCCTGCACCAATTAAAGTTACAGTTTTGGGGTTCTAAAAAATCCACCCCAAAAAAGTATGAGACTGACAGTTACATGACCACCAGGATATGAATTTTGTGACATACTTGTTGATTGTTTGCTTGTTAAACATGCATTTAACTAAACTAGCGTGCTTGATTTACGAAACTGGGCAGTGTTCTACACATGAGGAAGGTGGATATCTAAAAGTTTGTAAGGTTAATTTGGTGGCTGTACTGGATCCACTTGATAAGAAACTAGTCACTGACTTACATATTCATTATATGACTTCCCTGTACTCAGTCTATGAACAGTATTGTGCTATGATGCTGAGAGTGCTTGGTCCTGTGTGTGAACAACAGCAGCAGAACTGGTACTGCTGTTGTGTAAAAGAAACACAGCTTTGGTTTGCTGTGTCCATGGGTGTTGACTGTCATTGGACTCCATGGTTCATGCAGCACGCTACTTCAGTCTTCTGATCTATTGGCATATTGGGCCTATGTGTAATCTGAAAAGCTTGAATGATTTCAAGAATTTCTCTAACAATAGGTCTACTAATTTTAATGCCTAATGAAACATTTCCTGGTCTGGTTTGTACCGGACAACAACTTCTGCATATAAAGGTTACACAAGGGAGTGTAAAGGTGGCTGGTATTACTTACAGATCTTCCCATGAAGATCAGCTACCCAAACTTAACAAGATTGCTTTGGTTTCTTCAACAGCTGGTGAAACACTAGTTAAGATGTCCCTAAGTGTGTTTGCTTATCATAATATATTGTAAGCAAATCATAAATTTTGGAGAAAGAAATTACATCGGAGACTGCTGATGGGGCAAGGTTTTCAAAACAGCTGATACACATCAGTGCCTGATTAAGCTGCAGCCAGTCTTTGTTTGAATCACAAAATACAGGAAATAATGCTAGAGGTAATGTAGGGAACACAATGATGGGGGCAGTTGCTTGGTTGCCGTAGCTTTTGTCTGTTGACACAGTGTCACCTGTTCCAGTAATTGTTTTTGTTCTGCCTGCTGTTTGTAGCATGCTTCTGGTTGTAGCTTCTGCTGCTGTTATTGTTCTGTAAGTTTGATGTCTGTTCACTCTATCATGCTGTGGTATAGTTTACTTTGTTGTCTGATGGTCCTCATTGTTAACATTCTGTTAGCAACAGTTTTGGTATTTATGGATCTCAATAAAAAAACTCAAAAAGTAGGAAGTAGAGGAATTACTGTGACCATGCAGTGATCAGTTGTGACATGCAAGTCCCCAATAAAGACAATCCACTCATTTTTAAGTGCTATCTGGCATTCTGCCAGATAGCTCCTTATTTGTGGGCAGGTTGTTATAGTAGATATCTATCTGAGGAAACAATGTGAGAAGCAGTTTAGTGGTAAAGACAACCAATCACTGCTGATGTTTTGTGGCTGATGACTTACAACCTTGGCAGAGGAAGGACTTAGCCCAGGTATTTGTCAAGCAATTGGCAGCTGAGGCACACTTTGCTCTACCCTGCCCCTGGTAAGAACGTGCCCTAGTAGCAAAAGTGTCTCTGGTCACTGATTGATACTAAGATCTCTGTTAGATACTAAACTGCTCATTAAAGAAATTCATCATCCACAATGTTAATTTTTGAAAAGGGTGGTAGTGTGCACACCTACAACAAATTTAAGCCAGAACTCTGTTTAGTAATCTATAAGGGCCAGAAACTATACATAATTACAAAAAAATCATGTATACACAGCCCACAAAATTACTGGTTTTGCATTGATAAATATTGTGAAAATGATGTATGGAACATATAACTAATTAGCTATGTGTGTGAACTTTTGAATACCACCCACTGATTAAGTGTTTGGGTGGTACCTGGGACTACAAGGATGGGCAAAACCAACACAAACAAAATTGTTACCTGGCACTTGCAGATAAGTTCAATATGGCCTCAAGGTGATAACCAAGAAAAATATGGAGAATCGTGTGCTTGTCTCGCGAGAACTGTTGAAGCACGTTCAAAATGACTGTGAGTTTTGGAGCCATATGGTAACTTGAAAACAGATCTGTGTGATTCCAAATCAAATTTCTGAAATTAAGAGGAGACAAGCTGGTCTCTCCTCACCTAGGACAGGTGTAAGCAAACAAGACAAAGGCAAAAGTGATGTTCATTATTACTTTCATGATATGAGGTTGGGATGTTTTGAGTGGCAAGTCTTAAACAGAGATTTTATAGTGAAACCCCTATTTTACATTTTCGTTTGGTCCAGACTTCGAAAAATTGAGGAAAGTGCAGAAATAACGAAAATGAAGAAAAACACACACACACACACACACACACAAAAAAAAAAAGCAGAAACACATGTGATTGGCATGTATGGTTAAAAATCACAATCCTCTCCAATGCTTTGTATAAAATCTGTCTAAGTAAAGGAAATTAATTGTACAATACAGTCTTTAGACAATAATTTGTGGTAATGAATTTAGTTCTTATAAATCACAGATGTGTAACAGCAAGTAAACATTTATCAAAAAATTGAAATTGGTATCTGGTATGAGATAATCAAGCTATTTTCAGACATGCTATGGCCACAAATTATGTGTTCAAAACACTATTTTTTAAAGACCATTCTTTGTGCTCCCCCAGAAAAAAAGCTAAAGTTGATGATGTTGAATTAAACGAAACACATCAGAGAAGCTAAGTGATTAAACCATAACATAAATGCGGACATCTGCTTAGTGACAAACTTTGTCGCCATTGCTATTACTGTTTAATGCTTTTCTTATGAGCTGCACTTCTGATGCCCACCACCATTTAAAGTGTTATTTTAGAAACTCCCTGACAGATTAAAACTAGACTCAGGAGTTCGATTCTCGGTCCGGCACACAGTTTTAATCTGCCAGGAAGTTTCATATCAGCGCACACTCTGCTGCAGAGTGAAAATTTCATTCTGGTGTTATTTCTGGTTTGATGAGAGAAACAGACGTGAAAAAATGAGTTTACTTCCCCAGTTGACAATACGAGCTTATCCGAAGTTGGCTCCATGAATTTCTGTACATGGCATAAAATATAAATTTTACACTGCATAAAACATAAATTTAAAAAAAATCTCAGGTGCTACAGTTTCGCTTCATGCTCTCTGTCACTGCTGCCAGTCTTTATGATGGTGCAGAGTATATAAGTGAGTAGTGTATGTAGTTGTTGCAACTGTATCGTGTCAAATTTGAATATGAAAGTCTTTAAAATGTGCTGTCTCAAAACCGTTGCTCTATTTTCATGTAACATCTCTGTCGTAGCACATCATCTACACGAAAAGTATATTTTCAGCAGTTTACAAAATGCCTTTGCCCCTCCCTGCTCTGCCATCGTTGAAGGGCCACTCTCCCTCTCCACACATCCAGTAAGTGAGCTCATTGTATGTGTGTCAGTGTGGTATGGTGGCTGTGTTGCCTATTGAGTGACTTAACAAGCTGTCAGCCAATAAGAGTTCACTAGCCAGAAATGGGTGAAGGGTTGACAATTGATATTGTTGCTGAATACAGTACATCAGAAATACATGCAAAAAGATGAGACTGAGTTTATAAGTGACACAAGAAAAGGTGGTGACTGGGCCCCTTCGTCATGTATTTTCTCCATTCAGAACACTTCATCTTGACTGTCTTGCTTTTCCATTACCGCTACAACCTAGCACTACTTGTATCATAATGGCACAGTGAAGCTGAATGTTGCAAGTTTTTTTGACAACTCCGATAATGGATCAGATCAGCATTTCCTCTCTCACATCTCCCCTCTCCACAACAGCCTAAAATATTCCCTTAACTCCGCCACCACCCATGGTGCGAACCATCTGTCATTTGTGGCACTTATAACTTGTTTAGTCATATCAGATGTCAATAGGAAGAAAACGGGGGTGAACTCAAGCAAGACGTCGAGTAAGAACTTAAAATTGAGGTAAACCTTACTAAGAAGAAATGTAAAATTGGGGAATTTTATAGCATTGGTCTTGCGGGTTTTTCAAAGGGGCTACGAATTTATGGTGTATAATTATGAGAAATGTAAAATCGGAGAACATAAAATCAAAGTTCCACTGTATTTTGATGTGCTTAAAATACTGAAGCAAAAGGCCAGCTGAAAAAAAAAGAAAGAAAAAGATCTTACCATTGACTGGTGTCTGCACCATGACAACACTCCTTGCAACAACTGTGTGCTACTCAGTAAGCATCTGACCAAGAACATTGTAGCAATGCTGCTCCAAACCTGCCTTCTGATGACACACATTCAGACAAGCACAACCCACACACACTTGACCTGTGTGTTGTCTACTTTACAAAAAGACCTTTTGGTCGAAAGCTCAACATGTGTGGCAGTGTTTTTGTTATGTCTGTGTGCGACTCAACATCTCTTCTACATGGTGAGTAGCAATCTTTCCTTTTCATAATATTGTTGTTGTTCCAACCAGGAAATAATACAAAATAGATACACTACATAACTATAAAATTTTGAGATAGAATTGTTGGTCATTAGTCACCTACAGGAGACAAAATGGACTATATAGAAGGATATGATACCATCCTAGGCTTTGGAGCTACTAGTTCCTTCCTTGGGGGCAGGGGGTAGACGACTCACAACCCCACCTGTAATGAGGATGAGAGGAGACAGAGATCAATACATAACATGGTAAATGATTAATGGTATTACATAATTAAATAAATGACTGTAAAAACCAGGCACTGCATGAATTATCTGCCTCATACTATTCTATCAGAGAAAAGGCTACCTGTGAAAGTACCACTTCATATACCAGACCTGCAATAATTTTTCTGTAATTTTATGTGGACATGGTTGCCATCCAGCTGTCCACCCTAATGAATGATCACAGCTGAACTGTGGCTGGGAGCAGAGTTTACCACCAGGGGCAGAACATAGTGCTACGCACAATATGCTCAATTTCAGTGGCTGCCTCACAAATTATGCTATATGGCTCCTACCCCCCCCCCCCCCCCCCCCCCCCAAGTTTCTGTTCTGTCCACTAACCAGCTTTTCAGAACTACATATATGGGAGTTGTCCTTGAAACACACCCTTCGATGTTGTAATCCTCCTGTCATCAAGCTCTGTTAGTCCCTGGCCCACATGCACCAGGCCTCTAAGTTTAATCATCTGGCACCCACATTCTCTTTCCTAAATTGTATGGCCCACAAATTTGCATATAATAGGAGTTCTTTATTGAACCAGTTTCTCTGCTTGCACAGCAGATAGATCATGTGTGTGGGCCAGCTACATAACTTTCCTCACTAGGGCTTTTGGTCTATGATAAATCTTAATAGTTTTTCTGTTTTATTTTGGTAACTGGGAGTATTTACACTGGGTAGGAGCTGATCATTTGCTTCACATTCTGTTTAGCTTCATAAATTATTTTCATTTTCTACCCTCTGTTGCAGGTGGCAAGTGTACCAAATCATTTGTGGAACGATGCATTTCATACATCGGAGAAAATGCCACAGGGTGTGTTAAGACCAATTCATTTCTTAATTTGCCAAAGGAAGCCCTTATTAAGTTGATTTCTTCAGATTATGTAAGAATACTAAATCTGCATCCAAATATTGCACCAATTCTGTTCACTACAAACTGACTGATAGTCTTCTGTTATCCAGCTTGCACTTGAAGAAGAAGATGTGTGGCGAGCTGTGTTAAACTGGGCCAAATATCAAGCAGGTGTTACACAACCAACTGCCCACTGGACTGAGGAGGAAAGAGCACGAGTATGCCAGCACCTTGCTGGAGTCATCAACCATGTTCGACTTTTACTTATAGGTAAATGGCCCTATTCATGAAGGTAAATTTATGGTTATTGCTGTATTACATGGAGGCAAAGGAATTGTATGCTTGTAAAGTGTAGCTAGACAAGCTCCTCATGGATGGTTCAAATGGAGCTTTCACTTTGAATGGATGAATTCAAGAAAGACTACTTTGAGTTGAGTTTGTTACAAGTGCTGGAAAAGCAGAAATTTGTATTGCTTACACAAAATTTTAAGAGCAAATTTATTATTTTGGTGCAGCACAAGAGGATGCTGTAAAATTGTAAATGCATGTATTTGTTGTTATTGAGATACTAGTGAGCATTAATTCAAAAATAGCCAGTAATTAATCAAATGAATCAGAAACATGGACACCTTCAAAATAAGCACATCACCCTGGCTATGTAAATAAGTACTTATTTGAATTCAGTTCACTGACATGAAATGCATGGAAGTAATGGCTATTAAAGCAATGAAGATACAAATACACCAAATGACATGAATGAAATAATGATCAGAAAAACTGGACAGCAACACAATGAATATGCTATGATTAATGAAAATTTATGCTTACAAAAAGCAGAAAATGTGGTTTCAACGTCTGGTCGGGCATAAATTTTCATTAGTCAGAACATCCTCGTGTGATAAAGGTTCCAATTTAGTAAGAAATACATGGCAATAAAAACAGGGATGAATAACTTTTCGCCGGCCGGTGTGGCCGTGCGGTTCTAGGCGCGTCAGTCTGGAACCGCGAGACCGCTACTGTCGCAGATTCGAATCCTGCCTTGGGCATGGATGTGTGTGATGTCCGTAGGTTAGTTAGGTTTAACTAGTTCTAAGTTCTAGGGGTCTGATGACCTCAGCTGTTAAGTCCCATAGTGCTCAGAGCCATTTGAACCAGCCGTTCTGAACAACTTTTCATATGAAAATTCATTTTGAAGTGGAATAAGATCTTAAGATAATGGCAAGAGAGGGTGAGAAAAAGGTTGAAAGAGAAGTTCTCATACAGTGTCAAGGCAGGATATGAAGACGTGTAAAGAAAAACGGGCTAACCCTCAAATGTAAAAAAAAACTAGAGATAAGTGTAGCCATCTGTTGTTGGGTACAGGAACCATCAAATTGACATTGGTCTCACATCTAAATATCACTTAGGGTTGAGATCAGTGTCAGTTTTAACACTACGCAGATGGCAACACTTACCTCTAAGCTTTTACATTTAAGGGTTATCCCATTTTTTCTGCGCATGTCTTCATATGCTCTTGTACATATTGTGCATTATCTGTCATTCCCTAACATATACTAATTTTTCTAAGGATTTAATCATCTTGCATCACATTATGTTTTGTACACTCTTCTATGGCAGCAAATTCAAATAAAGTGCCTTGATTTTTCTCAAGTTTTGCTTCCATTATGAAGCATAATGGAAGCATAATTTCAGAACTGTCACTTTTGTGTCAGCTTTACTTTTCGTGTAGCAAATTGATCATCATCTAACATGCCCTCAGTTCTCTTTCCTATTCTACTGTACGTTATTGCAGACATACAGGCCAATACAGTAATAGCTCTCGAGAGAGTGGAGACAACACTTTGGAGTTGCTGAGATAGTGTCACTATGTTGTCAAGTCATTGTCATCCTCAGATGTTTGCTCAAAGGTTTACATATAGAGATGTAACTCATTATTATATTAGGCAAACCTTTTTTGCTGTTATTGAATCCTGTATTATTTGACTGAATCCAGTTGGTATTAATTATTTTTACTTACTGTGTGCCATAATCTTTGTTTGTCACTTGTTTGCAAAATATGATATCTTTATGTAAATTTTTACATCCTCCCTTTCGCGCTCTCTCTCTCTCTCTCTCTCTCTCTCTCTCTATCTCTATCTCTATCTCTATCTCTATCTCTATCTCTCTCTCTCTCTCTCTCTCTCTCTCTCTCTCTCTCTCTCTCTCTCTCTCTAACATTATCATCATCATCATCTTTTCAAAATTATTGTTTTGTTTGCCACTGCTGTCACATCCTGGTCAGTTAACATGAGCTATCTGCTTTATAGACAGCCAGGTTTTTGCAGAAGAGGTGGAGCCCACAGGAGCTGTGCCAATGGAACTCTCTTTGGAAAGATACCGCTATGCAGCTCTTCCAAACAAATTCCGTGAGAACTGTGAAGATAAACGTCTGCAGCCAAGAGTTTTTCTCAAGTTCTTCCCAGATTCACAGATCCTTGTGCAGGTGAAACACTCATGTGTGGATTATGCTTACTGCTGCAAATACTGGTCATGTATCAAATATTACATAGCTTTGTACAAGAGTGAGTAAATAAATAAGTCAAAAACACAGTAGTGACATGAGTGCTGTGAGTACCAGATTAAAATTTATTTTATTTTCCAATGCACTCCCATAGTGACTTTAAAAAACTATCCCATCATTTGACTAGGCTCTAAAACCTACAGTTCAGAATTCTGGTGAAAACTATAGCACCCAAAGAGTGATCTCTTGGCCTACAGTCTCATTGTCTTGAAAGTGCTGCCCACCCAGGTTTATAAGGGGCCTAAATGGCTGAAACTCAATGGAAGCTGTGTGGTGGATGTTTGAACTATTCTCAATGAAATGTTTGCATTTGTCTTGCTCTATGAGAACAGGCACTGTTGTACAGATGATTCATGTCCCATATCATGAGTCCAGGTTGTTTGTATTTTGTGGCCTCTCAGATTTCTTGCAGAATGGCACGATAGGATGTGGCAGCAACAGTCTGACCTTAGGGTTGTAATTTCACCAATATGACATTTAGTATGTCCAAAAACACTGTCGTGATAGCCCTGAATGCCAATGGTAGCCTTCAGAATGTAGATAAAGATGTGTGCATGAATGTCAGCAGTGTTAGAAGATGGGTGAAATGCTTAAAAGGTGGGAACACGGGCATCCAAGGTGAGCACTGTAGCAATCACAGTGTAACTGCTTCCATGTAACTTCTTGCTTGTAACTGCTTCCACTGTGCACAACAAGAAAAGAGTTGAATTCATTAAGAAGACAGATGTATCACATGGACAAATCACTTGCAATAGGATATAGTGCAGTGCACAAAATATTTCAAAACGTGGGTTATCAAAAATTTGGTGCCTGTTGGGTCCCACACGCATTGACAGAAAGCCACAAAGTTCAGAGAACAACTGTCACTCAATATCTTCTTAAGTTCTTTGAAGATTTCAAAAAGGAAGGGGAAGACTTTTTGACTAATATTAAACCAGCAATGAAAATTAGACTAATATTGTAACCAGCAATGAAAACTAGTTCCACCATTATGAGCCTTATACAAAAGACTGGAGTATGGAATAGCAGCAACCATTTGTCGGAGGAAGTTATGGGCAGTGTCTTCTGGGATGCAGGGGGTTGCATTGTGGTTGATCTTGTTCAACTTGGATGGACCAGAAATGCTGTTCACTTTGTGCAGACACTTGTAAAGCTTCTTCATTCATCACATGGTAAGTGGAAGATTATCCTACAGCACAGTACTCTGTGGCTTCACAGGGCTTGTATCACTGTGAAGAAATTAGATCAGTTGGGTGTGGGAATGGTGGAAAATTGATAGAAAAATTTCTGGATTAAGATTATGTATATGGTTAATCTATAAACTATAAATTAATATTCATAAGAATGGCGTGGTCATGAGTTTCATAATGGCCCTGACATTTGAAGTGTATTGTTTCATACTGCCAATGCCCAGTAGCAGTTGTTTTTCTAGTTTTAGATTGTAATTTAATTTTGAATTCTATTTCCTATGCAAATATTTCCAGAATATATGTGTTACTTTACTTCTGTAAGTATTCTCATTGCAATCACAATTTTTTTCATTACAAAAATGTCGTGTCACTGATTTATTTTCCATGTCATTTTGGTTTCTTTGATGGGTTCCTTTCAAAGTTTCCACTAGTTTTATACAAAATTATATCTTCAGGACAAGACATCTTATCACAGAGTGTTAAACAACTGGTATGGCTCTGCAAAGCAAGTGTGGAGACTGGTGTATCGTGCATCCACGCACGGCTATTCTGCAGAAGCATTCCACCGCCATTGTGATGGGATAGCACCGACATATGTGATTGCATTGGTGAGTTATCAGTCTATCATTTTATCAACAAGAATTATACTTTTGTAGAGAAGAAGTTACTAATATGAAAATTAATATCTAAATATTTGAATATGTTGTGGTTTATGTCATAACCTGATTTTACAGTGCTACGTAAATAGTGCAGCTGGATCATTGTAAGTTTTTCATTGAATGGAGGGAGTGAACGTAGCCACCCACTACATAGTTCAGAGATTGAGCAGTCAAAAGGCACATTAATAAAACTGAAATTGTTGCTAAAGTTTCAAACATTGCTCTTTGTCAGAGCTAACTAACAAAAAGACTAAACAGCTGCATTGTCCCACCTTAGTAGCTTGGTTGTGATGTTGTGGTTGTATGAGGTGGAGTGACTGAAAGGAGAAAGGAGGTGAAGGGCGTAGGGAATAATTGCTGGTGGGTGGGCGGGAGAGGTCACAAGAGGACTGGATAGGAATGTGGCACTGGTGGACTCGTCCTGTCATTGGCGTGGAGAATTGTCTATAGCACACAGTGAGGTGGAGGAATGGGGTATGAAGGGGGGGACAGAACAGATGAACTATGGAGAGGAAAATGTGAGAGTAAATGAATGGAATGAAGAGCAAGGGACAGATGTGAGTATGGGGCAGGGGCTAGTGAAAATTAAAGGCAGCAGGATTGCAGGTTTGGAGGATATGTTGTAAGAACAATACCTGTCCATATAATTCAGAGAACTAAGAAGGTTGAAGATGATTCAAAGGGTATGGGTTGTGAAGCAGCCATTCAAGTCAAGCATGTTACGCTCAATAGCTTGTTCTGCCACTGGATATCAACTCTGCTCTCAACCAGTTTGGTGGTCACCATTCATTCAGGTGCGCAACTGCTCTGTGGTTATTCCCAGACAAAAGGCTGGCCAGAAGTTACAGTAGAGCTGATGTATAATGTGGCTGCTTTCACAGGTGACTCTGCTTATGACAGGTTAAGATATGTCTGTGATGAGTTTATAATAGGTTGAGGTGGATTGATACATAGCACAGGTCTTGCATCTGGGTTTTCCACAAGGATACCATCCATGGGGCAAGAGGCTGGGAGTACAATTGATATAAGAATGGTTCAGGATATTTCATATATATATAGCATAGAAATTTCATAGGTATATCATAAATACTTTGTTAATATATCATTATTATTTTGTAGAAAATAAAAGGTACCTGCCAACTTTCTGACCCTTCTACATATATCCCCATAGTGACCCCATTATAGATGTCCAGCACAACCTCCAATTCCTCCTCAAATTTCTAGGCCTGTCCCAAAACCTCTTTCTTGAATCCCTCTTCCTCCTCAAGCCAACTATGGAATTGACCATCCAGTTGTAGAAAATGCCGCCGAGTGTAAAATGCTCAAGTTGAATGGCTGCTGCACCATCTATGTCACCTGGACTCTATCCTCTCCCCCACAAGACCAGCTTCTCTGAATTACTTAGATGGGAATTGTCCTTACATTACATGCTCCGATCGCACAGTCTTCCTGGCCTTTATCTCTGCTAGCCTCCTGCCCCACACTCACGTCCACCCCATCCCAGGACCCAATTTCTTTCAGCCCATACACACACTCTCTTCCTAGCATCTCATCTTCCCCTATTCTGTTCTTCCTCTCCCAGTTCACTCCTCCATATCCTCATGTGCTCCATGAGCTCACCAGTGATACTGCCAAGGTCACATTCCTGTACTGTACACCTGTTGCTTCTTCCTTTCATATTCATATCCAGTACAACTGCTGCTTCACTTTCTCAACTATCAGCCACTATCCCAACCCTCCCTCCCACTCCTTGCCTCCTTACACCCCTTGTCCATCCAACACAATTCCTCAACCCAGTCGAGCTGCAAACCTGTATAGAAGTTTTCACTTTAAGCACAAAGTTGCAAAAATTCACAGGAATTATTTTATTGACAATTTTTTGATTCTTTAGCTGTCACATTTCATTGACATTATTTTTCAGCATGTGGCTTATCTGAAAATATGAAAGTTATTTTCTTTGTTACTAGGGTGCAACATCAGAGATTTGTGGCGGTTTCAGTGATGTCCCATGGGAGAAGACAAACATTACAGGCCACTACATTCCTTCACAAAAGGCTTTTCTTTTTACACTGCCAAATAATCCAGATTTATCACCAACCAAATTTAACATAGTAAAGAAGATGTTTGCAATATGCTACCATCCAGAGTAAGTAACAAATGATCACAGTTATTCAGTTTGTATGATGAATAAGATGTGATTTTAAAATATGACAAAATGTAGATTGGATTTTCAGCAGTCTCCATTGTGAGTGATTATCAACTTCTTTTAACAGGCATCACTAAGGAGGGTAGCATCATTCTGTCTTCTCATATCTCTGAGCTATACCATGAAAATTTTAATTTGACATGAATTCTTGCTCCCATAACTCCTTAAAGTAAAAATATGGTTCTGGCTCCTTTCTTTCCTGTCTTATGTCTCCCCAGCTTTACTATGTCCACAGTGGGGCCAGTATTTTGTTACAACTACCTAAAAGTTGTGTTTTGGATCAACATCTCATTTGATTAAGTTTTAGCCTAAATTGATTGTTACTTGTGCACACAAGAAATAATTAGGGTTTATTCCAACACTGGTATGGTAAATTCACAACATTCATCAGTTATTATTATCTGTGCCTGGGTTACCTTGAGTCACTTTGGCTGGTGTTCAATGTGTGAATGTCTTCTGGAACAGTAGTTGCCAGAGTGAAGCAATCTCTCAGCTAACAGCCACAAATTTTAGTGCTGCAATTATCTCACAAATTAATGGAGTGAATGAAGATGTAGATAAAATATTAAAATATAGATAAAATTTTAAAAAGGATGTCCTGATAAAAAAGAAAATGACAAGATGGAATCTTCAGCATGAGGGACGACAAGGACAAGATTAGACAGATTACTGCACGCACAGAGGCATTTAAGCTACAATTCTTCCTGTGTTGCATATGTAAATGGAATGGGAAGAAGCCCTTGTAACTGGTATGATGAGAAGTACTCTTGTTTATGGATTTCATAGTGATTTGAAGAGTATGGATGTAGATGGAGGGATATGTAGACATCTCTTTTCATGGAACTGTAGTTTATTCATCTCATGTCACACATTTGCAGTCCATTTGGTTTGTGTACAGGAGAAATGTAAAAAAATTGGAATAAAGTTACAGTAATTTTTACACTATTAAATACTAAAATATTTCTTGGAACATGTTACACATTATATCCAGCTCAAATTTCCTGTTTGTTGTGCATAAATTCGCCCACTGAGTAATAACATTTCAGTGTTAGTGCCTCATACAGTTTTCTTTTAAGAGGACCTAAATTCATTTGCATTAACTTCTTCCTTTTTAATTTATTATAAACTTTCATTCCCACGTACAGAGGTACCGGTACCTCAAAATTTTCTTTATCTCTTGTGTCACATGAGTGAACAAAATGGTTTCCCTCAAATAATTCATCTCGGATATATGAAAAGAGAGAATAATCTCAAGTGGTTGATAATATTTGCACTGCAAATGCAAAGCTGCTCCATTTGTTTGCCAGGTACTCAACATGTGCCTGCCAGCTCAAATTTTTATCCGGGTTTAATCCTACGAATTTGACTGAGTCAACTTCTTCTATATCTTGGGGGTTGTGAATAATCTTAACCTGCTCATATTTTGACTGTTTGGTTTTGAATTGCATCACATGAATCTTAAATATGTTGAGATCCATCCCATCTAGCTGGAACTATGTTTCTAAGGTACTGAGGGTACTGGTGGACGATTAGGGGATTTTTTCCAAATCTAGATTTTTCAACTAACACAGAAGTATCATCTGTGAACAGAACTGGAGGGAGCTGATGCTTAACGGTAAGTCATTAACATAGAAGAGAAACAGGACTGGACCTTGTGGAACATGCTGAGATACTTTTTTCTATTCAGAATGATAATTTGCTTTCTGTTTGATAAAGAGGATTTAAGCTGATGCAGGATACTTTCCCTAATGCCATACTTTCCAAACTTGTAAGTGAGCAATGCATGGCTTACAGAATCAAATGCCTTTGTGAAGTCACACAAAACTCCTGCTGCCTTATTACTCTTGTCTAATTGTCTTATTTTCTCTGTAAAACTGTTCACTGCACCTACGGTGTTTATCCCTTGTTGGAAACCAAATTGATTGTTTAAATAATAGAATATTTTGCAGTTAACTTTTGGATTTGAGCACCAGCAACTTTTTCAAATATTTTAGATATGACTGGGAAAATTGAGATAGGACAATAATTTCCCATGACCTCTCTTTCTCCCTTTTTAAAAGTGGTTTGACTTCATCATATTTCAGTACCTCTCGAAAGCAGCCCTTTTCAAAACATTGATTTATCATTTGAGCTAGTGGGTTTGCAATTTTGTTGTGTACTTCTAATAACTTTCATGGATGATATGATACTAATTCTGATATTGCTGGATGAAAATAATTTCTGAGCAACAAATGTGGAATATATAATTTCTTTCTCTGTTATAGTACTGCTCATCAGTTTGTTTATACTCTGCCCCATCTACTGATGAAGTTCCAGCTTTGTGACATCTGAAATAGTAATTTAAAGCTGCCCTCAGCTTGAAGATTGTTTTAAGCTCTGTAGGGCATTACTAGGTTACATACATTAAATATCTAGCAGTATGGATACAGAGTGATTTAGCTGAAGAAAAGGCTGATGCTAGACTCACTGGAAGAATTCTGACGATGCTTAGTCTACCCAGAAAGGAAGTATGGCTGATACTTGAGTATTGCTCCCCAGTCTGCACTTCTCACCAGGTAGAACTGATAGAAGAAAGAGAAAGAACCAAAGAAAAGTAACATATTTTGCTGCTGTTACATTTAATAAATGTGAAAGTGTCATGGAGATGCTCATTCAGTTCCAGTGGTGCATCATGGGGGGGTTTACTGTTAAACTTCTCAGTGTCTGTGTTCTTAGAAGAGCCAGCCAACATGTTACTTCCTGTTACATATCTCTCATTACAGACCAAGAATATAAAGTCAGAAGTTTAAGCTCCTAAAGAAGCTTACCAACAATCCTTCCTGTGCACAATTAATCAGTGGAACAGGAAATGGGGATTGTGATGGTGACGCATGAATAATTCATTGCCATAAACAGTACAGTAGGTCATGGAATATGGGTGCAGATGTTCTGTATTATGTTGATATCATTTTCTCTTTCTTTTTTTAATCCTGCGTACTGCAGCGAGCCATAAGTCATGTCTATGCCATAAGTCCTCTTTGTGGGTGCTGCAGTAAGGTTTTTTTGTTTCAGCTGTGGCCCCATCTTTGGAGCTGGAGCAGATCTGCTTATTTCGAGCAACTGCAACAACAACATGGACAGTTATTCCAATTTGCCACATTCCTACGATGGAGAAAATGCCTCGTGTCTTGCTCTTATGGGAGATTACAATTTTACCGTGCGTGATTATGAGGTTTTTACACCTGCTGGAAAATAAACTGCACACTTCAAGTCAGGTTGTGGCATTTATGTGTATTTATAGGTAACGAAGTTTCCTGTTTACTTAATTTCATTCATATAAACAATGTTTCCTGCACTGTGAAAGTACTTGGGGACTACAGTCCAAATCTGGATATGAGGGCCACAATTAAAATCATGAACAATCCACTTTTATGAGTGTTAATTATTAGACAAACTATGTACATAATCTTAATCTACAGACTTCTCTGTCTCTTATTATTATAATCTCAATTTCTTTGCACACAATTTACATGTGATTCTGTAAATTCGGAAATGTTTTTGCAGTAGAAGTCCATCATGGTTATTTGAATACCCTTATGCACCACTTTCAGGATGCCCTCTTCAGTAAGAAACTGACTGACAACACACTGTCAAAACAGAACACCGATGTCAACCATTTTGTAAACATAGCCTATGATCACTTGATAGAAGTTATTGATGTCACAGTGTTTCAACTCATAGTGTAAAATCTGTATATTTAGATAATACTTTCATTTTTATTACATTGGTTCAGTTGCTGATGAGACAGATTGTTGCTCAGGCCTTTCAGTATAGCATTCATATCTGCATATTGCAATCAAGAAATCAATAAGATGAGTCCACGTGTCATTTTTAGACTGTTTGCAATAGTGCTTGTAGAACTATACATATGAATTCCTTTATTTCTTTTACTGAATGCAAATACTATTGACAGCAATGTGTTATCCTCAGAAAGTTATCTCAGTTTTAGGCATCAAACCTGTAATAATCATCTTGAAGACAACAGATGATCAGCGACTGAAAACCTGAATAATCTGAATACTAGTATTGTTCCTACTGGTACAGAGAGTTGCAATAAAGGTTTCTTTTTTAAAAACTTCTTTTTATGTACTTCATTTTCATTTGTTCATAGTGGGCCCCCTCTCCCTCTTTATGCACATATGAACTGTACCTTAAAAATAAAATGTGAACTTTTAGAGGCATGCTCTTTAATAAGAGCAAGGATATAAAAATATTAGGAATATGACTTATTGTGAGAACATTTTTCTACAGTAGGTGGGTGTTATCTTCTATTATGAATTCCAATAGGGTACAGGTGCAATGGATTTTTCAAATATAACAACATACTTAACTACAAGGTTGTATGTTTTTATACGTTTAAGTGGTCATACCAGTACATCATTCAAAAGTTTAAAAACTTCTCATCATAGAGAGAGCTTATTTTAAATGTCTCAGTGGCTATGCTCCAACTAAGTAAAATTCATGTCATCTCTAACATGTCAGAGTTCCATTTCTCAGAAAAGTCCATAGTCATGACATGCATAACTGAATTGTGCCTATATTGGGTAGTGAGGATTGTGGTCTGGTTTGAGATACAGCCTCAGTTACCATATCAGTCGAGCCACATCACTGATGATTATCCCTTACTTAAGTGGCTGACAATACTGGAACATTATTATTAAAATGTAGCATTTAACAGATAGCATACATTGACACCATGTTATTCAGATAAGTAGGGAATCTCACTAAATAACCACAGAAATTTACCCAAGAAGGGGCAACATTGTACAGTTGTAATTTTTGATGTAGTTGATTCAGTGAGTATCGAAACATGTTAATCCCTAACAGTGAAATTTGACAGGAAGCACAGAAAAAGTTATAGTGTGTCAAAAGATGAATAGTGAATCATTCAATACATTTGAGGTAGATTATTTTCTTACATAAACGGAAAAGAATTTTGCTATTTGAAGAAGCCTCTGTATGAGTTGTGGTGGGGATACTGATGTGGAGGGGGTATTGATCTATAGCGGTGTATGTGCCATTTTCAGTAGGTGCAAAGGCTTGGCTAACTGAGCATGATACATCTGTTGTGAAGGAGTGTATTTGTAATGGTGATTCTGTGATTACTACTCAGTGAGCATTTCGCATTAGGTTCGAACTTGGCTGACATGATTCTGTTCTTTATAGAAAAGCAATTTCAGTTTGAATATCAGACTTTAGAGTATCAGGTTCTGCACTGAAAAGAAAACCTGCTGGCTGACCTCAGACTATAACAACACCAGAAAATGTGATGCGTGTGTGAGCTTCCATCCAGCAATCTCCAAAGTGTTCAGCACTTAAACATGCAGCTGTCCTGCGATTGTCTGACAGGAGTGTAAGGAGAATCCTGCACAGAGATCTTCATATCCATCTGTACAGAATGACAGTTACCCATGAATTAAATGTGAGATAGTTTGAAACTCACAGAACTGTGTGTGGGGACATTCTTCAGAACATTCCCTGTCACACTGTTTTGATTTTTCTGATCGGGCCCTCTTCCAGTTGTAAGGTACTATAAATAGACAAAATACCCACTACTGGGTAGCAGAAAACCCTCAGGAACATCACCACTGACCACTTCACAGGCATTGTGTGACAGTTTGGTGCACCAATACTTAATTTTGTGTGTGGGGTCCATATTTTTTTGAAGAAGATGGTGTAATGGTTAATTCAAATCACTACTGTCATATGATAGAGACCTCCCTCTGACCTAAGTTAGCCAGTTTATTGGGGATGATGAGGAGGGAGAAATTTGGTTCCAACAAGGTGGAGCCACGTCACACTTCTTGATGTTCTTGAGAAATTTTGAGAAAGTTGTTAACTGAATGCCTTCTCCCTTCATGGGGAGACATCACCTGCCTCCCTCCCCCCTCCCCCCAAGATCACCCAATTTATCACTTCATGATTTTTTTTCTTTGGGGGCACATAGAGGCTCAAGTGTACAAATATCACTTCGCAACCCTGTCTGCACTTAAGGAGGCAATCACCCAGGTAGTGGCTGGTGTTCCAGAAATAACATGAAGAACTGTGGAAAACTTCCAGGAAATGCTTTGACAGGGTGTCAACAGGGACACCATTTACTGGACATAATTTTTTACAACCAGCTAGTGTAAAATGACGTAGTGTTCATTGTTCACAAATAAATGTAAATTCTCTGTATCTTTCTTTGTTTCTTTCTAACCACCTTTTGACATTTGGTAGGTCTTTTTGCTAGACCCTCTATATGATGCTAGTGCATGTTTTTATATTAATAATATGATTACACATGAATACTTTTTGAGTTAATTATGTGTCATATGATTAAATACAGTTATATGCACCAAGTTCAGAAATAAAACGAGAAAATATTTTTAAAAAACTGTGTGTTGTTGTCTTCAGTCGGAAGACTGGCTTGATGCAGCTCTCCATGCTACTGTATCCTGTGCACGTCTGTTCATCTCCAAATAAGTACTGTAACTTACACTCTTCTTAATCTGCTTATTGTATTCATTTCTTGGTCTCCCTGTCCAATTCCCCCCCCCCCCCCCCCTCACCCCACCCCCCCACTTTCTTCCCTCCAGTACATAATTTGTGCCCTCTTGATGTCTCGGAATGTGTCCTATCAACCAATCAAGTTGTGCCACAAATTTCCTGTCTCCCCAATTCCATTCAGTACCTCTTCATTAGTTATGCAATCTACCCATCTAATCTTCAGCATTCTTTTGTAGCACCACATTTCAAAAGTTTCTCTTCTCTCCAGACAAAAACCTTCAGAAAAGACTTTCTAGCACTTAATTCTATATTCGATGATAATTCTCTTCTTTAGAAATGCTTTTCTTGTCATTTACAGTCTACATTTTATATTCTCTCTACTTTGGCCATCATCAGTTATTTTGCTGCCCAAATAACAAAACTCAGCTACTACTTTGTGTGTTTCATTTCTTAATCTAATTCCCTTAGCATCACCTGATTTAATGTGACTACATTCCATTATCCTTGTTTTGTGTTTGTTGTTGTTCATCTTACATGTCCTATCAAGACACTATTCAATTCATTCAACTGCTCTTCCAAGTCCTGACAAAATTACAATGTCATTGGCAAACCTCAAAGTTTTTATTTCTTCTGCCTGGACTTTAACTCCTGCTCCAAATTTTTCTTTGGTTTCATTTACTGCTAGCTCAATGTATATATTGAATAACTTTTCAGGGATAGGCTACAACCCTGTCTCACTCCCTTCTCAACCACTGCTTCCATTTCATGCCCTACAACTTATAAGTGCCGTCTGGTTTCTGTATACGTTGAAATAGCCTTTTGCTATGTGCATTTTACCCATGCTACATTCAGAATTTTGAAATTTTAGTGTTCCAGTCAATGTTGTCAAAACCTTTCTCTAAGTCCACAAATGCTATTAACGTAGGTTTGCCTTAACCTATCTTCTGAGGTAAGTCGTAGGGTCAGTATAGCTCTTTGCATTTTCCTACATTCCTCCAGAATCCAAACTGATCTTCCTTGAGATCAGCATCTAGCAGTTCTCACAATCTCCTGTAAAAATTTCGAGTTTATATTTTGCAACCATGATTTATTAAACTGATTGCTCGGTAATATTTGCACCTGTCAGCATCTAGTTTCTTTAGAATTCTTCTTGAAGTCTGAGGGGATTTCACCTGTCCCATACATCTTGCACACCACACAGAAGAGTTGTGTCATGGCTGCCTCTCCCAAGGCTATCACTAGTTCTGACAGAATGTCGTCTACTCCCAAGGCCTTGTTTCAACTTAGGTCTTTCAGCACTCTGTTGGACTCTTATCGCAGTATCATATCTCCCACATCATCTTCATCTACGCCCTCTTCAAGTTCTATAATGTTACCATCAAGTTCATCTCCCTTGTATAGACTCTCTATATACTCCTCCCACCTTTCGGCTTCCCCTTCTTTGCTTAGCACTGTTTTTCCATCCGATCTCTTGATCTCTGAGCTGTGTCTCTTTCCTCCAAAGGTATCTTTAATTTTCCTGTAGGCAGTATCTATCTTTCATGTAGTGAAACATGCTTCTAAATCCTTAAATCTGTGCTCTAGCCATTCCTCCTTAGCCATTTTGAACTTCCTGTCAATCACATTTTGTACATGTTTGCTTTCAATTTCACCTGCTTCATATGCTGAATTGTTATATTTTCTCCTTTCATCATTTAAATTCCATATCTCCTGTGTTATCCAAGAATTTTTACTAGATCTTGTCCATTTACATATTAGATCTTGTGCTGCCTTCACTATTTCATCTCTTTGAGCTACCCATTCATCTTCTATTGTACTCCTTTCCCCTGTTCGAGTCAACTGTTGCCTAATGCTCTCTCTGAAACTCCCAACAATCTCTTGTTCTTTAAACTTATCCAGATCCCATCTCCTTAATTTCCTATTTTTTTGCAATTTATTTAGTTTCAATCTCCAGTTCATAACCAATAAATTGTGGACAGAGTCCACATCTGCCCCTGGCAATGTCTTGCAGTTTAAAATCTGGTTCCGGTATCTCTGCATCAAAAGAAAATTTCACTCAAGAAACTTATAAAGTAATGACAGAATTTCTGATAGCTATTTACCTTCAAGAGACTGAATTTCAGTTCTGCTGATTACCAAATACTAAAATACATGACACCATCCTAGCTTTCGAAACCCCTGGGATTGGAGTGACCTGCCCCTTCTTTTTAAACTTCCCCCAACCTACCCTCCTGTCCTCCCCGAGGAATGAACTATTAGTTCCAAACTATTGATAGTACTGAAATTTTGCCTTCTGAAGGTAAGTAATGGCTAGAAATTCTATCTGAAGATTTTTAAATTTTCACAAAGTATGTTTTATGCATATATCCATAATGTTAGAATAACACTGAAAATAAATATCTGAAATGGGGAAAATCAGAGCTGAGAAAATTGTTATGGATATCAACCAAAATAATCAGCATGAAATGTCGAGAATGAGGAAATTAATTTATGAACACTTTTTCAACTTTGATGGTGTTGTAACACTTTTCTACATAAAAAGCTCCATATGTACTCATGTTACTGGATTTATTGAATAGTTTCCTCCCTTGACTTTTTTAAAGATGACTGGAATAATGCAAATTGAAAAATGTGTGTACAGTGTAACCTAGGCCCAATATCTGACTAGATGAATATTGGAAACAACCCTCAAATTAGTCAATAGTGCTGGCACTTGAACAGCATAGAACTGAAACCAAGATGGGCCTCACTACCCCAGTTTGATACTTCATTATGCAGTGATGCTAACTGAATATGCTACTTTGTTTACTCTATACCTCCATGTTGCACACTCTGACAACTGAACAAAGCTCCAGGGCCCCATGGAATGCCTGTCAGATTCTGTACTGAATTTGCAGTTGAGTTAGCCCCTCTTGCAATTATAATCTATTGTAGATCCCTCAAAAAACCATGTCCAATAATTGGAAGAAAGCACAGGTCACAGCCATCTACAAGAAGAACAGTAGACGTGATCCACAAAACTACCATCCAGTACCTTTGACACTGATTTGCTGTAGAATCTTAGAACTTGTTCTGACTCCAAACATAATGAGGTATCTCAAACAGAGTGATTTCCTGCATGTTAACCAGCACTGATTCTGAAAAAAATCTATCATCCAAAACCCAACCACACTTTTCTCACATGACATACTGAAAGCTTTGGATCAAGGCAGTCAGGTAGGTGCAATGTTCCTTGATTGCTGAAAACCATTTGACTTAGTACCACCATCTATGCGTATTGTCAAAATTACAAGATTTGTGACTGGATTGAGGATTTTTTGGTAGGGAGGATGCATCACATTATTTTGGATGGAGAATCATTGTCAGGTGTAGAAGTAACTTCAAGGGTGTCCCAGGGATGTTTGTTGGGACCCTTGCTGCTCGTTCACAACAGTATCCTGTCACATTTGGAATCAACCAACTCATACAAATACCTGACTGTGACAGCTTGTAGGGATATGAAATGGAATGATCACATAGGCTTTGTTAGGAGTAGAGCAGGTGGTAAAGTGCCATGTATTGGTAGAATACTGGGGAAATGCATCAGTCAACAAAGGAGATTGCTTAAAAATCTCTTGTGCAACCAATTCTAGAAAACTGTTCAAGTGTGTGGGATCCACACCAAATAGGGCTAACTGGGGATATTGAATGTATACAGAGAAGGGCAGCCTGAATGTTCACAAGTTTGTTTGATCTGCAGAAGAGTGTCACAGATATGCTGAAGAAAATGAACTGGCAGACTCCTGAAGGTAGGTGTAAACTATCCCAAGAAAGCTTACTTAACAAAGTTTCAAGAGCCATCTTTAAATGATGACTTTAGGAATATACTACAACCTCCTTTGTGTTGCTCACATGGGGATTGTGAGGATAAGGTTAGATTAATTATGGTACACACAAGGAATTTAAACAACCATTCTTTGCACACTCCATACATGAGTGAAATTGGGCGGAAATCCTAATAACCAGTACAGTGGGATGTACCCTCCGCCATGCACTTCAGTTGTCTGCAGAGTATAGATATAGCTGTAAGGAGTGAAAAGATGCCGATAGCTGGAGAGGATGTCTTTTCAACCACAAAATTTCACACTTTTTTTTTGTTTTAAATAAAAATGGCATTTTCTTTTTCTGAATGATGCACTTGGGTCCACAAATATAGCTTAGTTGACTGCAAGTACAGAGCAAATTGATCACTTTCTTCAGGTTTAGCTACAAGCAGTTTATGAATAAAACTGAATATGGTCAAGTGAGCCACCACAATCATTGCGTCTCCACAGATAAAAGGTAAGCTCCAGTGTTGATTAAGCTGTGCAACATGGAGAGGAGGTATCCTTGAGTAAACTGAAGCTGGGTGATGGTCAAGTAAATTGCTGCCATTTACTTGTGTTACTGAGGGAACACAAAAATGTCACAGAATTTCTGACCAACTCTGCACAACAGTGTATTGGACTGATCCTTCACTGTAGCTCATGCAGTGTCCAGGAAGGGATCTTGGTAGAAAGTTTGGGAAAAGTTATGAAAATTCTTTTGCCCCTTCATCATCTGCTACCAGTCCTACCATGTGAACATGAATTCTCATTAGTTATTCCTGTTCTTTTATTCAGTGTTTTACATTCACTGGTTGTTCTGGAAGGTAGTTCTGAAAAAAGTGCTAATTTTGATGTGTTTTACATGTGGTAATGTGTTGCAGGATGATGGTGGTTTGAGGAGTGGAAGTAAAGTGACAAAACTGAAAAAAAAATTTTGGACGCATGTTATAAAGTAAGTTAAAAGACGGGTTAACAGTGCTCACCTAAGGAGTCAACATTAGCAACAGTATACAACAAAATTCACAATCAACATATCAATGAAAAGTAGATTATACTGCAAATGTAAAAGGGATTCACCCAAGAGATTAGGGCCAACAGTTCTGCTCATCTGTATCTGATATTGCAGTCAACACTAGCTTTTGTGTAGTTTGGCAATAATACTGCAGTTTCTGGATGATCAGAGTCAGTTCCATATGGTTAAAAGTGATTTAATGTATAGTGTTTGGAAAATGAAAGTGTAGAATAACATACTGGAACAAGTGTTGCACAGCAGATCCAATTCCCAGGTGCACATACAGCAAAGAATCAGATCCGGTCCATACCATGTGACAATCAATATGTGGGGCACAAAAAGAATGCCACTGTCAAAGAAGGCAGTGTGCTGCTCGTGACATATTACCACACCAAGCTGATCCATAATCAAGGAATGCAAATTGTGCAGTATGACAGTACCTAATATATCATTCTGTGAGCCTTGCAATTCAGAGCCATAACATGTAGCATCCAAACTCACCTGTCCCACAGCATTCTAGCAATGACAGGAAATGTGAAGGCAAGGGGAGCACTACAGTGGGTAAAAGCTCAGGATGACATTACATCCAGCTTGATTACCCCCATTTCAAAAGCTTCAGTCTCAGTGTCTGGTCATCCCATCTGCATCTCTGCTTCCAACAGAATGACAGCTTTGCTAATTACACGATAATGTGGCTGGCGAATCGTGATGTGCTGCCTGTTCCAAAGAAAAGACTTCACCTCTGAACACACAGCCAGCTGTCTGTGATAGAACTTAGCCACTTGAAGTTGCCACTGCTGTTTGGTCACCTCTGTGAATCATAGAAAATGTGGACCCATGGTTAAGAGCCATACCAAGTGACCCAAACTACCACCTAAAACCTGTTGGGTGAGACATGTTTGTACCGTCTCCCCTGCTGAACATAGTACCACCACCTTGGCTGTACACTGTGTCATTGATTGGGATCCTGGACTTCCACCTTCAAGATGACTGCCATCTGCAATATGCTGTCAGCACCTGCTTAAGTGCACATCTGTCTTTGAGAGTGCTGGGGCAGGTCACACAAGTTATTGCTGAGCCATGGAAGGCTTGGCACCTACACACTCCTTTTGAGAGAGTATGAGATTTTATGCTATTTTATCAGTAAGAATTAAAAAAAAAGCCATTTTATTAATAGAAAAATTCCATACTAGCTTGATGTATGACGGTTAGTTATTCAGGAACTAAGATCCAAATCGCTGTACCTATAGTTAATGGAATGTTGTATCAACATTCAAACACAGATGTGGACAGACTCCCAGCATGCCTTGCCCATGAAACAAAACTAATTTCACTGGTATGGCGCAGCATGCTGTTCACAGTGTCAGTTCAAAATCTTTGAAACAACTGACTAGCCCACCAACTGTGAAATACAGTCAGCGATTCTGTTTTTGACAGCAAGGAATGTTGCAGCACCAGAAATTCCTACAGATAAGTGAGGTGTATGATCCCAACGTGATGAGTACAGCAAACTGCTTATAAGCTTCCAAGGATGGACAGGAAATGTCAATGATGAAATGCAATCAGGCCAACCACCAGTAACCTCAGAAGATTCGGTCAAAGCAATGGACAAAAAGATTTGTGAAGACCGGTGATTCACAGTTTCAACTTTAGTGCTGGAATTTCCCAATCTGGTAGAACAACTTTGTGTAAAAGTGTTTCTGAAAAGTTGTAATTTCGCAAATTATCAGCATGGTGGGTTCCCAGGCTGCTTACTGAGAGACGTAAAATGTAAACAATGGCTTGTGCTCTTGATTTTTTTAGACTGATATCATAAGGAAGAGGATAAATTTTTAGAGAACATTGTCACAGGGGATGACAGGCGTTTCTCTTATGACTTCAGAGTGTAAACACCACTCAGTCGAATGCTGTCACACGACTCACCGTCAGTTTCACGGCCAAGCACACAATCTCAACAAACAAGGTAATGGTAGCCATGTTTTGGGATAGACATGGTGTCTTGTTAGTCAATTTTATACAGCAACGCACAATAATAAATGCAACTGCTTACGACACAACCCTGACTAAACTTTGATGTTCAATACAGAATAAGCGACATGGCTTTCTGAAACCTGGAGTTTTGTTGCTGCACGACAATGCCAGATGCTGTTCTGCCATTCACACCCAAAATCTGATCTGATCTACTAGATGGGAATAGACTGTCCCCAACCGTACAGTTCAGACTTGGTGCCGAGTGATTTTCACTTGTTCTACTACCTAAAGCAATTTCTCAGCAGCAAGTGATTCGCAACAGATGTCGAGGCAAAGAAAAGCAGTTAAAAGACTGGTTATCCTCACAGGCTGCAGATGTCTATGACTTGGGGTATAGAAGCTTGTACAATGTTATGGTAAATGTTTAAACAAATATGGAAACTATGTCAAGAAATAGAGAAACAGGCAAGAAATTAAATTAAAATAGTGTTTTGAAAAAATCTGTGGTAGTTTATATTTTATAATAAATCAGACCGTATTATCGGAATAACCCTAGTATAAATGGAGAAGTGTACATTGTTGTCCATTTTGGGGAAGCTGAACAGACAGGTCATTTTGATGGTTAGAACTATATTTATTATATACAAAGTTTTGTCATGGAGCACTTTCTGTTGTGGTTGTTCTATTAATTTGCCTAAGGTATTCCTCATGGGCTTTGTGTGACACGAGAGCTGTAGTGCTGCACTTGACATCATTGCAAGTGCTACGAAGAAACTGCTGTGCCATATGCAGCTCCAGGGAGTATCAGTGACTGAAACATGATATATTGCAATAATGTCAATATGCAGGGTGTTCAGAAATTCCCATTACAAACTTCTAGGTCTTATAGAGGGGAATGAATACATTAAATTTTGAATAGGAACCCATTTCCAGAAACACTGTTTCCATTCTACAATGGTTGCATTTCAGATTTTTAACCCATCCACTCCTTCCTGAGAAACTGAATTAGACATTATGCAGTACAATTATTAGGTAACAAATTGAAAGCAAACGTAACAAAATAATGTTGGTGGTCACCACATCGAGGTGCTGTTGTAATGCATCAGTACTGTTCTGTACTTACAGTGTGCTGGGTTCTTTTTTTGTTTTGGAATAATGTAAACAAATAATGTTTAAGAGTTAATACAAACAAATGAGCTTAAGTAATGGATGTTTTGTTATGTTTCCTTCTGAATTGTTACCTAATAATTGTACTGTGTCATGCCTAATTCAGTTCCTCAAACAGAACTGGATGAGTTAAACATCTGAATTCAAACCATCATAGAACAGAAATGGTACATTTCCAGACATGGGTTCCTATTCAAAATATTATGTACTCACTCCCCTCTACAAGTCCTAGAAGTTTCTAATGGGAATTTCTGAACACCCTGTATATTCAATCTTTTTGTGATAGCATTTAACTTACTTGGTGGAACATCTGAGTCTGAACTGGAACATGAAGACAGAGAGGCTAATGACTAATCTCTTGTTTGATGTATAGTGAATATATAATAAATTCTGACTGTAACTCCATGTTGTTGGAATACGGATTTAATAGATGTCGGTATTGAATCAAGATTTAAAAAGATTTTATTTAGTCAGGAGTTTGACAATTATTACAGAGCAGATGTTTACTAGTGACACACATATTGACTGAACTCTTGCATGTGGTGACCCACAAGGCTGCAGCTGACAAAGTGCTGCGTTGACACTCCTTATCGACATTCCCTATTGAGTGTGCGAATCAGCACGCCTTCTGCCACACTGAAGAAGACAATCCATATTGTAAAAGCATAAGTAATAAATATATTTGCGGACAACACTGTTTCACTGATGCCTTAGGGTGCATGACAGCCACCTGCACCAGGTCCTGAGATCGGCTTCCTGCACCTGCAGTATGACCACCTCACCTGCTCAGCCTCCAAGCTCACTAAAAATCCTGACCCAAGGGGTGACCACAACAGGGGAGTTTAGACGAGCCATAATACATGTTAACCTGTTTGGATGTTTATAGAATCAAATGGGAAGTATTATTTTTGGAAAAAAAGCCTTTATAGTCAAATACAGGGTAAAGAGAGAAAAGAAACTAGACCTCTTGGAAATGAAACTGAAGCAGATATTAATTTTTCTTCTCTCAAAAACAATGGCAAAAGTGTTAATTATCATTGGACAAACAGATGGGCACAATTAAAGAAGACCTTCATCCATGCATAAAAACTTTGAAAGCCCAGATTCATAAAAAGTGTGAAAGTAACATGTTGTTGTTGTTGTGGTCTTCAGTCCTGAGACTGGTTTGATGCAGCTCTCCATGCTACTCTATCCTGTGCAAGCTTTTTCATCTCCCAGTACCTACTGCAACCTACATCCTTCTGAATCTGCTTAGTGTATTCATCTCTTGGTCTCCCTCTACGATTTTTACCCTCCACGCTGCCCTCCAATACTAAATTGGTGATCCCTTGATGCCTCAGAACATGTCCTACCAACCGATCCCTTCTTCTGGTCAAGTTGTGCCACAAACTTCTCTTCTCCCCAATCCTATTCAATACTTCCTCATTAGTTATGTGATCTACCCATCTAATCTTCAGCATTCTTCTGTAGCACCACATTTCGAAAGCTTCTATTCTCTTCCTGTCCAAACTGGTTATCGCCCATGTTTCACTTCCATACATGGCTACACTCCATACGAATACTTTCAGAAATGACTTCCTGACACTTAAATCAATACTGGATGTTAACAAATTTCTCTTCTTCAGAAACGCTTTCCTTGCCATTGCCAGCCTACATTTTATATCCTCTCTACTTCGACCATCATCAGTTATTTTGCTCCCCAAATAGCAAAACTCCTTTACTACTTTAAGTGCCTCATTTCCTAATCTAATTCCCTCAGCATCACCCGACTTAATTAGACTACATTCCATTATCCTTGTTTTGCTTTTGTTGATGTTCATCTTATATCCTCCTTTCAAGACACTGTCCATTCCATTCAACTGCTCTTCCAAGTCCTTTGCTGTCTCTGACAGAATTACAATATCATCAGCGAACCTCAAAGTTTTTTATTTCTTCTCCATGAATTTTAATACCTACTCCGAATTTTTCTTTTGTTTCCTTTACTGCTTGCTCAATATACAGATTGAACAACATCGGGGAGAGGCTACAACCCTGTCTTACTCCCTTCCCAACCACTGCTTCCCTTTCATGCCCCTCGACTCTTATAACTGCCATCTGGTTTCTGTACAAATTGTAAATAGCCTTTCGCTCCCTGTATTTTACCCCTGCCACCTTTAGAATTTGAAAGAGAGTATTCCAGTCAACATTGTCAAAAGCTTTCTCTAAGTCTACAAATGCTAGAAACGTAGGTTTGCCTTTCCTTAATCTTTCTTCTAAGATAAGTCGTAAGGTCAGTATTGCCTCACGTGTTCCAGTGTTTCTACGGAATCCAAACTGATCTTCCCCGAGGTTGGCTTCTACTAGTTTTTCCATTCGTCTGTAAAGAATTCGTGTTAGTATTTTGCAGCTGTGACTTATTAAGCTGATAGTTCGGTAATTTTCACATCTGTCAACACCTGCTTTCTTTGGGATTGGAATTATTATATTCTTCTTGAAGTCTGAGGGTATTTCGCCTGTTTCATACATCTTGCTCACCAGATGGTAGAGTTTTGTCAGGACTGGCTCTCCCACGGCCGTCAGTAGTTCCAATGGAATATTGTCTACTCCGGGGGCCTTGTTTCGACTCAGGTCTTTCATTGCTCTGTCAAACTCTTCACGCAGTATCATATCTCCCATTTCATCTTCATCTACATCCTCTTCCATTTCCATAATATTGTCCTCAAGTACATCGCCCTTGTATAGACCCTCTATATACTCCTTCCACCTTTCTGCTTTCCCTTCTTTGCTCAGAACTGGGTTTCCATCTGAGCTCTTGATATTCATACAAGTCGTTCTCTTATCTCCAAAGGTCTCTTTAATTTTCCTGTAGGCGGTATCTATCTTACCCCTAGTGATATAGGCCTCTACATCCTTACATTTGTCCTCTAGCCATCCCTGCTTAGCCATTTTGCACTTCCTGTCGATCTCATTTTTGAGACGTTTGTATTCCTTTTTGCCTGTTTCACTTACTGCATTTTTATATTTTCTCCTTTCATCAATTAAATTCAATATTTCTTCTGTTACCCAAGGATTTCTACTAGCCCTCGTCTTTTTACCTACTTGATCCTCTGCTGCTGTCACTACTTCATCCCTCAAAGCTACCCATTCTTCTTCTACTGTATTTAATTCCCCCATTCCTGTCAATTGCTCCCTTATGCTCTCCCTGAATCTCTGTACAACCTCTGGTTCTTTTAGTTTATCCAGGTCCCATCTCCTTAAATTCCCACCTTTTTGCAGTTTCTTCAGTTTTAATCTACAGGTCATAACCAATAGATTGTGGTCAGAGTCCACATCTGCCCCTGGAAATGTCTTACAATTTAAAACCTGGTTCCTAAATCTCTGTCTTACCATTATATAATCTATCTGATACCTTTTAGTATCTCCAGGGTTCTTCCATGTATACAACCTTCTTTCATGATTCTTAAACCAAAGTAACATACTGGAATACAAAAGTTGAACAAAACTATCAGTTGAATTCCTGGTACCAGGAAAAATCTTCATGTCAGTTCAGAAGGCATCTGAGACTATTGTTCAAGACACAGTCTCATGTTTTCACTCACAAACAATATCCACTATGTGATCATTATTTTAGTACACAGGGAAGATGTTCTTGGCATTCTTTGATACTGCTGTGCAAAAGAAAAAGCATAGGGACATCGACAAATGGAAGAAAAATTCAATCACTGTTCAATGCAGGTTTATGCATGATATGAAAATTCATTTCCTTCTTTGGATTTTGTTCAACTTACAATAAAGTTTTATGCTTTGAGCCATCAGCTACCGTAAGTCACTCTGCAAGCTGAAAGGCCACACTACTGTACACAAATTGAGAGAAGTTTTTGCCTATCACAACAAAGTGTGATTAAATCAACCAGTGGCTTCAGCTGCCAGAGGCTGCAGTCATGTGTGTGTGTGTGTGTGTGTGTGTGTGTGTGTGTGTGTGTGTGTGTTTTCAACAAAGGCCTTATTGGCCAAAAGCTTGTATTGTGACGGTCTTTTGGTTGTACCTATCTGCGATTCAGCATCTCCGCTATATGGTGAGTAGCAAATTTCCTTTTCATAATATTGTTACATTCCATCCTGGATTTTCCATTGTTTGAAAAATCAGGATACATTCATAGGATGTGGTGACCTGAAAAAAGCATTCAACAGTGTAAAATGGTGCAAGATGTTCGAAATCCTGAGTAAAATAGGGGTAAACTATAGGGAGAGACGGGTAGTATACAATATGTACAAGAATCAAGAGGGATCAATAAGAGTGGACGACCAAGAACGAAGTGCTCAGATTAAAAATGGTGTTCAATCTGTACATCGAAGAAGCAATGATAGAAATAAAAGAGAGGTTCAGGAGGGGAATTAAAATTCAATGTGAAAGGATATCAATGACAAGATTCGCAGATGACATTGCTATCCTGAGTGAAAGTGAAGAAGAATCACATGATCTGCTGAATGGAATGAACAGTCTAATGAGTACTTCTGCACATCAGGTTGGACTAAGCAGTGACAACATAACTAAATGTATAAAAAATAATTGAGAAACCCCTCAGCACTTAACAGTGTTACTGAAACTTGTGCCTTTCCAGCTATTCTAAACATAGCCCAGTGAATCTCAGTTCTTAAGACAGCTGCCACACAGGAAATAGAAGTTTCAGGCTGATCTTCAATCTTATCCAATATAACAGAAAAGGTGATCCACAATATAACGAAAATTTTCTGAACCACCAGTTTTTTTCTTGAAAACAAAATAGCTTGTAAACTATTATGTCCATCAGTGTAGCAGCTGTAAAGGGAAAAAGTTACAACAGGACTTGAAGCCAGCAATGGAGTGCCAGGTCACAGTGGAGTCAATCCACTCCAGAAAGCAACACTCATGCTTAACGGATCAACATCTCTTTCACGTCACAGTCTTCTGTATCATAAGACCAAGCCAGTCACCAGGATGAACGACAGCTGACCCGCTGCCAGTTACAACCTTGTCTCTTTTCAAGATAATTTGGTGTGACACACAATCACCATGACAAAACCCTGCCAAAACCAACCCGTCGACATTCAAATAGCTGAGCTGTTATGAGATGCTAAGCCTGTGCTGTTCAGCGATATGTCGATCATGCGGATGCATTTACCTCTGCCAGCAAGCGAACTGCTGCCTGCCGCCTAAACCTCTGGATGCCTGGGCGGCCCTGCACTTTGTCACTGCCCCGGGAGTATGACGTGGGGGTCCAGCCAACCCTGCCCTCGCAAGATATTGACAGAAGACTTCCACACTCTGGACACTGGAGTATGATGCAGCCAGAACTTCTGGCAGCAACCACAGCCGGTCAAAATGTGGACTCCAACAACGCATCAGCATCAGCAGGGTGTGTGGTCAGCAGCCGGGCACCAATGCTTTGGGAAAATCCATGATATTCAGTTTGCTCGCTATTGTTACTGGCAGTTCTGAGCCAACGATTGTAAACAAACTGCAATAAAGGAGATATTGTAACTTTGACTGAACCTTCTTTGGCTGCATACACCATCCTTCCTCAGCAGAGAACGTCAGCCCACAACTAGCCATCCTGGAAACCTCACTGTAACTGATGGTGCAGGAACCAACCACCCTCGGCACTGTTATAGTGTTTAGTTCCTTAAGAAGCGAAAAGTGCTATGGAAAACAAGGAACATGTCATAGATATACAACAGATAAATTATGAAATATTGGGTTTAGAGGTACTGTTGCGACTTAATAAAATATTGCCTAGTTAATAGGATAGTATGTAGTTCTTAAAACTGAAATTGACTTATATAGATCTGATACCACTAACTTTAAACGTGATAGGCCTTAACACCTGATACCGAGACCACGCCTCTTTCTTATTTTACTACCATGTTATTCAAGGCTGTTGTAATTTCCAAAACAGCTTTGCATAAAGATGGTATGTCTGCTGTTTGCAAATACAAATACAATGACTTATGAAATCTGCAGTTTGTGTTGTAAGTCAGAACAGTACTTTACTGAAAGCCATACCAGAGTACACAGCAACCTCTTATCTTGAACTTAAAAATAAAAACACATAAAGGCATTGTGAGGAAGTATACATAGGCAGTGGAATTATACTAAAGGAATAGAGTGTAAAATTTACGGGAATAACTACTTAAGACAACTTGAAGTATGACCTGCTGGAAGATTCTTTGACAGAAAACTATCTGAGAGCATATATTTTTTTTAATAACTACATTATGTAAATAGAGTAAAACCTCTGTTATACTTAAGACTTCATGTTATTCTCTTCACTTTTCTCAAGTTATAATTAGAAGACAGAACACAAATACTGTGCTACAACAAACTGTGATAACTTAAATATACCACTGGTTCTCCAAAAAAAGAGCTATGAGAATTATCAGTGGAGTGGAATCCAAAGAGTTTTGCCAAAGTTTATTCTTGGAAACTGATATTTCCACAGTAATAAACATGAACATACATTGTAAGACAAAAGAAAAAAAAATGATGCACCATGAAGGATTCATCCAAATGGGACATAAATCAGTAGATGTCATGTACATGTACAGACAGAAATGATACAGTTTCAGAAAAAACTGGATGGTTTGTTCAAGAGAAACAGCCTCACAAATTGAGCAAGTCAATAATGTGTTAGTCCACCTCTGGCCCTCATGCAAGCAGTTATTTGGTTGTTACTGATTGATAAGAGTTGTTGGACATCGTCAAGAGGCATATCATGCCAAATTCTGTCCACTTGACATTTTAGATCATCAAAATCCTGAACTGGTTTGAGGGCCCTGCCCATAATGCTCCAAACATTCTCAATTGACAAGAGATCCAGCGATCTTGCTGACCAAGGTTGGCTTTGGCAAGCATGAAGACAACCAGTAAAAACTCTCACAGAGTGCAGGCAGACATTACCTTGCTGAAATGGAACTCCAAGGTGGCCTGCCGTGAAGAATATTGTTGATTTACTGCTGCGATGTAATGGTGCCGTGGATGACAACTGGTCATGCTAGGAAAAGAAATGGGACCTCACATCATTACTCATGGCTGTCAGGCCATATGACCAGTGACAGTGAGGTTGATATTCTACAGCTGTCCAAGGCATCTGCACACACATCTTTGGCCTGGAGTCTCATTTACTGGAATGGAATTGTCTTCAGCGATGAGCCCCATGTTGAACTGTGACCCGATGACCACCAAACATATCTGGAGATGCCCCAGACAACAGTGGGATACCATGCTGACTGTCATCTGCCATATGGCCCGACAATCGGGAGTGGTGAGCTGGGGTACCATTTCTTTTCACAGCAAGACCCCTTTAGTTGTCATCCACAGCAACCTTACAGCACAGTGGTACATCCATGATAGTCTATGTGCCGTTTTAGTGCCCTTCACAGCAAGCCATCCTGGGCTCACATTTCAGTAAGATAATAGCCTCCCACACACAGTGAGAGTTTCTACTCCCTGTCTTCGTGCTGGACAAACCCTACCTTGGCCAGCAAGATCACCAGATTTCTCCCCAACTGATAATGTTTGGAGCTTTATGGGCAGGGCCTAGAACTATCTCAAGATTTTGAGACAATACCAGAGAAGGAAAGTTGCTACTCACTATATAGCGGAGATGCTGAGTCGCGATAGGCACAACAAAAAGATTCACACAATTATAGCTTTCGGCCATTAAGGCCGAGAATTTAACATCCCAATTGGACAGAATTTGGTATGATACCCCATCAGGCGAGCATCCAACAACTCTGTCAATCAATGCCAAGCAAAACAGCTGCTTTCATAAGAGCCAGAGGTGGATCAATGCGTTACTAACTAGCTCAATTTGTTCAGCTCTTTCTCTTGAATACATCATCCAATTTTGTCTGAAATTGCAATCATTCATTTCTCAGTACATGTACATTATCACATCAACCAATTTCTGTCCCATTTCGATAAAATGTGAACTCCAGTCTACACCAACATTACCTTATAATATTAAGTGCCTTATTAATAGTACAGGACAGCACTGCAAAATTAGAATAGCAAATATACAACAATAGAAATACTATTTATCAGTGAACCTTTTTACCCTGTTGATAAGTTATTATTTAATTCACAGTAAATAAAAGTATCTTATGAAGTAAAATGTGTCATTTTATTACAACAATAAAAAATAACAATAAATCGTACATTTATGAAATAAATTAAAAGAGAAATTTTAAGTAAATTAAAAATAACACTTTTAAGAAATGTACTGGTATTCAGAAAAGCAGCTTCTAATGTGTATGTTTCAATGTGTCCATCATATTTTCTGCTTTTGGGCATAATCAGATACATTATTTGTTTAATAAAGCATTATTATTATTATTTCTTTCTTTTCTCAGACGTTATGTCTCATCAAAAATGGAAAGTGACGCGGACCTTGATCAAGTGTGACTTCCTTTTAACTGTACGGTATATGTTATATTGCATTTAGGAAATTTCGGGTAATTGAACATGTATCAATAATTACGGATTTCTGTAGTTGTATATATAAGTTTGGAAGTAGCTGTATTGCGTTGATGTACTGGTGGATATTGTGTGGTATGACTCCTGTAGTTGATAGTATAATTGGTTTGATGTACTGGTGGATATTGTGTGGTATGACTCCTGTAGTTGATAGTATAATTGGTATAATGTCAACTTTATCCTGATGCCACATGTCCTCCACTTCCTCAGCCAGTTGGATGTATTTTTCAATTTTTTCTCCTGTTTTCTTTTGTATATTTGTAGTATTGGGTATGGATATTTCAATTAGTTGTGTTAATTTCTTCTTTTTATTGGTGAGTATGATGTCAGGTTTGTTATGTGGCGTTGTTTTATCTGTTATAATGGTTCTGTTCCAGTATAATTTGTATTCATCATTCTCCAGTACATTTTGTGGTGCATACGTGTATGTGGGAACATGTTGTTTTATAAGTTTATGTTGTAAGGCAAGCTGTTGATGTATTATTTTTGCTACATTGTCATGTCTTCTGGGGAATTCTGTATTTGCTAGTATTGTACATCCGCTTGTGATGTGATCTACTGTTTCTATTTGTTGTTTGCAAAGTCTGCATTTATCTGTTGTGGTATTGGGATCTTTAATAATATGCTTGCTGTAATATCTGGTGTTTATTGTTTGATCCTGTATTGCAATCATGAATCCTTCCGTCTCACTGTATATATTGCCTTTTCTTAGCCATGTGTTGGATGCGTCTTGATCGATGTGTGGCTGTGTTAGATGATACGGGTGCTTGCCATGTAGTGTTTTCTTTTTCCAATTTACTTTCTTCGTATCTGTTGATGTTATGTGATCTAAAGGGTTGTAGAAGTGGTTATGAAATTGCAGTGGTGTAGCAGATGTATTTATATGAGTGATTGCTTTGTGTATTTTGCTAGTTTCTGCTCATTCTAGAAAAAATTTTCTTAAATTGTCTACCTGTCCATAATGTAGGTTTTTTATGTCGATAAATCCCCTCTCCTTCCTTTCTGCTTAATGTGAATCTTTCTGTTGCTGAATGTATGTGATGTATTCTATATTTGTGGTATTGTGATCGTGCAAGTGTATTGAGTGCTTCTAGGTCTGTGTTACTCCATTTCACTACTCCAAATGAGTAGGTCAATATTGGTATAGCATAAGTATTTATAGCTTTTGTCTTGTTTCTTGCTGTCAATTCTGTTTTCAGTATTTTTGTTAGTCTTTGTCTATATTTTTCTTTTAGTTCTTCTTTAATATTTTTATTATCTATTCCTATTTTTTGTCTGTATCCTAGATATTTATAGGCATCTGTTTTTTCCATCGCTTCTATGCAGTCGCTGTGGTTATCCAATATGTAATCTTCTTGTTTAGTGTGTTTTCCCTTGACTGTGCTATTTTTCTTACATTTGTCTGTTCCAAAAGCCATATTTATATCTTTTGGAACAGATATTATTATTATTATTATTATTATCAACATCATCACAATCATTATTGTTATATGACTGTTATTGTGGGGAAAATAAATTTGCAGATTCCAAAGTAATCTCTTGCTAATGGCACAAACACACATGCACACTTTATCTCACTAACACCCAACATAATCACTGGCAACAAAAACACAGCTGATCAACAATGTTCACAACTTGAGAGTTTAGTATTTTTTGCATCACGTTGTACTCCAGGTTATGTTAGAATGTTATGATGTTAGGAGAAAAGTTCATCAATTACTCATTTCTTGCCTAGACAACAGAAAATACAAAGCTGTGGTTCAGGATCAACAAATGAGGGACTAATTAGATTTGTAGATATGCCCCTTTGATATCATGGGATGAAATTTAAATGATTAAGAAAATGAGCTGGAGGGAATCCAGTAAACAGATTAGCACTGAATTGCAACAGCAACATATGCCTTTTCATACAAAGCTCTTATAAAAACAACATATTACTATTATAAGTTGATCATAATCTGTGACTTTAAGTATTTTAAATTCCTGATCATGTGGATAACTGGAAAACATCCCTGCACCTAAAATGTTCTGAGTCATGGACAGAAACCAAGTGCTTCAGCAAAAAATTATCTCCTCTAGCACAGGTGCTGATACCTAAAAATTAAAGGTTGAATTCAATAACACATCTAGGATGAGATAATAAGAGATTGTAGCCCATAGAACTTTTATGGACAAAAAAATGGTTCAAATGGCTCTGAGCACTACGGGACTTAACATCTGAGGTCATCAGTCCCCTAGAACTACTTAAACCGAACTAACCTAAGGACATCACACACATCCATGCCCGAGGCAGGATTCGAACCTGCGATCGTAGCGGTCGCGCGGTTCCAGACTGAAGTGCCTAGAACCGCTCGGCCACACCGGCCGGCTTTTGTGGACAGAGATTGCATATGGCGAAGCCACTCAGAATGCTCTTTCAACCAAACAAAGAATGTGAGTGGACTAAAATTAATATAGTAAATCCAGTTACGAAGTTCATAATGCTGACGAGGTGATGAATTTATTGGTACTGAGCTCCAAGCTGCTAACTGCAGAATTAAATATCTCACACCAATTAAATCAATCAATTTGAGTATCAAAACTAAACTGCTTCAGCCAATGAATGCCTGTTAGGTAGACTATCAGCTGGAGGGGGATAAACATTGTTCAGGTTCACCATTCAATCAATATTAATATCACTCAAGATGGCAAAGTTTCTTAAAGTTGTAGCCATTACTTTCAAATCAAGCATACAGGTGCTTAAGGGCACCAACTGTCCATGAGTTGGAAGAATTCGTGCCCAGACTAACTTCAAATGGCCGAGCCACTCTGCCGGTCTGGGGCGACAAGAATCATTAGTGCCTCCTCTTCAAGTTATTTTGGTATCAGGCACCTCTTGGTATCAGGCACCTCTTTGCCTCTCACAGAAGTATACTGTGAGGTGGCACCTTAAGTAACAAAAGAACTAAGAACCATTCTCCGGGTCTCAGTTGTATGCAGTTGCTAGAAGATGTATGACACATCTCTCCATTAAGTAGCCACAATGTGGAAGTTACTGCTACCTGAACATGACTGTCTCTCCATAGCCTTGGAAGCAGCAATGTGTGTGGAGCAACTAGCAGCTTGGTAACAATGTAGGTGCTCAGGAACTTTAGTAACTACAGTAAAGCAGTGAGCTCCAACGTGCTGCCCCTGTTTCTGGTATCTTTGATTCCCGTGGTTTACACTTCTCATTTTCAAGATTCAACTCCTGACGTAACTTCTCTCTCTCTCTCTCTCTAGGTATTGATTTTCAATTTCATTGAACCTTTGAAGTTTTATTTTCCATTGGGCTTGCAGCATAGTATATGTTAGTGTACAACATAATGTAAAGGAAAGCTCCACAACTAGCTGCAATAAGGGCCTGTTTCAGCTGATTGCCATTGTTAAGTCAAATATTATTCTTACAAAGATTTGACAGAAAAAAATTACTATAAATGCAATATGGTCATCATTTCCGATTAGACGTAAGTACCAATGCAAATGTAAACATAAAACAACCACCATCTATGTGTGGATAACCTTACCAATGTTATTTTCGCAGGTCAGTTGATAGTGGCAATTAGTCAAAACGGGCCTGTCATGTAAAATATTAAAAATATATTACCTTATTGCAGCTGCTTTTGGAGCTTTCATTTTCAACCTTTGATCTGTTAGTCTGATGGTGGTGGTGGTTAGTGTTTAACGTCCCGTCGACAATGAGGTCATTAGAGACGGAGCCCAAGCTCGGGTTAGGGAAGGATTGGGAAGGAAATCGGCCGTGCCCTTTCAAAGGAACCATCCCGGCATTTGCCTGAAACGATTTAGGGAAATCGCGGAAAACCGAAATCAGGATGGTTGGAGACGGGATTGAACCGTCGTCCTCCCGAATGCGAGTCCAGTGTGCTAATGTTAGTCTGATGTACTACCTGGTCTACAGTAGGGAGACACCTCACCTAACATGGTAAATGCTAGTAGACAAGTATAGATGTGTGACAGGGCAACCTCTATTTGTCTTTTTTTGTGTTTACAATACACTTTCATGATGATGATTTTGGTTTGTTGGATGCTCAATGGCATGATTATCAGCCCCCGTACAAATTCCCAATCTTTTCACTGTCCAGTCTTGCCATTTTCCTGAACCCCACATGAAAACCTAGTCATTTGAGTTAAGCTGTTGGAAATTATGAGCATATCATCAAAATTATGTCCTTTCATTAGCTATTGATGTCTTATGTCACTAGGCCTCACTGCAACAATTCGAGTTCATCAAGTGAAGCTATGGAACGGATTTAAAAGGCTCTTGGGCTAGGTGTAGGATTGTGTATGTCTGCAATTATCAGGCTCTAATGCAATTACTTTTGCAAATTATTGTTCAGACTCTTTTGTGGATATGCAAGCACACCAATAAGATTGTTTCTAATATGTCAGTTAGAGAATGTTCACCTGTGTCTAATGCATGTTCACATGCAGTTTATGACCTGCTGAAAGAACTATCAATACTAGCTAAAGCTGTCATGTCATTCCTTAAGGCAAGCTGTTATTTTAAGCAGAATCCCAAGCTTTGACAAGATTAAAGCCCAAATCCCGCTAAAAAACGATATCCACATTACATATTTCAACATCTTCAAAAAAATAACCTCACAATGTTTTGCTTTATTCCAGAGTTCTAGTTCTATTACATTCTACTGTATGATCCACTTGCATTGTAAAAGCAACGTTACTGTCCCAACATGTGCCTACGCATCCCTGAATGTGTTTGAACAGTAATGTGTAGCAGCTCAACAGTTATGTCACCATCTGATAATGGCAGATGGATGATCCTGTGAAATATTGAGCAGTGTTTACAACAACATCCTAGGTTTAACCAAGAATCTTTATATAACTGGTTCATCAGGGAGAATTACACCCAATAAAAACACGAGTAGGTATTATTACAATACAAATTTCAATCCCATGGTGTCCTAAATGTAAGATTTATTTCCACTCAACACGAGGCAGCATTTAATTGAAATTCTTTGTTCATTTACTACATCTCTGCAGATTGTGGGATGTTATTTGCACCTGACCATGCACACTGGTGTGCCTTGCATGTGTGTGCCTCCACCCCCCCCCCCCCCCCCCACACACACACACACACACAAGCACTAAATTAGAATAAATTTCCTTTATTTCTGTCAATGATCACAAAACATTTGGTCCTTACACTACCAGTTTTGGTCAGCAGTGACCATCTTCAGATCTGCAGCAAAACATCAGAAATGAAATACAACTGGTAGACAAATTACATCTTAAAACAATGAAGTATATCATAACAAAAAATTATTACTTTCATGGGGGTGGAAAATTAGATAAAATAAACAAAATAGTTACACATAACATCAAGATGTACTGTAATGGCACAATAAATTAATTATTTTAGATTTTGCTTTATGAGCAGTGGTAGTTTTTGCTTCAAGTATGGTGTACTTCACTTAAAAGAACCAGTGATCTAATAAGAATGCCCCTAGAGATTATTGAAACAATGAAGAGTAGGAAATAGCTTTCAGATTATGTGACAGATCATTGTACATTTATATAGCACTATCTGTAATGGAGGTTTTAAAGCTGTTGTCCTTACTGACTGGACATAGAGTTCCTCTCTTTGTCTGGTACCATGCTCATGAGGCTTCTGAAAGAGAGGCCTGCAGGAATCTGTTTGTCATGCATGGTGCATTGCTCTTTCTTGGTTCAAGATGATGACTGAGCTAGCAGTTGTTCTAGCCCAGCATACAATACCATACTACAGAGTGATGTGGAAATGTGCAAAGTCTGCAGTTACAACACTGTGGAAGCTTGCTTTGTGTGCAGGTTAATGTACCCTGTAGCATACTTTCTTCAGTGTTGCATTTGTTTTTGTAATGTGTGTCTGCCATTCAAAATCATGTTGAAGTCATATGCCTAAAAATTGTTTCCAGTCAGGCTGCTAATAATGCTGCAGTTTATTGTCATGGAGATGTTGGAGGCTTCCCCCTTTAAACAGAATTTTAGAGAACTTTTTTCGGATTATTTATTACTAGCTTATTTCCTTCAACCAGTCATTTAGCTGGTCTGTAGCTTTATTTACCTCTGCTTGTAGTTGTCCTGAGGTTCTCCCTGTACAAAGGATGCTCTTGTCACCTGCAAAAAAGTATTTATTTGTGACAGTGCTTAGATCTTGTTTGATCACATACAGGAGGAAAAGAATATGCTGAACAATGGATCCTTGAGGGACTCCACTTTTTATTATTCCTGAATCTGAAAAAAAGGTTCTAGTGCTATCATTTAGTTCATGTCTTATTACTACTTTCTGTTTCTGATTTGTTAAGTATGAAGAGATCCATGTTAATGCAGTCTTAAATGCCATACTTTTGGAGCTTTTCCAAGAGGGTTCTGCAGTACAAGATGTCAAAAGCTTTGCTTAGATTTTGTCCACTGCTTCTATAGCATTTTGAAAATTGTAGATGGCACAAGTCAGATTTATTTTTCTAGAAACTATCAGTGAGGATTTTGCTCTTGGCCAGGAATTTCATTAATCTGCTGAACATGACTCCTTCAATATTTTGGCAAAACCTGATAATAAAGTGACTGATCTATAGTTTTTTAACTTTGTTTTTCACCTTTTTTATGAACAGGGATCACTCTGGCAATTTTAAAACAGTCTGGAAAGGTTCCTGTTGAAAAGAATGAACTTATTGCCCGTGCAATGTGTTCTGTAATATTTATAATTATTTCTTTATGATGAAGTTTGGAATACCACCCATTCACCATTTACTGCTTTAACCAATAATTCTGGATGAAGAACTTTCCCCTCAACATGTATGATTCATAAGACAATAAAACAAAGAGCAATGTAAGTTGTGCTGCTTTAATGCTTGTCAATAAATTAAATCTCAATCTTACAAATATATTACAATCTTGAATACAACAGTTACAATTACTTCAGTAACATGAGATTCCATCTATACATATAAAACATCATTACAAGGATTACAGTTAGGATCTCACATTATTTTCTATAGTTCTCCATGGTGTACATTTTAGCTTATTTCAGCTGATTTTTTTTAAAGTGAAAAGTAAAATTTTTCCACAAATTTAAGATTTTATATAATAGGAGAAATTTTATAACAGAGAAATTTAGAAAACATTACGAAACTGATACATTTGCCCCTGCAGGTATGGTGGACACATCCTTACATCCTTTAAAAATACTTTTTTGCTCACCAGTGAGCTACTGTGTTTTGTCTATGATACACTTAAAAAATCATATAAGCAACGAAGAAGTCTACATATGCTACCTGCAAATGTTTGTTGATTTAAAGAGTAAAACAGACGGTTTGTATATGGTCCTTCAAGAGTGTAAGATATTAATCTCCATGTGCATGAAAGTGTTGGTCTTAACAATGTTTATTAAATGTATTTTGTACTCTATTTTTTGCATACTTTCTAATGTCATTTATGACCCATATAAAATGGTTTAAATTAGAGTCTACTAAAATGTAAATTCAATTACAACAAATGTGAGGCAATAAACACAGAATTTTGCTTAAAATACAAAGGAACCTGTATTGAAATTTGTATCAAGTACTTTTTTTAACAGAAACTATACATAGTTTTCGTTTTTTACATGTTTTCTAAATAGTGATACTATTAAAAACATACAGTGGTCAATATCTCCTCATACCAGCTGGAGATGTAAAATCAACACAGTCCCAGGAAAAAGATAACAGAAAGTTGATAGCGAGTACAGCTTGTGCATTGTGGCTGCTTCACATATGCATTACGTCTTCCTTTTTGTTGTTCATTAGCACCCCATCGTTTGACATTCTCACCATTTTGTTGTATTTCTTATATGTAGTCTTCCAATCATAATGTCTTCATTCCGAAGATATATCAGTTATAAATGCTGTTGAGGAGGCCTATGTCCCTGCCAGGTACATTCATGAGTATCACTTATGTGATTTTTGTGCACTTTTGTATTTATATCTGAGAAACAAATGGCTAAATAAAGTAATGCAATAAAGTGAAGAAGTTCCAGACACATGCTTTACTGCTAGACCACTAGGTCCGACAGAGATCAAGATATATATATATATATAAAATAAAAATAAAAAAAAAAATCAGGAAACCCAAAAGTAAGACTTAGAAGCTATGTTACAGGAATAAAACAGGAATACAGCCACACAAAATGCAAAGAAAAAAATTATTGGCTTGAATGTGGTATAGTTTCACACATCTACACTTTTCTGTTGCCACCAGATAATAAATAATCATGTTATAGGAAAACTTGCTGTTCAATTACTGCTGTCTGAGACTGTAGTGTACTGAGACTGCAGCGTAAGAAATGGAAAGAGAGAAACATACAACATGTGTTCCACAATTTCATGTGATGAGGTTTTTGTGTGTGGGGGAGGGGTGGGGGGGGGGGGAGGAGGAGGAGGAAGAGTTTCATGTGGCATCATGGTCATCAGGCTACACCTATGTCTGCATTTCACATTATGTTTTGTGGATGTGATTAGACTCAAATCAAACTTGATCCTGCACAAAACAATGACTTAAAGAGTAGGTCAGAGAGTGAAATATAACTGCTCTAATGATCTTAATATAATCCTTACCATGTTACATGACAGGGTTTAATTCATCATAAAACCACAGTCAGGTAAAATTACGACAAAGGAAAACAAATACTTCCTTTTGTGGTTAGCCTCAATAGCCATTCGTAAGAAAATATTTATGGTTTCCAAGGGGGGCAATCAATCATCAACTGTTAAGTGGTATTTGGAGAATACTGCATTACAGTATCATGAATGGGTATCTAGAGATCACTGCATGTGTCACTTATTCACTGATTAATAAAAGTAAAACAGTGTCAGTATTATTTCAGTTTTGTTCACAGTTACATTATCAAAAAAAAGTTTGATCTAAATGCACGTCATGCATCCAAAAGAAAGCTTGGTAGTATGAACTATTGCAAGGAAGTGCCCATGAGTAATAAATTTAATCACTATTATTATTCAATGAATTTCCAATAATATTAAAACATTTTCTGAATCTTCTCCAGATGGCACATGTGAATGAACATGTCGAATGCGAGAGCAGAAGAAACAGATATAACCTACCTGAGAAGCAGTATAACAGACATGGCAAACTTGATATGAATATCAGTGCAATAAGATTGCAGGTTTTGGAATCCATCACTGGTATTCATTTCCCTCATTTCAAAAAGAAATTTGAAAACTAATTACCATGCTTCTTCCAAACACATAACGACATATGAATGGAAAAATGAATGTATATTTTTTTAACATGATGTTTCAATTTCATTCATTTTGATACTATTATGACACAGAATAAATCTTTGCTGTCAGAAGAAATCTCCGAATGATCTGTCAAATACTTCACTCTGTAGCCACACTTCGTAATGCTGCTTAAAATAGTCAGTGAGTTCAAACGGCTGTCCAAGCACACTTGTTACACAGTGATCCATGGGTTCAAATTCAGGGTCACTTGATCCTGAGCCATATCGTCTACTATTAAACCTGTCAACACAAGAGCGTAAAGCACATTCTTCTGCTTGGAAGTCCCAGGGACGTGCATCTTGATCATTCCCATATGCCCAATCATCATTTAACCGATGTCGAACTTTCTGATAAATTGCACTCATTGTTTTCATGTTTGACTTTCTCCACTGTCTACCCAGATATTTTGTTTGCATCTTCAGTAATTTTAAAACATACAGCTGCATCATTGCATGGCGAACTTTTAGGGTGCGCCTTAAGATTGGTGCTGATTTAAACACGACAAGCATCATGATACGCGAGTGTTTCCATTTTGTTAGTTTATTAAGTATCCTGAGGAGATTGATGCACGAAAATATATTGCGCCATGAATACTGCTGATTCTCTCCAATTTCAAGACTCTCTATAGTCAATTCTGGTTGGTCGCCAATGACACATGCTGGAAAGTCCAAAATAGGAATTGAATTTCTTGCACTTACATACGCGATAATGTTTTGGTTAAAAAATTTCAATACGAGAGGTATACAGTTGGCAAAAACTAAATGCTGTGACATAAATTCAAACTGGTAGATATGATTGATTTTAAAATGTTTTAATAACAAAAGGAGTACTGCTGAAACAGCTTTTACTATGATCTCTTTGTGTCTACTAACATCCATGCCAAGTTTCATGGATTGTAACACAGTCATTGGCATCTCTTCTGGAAGAACATCTGCTAAAATATTTATAGAGTCAGTTTTGGTTTTTGATGTTGGAGCTGCAGCGAGCAGAATTTTAAGTAATGCAATCATGTACTGGGGCAAATTTGGTAACATTCCTTGATATAATACCTCCGTTGGTGTCATTGGAATAGGGGGTTCCACAGTTGATAAAGGATTTCTTGCAATTTCTTCTTCTTTCTGTATCTGTATCTCCGCCAGCGAAGTATACATGTTATGTTTCAGAACCTCAACACCTTCGTGTATTGGATGGGGCAGTCCAGCTAGTGATTCTCTATCGCCTTGTAATGGGAAACCTACAAATTTAACTCTTGTATTTTCAAGAAACATATCGAGATCCTTCTGCCGAGCTTTTGGTGCCCACGGAAGGCCCTTGTTCTTTGATGGAATTGGTGTGCTCGGTCTTGGGCTTGGTGGTTGTGGAACTTCTCCTGCTTCTTCCATTGCCTGTCTTTCTTCAAAGTCACGTACTTCCTCGTCTGCTTGATATGAGGATTCAAATTCCATCCCAGATATTTCATCAAGTGAACTCTGTTTCATTAGACTCCTGCGGAATGGTCGATTGTTTCTTTTTTGATTCTGTGCTTCCAGCAAGTCTGCAGCACTAGCAGGTGGTGACGATGCCCTCATTGTGCGAACTACTTCCATTGTATCTTGTGTTGCACTTAGGCCAGCCTGCTCACGATACTGCTGTTTAAGTTGCCTTAATGTGTCCATACCACCCAACGAAACTAGTATTGTTTTCCACAGCACCAGGAGTACTTTCTTCATAGGAAAATGTGGTGCAGAGCCACTACAGAAACGTGTCACCATACCAAGAAGTTTTACAACCAGCAGCTCGTCCCCCAGGGGATTTCCCAACTCACCTCTGAATGCTTCACGATTTATTTTCCACTGTTCACAATCGTCATCTTGATCCACACGCATAACTTCTATCATTAAATACAAAACGCTTAGTATAATTCTCAAATCTGTTGAATCCGCTAAACTTACTGTAAGTTTTCTGGAGTCCGTTGCAGCCGAAGTACAGTTTTCTATTTCTATATTTAATAGTTCCACAAACGTGCTTAAAACCCCACATTCATAGAGTAACATGATGTTCTTCAAAGACCACTCTTGCTGTTCAGCGTCTGACTGTAGCTCTGCCCAGCAACCCTGCGCCAAATACAGTATACATCGTGCAGCCTTCATACGCAAAGATTTATTTGACACTTCCAACTGGTCTAGCAATTTCATTACAACAGATCTTTGCTGGACTTCCGATAGCTTCTGCCAAAATGGAGCTAACTTATATTCCTTCATTTGATCTTCAAACGCCTTGAGATTATGTTGAAATTCAGGTTGTTCTGTGTAGCTGTACAGTTCCGCGATTTCGTTGATCATATTATCCGCATCGTCGTACACAAAATCAAGATCTGGACATTCAGGACCACCCTCTGAATCTTGCCGTTGTCTATTTAGCAAGTCTCTAAACTTCGTAACTATGCGTTTTCCATTACCGTTTGCATCCATAGCCTCGATTAATACATACAAACAATCACAATCACAATTCAAAACATTAACTTAGGATCTTGACACTCCATAATACTTCAAAACATTGCCAAAGATTTTGACTGTCGAGCAATCGACTTTTCATAAGAGACTTTAAATTTAGAATAGAAACAACGTAAGATATTTAGTAAAATTTTCACCATACCGACGTAAATACTGCTGATTTAATTCAACAGAAAACTGTCAAAACCTATTTAAGTGTACAGCTTCCTTTTTCACAGAAGCGTAGAATTCATTATTATCACAGAAAAATATTTGTGTCGAAAAGTTGTGCGACGGCTAACAATTAATAAACTGATGGCATATTTTAATTGTTTACTGTTCTCTGTCATCACCAGGTTTGAATAAAATTAGGGAACCGTACATTAATAAGACGAATTACTGGTCTTCTGTTGTACGTATTTAAGTGCCATGGCGCCACTGATGTCTTCCAGTTCTTTACCAGAAACGTTTACGTTTTTGTATAACTTAAAATATGATTATGTTACATTTATACTGTAACATCTGCTTTTAGCAGCACAGTCACAGTGTAAAATATCAAACTGCGTTCTATGTGCTGTTCAAAACTGAAAAAAAGCTCACAGTGTCACATGTTTCAACATAAGCTTATGACGAGAGAGGCGCTTTTAGTTCTGTGACTGCGCTGGTAAAAGGCAGTTATTACACTGAAAAGGCCAAGTATTACGTAGCGTGATCTGTTGAAAAAATAATTTTCAAGTAGATTTCACTGACAATATTTCTTCATATTAGTGTCCTGCAGCCATTTGATTCCGATAGTCTCGCACAGCACTGGTTTTGGCAAATAACGATATAGTTTTTAAAGATGTCAATATAGTGGCTGATAGCTATTGTACCATACAACCACAGTATCCTCATCATGACTTCCATTGACAAAATAGACGCATTTGTGTGCACTACATACAGGATCTACAGTACTTATGACTCTGAAATTCACAATTAAGTGCCTGGCAGGGGGTTCATCGAACCACTTCCAAGCTACTTCTCTACCGTTCCACTCTCGAAGAACGCGCGGGGACACAAACGTTTATATATTTCTTTGAGAACTCTGATTCCTCTTATTTTATTATAATGATCATTCCTTCTTATGAACGTGGGCGCCAACAAAAAATTTTCACACTCTGAAGAGAAAACTGGTGATCAAAATTTCATGAGAAAGTTCTGCCAGAACAAAAAACGCCTTTGTCTTAATGATTGTCAAGCCAATTGGCTTATCATATTCGTGGCACTGTCTATGCTGTTTCACGATAGCACAAAACGAGTTGCCTCCCTTTGAACTTTTTTTATGTCCTCTGTCGATCCTAACTGAGGCGGATCCCACACCATACAGCCATACTACACAAGAGGGCGGACAAGCGTAGTGTAAGCAGTCTGTTTAGTGGACCTGTTGCATTTTCTAAGTGTTCTGCTAATGAATTGCAGTCTTTGGTTTGCTTTCCCCTTCAACATTACCCATGCGATCGTTCCAATTTAAGTTAATCATAATTGCAGTCCTCAAATATTTAGTTGAATTTACATCCATTAGATCTGGGTGATTTATTCTGTAAATTATATGTAGATATAGATAATCCTGTGTTGACTGTTTGCCAATAAATCATTTTCTTCAATATTTTTCACAATGTTTGGGCACAGTATATTTTCCAAATCCTACTGCAGATTAGATTAGATTAGATTTACTTTCATTCCAATTGATCCGTAGTGAGGAGGTACTCCAGGATGTAGAACATGTCAGAAAAATAACAATACATGACAAATATTTACAACAATACATGGCAAATATTTACAACAGCAAATCGACATTAGCGATAAGGGTCCGAAATTCAGCGAATTACTCCTATTACCTTCCTTCCTGTTGCGCACTGTGCAAATTTCAGGAACTTCCAACGAGCAAGCAGTTGTATATGATTGACAAATATGGAGCTATTGCATCAGTGTATGCTGAAAGAAACCGGAGTGGTATACCACTTGGACTGGAGGCCCTGTCTTTATTAAGTGCTTTAAGCTGCTGTAGAGGACAAGGGGTTATTTTTAGGAAATATGGTGAGAAATTGTGATTTAGTGTGTTTCAGTGCACGATGCGCCAGCCTTACAGCAGATGGCGGCAAAGGCTGGCCAGCGCGTTATGCAGGTGACACAGTTTTGCAACGAGCGTCGGTATGTGTGTACGTGCGCGACAGCCATCAACAGCCAGAACGCGGCATTAGCAGAATTACGCAGGCGCGGGCCGCGTGTGACGCGGTTGCATTAGACAATTCTTCGAGAACCTTCTAATAAATACAGCGCTGCGTAACCGGCGGATTCAGCAGTGGTCTGCACTATTTAAGGGTATCAGAGGTGGGCGTCGGCATTCGGTTCGCCCGATTGGGCGTTTCGTCGCTGTTACATCGACGTCATCAGTGACGCTGTCCCAGAGGGCTGGCCGGCGGAGGGCATTGCTCACCGCTGCACAGGCGACTCCCGGCGTCGTCACGAGCAGCAGCGTCTGGAGGAGCCGTGCTAGGTCGGGCCTCATGCTGCTAAACTCCTACCGCCTGTGCAGCCGCTGACCGAGCATGACGTCGCGTTCCCCGGGCTGCGTGCATCAGCAGGTCTCCACCATGACACGAGCGGTGGGGCTGAGCTACCGGAAATTGTATTGGAAGAACGAACAATAAAGAGGAAGATTGCTAAAAACAGCCACCTTCTTCTACCCAGCCACGCGTTACAACCCCGACCACATCAGCCGCTCCGGTCATTCAATTACGAGTGGTGTCAGTCGGGCAACCTGCATATCACACACTCCTGTTACAATTGGTGACAGTAGTGGTCTTCTCCCTGGATTTGGAGGAAACTGTGGCTGGTAATCGACGAGGATATGTGGCACCTGAGAAGGGCGACAATGGATTAGCAACTCCTGCAACATGACACATAAGTGCCAATTTTTCGTTTGGTGGTTTGTCTGAACCTGTAGCATAGTCCATCTTCCCTTCCTGTTCTTCTTTCTGGGCTTACTGCAGTCTTGATTTGATAGCTGGTAGTGATGGAACAGTCTGTGTCAGCCGACGTGGCTATTCAACAGCTACTTGAGCGAGTGTCAGAATTAGAGATAGAGCTTGCTCGGTCTAAAGAAGCGAGCAAGAAACGGTTTCCTGTTATTGCAGTAATTCTTGACACTAACGCTGCGTCTTTGGTCATCCCTTTCTCGGGAAAATCTGGGGAGGATGGTATGATTTTTTTTGAGAACCTTAGCACAGGTTCTAAATTGGGAAATTGGGGTGCATAAACACTTTTGCATGTGGCTAAGTTGGAAGCAACTGGGGATGCCAGAGCGTACATTACATGCCATGAAGAATTGAGGGATGCTTGGACATTTGAAGTATTCAAAACAGGGTAGCTGGAAAGATATCAGAGGAAAAATACGTCTACATATTATCGGGAACAATTGAATAGAATGTATCAAAAGAATTCATAAAATTAATGTTAATACCTGTGAGCTAACAGATTCCGATAGGGTTAATGAAACCATTCTGCAGGAAGCTGAGCAGAGGGCACTAGACCCATTTTTGTGGGGAATACAACCCGAAACCTCCCGCAAGATTAGGATGGAATTCCCTAAGACTCTCAATGAGGCAGTCGGAATCGCTGTGGCGTTAGAGGAAGTTGAAGCAGTAACAAAGACGCAGGACAGGAAAGCAGTGTTTAATGCAGAAATAAAATGTTTCAGATGTGGTCGGATGGGACACATTAGACGCGATTGCAAGGAAGTGCAGTGCAGGAAATGCAGACGTTGGGGTCATCGGGAGCGTAATTGCAATGGGTCCTGGCAGAAACATGATAGGAAACCACAAGGTGGTCCTCATCACCCTCAGTTAAATTGGGCAGGGGGTGGTGTGTCCACTGTGCAACACCTCCAGTAAGGATTAATGCTAGTGCAGAATCAGTGGCAGACTTTTTTCTGACCACTTGGTGAGGGGCAGACAGTGCAAATTTTTTTTGGATACCTGGTCTCAGGTACCCGTGGTGAATAGAAATGTACTCGGTAAAGTGGAATTAAAATCACCATGGTGGGCGTTAAGTGGTGTGGGTGGGGGACAGGTGAAGTCACTTGGATCAGTGGTGTTAAACTTCCGAGTGGAAATGAGGAATTTCTAGGTGAAGGTAGAAGTTCTTCCAGTTGTTGGCAGCAGCTATGATTTCATACTCGGATCGGATTTCCTGGTTGCACATCATGCAAAAGTTAACCTGGAACGGCGTACAGTAGAAGTGGGTGGAATTCTATTTCATCTAGGTTCTACGGCCTAAAAACCATTGCTGTCGCAAGGAACCGCCCAGACGTCAGGTGGGCCACCTAAACTGTGTACAAGGTCCCTTAGGGTTAACTAGCAGGGTACTATACAGAAGGGTACAGGGAAAATAATCTGGGTAGATGTTGGAGCTAGCGTGCTGGTAAATTCGTTGTGTGTCGTTGAACCTTTGTCTGAGAATGAGCCGCTGGATAAAATCAAGTGTTTTACGCGCCATAGAGTGTCCTACATGCGGGAGATAGAACGAAAAAAGGATGTGCCTTTCAGTATTGATAATTTTGGCCTTGAAGAGGTGCAGTTAGCATGAGGTACCATAATAACGAATCTGGAGATAATAGGGGAAGATGAACTGGATAAGGATTTCGCAGCAGATTACACAATGCCGGGAGGGTCTGTCAGCTGGTCCGCACTGAGGGGTAAAGGAACACATTTAGAAGGGCAAGACAGAGAAGTCATGGAGAACCATTTGATGGAATACAAAGAGTTATTTAATTTTCAACGTACACTGCCCGCCACACCGTTAGTTCAACATTACATTCCAACTGGGAATGAAGCACCAGTGTATAAATGTCCGTATCGTGATCCAGAAAGTTTACAGCCTGTCATGGAAGAATTTATTAATCAACAGCTTAGGGATGGAATAATAGAAACCAGTAGTAGTCCCTGGTCCGCTCCTGTCGTAATAGTGGGTAAAAAATCACCTGATGGGGGCAAGGCATATCGTTTTTGTTGTGATTATCGTTTCCTGAATCAAAAAACTATATTGGATGCATACCCAATGACTAATATCACTGAAGCTCTGGATAATTTGGGTCAGTGTCGGTACTTCACGACCTTGGGTCTTCGAAGTGGCTACCACCAGTTGGAGGTCGCCCCGGATGACCGACCGAAGACAGCTTTTTCAACACCTACAGATCATTTTCAGTATTGGCGAATGCCTGTCGGACTCAAAAATGCTCCGGCATTTATTTTATTTTATTTGGATGACATAATTGTTTTCTCAAAGTAAATGCAAGAACATGTGCGCCGTTTGCGCAAAGTTTTCGATCGTCTGAAAGCAGCGCAGTTAACTCTTCATATGGAAAAATGTCATTTTTTGTTGCAAGAAGTTCGTTATTTAGGTCATATTATAAGGCAGGAGGGTGCCTGCACGGATCCAAAACTTGCAGACGCGGTAATCAATTTTCCGACACCTACAAAAGTAAAAGTGTAGCAGTCTTATTTAGGCCTCACCAATTTTTACAGGAGGTATATTCTAAAATTTGCGGAAATTGGAAGGCCCCTCATGCAGTTGTTGAAGAAGGGAGCAAAATTTCACTAGTCAGCAGAATGCAAAGAGGCTTTTCAAAAGTTAAAAAATTTGTTAACATCTAGTCCAGTTTTGGCTTTTCCAGACTTTAGTAAACAGTTTATATTATCTTGTGACTCTAGCAATTTTGCTTTGGTTATTGTATTATCTCAGGAAATAGATGGGCGGTAACACCCAATAGCATATGTTTCCAGACAGCTAAACAATGCAGAAAACAACTACTCAACAACCGAAAAGGAGTTATTGGCATTAATTTTCGGAATAACCTATTTCCGGTGTTATTTGTATGGACGACGTTTCAAGGTTATTACTGACCATGCAGCACTGAAGTGGTTGTTAGGGCTTAAAGACCCAATGAGTAGATTAACTAATTGGGTTTTCCATCTCAGTGAGAACGATTTTGAAGTGATTCATCGACCGGGTAAATCGCACAGAAACGCGGATGGTCTGAGTCATAAAGTATGCACCATGGAATGCACAGGAATAAGTGAGAACAAATGGAAGGAGGCACAAACCACTGACGCAGATTGTCAACGATTTACCTCGCAGCAACAGTTCATCGTGGAAGATGGGGTATTGTACCGTAAAACTAGGAACGGTCCACGCATAGTCGTACCAGAAATATTGCGAAGCGAAATTTTAAGGCAAGCACATGATTCAATGTTTTCTTGTCATTTGGGTCGAAGACCAACGGAAAGGAGGGTAGCACAGAGTTATTGGTGGTCAACGTGTAGGCAAGATGTCGATCAGGATGTAAAGAATTGCATTCCGTGTGCTCAACGGGCGGAATTGAGTCATCAGAAAATTGCGTTGCAATGACTACCGGAAGTGGATAGACCTCTCCAATTACTTGGCGTAGATGTCTTGGGACCGTTTGTGCAAACACCAGTGGGTGATCGCTGTGTTTAAACAATAATAGATCATTTTCGCGCTATGTGTCCATGACAGCTATTACGGACCTTCAAGCCGAATCAGTGGCTCACGGCATGGTACATCAATGGATGTCGAAATTCGGAACACCTGTAACTACAAACTTTATGTCCGATTTGATGAAACAGTTAAGCAAGTTGTTGCATGTAAAGAAATTGAGAACGAGTGCGTTACACGTACAGGGTAATGGTCGGACCGAGAGAGTTCATTGTACAATAGCCAAGATGTTAAGTTATGTAAATTCGCAACACAACAATTGGGATACCCTATTGGCGTTTGTAACAGCGGCGTATAACTCAAAAGTGCATGAAAGTACTGGATTGTCTCTGTATGAAGTACTGTTCGGTCAGAAGATGCCATCTCTGTTTGAATTGCTCAAGACCCCCACCAGGAACCGATATTTTGGCTGTTAAGGATTTATCCACAAAGTTGAAAACAATCTGGCGGCAGGTGAAAAACATGAACACTAAAGCATTAGAGAGACAGGACAAAGTTCACAATAGAAAGGCAGCTTTACCCAAATATCATGTAGGACAATGGGTGATGATGACTAATCCGTATGTGCCAAAAGGCAAAACGAAAAAATTTGTATCCTGTTACCAAGGTCCTTTCCAGGTGATCGAGATGACATCGCCGGTGAATGTAAAATTACAGCTTCCAACTCGCTCTACTATTGTGCGTGTGAGCTGAATTAGGCCTTTCAAGGGGAATTTTGAGGAATTTCCTTCATTGTCTGCAGTAACTTCTAGTGGAGAGAAAGATGAATCTAGGAAAAAGAATAAGAAAGGAGTAGATAAACAAGAGACGCGATCAGACATGCTATTATGCTCTTAGGCCACGCGTAAAAAGGAAGAGCTAATGTGAGTTGTTTTTCTTTTGTTTCTCAGGAGGCGTGACGTTCTGGTAAGACCAGTAGTTCCAGCATCATGGTTTGCGCTGAAGGGGGAAGAGGGAAGGTGTGCACTATCTCTCAGCATAGTTATTCTGTTTTGCTGTTGCAACTTAGCTGAAGCCTTGAAGGTACGTCCAATATGAAGAGGTGTTTTGTTCTCGCGACAAGCGGACGTAATTATGTCCAGACATCAATGGACCTTAACGGTGGACTGTAATATTTGGGCGGTTGAAGACGAAATCTGTAAATTAGAGGATATATTTAATGAACTTCATTCCAGGGTGGCTAATCAGTCAAGGTTTAATGACACACAGGGGGAATATCAGCTACTACGATCAGCTTTTGCACACTTACAAGCTCAGTTGCGGCAAACTGCAGGGTTAATCTCGCATGTCCGTAGGAAAAGAGGATGGTTAGACACAGGTGGCCGTATCCTAAAAACTGTTTTTGGGACAGCTGATGCGGAAGACATTAGAAGTATTAATGAAACGCTACGGCAGGTACAGGATAATGTGAATAGCAACCAGGGAATGCTAGATCTTCACACAATCCAACTAGAGAGTTTGGAGAAAGATGTAGTTAATAATACGTGCCCATTGCGACCTTGATGTCCCACATTAAGGCCACAGCCGACAACCAATCACGACCTGGGTATAATCAAGTACCGGTTGGATAACATCGATTCACAGCTGGTAATCGCTAAGCTGCTCCGTTTTCTTGCTGATAGTATTACAGAAGCACACATAGAAGACACGGAACTACAGGAGGTTTTGTTGCACACAATGTGCAGTCACCTAACCATGGTACTGTTACCTTCCGAACAACTTCAGGAAGGATTACGGAAAGTTTAATCGGAACTGCTCGCATCCCTGGAGCTACTGACGACATTAACAGACGAACACTTATCTCTGTACTACAAAATGGCCACTGTTACCAGTATACGGATAGGTACCCTGCTGAGAATTCGTATAATAATACCATTAACATGTAAGGATTGCAAATTTGAATGTTACTCCTTGCATACGTATCCAGTGAAGTGGGAAATTTTGCAGAAATTCGTACAATTAACCGTATAGGAAATACTGTTAGTGGCACGTAACAGACAAGCTCACGCGTTCCTCACTGCACAAGACTTACTGCGTTGTCGAACAGGTTCAGTTACCATCTGCCCCGCGAAATTGTTACACACTGTTCCCAAATCTTGTGAGTATTCTCTATTCCGCTCTCAAGAACCAGTCACGGAATGCCCTAAGGAAATTATAGCAGGCACGGTGCAGTTCTTTCAGCAAGTGGGTCCACATTGTATATTTTCGGTAATGGGAAACACGATCGTTATTTGCAAAGAATAGAATTGCAGGGGCAGGGACTGTTAATTAGCGGCACACAGTGTGACATTTCAGAGCCAACTTTTCGTTTACCAGCCGCCATTACTGGAACTACAATCATGAACGTAGCACGCACATTGATCTACGTACCCGACGAACCGGTGCAACTCGTCACGAAAGAAAATCTCACTCTTTTGAATAGCACATTAGACCCGACTTTGCTCGCCTCTTTGGACCGGATGCTAGCAGCTCAGGATGGACGTATAACTATGGAACATCTTTTTCAACGAGTACATGAGTACCATAATGAGCATAAGCTACGCTTACTAGTTATTGGATCATCAACCACCGCCACCTGTATTTTTATCTTTGTCGTAGGATTAGTGTACTATCGGCTCAAGAGGAAGGTAGCCCAAATGCCGCCCCTTCCAACCTTTAACCTAAGGGTCCAGATAAAATCACTGAACAGTTGTGAGGCACTGCAGCAGAACATTGAGTAATGTTTATGAGAGAACAGAAGTGAATGAACACAGTGTAAATAGTGAATCAATCGCATTTTGTGGTGTTTGTGAAATGAACCGTATTTGTTATTGACTTTTTGCTTGAATTCTGGGACGAATTCTTTTCGTACGAGGGAGGTATTGTAGAGGACAAGGGGTTATTTTTAGGAAATATGGTGCGAAATCGTGATTTAGTGTGTTTCAGTGCGCGATGCGCCAACGTTACGGCAGACGGCGGACGAAGGCTGGCCGGCGCGTTATGCAGGTGACACAGTTTTGCAACGAGCGTCGGTATGTGTGTACGTGCGCGGCAGTCATCAACAGCCAGAACGCAGCATTAGCAGAATTACGCAGGCGCGGGCCGCGTGTGGCGCGGTTGCATTAGACAACTCTTCGAGAACCTTCTAATAAACACGGCGCCGCGTAACTGGCGGATTCAGCGGCGGTCTGCACGATTTAAGGGCATCAGAGGTAGGCGTCGGCATTCGGTTCGACCGATTGGGCGTTCGGTCGCTGTTACGTCGTCGTCATCAGTGACGCTGTCCCCGAGGACCGGCCGGCGGAGGGCGTTAATTCATTTCATAGACTGCATTAATCAGATAATGTGGATCATCCGCTGTTACGGTATTTTATCATTATTTTCTTGCAACGGAGTGCCGCAGGGTACGAAGGGCTCTCTGCCGGTCACGTTCCTCCAACCACTTCCCGCCTGTGCGGAATACTGGCGTTAGCGCTAACAGAGGGCGCTGATTATGTGCAGCACTGTTTTCTTTCATTTGTGGCTCCTTTAGCGATTTGTTTTATGGTTGTTTAATATTACCAGATGCACTGTCAACAGTGTTTAATATTTACCTCATTATCTAGAACATTGGCAGTTGACCACATGACAACCACTGTTTCTTAACTCTTCCTCTTTTTAACAATACTACTCTTGTCATGTTCTTCTTTTTATTGCTGTATTGTGTACATAGTTCCGCGTAGTCAGCGCGTACACAACTTTCCCACTAGAGCGCACCCACTAAGCACAACAGCGTAGGCGCAGCGCTCGTCCGTCTCCGCACTACGAGATGGCGCTGTCTTAGAGACGGACCAAATTCTGCTTCCGCCGATCCGCGTATTGATATGTAACGCAGCCAATGAGATTGCTGCTAACGTAGAACCTTTTCTCCTCGCGGATCACACTCGCGCAGTGATACCTGAACGCTCGAGGTATTATAACGAGTGTACAGACCTCCGACTAGTCAGTCTGCATTAGTCTGCATCAGCCTGCATTAGTCTGTAGTCAAGTTTCAGTCTGCGCCTTATAAGATTACCATATTCCTGTACATCGCCATGAAGAGAAATGTATAGACACTTTGTCAAGTATCAGAGATATGTGAGAATAAGATTAACGTACCAAGACCAAAGGAACTTCAGATTGTCCATTGTAAGTAGCATCCAGAACCATGTTAAGTTATTTTTATGCTTGTTATTATTTTAATAAATGTGTGTGAAAATTAATCAAGTTCTGTTTAAAGTTGGTCACCGTCAATCTGCTACTCTGAGCGTGCAAGTGGTATTTCTATTGTCTGACCTAACGGCAGAAGATAAACACGCCACGATAAGACCACGAGACATATCGCTGACACTCGCCTACTTCGTTAGAGCAACAAGTCAAATAATCTGATGGTGTGTGTACCGAAGGTCTTACAGTACGCACACCACCTGCTGTAAGGCCTTTTATACGTTATAAGGTTATTACAGACTTCAACTATTGTACCCCCCTTTATTTCCACTGTTTCAATTAATCATTGAAAACTACTGTATGCCGACATTAGCGATATCTGGTGAACGTACAACACAAACATATTGTGGCTACTGTGTGGCAACTTCTTTTAAACAGTAGTACTACTGACAACACGACTCGTGCATGTGATGTTATTTATATGTATTTGACGATGCTGGTGCTGATTCCGCATTTAACATTTGACGATGCCACTATGGCTGCAGTACATTAGGACTTTGTTTTCATGAAACAGGTATGCCTCTTCATATTTAAAGCGCAGAAATGTAAATTTTGTCAGTACCACTTTTCATTATGGTCTATGTATTGTTCTTAAGCTGTATACAGTTTGCGAGTGTATTTATGTTCTTCCTATTTTTGCTGCAAATCTGATGATGGTCATTAAAGACCGAAACCGGTAATCTGTTAACAAAAATTTGTGACCATAGACGTAAATTAAAGGAAACTTATGCTTGTAGTCCGCAGCTCGTGGTCGTGCGATAGCGTTCTCGCTTCCCACGCCCGGGTTCCCGGGTTCGATTCCCCGCGGGGTCAGGGATTTTCTCTGCCTCGTGATGACTGGGTGTTGTGTGCTGTCCTTAGGTTAGTTAGGTTTAAGTAGTTCTAAGTTCTAGGGGACTGATGACCATAGATGTTAAGTCCCATAGTGCTCAGAGCCATTTTATGCTTATAAATTCCCTTATTTTGCGCTACAGTATATCTGAAGCTTGCAGCGGAAGTGGTCAGGAAAGTGTGGCTGCTAAACGGAATGTTGAGCGACCTGATTGTGTTTTTCGTGGTCAGGCATGCCAGTTTTTGTGCTCGGTGCTCGAGGATTTCGAGAAGGAGAGACACAAAGTGCGACTCTATTGCCTGTAACGAAGGTAGCTGAAAGAACTGCAAACGTTTTGAAGATACAAAGAAAAAAGAACACTATCGTCAATGTTTGTAAGGATAAATACTGTGCGCAAGAGGTAGATCCTGGTTCATTTAAGCTACAGAATCCTGGGAAAAAGAGGACATAACTACGAATAACGAACTTGGACTCATTCCAACAAGATGCGCTTTGTCGCCACGTATATGGATATTACGAGAGAAAAGAACATCCAACCATAAAAAACTGTGTGTAACTCTTTGTGAGACGGAATTATTCAGTGGCATCAAGACTTCTTTGTTAAAAGTGGATGAAAAATTATAATGGAGAGATTGTGGCGTTGTCGATTTTCAAGAAAAATTGTTAACGTGATGGCTTAAGACATTGTGTGGCTCGACGAAACGTGGATAAATGCCGGTCATTACGCCAGATAAGACTGGACAGATGATAGTATATCTAGAATTTTTGCTGTTGCCACGGGAAAGGGCACAACAATTATTGGTTAGCATGCTGGAATTTCATATGGTTTCGTACCTGTCTCCTCGTTTACAGATCGATGCAGACATTCGATTACCACAAGGAAATGAACTATGATAGCTCTCCGAAGAGGCTCAAGGTGCAAGTATTGGAAAACTTAACTAGGTCGTCCGCCATGGAAATGGATAATACTCTACACCATTTAATTATTAAAAATGAAGCTCCGACGATGGCGAACGTAAAAGCCGACGTTACTAATTTGCTGAAACGCCATAATGTGGAAGTTCAGGGCGATTTATGTAAGGTGGAGCTCATGTAAATAGCGAAGAAATGAGTTACAGTTGCAACAGTATGTAGCGTGTGACGTGGGTAAAGAACATGGCCACATGGTCCTTAAGCTTTAGTCATACCACTGCCACTTCAATGCTATTGAAATGATTTGGGCGCAGATCAGATATCATGTGGAAGTAAACAATGAAAGCTTCACAGTGATAGAAATTAAAGAACTCTTAGAGGAAGCAATGGCACAAATATTGCCAGCGAAGTGGAGTAATACTGTATACCCCACAGAAACGGTTCTTAAAAAGGCATGGAGAAGTGAAGCGGGTGTAGAAAGTAATCCCGATAAAATAGTTACACCTTTGGGAAATTCCAGTGACTTTTCTACTGACTAGAGAACAGTAACGACAGTGTCAAGGAAGAAGGTGTCTCGGAAGTAAATGACATTTGCTTAAGGTGTCTCGGAAGTAAATGACATTTGCTTTTCTCCATAATTCGCCTTTATTTTTAGGTTTTTGTGTCACATTTATGATTGAATGGTGTCTACCACTTTCCACAATAAATGTCGTCTTGTTATTAACGAATACCCTTCTGCACAAGTATGATGATCTACATGCACACTGCAGGAGTTGGTAAGTTGTTATGAAGTCTGTATTGTTTTAATGTTGTGTGAAACTGTATTTACCTGAACGAAACATATCCATTTCAGCACACTTTTCGTAAGAAATGCGTCAACTAAATGTAAGTCTGATTATTGTAAAAGATAGTGCGTGCCTTGTTGCTCTTGTTGACATACATAAATAACAGAAACACGGTTCATTTGATACACAGGAGTGCGTCCGTAAAGCGACAAGGACAGTACAGTCCTGTAAAATGAATTCAATACTGCACATTGAAAGGCAGCAGAGAACGACATGCAGAAGTGCGGCGCTGTTGCTGTTGCAACCATACTGTGTTGGCACGTAACAGCGAACTGTCAACATCGCCCCCTTCCACACCCAGCTGTGGTTCCCTGTCAATCACTTTATTTTTCTGAACCAGGAATAAGTGTTCAAAAATGGTTCAAATGGCTCCAAGCACTATGGGACTCAACATCTGAGGTCATCAGTCCCCTAGACTTAGAACTACTTAAACCTAACTAACCTAAGGACAACACACACATCCATGCCCGAGGCAAGATTCGAATTTGTAATTCCTAGGTATTCAGCTGTACTGATAACCTATAGATTTATGTGATTTATAATTTGACCGAAATTTAACGAATTTTTTTTCAGCTCTCATGTGGATCACCTCACATTTTTCCTTATTTAGAATCAACTGCCACTTATAGCACTTGACAGGTCTCTTGTCTAAATCACTTTGCAATTGGATTTGATCTTCTGATGAGTTTACTAAATGGTAAACGATAACATCAAACTGCTTGTGGGAAATGGTATCAAAAATATTTTGGAAATCTAGAAATAGGGAATCAATCTGAGACCCCTGTCGATAGCTCTCATTACTTTGTGAGAATAAAGAGCGAGTTGCGCTTCACGAGAACGATATTTTGTGAATCCATGCTGTGTGTCAACAGATCATTTTCCTCTAGGTAATTCACAACGCTCAGGCACGGTACATGTTTCAAAATTCTGCTGCAAATCGACGTCAGTGGTATGGATCTATAATCTGTCGGATAACTCGTACAGTAGAACCTTAATTAACCATCACTTGTGGGACCTGGGGGTATTCGGAACTCGATCGGTTAATCAAAGGAGAAGGAAAAACTAATTTACAGAGCCAAAAGCAACGTAGTAAATCAAACTTAAATAAGAAAATTACAGTTCTAATAAAGAAAAAGGAAAAAGAAAATTTCAGCACCGGAACTCTATTTAAAAATGAGTAAAATGTCTTTTTATTTCAGTTTTGTAAACCTTGACTTTGCAGTTGCATCACGCCATTTCTTTTCACCATAGTTATAGCGGCTGGCTGTTCCAAATAACTATCTATATCAATTAAATTCTCCAGCAGCCATGTAATTGAGATGTTATTTTATTTTATTTTATTCCGACTACCAGTTTCGGCATTCCACTATGCCATCTTCAGGCCCCATATACATTTCTCAAAAATAAACATTGTCATACAGTGCCATATATTCATGTATGTCGTAAATTCAAAACCGTTTCACAAGTGAAATCAGCTGATTCTGGATCAATAGAGGTTGTTCCAAGTATTTAAGGTCAGTTTCGAACACATCGTTTGTTGCAGAGCGGCTGATCTTTTCGTCTTCTTTCTTTTATTCATCATCTGATTCCTCTCGTTTAACACTATAGTGTTGCAAAACAAGGTTGATGATCTGGTCAGTTTCAAGTTCTTCACTGGTAACAGCAGCAACGTCAAATTCTACCAGCCACTCCTCTACACCAGCTGGCTGCAAATCACTGATTAAACCTGCAGTGTCTGTCATTAATTTCTGGAATTTCTTGCTCTTGGTTTAGGCCAAGACAAACCTTCTTCCATGATTTTTGTACAGTGATTTTGTTAAGTTCTTCCCAAGCTTGAGGAACCGTGTAAATTTCCTTTTTTACGTTGACGCCTTAAATTGCTTTAAAAAGATCACAACCTTCTTCTGCTTTCTCCAACAAAGCGTCTTTTTCACCCCCTCCCCCCATCCAGCTTTTAGTACATGAGTGAAAAGCTTTATCTTTTACGATAGAGCATGAAAGTGCCATCCCTTACGCCTTTCCTGACGAAATATAACCCACACAGCGTCATCAGGGAGCTTAAGTTCGCGGTTCTTCAATGCTTTTTCAGTTATTAAAGCATTATTTCCGTCTAAAGTTAATGAAAAACCTTTACGATCTTTTTGGATCTTTATGCAGTCCTTACTGGTTGTCATTCCAACACCTATTTCAGATGCTAATTTAGGAACTGACTCTCCTCTGTCAGGTCTTAGTCTCTATTCGATTGTGAGTACAGTACGTTTCCTTTCCTGATTTGTAGCCAGTTTTAGAATCCCTTACACTTCTTAATCGCAACTTAATGGAAAAATATACTGGAGTTTTATAGTTTACAGGAATACAGTGATAAACAGAAAAAGTACAGTAGGTTAATGAGTACAGTAAACCAGACTCTCCAGCAGTACAGTAGCCTGTCAACTGAGCATGCGTGAGGAACTTGACTCAGATGGACACCTGTATGACAGCAGTAAAATCGACGATTAATGCTGCCATGCTCTTCAACATGGAGTGCAGACAATTGGTCTGACATGTGGTTGGGTACTCTGAGGACTCAATTAATTGAAGACTGGATAATCGAGGTTCTACTGTACTTCATTTCTTGAGTATTGAAGTGATCTCGACATCTTCATTTTTTTTCTAGTAATGTCTTATCTTTGATTAATGAAATTATTATTCTGTATATGTACATGGATGGAAATGTCAATGTATTTAGACATGGAAGGCCGTTCTGCATGAGTATTATTGCTACTGGAATAATTCCATACTGTAAGTATGGTTTTAAAAGAGGCAAGTACAGTGCACACATGGTATTGTGCACTGTACATATGTAGTATCTACTAAAATAATGAAGAATTTCTACTAAACGTTTAATAATCCTGTTAGAGTTCTTGACAACATTTAGGAAATGTATCAGTAAAGGAACAACTTTCACGTATAATATTTTATTAATAGTTGCATCTATATGATCTAAAAATCTGTGTGAATTGCCTGACAGAACACGCCATTGTCTTTCGTTTAATACAGTCACGTATGGAAAACACACAATAATAAGCTATAGTTTCGTATGTGTGGTGCAGTTTCTTTTTTCTCACTTCACAATACTTTTTATTCTTTCTGCCTGTTGTTTCACCTGTTTTCAGCGAAGTACTTTTGTGCTTGCTTTTTCCTTTCTCTTTAAACTATCAAAGTTCTTAGTGTTAGTCTTGAAATTTTGTCTGTTTTGGATAGCTTCTTCAGACACTCATTTCTTTTAGGACTCTTAAGATTCAGAAATACAATTGTTTTATTGTTGAAGTATTGAATCTTTGTTCAGTTAGTCTGCTTTTCTCTATTCTTTATACGTGCCCAAAAACAGCTCACATCTGTTTGTAGGAAATGCATCTGAAGCTTTTTGCGGTGTCTTGTAGAATTCCTTCTAGTTCATTAGTACTATTTCCTACTTACATTTGTTTTAGCCCTAGAATTTCTTAAACGATTTTCCACTTTATCTGTGTATCCCCTCCCTTACTTTGAATAAAGCAATGCATTCTGCTGTGGAGCATGTTTGGAGTCTGTAATATCAAGTGAAGAATTTCATGATCTGTGATAATAGCAGTAATCCATGCTCTTGCTAATGTAAGCATCCAGAGATACTTTGCATGTGTAATTTGAATCTTTCTGGCACTTCTTTTTTCACTCGCTCCTGATGTCTGTATGAGAAAAAACTAGTAGAGCTACATATATCTCATGTACAATAATAAATCATGGATGATTAGTGAGCTTATTACAGTTAAACATTTTGTTATTACTTTAGTCTCTTCGAATAACTACCGATCGATGTGGCGCAGTGGTTAGTATACTGGACTCGCATTCGGCAGGTCGATGGTTCAACTCTGCGTCCAGCTGTCCTGATTTTGGTTTCCAGTGACTTCACTAAATCATCTCAGGCAAATACTGGGATGGTCCCTTTGACAGGGCATGGCCAACTTCCTTCCCCATGCTTCCCTAATCCGATTGGATCAATGGCCTCACTGTTTGATCCCCTGCTCCAACCAACTGACCAACCTGAAATAACTAATCAAAGTTATCACCTTTTTTCGTTAAGACACTAGGAGGGTTGTTTTATTTGTAATGTATTAATGTGTCTATCTGACAGCGCAGCTAACTGAAATGGTGATCACTCATTTTCATTTGACAGTTCATTTGTGACATGTTCACCATAAGTTGTACATTCATTCCTCTTCATTGCTTGTTATAATAGAGTGTAGGCTTCTTCTTAATGTTTAGAATAAAGTGAAGCAGGTGCATATCTCTTAGCACTCTTCTTGGATGAAAGAAATTGCTGTAAGCTTTCTTCACTACTTGACAAGTTTGTAACATCATCAGACTGAACTTGTTGGCTGGGAATTGGTGGGATACCAAGCTGGCACCCAGGTAGATCAGACACCAAATCGTTTTCTTTCTGAAAAAAAGTAAGAAATAAAGACCCAAGCTAATCTGTTTCCATAAAATAATGCAGTGCTATTTTTTATTTATGTTACAGATTCCAACAATGAAGATGAATGGAAAGTAACAGCTAAACATTTTGACAAAACCTGCAACTATTCACATTGTATTGGTGCTGTGGATGGAAAACACACGGTACTTCAGAGGTGAAAGAATGGTGGCAGTTTTTTCTTTAATTGCAAGGGGCCATGCAGCATTGTTTTTATATGTATTGCAGACACTAACTATTGTTTCTAGTATGCTAATACTGGTTGTCAAGGGAAGCTTTCTAATGGAGGAGTGTTTCGCCAAACTTCATTTTACCAAACACTAATGAAAAAAGAGGTCCCATTATTGACTCCTCAACATCTCCCTGGGAGTGAAGTGTTATCTCATTACGTTTTAGTGATTGATGACGCATTTCCACTACACATACATGATACGAAGCCTTATCCAGAACATCAAGAGAAAGATTCTAGAATATAATTTACATTTGTATACAGGCACATACATGAAATGTAGTGGAAAATATCATCAAATTATTAGCACCAGTATATGGTGTGTTGTGAAAACCTTTAATGGTAAATGTTGAAAAAGCAGACACTATCACTGCTGCATGTGTATATCTACACAATTTTTTAAAGAAAAGCAATAATTCAAGAACTCAATGGGTACCTTATGGAGCATTACATACTGATACACAAATGGAACTGTTATTCCAAGATCATGGAGGACAGTCTTTGAGGATGAAGCAGGTTTGGTGACTTTATAGTGCAAACCACAAAAATCAGGAGAAGATGTAAAATACAATTGGAGTGATTTCTTGATATATTGTAGATTGGGGGAGGGAAAAATATCTTGGCAAGATAGATACTAAGAGACAAAACATAAACTCCATGAATGTAAAATAAATGTATTTAGCACATTACTATTTTCTGGCTTAATTTCTCCTTGTCACACACAAGTATAAAAAATAAGTCCGCCCCATTAGCTGAGTGATCAGCAAGGCGGAATGCCACGCCAAGTGACCCAGATTCGATTCCTGGCTGGGGCAGGAGATTTTCTCTGTTCAGGGACTGGGTGTTGTGTTGTCCTCATCATTATTTCTTCCCCATCTCCAATGCTCAAGTCGCCCAATGTGGAGTCGAATACAAAAGTACTTGCCCTTGGTGGCCGAACTTCCCCAAATGGGGGACCCAGCCCAGAATTCTGTATGCTCATTTTCATCAAAAATTGAAGGTCAATTCAAGAAAAGTTTTTTAATTTTTATTTACTAGAATCTAAATTGGGAAACACTTTTGTATGCAAGCTGTAAACATATATTAATTACACCTTTTGGTGAAGTTTTTATTTAAATAATTTTTAATATAGTGAAACTGCATTTATTCGTTTCTCACGTCTGCATTTTCCACGTTTATGGAGCTTGTTTCCAATCAGGTACCAAATCCAATGGGCCAAATTTTTCAGTGGAGCAGAAAAATTCCCTCCAGTCACAATTCCCTCCAGCAGCTATGCAAGCCATAGTTGATAAACAGTTTGCCTGGGGCTCTCTGATATGTCTTTTAGAAAAATTTAAGGTATTGCTCATTTCTGTTGTACTAGTATTGGCAATTTGAGTTTGGATTTGTTACTTTTTGACATAAAATTATTTTAAATATGTACAAATTATGGTTCATCAACAAATAACACTCAACACTAATAAATTTTGTGATATTTATTGGAAATGACTTTAGAGGACATGTTTAGCAATCAAAAATTTAAAATGTAACTTATCTTTGTCCTACTTTGAGCATAACTTTACATTTATTAATTCTCCTCTGGACCTTCTAAAATGGGATTTTAATTTAATTCGTACATAATTATTTTGTTTGAGTTGTTTGAGATACTATGTTGGTAATGATTATGCTTATTGGGACAAATTCCTTATATTACCGATATTTGGTTCAAAACATCAATCATCATAATGAATGTCTCATTAACCACTCATATATCATCATCCTTTATCACATGTTTGTAGAAAGGAATTTTTTTCAGTTCATACCCCATTGCAGAAGGTAAGGATAACAAGCCATTTTCTTTATATGTTGCACATGACTACTATTTGGTAAGTCTTTTATTGAGTCAAAATACTTTTATACCTTACCCTGCTTCTGATCATTTTGTGTTTGCACACTGATGTCATTGCGTATGCATCAAGCTGACCAAAGAGTGCTGGTGTATGATAAATAGTGAGGCATTTAGCTTCATTAATGTTGAAAGTTTTTGGCATGGAACTGATGCTTGACTGAGTTCATTCCACTTGACACAGGGGAAATCATGAGTCAGAGAATGTTTGCTCTTGTACTGTTGACTGTCTACTGTCTACTGTGTACTGCCCCTGGTCGCTGAATAGTCATCATGATGGATAGTCAATCCTCTGGGCCTGGGTTCGATTCCCAGCTGGGCCCGGGAATTTTCTCTGCTCAGGGACTGGGTGCTATCCTGTCCTCATCATTATCCTATCATCCTCATCGACTGCAGGTCGCCAAAGTGGCGTCAAATTGAAAGACTGGCACCTGGGGAATGCTCTGCCTGATGTGGGGCCCTAGCCATATGATTAAAAAAAATTAAACTATCGCATTTCTCTGAGAGCATTACAGTTTTCAAAGTTTCTTTTCTATAATACCAATAGACATATCGGCAGACATGCACAAATGACCACAAACAGGCAAGAACCACTCCATCTGAAATCCATATTGTGATGGAATCATAAAGAACAGAAATAAAATAAATAATTTTTATTTTGAAGTGCACAACTGTCACAAAGTAATCAAGTACACTGAATGTAATTTTCATAATGTGAATCTAACTGTTTACAATCCATTGATCATACTGTATCTGCTAGATAATTAATTTATTGCTCAACTTATAATACACTCTGTAAGTAGATTGTTTTGGAGTTGTACTGCAAGCTGCTGTCTCTTCGCAAAATACATTCCACATCTTACGAATGGTTAATTCTGGAGGCAAGTATTTTCTTAATGATGTTCTTTTTCTCCCCCAGTGCTGTTCTCTACGTTACAGTCTTGGTATGTGAGCTATAATTTCAGCCTGTAGTTTCTTCATATTATCACCAAGCCTTGCACTACCTCTTGTTTAAGAAACTACAGCTCCAATATTTATTTTCTCATCAGCTGCATGCTCAACCTTCCTTTTCCCAACGTTAAATATACCTAGGAATGTAAACTACATATGGGGACCTTTCCCTGAAGAGCAATTTGTATGCTACAGCTTACAGTTTTCTTTTTGCTTGAACATTCTTACTTACCATGATTTGGGCTTCTATGTTTTTGTATAATTCACTTAATACACACCATTAAAAAGTTTTCCTGATTCACAGGATCTGTATTGTTCCAATATCAGATATTTTCATAAATCACGCCATCTTCAGATATGCATAATGCTTTACAAAAGCTTTCATTATGTTTGTACATGATTTGAGGCTTTTTACTTGGAGCAGCATTATATTTATTGTATTTTAAATCACTCCTTTCATGTGTTTACAGAATTGTTACTTTTCCTTGGCTTTTCTGTAAATTCAGGCACAGTGGCACATTCATCAGACATATAATAATTCATTTTAAGTGTCCTCCATAAACAAACACAATCGAAAGTACAAGAATATTATATGAAATAATACAATAACAAACTGAAGACATCCAATACTGAAACCGTTACCATGTGATTGCACAGACGCTCTATATTGGTTCACCGTGTTTGTGACGGAACAGAACTTAGCTAGATCAATGCAAGAGGACTTGGTACATCTTGCTTTGAAATTTCAAAGAGATTTGGTATATTTTGGTGTAAAATGATGAGTCCAACGACTTTTATTCAAGAGGTTTGGTACTTTCTGCAAGAAAATATTTACTTGTTGGATCCAACAAGCTATGTATGGGATGCCATCTCTAAATCATTTTTTGAATTATTTAGATTTGGAACCGTTTGGAAACGAGCTCCATATTTGTACGTTATCTATAGTGAACTTTTCCTATTTCTGACTCAAAGTTACTCCACTTTCGCGTTTTCTATTTATTTTTTAAATTTTTTTACTCCCCCACAGTCATTTTCGTCGCATTTATACATCATAAAGACCAAGAAGTCGTCACGAAACATTTTGTATATGGGGCAGCCAGTGATGGTTGGTTTTCTCCCTACATGCAAACTTGGTCATTGTTATTGACCATAGCTGTAGTACACATGATGGCACTATTGTTCATGACCTGATAGCGGTTAGTTCAGAGATGAGAAGGAGGAATGTGGTCTGTGATCCAACATTAACAATACAGAGCGGTGTTGTGTAGTGCTTTCTTTTTGTTTTACATATTTAGGCAATGCAATACATAAGGACAGCTTGGGATCACCTGCAGTGAAACAGCATAAGATAGTGATTTCAAAATGCTGATGCCACAAAAAATGAAACTGAAGCTGAACCCAAAAATGTTGACATACATTTCTATGTACCATAAGACAATGACTAAACTTGTATTTCAAATGGAACTGATCTTGATGATTTTGTTGACTGTGATGCTGATACTGTCTTGTGTTGTATGCAAAATCATGATGAAATAATTAAAGAACTTGTGCCACTACCAGAAGAAACCAACAGCTCTGAGAAACCAGAAGAAATGGGCGGTGAATTTGTGGACCATCTGAGGCTATCAGAAGTATTTACTGCACTGAGTGTGACACAACACTACATAAGTTTGAGAAACATTAGTGATGATAGAATGAGCACAGTAACTGCATATGAACACTTGGTCTATGAATGCAGCGTTTCTTCCCAAAAACAGCCCATGATTGGTTAACTCTTTAGGCCTAGGTAAATTTAATTATCCATAATTTAGGCATAAACCTGTTTGAACTACCATGATCTACCTACTACTGTGTAGTGTGCTACACTTCAACATGACATCAGCTGAGCAACGCATGGCATCACCTGCCATATGACTTCTAATAAATCAAATTTTCTCGCATTTCGACCAAACTGATGGAAACGCATCTTCAAAATCGTTCGAGAAATCTAGTGTATAGATGTTTTTGTCTGGATCTATCTGTAAGAAATGCCGACACCTGATAAAAGTGGGGTTTTGCAGCTACAGCTTGTTGTACACTACCATTACCAGAAGCTACTGAAGCTAATTTACTCTCATTTTTAACAGTGTTGGTGCTAATAGTTTATACTTTCATTTCAACATTACCTACTCTTTGCACAACATGAGCAGTATCAGTCTTAATTGCTTCTACCTCTGCTTGACATATGTTCGCTTCTACATTAATATCTTCAAATCTATCCGAGCACAGTTCAGATTCCTCCTCTATCTTTTGTGTTAACTTTTGCTCCAGTTTCGCATCTTCCTTTTGGAAGTCTTTGCGAACCTCAGCAACTTCGGATTTTACCGTTTTATGCATCTCAGGTAATTGCTGAGTAACCTATCCCTTAATGTAAGCATGGTTGGAATCAATCTCATAATTTAAACTGTCCAGATCAGCTTTGAGCTCAGCTTTCAAATCCTCTTTCAACTTATTGCAGCCAGTCTTGCAGGTATTGTCCATTACCTCAAACATTTTATTAAAATTTGTTTGGCTGGCCAAAATTCTGTTATTTAAATCCTCTTTCAACTTATTGCAGCCAGTCTTGAAGGAAGTTTCTAATTCTGCTTTAGTGGATTCAAATTTATTGTCCATTACTTCAGACCGTTTATTAAAATTAGTTTGGCTGGCCACAATCCTGTTATTTACCTTAGTTATATCGGATTTTTATTCAGCCACCATTTTAGCATTATTGGGTGACATTTTAGCATTACTGTCTGATATTGCCTGCAATGTTACATTCAAATTAATTGCCCCAGTATCTTTGAGTTGCTCATTAGCTGGTTTCTTATCACACTCAGGTGACGAAAGACTAGACCCAATACCAGAATTATCAAAACAAAATGAAACATCTGATTGATCTGTCATATCCAACTTCTCCTTTTTAAACATTACCATCTCTGATGATTGTTTCATTTTTAAATCATCAGAGAAACTCTCATCCAGTAAATTAACAATCTGATTTCTGCTTTACTACAGGGCTTCAGTTATTGAATCATTGCCTCTTTTTACATTATTGTCAGGGGACAATGGTTCGGATTTCACTTTAACATCACTATTTTCAAGCAGATTTATATTCGAACTGTTGTCTGGTTTCCACTTTCTTCATCAGACATTGGTTCTGATTTAATTTTAACCTCAGATTCTTTTGGTGGTTCCATTGCCGACACTCTTGTAGTGAAGGTTAGTAAAAAGTTGAACAGCTTTTCACTTAACTTAGTTCCTTCTGCACGACGTATGGCGATGCCGGTGCGGCATACTAGGATTAATGATGTGACGTGGCGAGTTGAACTGCAGACGGCACCTCGACAGTTGCTGTGTGTGTGTGTGTGTGTGTGTGTGTGGCCCGCAAAAGCAGGCACGGGTCCGGCCGCAACGGCCGACAGTAGGAGCGAGACTGGCTTCTTGCGATGCCGGCGGCACAGCTAGATTCAGCGCCAACTTCGTCAGTCCAGATGCGTTGTAATCCAAGGCGTCGTTAATCCAATTGCTTCGTCAATGTGCACATGTAACACTGTTCGTCGCTCTCCTATTGTTCAGTTGCGTGTCGCATTTCACTTCCGAATTCGGCTAATTAAAATCACTTTCACTCAGTTTAAGAGTGTTTTTCCCGCCCGATGCACCATATGTGGGGTGGCAGGTGGAAAATAAAGTATTATTATTCCTATCATTTGTTGCCGTTCTCAACACAGGCTCTCTAACTACAACGTTGGCAACCAGAAAGTGATTAGCAAAAACGTGATGCCTGTAATTAGAGTTCACTGTGACCACTCTGATGGAGAATTAGAGTTATTGATTATTGTAGTTCATTACTCTGACGATTTAGGATGATGTCTCGGATTAATAGAAAACGCAGTTTACTATAACAATTTTCACTGTATTCTGAAAACGATAAAGCGTAAAATTCCAGACAAACGATTACCCATATCAGGTATTGTACAATAAGAGTCTATTGCGCGGATCCTATTATCCCTAGATAAAGAAACTGTTCAATAACCGTTATCGATGTAAATGTTCAAAGTGAATGCTCGCCAAAATTTGGTATTAATACTGATCAAACGCCACACTAGTAATGGTAGAAAGTCTGTCCTGTGTTGACACGTGAAAATACGACATACACAAACTGAGAAAAAATCACTGGAGTCATTCTGCTATTAACTCTTTACCCCAATGCGAACTCATTGTTAAGTGCATATCGAGTTACATAATATGGCATCCAAGGCTGTTCCTGACAACTGCAGAAACGTGACGTGGCTTCCGACACAGAGTGCGCGCTGATATGAATATAGAAGAAAACTGGGCCTTACTCTAGGTTGCACGCTCTCATTTATATAGCCGCGGTGCGGACCGCCGAAGGCGCGGCCGATAACATTTGCCTTCCTGGCTAGCAGCTGGGCTAACAAAACACCACTTCAATTTACTAAATAATTAATTGCTTCATTCGCTGAAGGACAATGAAGTTCTCAATTTAATTGTGCAATCAGCACATAGGTAAGTATCTACAATAAAATTCTAATGTGGCTAGGTTAAATACTTTTGGCGAGAGAATTATTTTAGTTGTACTGCACGCAGTAGATGAGACCTGAACTTGCCCTTTGGAGAGGCACTACAGCTACAGTTTTATAGCTTCCTTTTTGAAACTTCTCACATCTTATTATAGTGTATCTCCATTCTTCCTAAATCTAAACATCCTAGCTTTATCTGATCACTTACTTAATCTATCTTGATTCCGAACTTTTAGGACACAAAAACAGAAAATCATGAATTTCAACTAAAATATTGCTTTGTGAGATCCAGCATGTTGTTTCCATTAAATTGAAATGAAAAAGGAATCTGAATACAAATTTTGAAGTTTCTAGCTCCTTCCTGTTGCGCCAATGATTTTTACATAAAATGTCAAAATTTCGAAAACAGTTGAAGTTACTAAACTGAAACTTAACACATTATCATTTTAGCATCACTCCTGACATGCTATTAACTTTTCAGATTATTTTATTTTTAAGGTATTGCACAATATTCGTGATGTCATACCTAGTTACAGCGGACTAGGCTGGCACACAATGGAAAGCATGCAAATTCTATATGGCGTGTGTAGGCTGCTTCCCTACAACAGTGCTTTTATTTTAAAACTTTGTGTATTTTTGTTATCTTCACTCCTAGAGATATATACTGTTCAAGATTTCTATAGTGAACTGTACACTAGTTCTTGTCTTCCAGACTAAACAATAACTTCTTTTCTTCAGTTCCAGGCATAATTTTGTTTTCAGGAGCACATGGTAAATCGTTATCTAAATCATGTAAATTTTTTGTATATTCGAGTTCTAATTCAAATATGTATCCAAGTGATGCTGTGTTCGAGACTTCAGTTATTTTTTTAGAATTAAATGAATCTGAATCACCCCTTTCAACCCCTCCAGATATTAAATATTGACTCATAGCCCAGCCATATAAATTACCTGTGTCTGATTATACTAAATAATTCAACACCTTTCTTACACCACAACCTTTATATATTTATTACTTGGTTTCATGTATCTTTTTACAGCATTTGGATATACCCCCTGCAGTTCCCTTTTCAGTCATTAAAATCATACTGCAGTTATGTAAAATTCAAGTGGTTGCATAGTCATTTTTAGTATACCAGCAAAAGATAATCCAGGGCAGTAAAATACCAAGCTGTAATTAAATTACAAGCTTTTATATAAGATTTTCTAAAATTTGCCAATACATCAGCCAATAACATCGTTTCTAAGATATAAATTAAGATATTCACCAAGAATTTCTATATTAAATTTTTCCTCAACTAATTGTTCATGTTTAAAATCCTCATCACTGATTTCACAGTCATCCAGTTTATTGTAACATACCTGCCTTGAAGGAAGCTTTGTTTTTTCGAATTTCTTCCACCTATTTATGTAATCATAGGAAAAGACACTTTTCTTGATTACTAGATTTACTATAGTTTCTGGAAAAAGTCTTTAATGTTTTTCGTTTGATCCTTTTTCAAATATGATGGAACCTTATCAGAACTTGCAGCCACAAATCTAAATATGTTAATAAACCTCATCTTCAAATTTTCTGTCTTCTTTCCTAAACTAACACTCTCTTCATTATTTGATGTTAAATATATATCGTTTTTACCATAAACAAGTTCTTTTACAAAAAAATGTGACACCTATCGCGATTAATTATGCAGATATATAGGTACAAAATTTGCGTATTTTAATTGTAAATTACAGTAATTACACAAAGAATTTGTATATTTTCGAGCCAAATGATCATCATGATGAAGTTATTTGTTTGTTCATGAATAATGACATCTCATAATGAACAAATTTTTGATCTTGGGCGTCTTGATTGGTTTTCAGATGTTAATGGTCTCATTTCTTCAATTTCAGAAGAGCTCCTCCTCATTTCTTCAGTCTCTACTTTCATACATTCGATAAATTTTTATGACAAGTTGGCCCATAGTAAATAACTGGATCTTTGTAGTGCCTATTCATATATTTAATATAATAACAGAAAACACTTGGCTCAAGACTTTGATATTTTATTGTATATGATATTTTGGATCAGGTTGTGTAGTATCCATCTATAATAGCAATATCAGCATAAATAACGAATTGAAGTGTCTGTGTATGCTATTATTTTTAAAACTCATGTATTTACCTTCCTATGGCAATTTGACTTTTAATGGTTTATTGCTTGATATCTAACTTTTCTTTACTGCTGAAGAAGTGTAAACACATACCACAAATAAATTTTACTTCTTCATATTTTGTAATTTGACTCAAAACAACCCTAGACAAATTTATTACATAAGAGTTGTGTGAATTAGTTTCATTCTTACAATGAAGGAGATTTCCTGATTTTCTCTTTTAGATTTTGTTATTTTTAATGGATACACTTGGTATTTTTCATCAAATGAAACATTAATTTCATTTTCAATTGTTGTAATGTTGTCAAGCACTACAGGAAATTAAAAATTTCGTGTTTCTGATCAAGATCAAGACCAATATCTCTGTATTTTATGATCATATCCACATCTTTGTTTACAGATTTTATAGCTGATATAAAATATTATTGATCATTATTGTTTACAATAATATAAGCTTTCATATTTTTTATTGTTTCTTTCAACACAAGATGACACTCTTAATGGTACATATCTATTAATTACTAATAAAAATCTGATAATTCTATTTATGACCAACCAGCCCTACAAACTTGAAAATTAGAAATTTGTTATAAAGCATCTTGTTTATGATTCGTACATTTTCAATAAACTCTATCTCTCTAGTAATTCTATAGTTTTCTGTTTGAAACATAAATTCTGTAATATTATGATTTACCTGAATTCTGTACTTGTGAAACAACTAAAATTAAAATTTCATGTCCTTTTAGATAATACTTCAGGATTTTCGTAATTTTTGGAATAAAACCATTCAAAAAGAAGTTTGGGTCAAGAAAGTATCGATTGCTATCAAAATTTGTAGCTTTGTAGTGTATTTGCAAACGTTTTTCAACCAGACAGCCTTTAATTGTTCTTCTGTTTATTTCTCAAATACATTATTAGAAAAAGGAAATATTTCTTTCAGTGGTTCACCTCATTCTTTTGAAAAAGATCATGTTTTCCAGTTTTAAAATAAGGTAATTGTTTCCAGAGATTTCCACCCTATCGTCTATTAATGAATACAAATAAACAAGTATCATTTAATGTACTATATCCAGCGAACTTATTTCTTCCACAATAACCACAAAGTTGGGAATATGTGAATCGCTCCAATTTAGCCTATTATCTAATATAAATGTATCTTTATAGGAATTTCAAAAAAAGCTCAGCCAGATTTCTTGTTTTTGATATATTTCTTACATTTACTTGTAAGTTTGTCTTTACAAGATGGATTTGAGTAAAAATATTTTATTTCTTTAATCTTCTGACAACACATTTTTGTGTGCTATCTGCCTCCTCACTTGTAATTCATTGTAAATGTCTTGTATAATAAGCTAAAGATTTTTCCACATGCATACAAAGAATTCATCTACTATTGTATACTCTTACATAACATTCATTTATACCATCTGCACATTGTCCTATAACCATCTTTTTTGTATTTCTGTGATGTAAAATTATCAACAAATTTCTTGGTTTTATAATATTTACACAGCTAAGACTTCCACTTATATATAGAAAAATTTTATGAAAAGGTAAAATTTTTTAGTTTTGGAAAGCAATTCATTATTTATTGTTTGAATTTCGAAAAATTCTAATAAAAATTATTTTTTAAATTGAGTCAGTCAACGATCTTGTCAACAAAAATCTTGCTTGTAATAATAAGCAAGTGTTTATGATTATTGATATAATTACTAATCTAAGGTTTTATGCAAATCAAGTTGCTGATCGTTTAGAATATGCTTGACCTAGGAAAGCAATTACTGTTAATGTAGGTAATGAAGATAAAAAGTATAGTCAATTGAAAACTGTCACACATTTAGAAGAAATATTCATACAGATACAGCCTTCATTAGCAAAAATGTGTTGACTTCACTAGTACAAAACCGGAGAACAATTTTGTCAAAAAGAGACATTGAAAACCTTATGAATAATTTTGATTTAAAATTAATCACATAAACAAAGGAACAAGAATTTATTGGCATCATCATCAATTGTCTGAAGACTGAAAAATACTGTCCTCTGTTGGAAAGTATAAGACTGATCTATATTTCAGAGAATACAGAGCTGCAGCTGAACGTGCAGAAAGTGGTCATAATGATCAAAATATAACAGAAGAAATTAAAAGATTGAAATTTACAGAACAGCAACTAGCTTGTAAATTTATTCACCTTAATCATTTTTAGGAAACATTTAATATCTATGAAGCCACCAATAGAATACATAAAGTATTTCCAAACGAGTGGAGATGAGTAAATAATATTTCTAACATAAATTTATTCTATTAAATGGAGTCAGTCATAGATCTCATCAACAACAAGCTTACGTACAATAATAATCAAGTGTTTGTGGTTATTGATGAAAAGAATAATTCATGGTATTATGCAAATCAAGTAGGTGATGTTTTAGGATGTGAATGTCCTTGGAATGCAATTAAAAACCATGTTAAGGAAAAATATTGAACAATGTACGAAAATTTGAGTAGCAGCAAAACTATGATACTTATATATATATATATATATATATATATATATACTTATATATATATACTTATATATATATATATATATATATATATATATATATATATATATATATATATATATATATAAGTATCATAGTTTTGCTGCTACTCAAATTTTCGTACATGCCTTGTAGGACCGTGTCATCAGGGCTCTGCCTGCAGGCTGCTCAGCGATCTTCTTTGCCATTGAATCGGCGCTGGTAAAAACCCTTCCTTTAACTGCTTAAACTGCCCTGCCTTCCTTAAGGCCTCAGAACACCTTACATATATATATATATATATATATATATATATATATAGAAAAAGAAAGTAAAATAGAAATAGATACTTTATGGCCTCATGTTGTTCCTCAGACATTCGATCAGAAATTAAGACCAATTTTTGTACTAGTAAAATTATTTGATGAAGACGTTGAATATCATTATTATGTCTCTAGAGCAAAATGAAAAAATTACAAAGGCAAATGTATAGAAACAAGGATAGAAAACCGAATTATGAATAAATGTTAAGACTTAACTATAATGATAATTCAGTAATTTTATACCAAAGAATGAAAGAAACTTTAAAAATTGTTTGTTCGCATAATTATTTCAATACTTTTAATATATTGTTGTGGCTACTTCTGCCACCAAAATATCAGGACGACCAACTATAGTGGGAAGACACCAAACGTAATGGGTGGGTGCCAGGAGGTGCCATATTAAAACTTGGTGAGAACTTTCCAAATGATTTATTCATTCCCACTACAGTGCTTCATTCACCTCAGTCCGCATTGCAGAGTCCCACAATGTTGAGGTCACAACCCCAGTGACACAGTGCAACGAGATGCTGTGTGTCGGCCTTGTAGGACCGTGTCATCAGGGCTCTGCCTGCAGGCTGCTCAGCGATCTTCTTTGCCATTGAATCGGCGCTGGTAAAAACCCTTCCTTTAACTGCTTAAACTGCCCTGCCTTCCTTAAGGCCTCAGAACACCTTACATATGTTTTCGCTTCACTCATTAATCTAATCTTGGCGATATGTAACAACTGCTCATCAGACCAACCATTCATCACTGCTGAAGTCTTCAAGTCCTCCACAAACGATCGCACGTCCTCAGTTACCTTGCCAGAAAACGGAATAATCAGACTCGCAGCAGCTGGATCAATCTACTGCACACTAGGCAACAACGACTGATAAGATGCGGTTTCCGGCTGACTTCTAGATGTTAATTCATTTCTCAACTGCTTATTGTCTGCTGTCAATTGTGCTACGTTTTCCAACAAAATGAGCACCGCTTCTGGTTCTGACACTCCTCGCGTCCCTGACTCTGACATTGTGTTGCTTTCGTTCCCAGTTAGTCGTTTTGTTTCGGGATTAAGTACAAGAACAACCTGACTTCCTACAGCTCCGTATCATGATGCTCAGTATCATCATAAACCAATACACAAGTAATTAAATGCTACGAAAAAATAATAAATTTTTCTGCCCCAAACATACCAACACTTAATCTGACAACAAAAAATACTATACCCATGCAAAACATCTACAATTTGGCTTTTGACACTTCATACTCAAACACAATCAAACAAGAAAGAAAACGTCCAACACTCAAAAGAACAATTTTGACAGCACTCGCCACATCTTGTGACTGTACTGCAGGTGGTGGGATTGAACGTCCTACTGGGCAGACGACGTCCGCTATTCTGACACCAAATGTAGACGTATCAGACACCAAATGTGGCGTATTGAAACTCGGAGAGAACTTTCCAAATGATTTATTTGTTCCCACTACAGTGCTCCATTCACCGCGGTCCACATCACAGGGTCCCGCAATGCTGAGGCCACTGCCCCAGCGACCCAGTGCAACGCTCTGCTGTGTGTTGGCCTTGTAGGACCGTGTTGTCAGGGCTGAGTCTCAGCGGTCTTCTTCCCCACTGACTCAGCGCTGCTCCGCCGGGGGCCGCCGAGCGGCCTGCTGCTTCCTTCCTCGCTGATGTAGCTGGGAATGCGGCGTCAAACAAGTGCCCGCTATCCGCGCCCGAATCTGTGGCCCTCACCTTGGGAAGTCTCCAGTGTGTATCGGGGGCCGAGACGACTGCCTGCGGTAGTGAGCCAAAGAGTGGCCCGCCCTGCTGGCATCAGACCCCACATCGGGTCTGAGAGGGTCGAACCAACGACCTGACGTGGACTGGGAGACTGATGCCCCATCTGTTGCTGTGTGTAGCCCGGCAGTGTGACATGGCCCGCCGTTCTAGGAGAGCTGCCACACTTGAATGGCTACCACTAGAAAACAAGACGTATTTATACTTGGCTGCATGCCTCTGTTTGCTAACGCACTGCTTCGCATCAGGTATGCATAACACTTAGGTTGGCCTCTGTTTCGCTAATGCACCGCTTCGCGTCAGGTACACATAACACTTAGGTTGGCTGATGGCCCTCTTCTGCCTGTGACTTGCGCCATGGAAACTGCTGTGTGCTCCTTCTCGGGCAGTTCTACACCCCTGTGGCCAGTATTTGCCTTCACTGGTATCCATAGTTCAAATGGCTCTGAGCACTATGGGACTTAACTTCTAAGGTCATCAGTCCCCTAGAACTTAGAACTACTTAAACCTAACTAACCTAAGGACATCACACACATCCATGCCCGAGGCAGGATTCGAACCTGCGACCGTAGCGGCCACTCGGTTCCAGACTGTAGCGCCTTTAAACACTTGGCCACCGCGGCCGGCCTCACTGGTATCCATAACTTACTGCAATCCGGCCCGCACCTGGCTGTAATTCATGCTCCAGATATCGCACAAAACTAACTTTCCCTATTCAAAACGGTGGTGCCACTACAAAATATACACAAGAACAATTAATTAATTATATAATTAGCCTTTATCACATACAATTTTTTTAATATCATTTCTACACAATGGACAAGTAAACTGATCTTGTTCTGCTAACCATTTATTAATATATTCTTTATTAAAAACACGATTATATTTAATTTTTAAGAATTAACAATCTTGAACAGTTAAGCATATAGTATAATCTTGTTCCGTAGTAGATAATATTTCACAAGGTTTAATTTTTTTGTATGAATGATTCAGATAATTTCTGACAACTTAAAATATTTCCCAGTTACCTTTAGCTTTAAATTCAATTAAAAATCTTCAGATATTTTTTGTGTATGTGATACAACATCCCAGATTAATTTATCCTGAAAGTTTCTCAGAAAATCTACAGATAAATTATGATTGTATACTATATTATCCCATTCTAATTTATTTTGATATTGTCACATTAAATCTTCAGTCTTGATCAGCTGACATGTATTCCCTATTTAATTCATCTTGAAATCCTTACATAAAGTCTTTGGGTAATTCTTGATATGTTTCTGTATTATTCCAGTCTACTTTACTCTGATATTGTCTTATACATTTTTCAGATAATATTTGTTTCCTAGTTATATAAGACAAATCTAATTTACATTGAAATATTCATGTGAAACTTTTTGTCAATTTATGTTCTGGTATTTTATTTCAATTTATCCTATCGTGCAATTCTCTAATAACATTTATAGATAAATTTTTCTTTATTTAATGTTATATTCCATTTAATTTTGTCTTGAAATTCTCTTCTACTATCTACAGATATTTTTTTTTATTTGATGTAATACTCCAATCTAATTTATCTCGAAATCCTCTCACGAAATTTTCATTTAAGTTTCGTTATAACATTGTTTTCCAATCTAATTTATCTTGAAGTTCTCTCATAAAACCTTCAGATAAATTTTGCGTGGATGATAAAGATTGCCAATTTATTTTAACTTGAACTTCTCTAATAAAATCTTCAAATATATCACAGAGTAGTATTAATATAAATTCTGAACCTATTTCATTTTTCGGATTCTCTAACAAAAACTTCAATTAATGGAAAATGTCCCAATATCTATTTCCATTCTGTATTATTATATGGATATTCTTTTTAATATAATCAAGAGATTTATTACCGTATGTTTCAGTTGTTGCTAAATATAGTTTACATAATTCCTCAAAAGACAAATTTTCGAAATTATAATTAATCACTGCATTACTTTTTTCCTCTCCTAGTTTAGAATATCCTTTAATTCCTAGTTCTCTCGCTTCAGCTTTTACTTCCTTTATGTTAGAAACTGTCTCTGCAATGTGTGCAAACTCTTGACCGTTAATGTTACCGTGGATAAGATCTATAAGTGGTTGTTTCCTAAATTTAGAATTACCTTTTATTCTTAATTTTTTGCTTTAGCTTTTAATTCACTTACTTTTATGCTGGACATATGTAATAAATATTTTTATCAGAAAAACATAAAACTGTTCATTTCTTATTTGGGGAATAATGTATTAATTACTAATGATAAATAGACATTCCATTTGATTAAAGGAATGTTTGAGAAAAGAGTTGAACATAAATATTAGTTATGATTTTTAAAGTATCCATATACAATACATATTTCTCCTCTATTTGGATCATATAAATAATTCCCATTCCCATCAGGTAATTGGTCTAGGAATTCAGATACATCATCATGAGGATAACATACAAATCGAAAATATGAAAATGTTAATTTTCCCATTCGTATTCCATGATTCATTATATATATATATATATATATATATATATATATATATTTAAAAAATTATATTAAACAATGTTTTTTATTAGATGGAACACAACCCAAACACATCTGCTTCAGCTGTCACCCTATTAATGAATGCATTTAACAGGATTGTTTATATAGTTGGGAAGTGTTTGTGATAGCTGAAAAAGAGAATATTCCATGGTTTAAAGCAAGTATTTTGCAGTGTTATAGCAATGTGCAAATCCGCAAAAAGCAATTCTTGACCACACTGGACGAAAACATTGTAATATTTATAGATATTTAAAGGTGAACAATTCATTCACCTTATCAAATTTGCATCCTCATACAGTTTTCATTAATGAATCAGGTTTACATTCGATGATCATGAAATCAAAAATGGCTCAAAGTGAGCAGTTCCTAGATAGAGTAACCAAACAAGTCTTACCATAGCTTAGAAAACATGGTCAATAGAAACTAAAGCAAGAATTGAAAGTTTACTAGAACAGATTGAAGATTTAGAAATTAATAAAGAAATGGATATGTGTGTGTTGAAGGAAAGAAGTGAATAAATTCAAAACTTAAGAAGAAAAGAGAACAGCTTGAAGAACAAATTCTCAAAATGCAACAACATTTTGTTGCATCAACTGAATATTCTCATTTGAAAAATATGTTTGTTATTTTACGATACTTATAGTGAATTTCTGTATCATTGCTATGTGACCAGATGTGACAGAAGAGAGCTACAGACTCCATTATATGTACTTGACAACATCCAAATTATGAAAAACTAAGAGATTAAGGGGAGATGGTGGCAGAAATAATGAAAAATTTACAAATTATTTTTATTTGCTTATTTGATAGTAAATATAATTCAGATTATTATCCCAATTTTTTTCCTTGAAATTCGAACTACAAATGGCATAAAAAAATTAAAACCCTAAGCAGTGTAATGAGCCAAGCTCGCTTTTCAATGTACCAAATGGAGGAAAAATTTTAGTGCAGAACTTGGCCTGTGAACCTAGAAATTATAGCTTTAGGAGGCTGTGATTTTTTGTATACATAACAGCAGTATTGTAAAGAAGGCTGTGGAGCCATTCTCTGGTTCAATCAGTGTGGTATAGAAGGCTGAGGAGTGTTGTAAACAAGTTTTGTGCTGTTCTGTGGAATTCGAGTGACACTTGATATATTGTGCCATTCTTTGTGCAAGGTTGAATCGGTTGATCCCTTTTTACAATGCCTAGGCCTGGTAAAGTATTTAAAAATATAGTAAGTACCATATTTCCGATATAAAGCGAAAAACTGACATTGAGACTAGGGTCAGGCCTGTAGATGCAATCATTAACTTCTCTCAAAGTGCATCTAAAATAAAACTTGGGACAGGGATTGTGTCAGAAGAAACAAGTCATGACAGAAATACAGGTTTCAGAAATGTGGATCTGGAATGGTGGCAGAAGCACTTACAAAAGGCTGCAAGTGCTCTGTTTGAGGAAGAAACGTGGATTTGGATGATGATGGAAAGAGAGAAGGTTTGGTTTGCACATTGCACATTTTGTCTCAAAACTGTGATGCTGATAGACCATTCACGACATCAAAGGTCAGTAATAGAATCTATGTAGCCAATATGAGATTTGCTTATGGACTAAGATGTATAAGGATTGGATGAGATGGTGTAAACCTTTTATGTGGTATTATGAACATGCCTGGTCCTCCCCTAAAATTTTCTGCAATGAACACTGCTCTCCTCAATACAGTTGCTGAAGTAAGTGAAGAGAGCATGAAAATGGCAGTCCTGGGGGCAATTCAAGAACATTTTGAAGCAACTAATAGCAACGACATAGCAGTTTCCTGTGACAGTTCCTGGATGAAGAGAGGGCATACTTCACTGCATGAAGTTTCAACAATCATTAGTGTCGACACTGGAAAAGATGATGATGTCGAAATATTGCTCTGCATGTTCCTTGCACAAGAAATATATTGATGCAGGTAAAGAAACAGAATGGCTAGAAGCTCATAAAGCTGTTTGTAGCAGAAATTATGCAGGCTCCAGTGGTGGGATGGAAGCTGCAGGTATGAAATTCATTTTCCATAGATCTTTGCAAACCTATGGAGTAAGATACGTATAGTATTTAGGAGATCGACACTCTAGTGCTTTCAGGAATGTAGTTGAAAGTCAGTCCTATGGAAAAGATTGCACTATTGAGAAACTGGAGTGCTTAGGCCATATTCAGAAGCGGATGGGTGGACGACTCCGCAGACTTGTTGCAGACAATAAAGGCAAGCTACTAGAGGGTGGGAAGCCACTGAGAGGTAAAAACAGACTAACAAAGAAGAGAATTGACAGCCTACAAGTCTATTATGGTGCTGCAATTAGAAGTAACCTCACAAGTTTGGACAGTATGAGGAAAGCAGTACGGGCCATTTGGTTTCATTACTTGTTGACAAACACGACACCTCAACATGGCCTCTGTTCTAATGAATGGCGCAAATTTTTGAAAAGTAAGGAAAGTGGGAAAGCTTATACCCATAAAAATAACTTTCCTTATGAGGTTTCAATGACCATTAAACCAACTTTGAGAGCACTGGCTTCACCAGAACCTGTAGAAAAATGTCTGTATGGGAAAACACAGAAACCAAATGAAAGTTTCAATGCTCTTATTTGGAAAAGACGTCCAAAGACTGTGTTTGTTTCCAATTTGGTGGTGAAGATTTCTGCTTTGGAAGCTGCAGCAGTGTTTAATGATGGGAATGTGGCAAGACTTCACAGCCTCAGCAAGTTGGGCTTTACACCTGGAGTCTTCACTGAACAGATACTGCAGATCATCGATAAGCAAAGAATCGTGAAGGCAGAGACTTTAGTCCAGAACATACAAAAATGATGCCATAATAAACGCCATTTCTTTACTTCAGATCTGTGACAGTCTTGATTTATTCGGGTTTTGTAACAGGATTAGCTCTCTCATTTTCTAAATATTGTTTAGTAACTGCAGCATAACTATCTACAGGACCTTTTAGTCTACCACTCTTCTAATCTTTAAAATCCATATAACCTTTAGATGCTTTAAAAATGTTACTTAACTCACTTTCAAATTGCTTAATTACACTCTCTACTTTTCAGTCTACTAATTATTTTAATTCTGCACTTATATTATAAACACACCTTAGATTGTTGGTGAAGTGTTAAATTAAATTGTTGTTTCTTGAATTTCTTTTGATTCTAATATTTGATTGAAATATATTCTTTGATTACAATTCATTTCTGATTCATTTCTAAGTATATTTACACATTGATATTGCAGCTGTCTTGGTCTGAGCCTTAGTTCAAAAAATATTCATTTATTCGATTCAAAATATAATTAATTTTGTGATTATCTGACAAGAGATTTAAAACAAATGTACACAAAACGCCACAAATGACTTCATTAAAATTTTGTATTCGTTGTCTATTACAGTGCAACTCCCTTGAGCCAGGATATTTAAGCCATTGCTGAGGAATGTTTCCTCCAAATGCAACAAACACAATTTTTTATCTCTATTCTCGTAACAACAGATTCAATGTGAGCCAGCATTATCAGATATATCAAAATTAACTATTCTAGATTCATACTCTTTAGGATGATTAGGTAGTTCATCATAAAAACATCATGAAAGTATTTGAATTGTTTAGCAAGTTTTTGTATATGAAAATTACATAATTTATTAGGATACATATGAATTAATTTTTGAATTTTTTTTGTTCTAGTGTCAGCTTCCTTATCCATTGCTTTATGTCTTTCTTGTTCTTCTGATTCTGCATCACCTTTTATCTTGTCCACTACTGCTGTTGCAGTACCAGCTGCTCAACCAGCTAGTGAACTAATAGTTGCTAAATATGGTGATGGTGCCAATAATAAAGGAAGAAATCCTCATTCATGTTTTGTTAGTCCTGGACTGTCTTTCTTTTTGTTAGGTGTTTGATAATTTTTTCACAACCGATGTACCTAATGTTATGAGTAAATTATTACCACTTTTTTAACCTCTCTGTCTTACAAATCTACATCTACATCTATCTGACTACTCTGCTATTCACAATAAAATGACTGGCAGAGGGTTCAATGAACCACCTTCGAACTGTCTCTCTACTGTGACACTCTCGAACAGCGTGCTGGAAAAATGAGCACTTAAATTTTCTATGCGAGCCGTGATTTTTCTTATTTTACTGTGATCATTGTTCGTCTCTATGTAGGTGGGTGCCAACAGAATGTTTACGGAATTGGGCATTCAAGATGGTGGATACAGGATGGTGGTGATAGATATGGTAACATCGCAATGATGCCATGGCGCGAAGTTCAAATTTGGGCTGGAAAATAGGTCAATTAGCCTACCTCCACTAACCTAAGCCATTCCCCTTCCCCTACACTCCCCAAGAAAATGGCGGGAAGTTCAAACTTTTGGCGGAAAAAAGGTCACTTGGGCTACCTCCACTAACCTAAGACAATGGCTGGAAAATAGGTCACTTGGGCTACGTCCACTAACCTAAGTGTTCTGCCTACCATCTGTTCCTTGGAATTGGTGGGAAAAGGACTTAGCTGGTGCTGGGCTGCTGGATACGATGGACATAAGTCTTTATTTTGCAGGCAGTCTTTGTTTTAACAATTTGAGGCAGTAGCTCCATCCAGTGTGTTCACCATGAGGTCGAGAGTCTGTGATGTTACAAAATAAAAGTGATGTTGTTATTCAATGGAAAGTTGGAAATTGAGATTTAGCTTACTGTTTTATCAATCACAATTGGCGTAAGAATCATGGATTTACCATTGTCATAAAATATTGCATTATGAAATGTGAATAGTTTTTACTTGCAGTTTCGCATGGCTTGAGGCAGTCACAACTAGCGTGCTATTGATTAAGAAATTGCGTTATCGTCTTTCTGATTACTTCATGATCGTAGATACGATCATACCCGGTTGTGAAGTTATTGTTATGACAAAACAATTTCCTAAGGGACCAGAAAGTTCTTAAGGGCGCAAAAACAACTGTGACATTGAAGCGGGAACGTGTTGTATCTCCGCTTACAGTCGATCATGTGCAGTGAACCGGCGTTTATCGCCGCGCCCACGCACTATGCTCATGGAAGAGGCTCTGTGGCAATAAATGACTAAAGCGGTTCTGGACAGGACACATTTATTTTTCCTGCCGTTACAATAAATGACAAATAATATACTTCGCTAATGTCTGCCTATATAGGCGCGTTGCACTGGCGGCACGGCTCGGTCACCGATCCCGGAGGGTGTACACTCCAGTGACGAGCTGTGGCGCGACCGCGTGGACCGAGCGAGACAAAAGGCAGCGTCACAGAATGTTCTGCTCTTGGCGCGACCGGAGGCGCCGTAACGTCCGCGAAGAAACGAAAGACAATTTAACGGCGACTGCGTTTACGACCGCGCGTACGCATTTACGGCGGAGTCACGTTGACTCGACGCACGTGGTCCGCGACGGAAGAACTGGGGAGACGTGTGTCGCGTCGCGTCGACTAGCTCGCACTGTTGGCAGCTTTGTTCCCCGTGCGGTCCGGTGTGCGACGCACCGTTGCCGAAATTCCGCATAACGGTACAGCTGCCCCTGCGTGTGTCGGCGTTCCAGCGGTCGTAGGAGGCGTCGCTGTGGCGGGGATTTGCGCGCCAACATTGTCCTGAGCTGTCTGTGGCTGCGCGGCGTCCGCGCGTGTAGTCCGTGCCTGTAGCTCACTCTCTAGCCTCGTGTTGCGTGCGAGCAGTTCCTCGACGGTCTTTTGCAACTCCTCTAGTGTCGCCATCTTAGTTCAGAGTCGAATCCTCGTACAAGAGGAAAGCACACAGTGAAAATAACACAAGGGAAACACACGAAAAGAAAAAAATAACACTAAGCAGTCCGCGATCAAAATATACGCACACAAAAACAATACAAAAAAGTTAGTTAAAAAAAAATTACTACGGAGCACTGTTCGGCGCGGGCGTATGCGCGCAAGCCTACTCGCGGTTCCACGTCTCTCGTACCGACGAACGTTTGTCACCACGTGTTTTTTTAGCCTCAGATCACGTCGGGGTCACCAGTGAAGCGGGAACGTGTTGTATCTCCGCTTACAGTCGATCATGTGCAGTGAACCGGCGTTTATCGCCGCGCCCACGCACTATGCTCATGGAAGAGGCTCTGTGGCAATAAATGACTAAAGCGGTTCTGGACAGGACACATTTATTTTTCCTGCCGTTACAATAAATGACAAATAATATACTTCGCTAATGTCTGCCTATATAGGCGCGTTGCACTGGCGGCACGGATGTCTCTCGGTGCACCGGCTGGGCAGGTGAGGTCGGGGAATTGTTCAAGAATGTCAGCGTACGGTCCGGGGCACTTCACGGGTTTAACGCTGTAGTGTGCAGCCTGCCGGCGCTGTCCCGCTATCTTTAACTTAGTCGTGGCGTCGATGAGCTGGCCGTTTGCGATGTCGGCTAGTAGCCCGTAGTGGCCGAGAAAGTCTGCGCCCAGGATCGGCTCATTGACGTCGGCCACGGTAAAAGTCCACGAGAACGTGCGCCGTAGGCCCAGATCTATATTGCGGCTGTGTGTGCCGTAAGTTTTAATCGTGGAGTTGTTCGCCGCTGTAAGGCAGAGTGCCTCGGCCCACCTGCGGTCTCGTAACATAGAACGGGGGAAGATCGAGAGGTCCGAACCCGTGTCGACGAGGTACCTCACGCCTGCCCCCCGTTCCGCAACAAACAGACGCTTCGATATCATATTGCAGCCGGGTGCGCCTAGGTCCGGTCGCAGCTGGCGTTTGGGTGCGAGCAAGGAGCGCGGCACCTGGTTGCTTCGTTGCCGAAGCGGGCGTGGTACCAGCAGTAGCCGCTTTGTGCGTGCTGTGACGTCGGCGGGGTACCGTTGGAGCGGCTGTTGCTGCGTTGCCGGCTGCGCGAGCCACGCCGCCTGTCGTGGCGGGGATTTGCGCGCCACACCGACGCCTCCTACGACCGCCGGAACGCCGACAAGCGCTGGACGGGCATTGATCAGGCTGCCTCCCTTTTGGCCGCGCGACCCCGTGATGTGGTTCAGCCAGGTTGAGGCGGTATTTATGAGCAACCACGTGACCTGCGACCTGGCGAAATTCGGGCACGTGGTGAGCCAGCTGGACCAGAACTATGCGGCCGAAGTGCGGGATATAATCACCGCCCCACCGACGCAGTCGAGCTACAAACGGCTCAAGGAAGAGCTGATCCGGCGGATTTCGTCGTCAGAGGAACAGCGTGTGCACCAACTGCTGCGGCAAGAGGAATGCGGCGATCGGAGGCCCTCGCAATTCCTGCGCCACTTGCGGAGCCTCGCGCAGTCCGATATGGTGCCAGATTCGCTGTTGCGCACTATCTGGGTGCGCAGCCTCCCAGCTCAGGTGCAGGCAGTGATAGCCGCACAGACGGAGATGCAGCTGGACGCCGTCGCTAACTTGGCCGACAGGGTGCACGATGCGCTGACAACGGCGCCTAGCACCGCGGCTGCGGCAGCTTACGACTCCGTCCCCCCACCTCCGTGGCGGCCAGCGCCTCCCGCACCCGCATCGGATGCCGACCTGCACCAGCTAGTGCAAAACTTGACGGCACAGGTGGCAGCTCTCTCGACGCAAGTCGACCGGTTGGCGCGCTCGCAGCAAGAGGGCAGCACGCGCCGCAGCGGCAGCAGACCGGGCGACAGGCGGCGTGGCTCGCGCAGCCGGCAACGCAGCAACAGCCGCTCCAACGGTACCCCGCCGACGTCACAGCACGCACAAAGCGGCTACTGCTGGTACCACGCCCGCTTCGGCAACGAAGCAACCAGGTGCCGCGCTCCTTGCTCGCACCCAAACGCCAGCTGCGACCGGACCTAGGCGCACCCGGCTGCAATATGATATCGAAGCGTCTGTTTGTTGCGGAACGGGGGGCAGGCGTGAGGTACCTCGTCGACACGGGTTCGGACCTCTCGATCTTCCCCCGTTCTATGTTACGAGACCGCAGGCGGGCCGAGGCACTCTGCCTTACAGCGGCGAACAACTCCACGATTAAAACTTACGGCACACACAGCCGCAATATAGATCTGGGCCTACGGCGCACGTTCTCGTGGACTTTTACCGTGGCCGACGTCAATGAGCCGATCCTGGGCGCAGACTTTCTCGGCCACTACGGGCTACTAGCCGACATCGCAAACGGCCAGCTCATCGACGCCACGACTAAGTTAAAGATAGCGGGACAGCGCCGGCAGGCTGCACACTACAGCGTTAAACCCGTGAAGTGCCCCGGACCGTACGCTGACATCCTTGAACAATTCCCCGACCTCACCCGCCCAGCCGGTGCACCGAGAGACATCAAACATTCGACGGTGCACCACATAATAACCACACCCGGACCCCCCACATCGTGTCGCCCACGTCGACTCGCGCCGGACAGACTCGCAGCAGCAAAGACAGAGTTCGAGGCCATGCTGCGGCAAGGCATCGTGCGACCATCGAGCAGCCCATGGTCATCGGCGTTGCATTTAGTGCCCAAGAAAGACAATTCGTGGCGCCCGTGTGGGGACTATCGCGCCCTTAATTCGCGAACGGTGCCGGACCGATACCCAGTCCCACACCTTCAAGACTTCAGCTACGCCTTGGCGGGCTGCGCGGTGTTCAGCAAGATTGACTGCGCAAAGGCGTACACCCAAATTCCAGTGGCGCCCGAAGACATCGAAAAAACAGCCATCGTAACGCCCTTTGGGCTTTTCGAAAGCCTGTTTATGACTTTCGGTCTTCGGAATGCTGCCCAGACTTGGCAGCGGTTCCTGGACGGCGTCTTGCGAGGCTTGCCATTTTGCTTCGCCTACCTCGACGACATCTTGGTGTATTCCAAGTCGCCCGAACTCCACCGCCGCCACTTAACGACCGTCTTTCAGCGCCTGAGTGAAGCCGACATCGTCATTAACCCCGCTAAATGCGAGTTTGGCGTGACGGAAATTGAGTTCCTCGGCCATTTAATTACGCCCACCGGATCGACACCGCTACCGGAGAAAGTGAAGGCAATACAGAACATGCCGCGTCCGCAGACGCACAGAGAATTACGACGCTACCTCGGCATGTTGAACTTTTATCGTCGACACCTGCCCAACGCCGCAGCAGTGCAAGAGCCGCTGACTAAGGCGTTACAAGGTCCTACCTCAAAAGGAAAGACCGTCGTGAATTGGACAGACGCAATGGAGCAGAGCTGCACGGACTCAAAAAGGAGTCTCGTGGAAGCGACGCTGCTCGCGCACCCGGTACATGACGCGGACTTAGCTGTAGTCGTGGACGCCAGCCAGGCCGCCATCGGCGCGGCGTTACAACAGCGCGTCGGCGGGAGTTGGCAGCCTCTCGGTTTTTTCTCTAAAAAGCTTTCCGATTCACAACGTGCTTGGAGCGCTTATGACCGAGAGTTGCTTGCGGTGTACGCGGCGGTGAAATACTTCCGACCGTCCATAGAAGCCCGACAGTTCATCATTTTCACCGATCACAAACCCATCACCCACGCGTTCGAGAACAACCACACCAAGTGTTCACCGCGCCAACTCCAGCAGTTAGAGTACGTGTCACAATTCACGACTGATATTCGACACATTTCGGGGATAGACAATATCGTCGCCGATTGTTTGTCCCGAGCGTGTGCCGTTATTTCACCCCCTGTGAACTTTGAGGACGTGGCCCAAGTACAGGAGAGTGACGAAGAACTGCACCGCTTCCGTCACGACACTTCCAGCGGCCTGCAACTGGAGCTGGTGCCTGTCCCCGGCTCCGCACGGAAGATTTGGTGTGACACCTCAACCGGCACGCACCGACCGTTCCTCCCGGGGAAATTCCGGCGCAGTGCCTTCGACCGTGTCCACGGACTGTCACACCCCGGCACCAACACCACTGCGACGCTCGTGGCTGCGCGTTTCGTCTGGCCCGGGCTTCGGAAGGACTGTCGCGAATGGGCGCGCACTTGCACCGCATGTCAGCGCGCCAAAGTCGGGAGGCACACCCACGCACCCGTGGGCACCTTCCCGGACGCGACACGCCGATTTGCACACGTCCACGTGGACCTCGTCGGCCCGCTTCCTCTCTCACAAGGCAAGCGGTACCTCCTAACTATGGTGGACCGCTTCACTCGCTGGCCGGAAGCAACGCCCGTCGCGGACGTCACAGCCGAGACCGTCGCCACCGCATTCGTCGACACCTGGGTGGCACGCTTCGGATGTCCCAGTCACGTGACAACTGATCGCGGCCGCCAGTTTGACTGCGCGTTGTTCACGCACGTCGCCAGACTGTGTGGCACCCGGTTACACAGGACAACCAGCTACCATCCGGCGTCGAATGGCATGGTCGAACGGTTCCACAGGACCCTCAAAGCCGCTCTAACCTGCCACGACACCTCATGGCCAGAGGCGCTTCCACTGGTGCTGCTCGGCCTGCGAGTCACGCCGAAGGAGGAGATCGGCGCGTCACCTGCCGACCTCGTTTACGGGCAATCCCTGACAATCCCGGGCGATTTTGTCGAAGATGTAAGACTCCCACACGACGCCGTGGCACCCACTCTGGCGGAACGTCTGCGCAGTCACATGGCCGGCCTCCGAGCGCACGCACCGACGCGGCACGGCACCGGGAAGATATTCGTCCACGCCGACCTGCAGCGCTGCACGCACGTCATGTTGCGTACCGACGCAGTACGGCCACCTCTCCGACCGCCCTACAGTGGACCACACCGCGTGATCGCCCGAGGAGACAAAACGCTGGTCCTCGAGTGCAACGGAAAGCCGTCGACAGTGTCAGTCGACCGCGTCAAACCAGCCTACGTCTTGCCAGCTCCATCAGCCACGCATTTCTTCGACCCGGCAGAAGATCTGATCACGGACGACACGCCCTCTGCCAGCGGTCAGACGGAACCCGCACCCGGAGCCGCCGGTGACGCACAGCCGCAGCCTGCTGTCATCGCGCCGCCACGTGCGCCTCCCTCCACCACGCCCAGGCAGCTGGTACGGCCGCCCGGACCGCGCCCACCACAGGCGCACCGGTCGCCCCCACCACAGCCGCCAGCGGACTACGTCACGCGCGCCGGCCGCCGCGTCCGATTCAAACGGCCGTGCTGCGTCGCCAGCGCGCCACGACACCCAAACCGGCAATCACGCGCCCGAGCCACCGAACGCCGTCAGAATTCGGCGCCCACGAGCCGCCGTCCGCTGTAGAGACCCGACCTCCAGCTGCAAGTGCCTTCGGCCGGTAACTCCAGTCGAGCGTTCGTCACAGCTCCTGGACCCGCGTTCGCGTCTTTTGCCTCCGCCGCGTCGGGCGTTGAGGCCGGATCGGCACCCGCGCCAGCTTACCTCATTCGCTTCTCCGTCGAGCTCCGGACATCGCGCACCACACCGCCCGGCTTGTCCGTAGTAGCTCCCGGACCCGCGTTCGAGTTCCGACGGTACCGCACTCGCGCAAGCGCCTTCGAGACGTCGCCACCAACGACCTGCAACGCGCGCCTTCACGCGCATCGCTACGGACAGTCGCAGCCAGTGCCTGCTGCCGCTTTCACTAGCCGCCAGCGCGAGGACACGCCCACCGCACGCTCGCCGGTCCGGCGCGCTGACGTCACGGGCCGCCGCCCTTCCGACGCCGACCGACCCCCGCCAAAGCTGCCGCACTGCCATCACGCAGTGCACGAACTTTAAACACACGCACGCCACCGAACGATCGCCGCGTTTTCGCAGCTACGGAGCTCCGCTCTCCAAGGGGGGATCTGTGTGGCGGCAGCACCGTCCAACGCACGAAGGGCTGAACTACGGCACTGCCGACACAGGTAGGGGCAGCTGTACCGTTATGCGGAATTTCGGCAACGGTGCGTCGCACACCGGACCGCACGGGAACAAAGCTGCCAACAGTGCGAGCTAGTCGACGCGACGCGACACACGTCTCCCCAGTTCTTCCGCCGCGGACCACGTGCGTCGAGTCAACGTGACTCCGCCGTAAATGCGTACGCGCGGTCGTAAACGCAGTCGCCGTTAAATTGTCTTTCGCTTCTTCGCGGACGTTACGGCGCCTCCGGTCGCGCCAAGAGCAGAACATTCTGTGACGCGGCCTTTTGTCTCGCTCGGTCCACGCGGTCGCGCCACGGCTCGTCACTGGAGTGTACACCCTCCGGGATCGGTGACCGAGCCGTGCCGCCAGTGCAACGCGCCTATGTAGACGGACATTAGCGAAGTATATTATTTGTCATTTATTATAACGGCAGGAAAAATAAATGTGTCCTGTCCAGAAACCGCTTTAGTCATTTATTGCCACAAAGCCTCTCCCATGAGCATAGTGCGTGGGCGCGGCGATAAATGCCGGTTCACTGCACATGAGCGACTGTAAGCGGGGATACAACACGTTCCCGCTTCAACATCACACAAAAGGGAAATTCAATATTAAAGCTGATGCAAGAAGACGATAAAACAGTTTTCTTTTTGTCAATGTAACACACACATTGGACTGCTGATCTTGGTGTCTGTAATATTAGCAAAATGTATAATTAAAATGAAAATAATACTGAGGAGATAATAGGAATGAGCACTGCTAAATGATTCAGTATTCCCAGAACAAATACACTCCTGGAAATGGAAAAAAGAACACATTGACACCGGTGTGTCAGACCCACCATACTTGCTCCGGACACTGCGAGAGGGCTGTACAAGCAATGATCACACGCACGGCACAGCGGACACACCAGGAACCGCGGTGTTGGCCGTCGAATGGCGCTAGCTGCGCAGCATTTGTGCACCGCCGCCGTCAGTGTCAGCCAGTTTGCCGTGGCATACGGAGCTCCATCGCAGTCTTTAACACTGGTAGCATGCCGCGACAGCGTGGACGTGAACCGTATGTGCAGTTGACGGACTTTGAGCGAGGGCGTATAGTGTGCATGCGGGAGGCCGGGTGGACGTACCGCCGAATTGCTCAACACGTGGGGCGTGAGGTCTCCACAGTACATCGATGTTGTTGCCAGTGGTCGGCGGAAGGTGCACGTGCCCGTCGACCTGGGACCGGACCGCAGCGACGCACGGATGCATGCCAAGACTGTAGGGTCCTACGCAGTGCCGTAGGGGACCGCACCGCCACTTCCCAGCAAATTAGGGACGCTGTTGCTCCTGGGGTATCGGCGAGGACCATTCGCAACCGTCTCCATGAAGCTGGGCTACGGTCCCGCACACCGTTAGGCCGTCTTCCGCTCACGCCCCAACATCGTGCAGCCCGCCTCCAGTGGTGTCGCGACAGGCGTGAATGGAGGGACGAATGGAGACGTGTCGTCTTCAGCGATGAGAGTCGCTTCTGCCTTGGTGCCAATGATGGTCGTATGCGTGTTTGGCGCCGTGCAGGTGAGCGCCACAATCAGGACTGCATACGACAGAGGCACACAGGGCCAACACCCGGCATCATGGTGTGGGGAGCGATCTCCTACACTGGCCGTACACCACTGGTGATCGTCGAGGGGACACTGAATAGTGCACGGTACATCCAAACCGTCATCGAACCCATCGTTCTACCATTCCTAGACCGGCAAGGGAACTTGCTGTTCCAACAGGACAATGCACGTCCGCATGTATCCTGTGCCACCCAACGTGCTCTAGAAGGTGTAAGTCAACTACCCTGGCCAGCAAGATCTCCAGATCTGTCCCCCATTGAGCATGTTTGGGACTGGATGAAGCGTCGTCTCACGCGGTCTGCACGTCCAGCACGAACGCTGGTCCAACTGAGGGGCCAGGTGGAAATGGCATGGCAAGCCGTTCCACAGGACTACATCCAGCATCTCTACGATCGTCTCCATGGGAGAATAGCAGCCTGCATTGCTGCGAAAGGTGGATATACACTGTACTAGTGCCGACATTGTGCATGCTCTGTTGCCTGCGTCTATGTGCCTGTGGTTCTGTCAGTGTGATCATGTGATGTATCTGACCCCAGGAATGTGTCAATAAAGTTTCCCCTTCCTGGGACAATGAATTCACGGTGTTCTTATTTCAATTTCCAGGAGTGTAGATCAGACTGCCACAAATCTGCGTCCGTCTTACTTGAGAAAAACAGTACAAGTCTTTAGCGCTCAAGGCTTCATTTGTTCTCCAGCGAACAAAATAGTGAAGGATCGCATATCTATCCGTATTTTTCTGTTTATATTGCCGCCCAAAGACGACGAATTACATTATTTAGAAAATTCCACCGTCGCCATGCGACGCCTCATTATACATTAATCATTATTTATAAACAAGTATTAGCCTTCTGGCTGAAAGTATTAACTACTCGTATTTGCTGTTTTAATGAAGTCAAAAATAGCGAATATCACAATTCCAACTGACCTAGTACACAGTACTGCCATCAGAGGGCACTGTCGTCCCATGGTGGTTTGGGGGAAAAATGGCGGGAAACGGACTCAGCCTGTTGAGGGCTCTTGGATAGAGGAAGGACTGTACTTGATATAATTTCGAATAATTTATTTAGTGACGGATTTCACATAGTTCATTATTACACTGGTACAAAACACTAGCCCTGACGTGCTTCGGGTCACAATACACAGCATACAGACCTGCAAACTACTCGTAAATCATCGAAATAATGCAATACACTGATGTGCAAACACACAAGCAACTCGTATATTACAGAAATAATGCATTGCACACCCAACAGACCTGCAAACTACCCGTGGATAAACTATCTAATGCATGTAAAACTCTCTGCAGACCCACTCACTAGTTGTAAACTGACGAAATAATGTAGTACATAGCCTGCAGACCTGCAAACTACTCGTAAATCACCGAAATAATGCAGTACACTGAAGTACAGACACGCAAACAACTCGTAAATCGTCAAAAAATAGTGCGTGTAAATGGCTCTGCAAACACGCTCACAACGCTTAAACAATCGAAAACAATGCAGTGCACAAACACTCAGTGCACATAAAAAACGCTTTCGAACTATCGTCAACTGCAAAATATCAGAGGCTCCAACGCACGCACATGCCTACACCGCCGACATCACACTGGTGCTTGGCAGCCCGCAGTCAGCAGGTGAAAGTCACATCTATTTTCGGGTGTACCAGGGCGCCCTCAGCGGACCGAAGTCAGTCTCTGAACTGTTGTACAAAGTCCGTTTCCCCTCGGCACAAAGGCGTTACTGTTTGTGACTCTGACCTACTTCTTTGCTTGCTTTCTGCACCCATCTCCAGACTCTGGGTTTACAAGAACATACGTAATTTCACGTAGTTTGCCAGAATATCATACAATTTCGTGATACTTCTCGATATCAAGTACATAGAAATATCGCTTGCTTAGCAGTATCGCTTGCACAGTATAATTTTGAAGATACAGACCGGAAATTATTTCTCTAGAAACTCGAAACATTAGCGAGGTGGAGCTTGCTGTAAACCACTGAGTAACTAGAAACTGATCTCATCTGCGAAGGCCTTTATGTGAAACACCGAAAAATGTAGAGGAAACTGATATTTCCATTCACAAATACTGATGTTGGTGATATAACAGATCCCCAATCATCCTTATAATTTACAAATTCAAATAAGGTGTTTCTTATGTCTAGAGAACCTGCAAATATGTCCTTCATCCATCTTTCAAACTGTTCAAATGTGTGTGAAATCTTATGGGACTTAACTGCTAAGGTCATCAGTCCCTAAGCTTACACACTACTTAACCTAAATTATCCTAAGGACAAACACACACACCCATGCCCGAGGGAGGACTCGAATCTCCACCGGGACCAGCCGCGCAGTCCATGACTGCAGCGCCTTAGACCACTCGGCTAATCCTGCATGGCTTCACCCATCTTTCAAATGCTAGATGCACACACCACAATCGATGTCCCCTCAAATAAATAAAGGCACAAAAGGTATAGAAGCAGTCAACTGGACACTTTACAGGGGAGGGAATAATGCTCCCTCGCAAACACACGTCCATATTGAATCTTCTCAAATTTCCACGCGATGTCGCGATGTCGAAAGCTAACCAACACATATTATGTATTAGTTTGCTATTTTGCCGTCCAGACGACGACACAGTTAAGTCAGCTACATTCCTGCATCCCAACAGGCCCCTCCATTTGGACAGCTGCTACCGTTACCCGGAAATGAAATCATTCCAGCCACATGCCACCAGCACAGACAGAATCATCCTAGGAAACCGGCCATATACATATATATCACTGTACTTACAATTAAATATTACGATCGCGGTCTCAATCGGACGACATTCGACAATGAGCGAAGTATCAGAAATACACCCTCCTGATGGCTGTGGCTCTGGAAATAGCAAGATCGGTACCATTCTTATGACTTGACATGTTTCTCCTTTGTTATCACAGTTCCCATGTCAAATCCATACCTTTCTTACGACTGGACACAGTCATTCCCTTTATACATTTTGAAATACACACACACATACTTTATAAGCCTGATGCTCAAGGCGGACTGCTCCTGCATCCCCTACTACTAAGTATAATACTCCACCAACAACTGATTGCAGGCGATACGAAATAATACAGAGAGAAAATCAGCTATGGGTGGAAATGGCTCATAAATTTTTCTTGCGAGTGGTACCATTGTGTCTTAGAAAGAGAGGCATAATTGCCTTAGAAACCACAATACGTCAAAAAATGGTATGATATTCTGGCAAACCATGTGAAATTACATATATTCTTTTAATCCTAGTGTCTGGAGATCTGTGTAGAAAGCAAGCAAGCAAGCAGGTCAGGGCCACAAACGGTAACATCTTTGCGACAAGGGAAAACAAGCCCAACTTTGTACAACAGTTTGGAGACTGACTTGCTCCGCTGAGGGCACTCTGGTCATGCATCGGGAATGGTTGACTTGTGACCATTGGCTGCGAAGGATGACTGCCCAACCTTGTGGGAAAATATCTAGTGCAACGAGGAGTATACCTATGGCACAAATGGTTATGCTGTCTGTCTTTGTGGTATACATACGAGTGTCTGGTGGTCGATAGCTATATGACTGATGCAAAAGGGGCGAGTTTGTATGGCGCAGGATACGAATTGTATGTTTACTTCATCGACATGGTATGCAGCGATATATTGCTGGGTTGGATATCAGTTTCACACTCTAATATTCGAGCTTCCTTCCTCAGTGGCAGAGAAGTGTAACTAAATAAGAGTCTTTCCATATCTGACGATCTGTAGGCCACTTTCGCAGGGTTTAACTGTCAGTACAGTATAGCGATCTGCACAAAATAATTTGGCCGCTGAAAGTCTCATTTTTAGAGGACAAGGGGTTATTTTTAGGAAATATGGTGCGAAATTGTGATTTAGTGTGTTTCAGTGCGTGATGCGCCAGCCTCACAGCAGACAGCAGACGATGGCTGGCCAGCGCCTTACGCAGGTAACACCGTTTTGCAACGAGCGTCGGTGTGTGGGTACATGCGTGGCAGCCATCAGAACGCAGCATTAGCAGAATTACACAGACGTAGGCCGCGTGTGGCGTGGATGCGTTGCCCAGCTCATTGAGAACCTTCTAATAAACACGCCGCCGAGTAACCAGCAGATTCAGCAGCGGTCTGCACGATTTAAGGGCATCAGAGGTGGGCATCGGCATTCGGTTCGACCGATTGGACATTCGGTCGCTGTTACATGGTCGTCATCAGTGACGCTGTCTCTGAGGACCGGCTGGTGGAGGGCGTTGCCCGCTGCTGCACCGGCGACTCCCGGCGTCGTCACGAGCCGCAGGGTCTGCAAGCCTGGCTGGGCCTTGTGCCACTAACCTCCTACCGCCTGTGCAGCTGCTGACCAAGCACAGTGTCACGTTCCCCGCACTGCGTGCATCAGCATGTCTTCACCACGACACAAGAGGTGCGGCTGAGCTACCGGAAAATGTATTGCAAGAACCAACAATAAAGAGGAAGATTGCCTAAAACTGCCACCTACCTCTACCCAACCACGCCCTACAACCCCAACCACGTCACCTGCTCTGGTCATCCTATTACAAGTGGCGTCAGTTCGGCAACCTGTGCGTCACACACTCCTGTTACAATTGATGACAATAGTGGTCTTCTCCCTGGATTTGGAAGAAATTGTCGCTGGTAATCGACGAGGATATGTGGCACCTGAGAAGGGCAACAATGGATCAGCAACTCCTGCAACATGAGAAGTAAGTGCCAATTTTTAGTTTGGTGGGTTGTCTGAACCTTTGGCATAGTCTGTCTTCCATTCCTGTTCTTCTTTCTGGGCTTACTGTAGTCTTGATTCGATAGCTGGTAGTGATGGAGCAGTCTGTGCCAGCCGAGGTAGCTATTCAGCAGCTAATTCAGCGAGTGTCGGAATTAGAGATAGAGCTTGCTTGGTCTAAAGAAGAGAGCAAAGAACGGTTTACTGTTGACACTAACGCTGCGTCTTTGGTGACCCCTTTCTCGGGAAAATCTGGAGAGGATGTTATGATTTTTTTTTTTGAGAACCTTAGCACGGCCGCTAAATTGGGAAATTGGGGTGCAGAAACACTTTTGCATGTGGCTAAGTTGAAAGTAACTGGGGATGCCAGAGCATACGTTACATGCCATGATGAATTAAGGTATGCTTGGACATTTGAAGTATTAAAAAAAGGGTTGCTGGAAAGATATCGGAGGAAAAATACATCTAGATATTATCGGAAACAATTGAATAGAATGTATCAAACGAATGGGGAATCAATAGAAGCTTTTGTAGATCGAATTCGAAAAGTTAATGTTAATACCTGTGAGCTAACAGATTCCGATAGGGTTAATGAAGCCATTCTGCAGGAAGCTGAGCAGAGGGCACTAGACCCATTTTTGCGGGGAATACAACCCGAAGCCTCCCGCAAGATTAGTATGGAATTCCCTAAGACTCTCAACGAGGCAGTCGGAATCGCTGTGGCATTAGACGAAGTTAAAGCAGTAACAAAGACGCAGGACAGGAAAGCAGTATTTAATGCAAAAATAAAATGTTTCACATGTGGTCAGATGGGATACATTAGACGCGATTGCAAGGAAGTGCAGTGCAGGAAATGCAGACGTTGGGGTCATCGGGAGTGTAATTGCAAGGGGTCCTGGCAGAAACATGATAGGAAACCCCAAGGTGGGCCTCACCCCCCTTAGTTAAATGGGGCAGGGGGTGGTGAGTCCACTGCGCAACAGCCCCAGTAAGGATTAATGCTAGTGCAGAATCAGTGGCAGACTTTTTTCTGACCAGCTTCGTGAGGGGCAGACTGTGCAATTTTTATTGTATACCGGGTCTCAGGTATCTGTGGCAAGTAGAAATGTACCCGGTGAAGTAGAATTAAAACCACCACGCTGGGCGTTAAGTGGCGTGGATGGGAGACAGGTGAAGACACTCGGATTAGCGGTGTTAAACTTCCGAGTGGAAATGAGGATCTTCCAGGTGAAGATAGAAGTTCTTTCAGTTGTTTTACAGCAGTGCCTTAGGGTTAACTCGCGGGATACTATACCGAAGGGTACAGGGAAAATAATCTGGGCGGATGTTGGAGCTAGCGTACAGGTAAATTCGTGGTGTGTCGTTGAACCTTTGTCTGAGAATGAGCCGCTGGATAAAATGAAGTGTTTTACGCGCCGTAGCGTGTCCTATGTGCGGGAGATAAAAGGAAAAATGGTTGTGCCTGTCAGTATGGATAATTTTGGCCTTGAAGTGGTGCAGTTAGCACAGGGTACCGTAATAGCAAATTTGGAGAAAATAGGGGAAGATGAACTAGATAAGGATTTCGCAGCAGATTACACAATGCCGGAAGAGTCTGTCAGCTGGTCCGCACTGAGGGGTAAAGTAACACATTTAGAAGGGCAAGACAGAGAAGTCATGGAGAACCTTTTGACGGAATACAAAGAGTTATTTAATTCTCATGGTCCACTGCCCGCCACACCGTTAGTTCAGCATTACATCCCACTGGGAATGAAGCTCCGGTGCATAAACGTCCATATCGTGTTCCAGAAAGTTTACAGCCTGTTATGGAAGAATTTATTAATCAACAGCTTAGGGATGGGATAATAGAAACCAGTAGTAGTTCCTGGTCCGCTCCTGTCGTAACAGTGGGTAAAAAAATCACCTGATGGGGGCAAGGCATATCGTTTTTGTTGTGATTATCGTTTCCTGAATCAAAAAACTGTATCGGATGCATACCCAATGCCAATATCACTGAAGCTCTGGATAATTTGGGTCAGTGTCGGTACTTCACGTCCTTGGATCTTCGAAGCGGGTACCACCAGTTGGAGGTCGCCCTAGAAGACCGACCGAAGACGGCTTTTTCAACACCTAAAGGTCATTTTCAGTATCGGCGAATGCCTTTCAGACTCAAAAATGCTCCGGCAACCTTCCAACGGTTACTAAATAGCGTGTTATGAGGGCTGAAACCTAATCAGTGTATGGTATATTTGGATGACATAATTGTTTTCTCAAAGGACATGCAAGAACATGTGCGCCGTTTGCGCGAAGTTTTCGACCGTCTGAAAGCAGCGCAGTTAACTCTTCATATGGAAAAATGTCATTTTATGTTGCAAGAAGTTCGTTATTTAGGTCATATTATAGGACAGGAGGGTGTCCGCACGGATCCAAAACTTGTAGAGGCTGTAATGAATTTTCGGACGCCTACAGAAGTAAAAGAGTTGCAGTCTTATTTAGGTCTCGCCATTTTTTACAGGAGGTATATTCCAAAATTTGCGGAAATTGCAAGGCCCCTCACGCAGTTGTTGAAGAAGGGAGCAAAATTTCACTGGTCAGCAGAATGCGAAGAGGCTTTTCAAAAGTTAAAAATTTGTTAACATCTTTTCCAGTTTTGGCTTTTCCAGATTTTAGTAAACAGTTTATATTATCTTGTGACTCTAGCAATTTTGCTTTGGGTATTGTATTATCTGAGGAAATAGATGGGCAGGGACACCCTATAGCAAATGCTTCCAGACAGCTAATCAATGCAGAAAAAAATTAGTCAACAACCGAAAATGCGTTATTGGCATTAATTTTCGGAATGACCAATTTCCGGTGTTGTTTCTATGGACGACGTTTCAAGCTGATTACTGACCATGCAGCACTGAAGTGGTTGTTAGGGCTTAAAGACCCAGTGAGTAGATTAACTAAGTGGGCTTTGCGTCTTAGTGAGTACGATTTTGAAGTGATTCATCGACCGGGTAAATCGCACGGAAAAGCGGATGGTCTGAGTCGTAAAGTATGCACCATGGAATGCACAGGAACAAATGAGAACGAATGGGTGGAGGGATAAACCGCCGACACAGATTGTCAACGATTTACCTCGCAGCGACAGTTCGTCGTGGAAGACGGGATATTGTGTCGTAAAACTAGGAACAGTCCACGCATATTCGTAACAGAAAAATTGCGAGGCGAAATTTTAAGGTAAGCACATGATTCAATGTGTTCTGGTCATTCGGGAAGACAACGGAAAGGAGGGTAGCACAGAGTTATTGGTGGTCAACACGTAGGCAAGATGTCGATCAGTACGTAAAGAACTGCATTCCATGTGCTCAACGGGCGGAATTGAGTCATCAGAAAATTGTGTTGCAACGACTACCGGAAGCTCATACACCTCTCCAATTACTGGGCATAGACGTCTTGAGACCTTTTCTGCAAACACCAGCGAGTAATCGCCATGTTTTAGCAATAATAGATCATTTTTTCGCGCTATGTGTCTATGACAGCTATTCTGGACCAGCGAGCCGAAACAGTGGCTCACGCCATGGTACATCAATGGATATTGAATTCGGAACACCTGAAACTATAATTACAGATCAAGTGTCAAACTTTATGTCCGATTTGATGACACAGTTATGCAAGTTATTGCATGTAAAGAAATTGAGAACGAGCGCGTTACACCCACAGGCTAATGGTCGGTCTGAGAGAGTTCATCGTACAATAGCTAAGATGTTAAGTTATTATGTAAATTCGCAACACAATTGGGATGCCCTATTGGCGTTTGCAACTGCGGCGTATAACTCAAAAGTGCATGAAAACGCAGGATTATCTCCGTATGAAGTATTGTTCGGTCGGAAGATGCCATCTCCGTTTGAATTGCTCAAGACCCCACCAGGAACCGATATTTCGGCTGTTAAGGATTTATCCACAGTTCCAAACGAATCTGGCCACAGGTGAAAAAAATGAATACTAAAGCGTTAGAGAGACAGGACAAAGTTCACAACAGAAAGGCGGCTTTACCCAAATATCGTGTAAGACAATGGGTGATGATGACTAATCTGTATGTGCCAAAAGGCACAACGAAAAAATTTATATACCGTTAATAAGGTCCTTTCCAGGTGATCGAGATGACGTCGCCGGTGAATGTAAAATTACAGCTTCCAACTCGCCCTACTATTGTCCATGTGAGCCGAATTAGGCCTTTCAAGGGGAATTTTGAGGAATTTCCTTCATTGTCTGCAGTAACGTCTAGTGGAGAGAAAGATGAATCTAGGAAAAAGAATAAGAAAGGAGTAGATAAACAAGAAAACCAAGTTAATTGTGGAAGTGATCAGACATGCTATTACGCTCTTAGGTCATGCATAAAAAGGAAGAGCTAATGTGAGTTGTTTTTCTTTTGTTTCTCAGGAGGCGTGACGTTCTGGTAAGACCAGTAGTTCCAGCGTCATGGGTTGCGCTGAAGAGGGAAGAGGGAAGGTGTGCACTATCTCTCAGCATAGTTATTTTGTTATGCTGTTGCAACCTAGCTGAAGCCTTAAAGGTACGTCCAATATGAAGTGGTGTTTTGTTCTCGAGAAAAGGGGACGTAATTATATCTGGACATCAATGGACCTTAAGGGTGGACTGTAATATTTGGGCGGTTGAAGACGAAATCTGTAAATTAGAGGATACATTTAATGAACTTCATTCCATGGTGGCTAATCAGTCAAGGTTTAATGACACACAGGGGGAATATCATCTACTACGATCAGCTTTTGCACGCTTACAAGCTCAGTTGCGGCAAACTGCAAGGTTAATCCCGCATGTCCATAGGAAAAGAGGATGGTTAGACACAGGTGGCCGTATCCTAAAAACTGTTTTTGGGACTGATGACGCGGAAGATATTAAAAGTATTAATGAAACGCTACGGCAGGTGAATAGCAAACAGGGAATGCTAGATCTTCACACAACCCAATTACAGAGTTTGGAGAAAGATGTAGTTACTAATACGCGCCCATTGTAAGCTTTGGCCACGACCTTGATGTCCCACAGTAAGGCCACAGCTGACACAACCAATCAATCCTTGGGTATAATCAAGTACCGGTTGGATAACATCGATTCACAGCTGGTAATCGCTAAGCTGCTCCGTTTTCTTGCTGATAGTATTACGGAAGCACGCATAGAAGGCGTGGAACTACAGGAGGCTTTGCTGCACGCAATGCGCCAGCACCTAACCCTGGTACTGTTACCTTCGGAACAACTTCGGGAAGGAATACGGAAAGTTCAATCGGAACTGCCCGCATTGCTGGAGCTACTGACGACATTAACAGACGAACACTTATCTCTGTACTACAAAATGGCCAATGTTACCAGTATGCAGACAGGTACCCTGCTGAGAATTCGTAATACCATTAACATGTAAGGATTGTAAATTTGAATGTTACTCCTTGCATACGTATCCAGTGAAGTGGGAAATTTTGCAGAAATTCGTACAATTAACCGTATAGGAAATACTGTTAGTGGCACGTAACAGACAAGCTCACGCGTTCCTCACTGCACAAGACTTGCTGCGTTGTCGAACTGGTCCAGTTACCATCTGCCCCGCGAAATTGTTACACACTGTTCCCAAATCTTGTGAATATTCTCTATTCCACTCTCAAGAACCAGTCTCGGAGTGCCCTAAGGAAATTATAGCAGGCACGGTGCAGTTCTTTCAGCAAGTGGGTCCACAGTGGGTATTTTCAGTAATGGAAAACACAGTCGTTATTTGCGTTTGTTACGAGCAGGGTAAGCAAAGGAGTACGCAAAGAATAGAATTGCAGGGGCAGGGACTGTTAATTAACAGCACACAGAGTGACATTCAGGGCCAACTTTCCGTTTACCAGCCACGATTACTGGAGCTACAATCATGAACATAACACACACACTGATCTACGTACCCGACCAGCCGGTGCAACTCGTCAAGAAAGAAAACCTTTGAATAGCACATTAAACCCGACTTTGCTCGCCTCTTTGGACTGGATGCTAGCAACTCAGGATGGACGTTTAAGTATGGAAGATCTTTATCAACGAGTGCATGACTACCGTAATGAGCATAAGCAATGCTTACTAGTTATTGCATCATCAACCACCGCCAACTGTATTTTTACCTTTGTCGTATGATTAGTGTACTATCGGCTCAAGAGGAAGGTAGCCCAAATTCCGCCCATTCCAACCTTTAACCTAAGGGACCAGACAAAATCACTGAACAGTTGTGAGGCACTGCAGCAGAACATTGAGTAATGTTTATGGACAAAGATTAGACTGAGGATAGGAGTGAATGAACACAGTGTAAATAGTGACTCAATCGCATTTTGTGGTGTTTGTGAAGTGAACTGTAGTTATTTTGACTTTTTGGTTGAATTCGGGGACGAATTCGTTTCGTACGAGGGAGGAATTGTAGAGGACAAGGGGTTATTTTTAGGAAATACGGTGCGAAATTGTGATTTAGTGTGTTTCAGTGCGCGATGCGCCAGCCTCAAGGCAGATGGCGGACGAAGGCTCGCCGGCGCGTTATGCAGGTGACACAGTTTTGCAACGAGCGTCGGAATGTAGGTACTTGCTCGGCAGCCATCAGAACGCTGCATTAGCAGAATTACGCAAGCGCGGGCCGCGTGTGGCGGGGTTGCGTTAGCCAACTCATCGAGAACCTTCTAATAAACACGTCGCCGCGTAACCAGCGGATTCAGCAGCGGTCTGCACGATTTAAGGGCATCAGAGGTGGGCGTCGGCATTCGGTTCGACCGATTGGGCGTTTGGTCGCTGTTACGTCGTCGTCATTAGTGACGCTGTCTCTGAGGACTGGCCGGCGGAGTTTGTTGCCCTCTGCTGCACCGGCGACTCTCGGCGTCGTCAAAAGCCGCCGTATCTGCGAGCCTGGCCGGGCCTTGTGCCGCTACCTCCTACCGCCTACACAGCTGCTGACCAAGCACAGCGCCACGTTCCCCACAATGCGTGCATCAGCATGTCTCCACCACGACACGAACGGTGGGGCTGAGCTACCGGAAAATGTATTGGAAGAACCAACAATAAAGAGGAAGATTGCCGAAAACAGCCGCCTTCTTCTACCCAGCCATGCCCTACAACCCCGACCATGTCACCCGCTTCGGTCATCCTATTACACATTTGCAGGAACAAAAAATTTTGGACAGTGCTTCCACACCAGCAGCAGCAGCAGTTCAGTAAGAGCCAATCAGAATGCTCCATTCATTCACAATACATCCTTTGTGCTGGCATTTAGGAGCCTGAACATAGCGATGAGAACGTTTACCGTTTCTGAGACGTATGTTGAAAGCAAGAAATCGCAATTTCCAGAAAGGGTAGGACGTGACGGACGGGGTGCCACATTAGGAGCATCAGGACGAATGCATTTGGCGTTATTCTGGGCTATTTTCGCAAACAGTTTCTGTCAGGACAAGAATTTCCGTGCGGACAACCTGCGACATCATGAAAGCTCTTACAAAAACGACCATTAACTATTTCTGCAACACTTTAAAATTTCCGAGAGGTAGACTTGGCTGTTATTTACATAGCCATGTGAAGGCAGTATAATATTGAAAACGTTTTATATGCACCTGCGATGGTGAGTCGCTATGTGAACGTTTCACGGTGTTGTGTCAGCCATGTTGGGCAGGTGAATGCGTGCACGGCTAGATGCAGGTCGCATATTATGTTAGGCTCACTAGGAACAATGCACCCTCTTCTGTCCTGGGAAGCACTGCAATACATTTATACAGGGCGTTACAAAAAGGTACGGCGAAACTTTCAGGAAACATTCCTCACACACAGAGAAAAAAAATACGCTATGTGGACATGTGTCCGGAAACGCTTAATTTCCATGTTAGAGCTCATTTTATTACTTCTCTTCAAATCACATTAATCATGGAATGGAAACACACAGCAACAGAAAGTACCAGCGTGACTTCAAACACTTTCTTACAGGAAATGTTCTAAATTTCCTCTGTTAGCGAGGATACATACATCCACCCTCCATCGCATGGAACCCCTGATGCGATGATGTAGCCCTGGAGAATGGCGTATTGTATCACAGCCGTCCACAATACGAGCACAAAGAGTCTCTACATTTGGTACCGGGGTTGCGTAGACAAGAGCTTTCAAATGCCCCCATGAATGAAAGTCAAGAGGGTTGAGGTCAGGAGAGCGTGGAGGCCATGGAGTTGGTCCGCCTCTACCAATCCATCGGTCACCGAATCTGTAGTTGAGAAGCATACGAACACTTCGACTGAAATGTGCAGGAGCTCCATCGTGCATGAACCACATGTTGTGTCGTACTTGTAAAGGCACATGTTCTAGCAGCACTGGTAGAGTATCCCGTATGAAATCATGATAACGTGCTCCATTGAGCGTAGGTGGAAGAACATGGGGCCCAATCAAGACATCACCAACAATGCCTGCCCAAACGTTCACAGAAAATCTGTGTTGATGACGTAATTGCACAATTGCGTGCGGATTCTCGTCAGCCCACACATGTTGCTTGTGAAAATTTGCAATATGATCACGTTGGAATGAAGCCTCATCCGTAAAGAGAACATTTGCACTGAAATGAGGATTGACACATTGTTGGATGAGCCATTTGCAGAAGTGTACCCGAGGAGGCCAATCAGCTGCTGATAGTGCCTGCACACGCTGTACATGTTACGGAAACAACTGGTTCTCCCGTAGCACTCTCCATACAGTGACATGGTCAACGTTACCTTGTACAGCAGCAACTTCTCTGACGCTGACATTAGGGTTATCGTCAACTGCACGAAGAATTGCCTCGTCCATTGCAGGTGTCCTCGTCGTTCTAGGTCTTCCCCAGTCGCGAGTCATAGGCTGGAATCTCCCGTGCTCCCTAAGACGCCGATCAATTGCTTCGAACGTCTTCCTGTCGGGACACCTTCATTCTGGAAATCTGTCTCGATACAAACGTACCGCGCCACGGCTATTGCCCCGTGCTAATCCATACATCAAATGGGCATCTGCCAACTCCGCATTTGTAAACATTACACTGACTGCAAAACCACGTTCGTGATGAACACTAACCTGTTGATGCTACGTACTGATGTGCTTGATGCTAGTACTGTAGAGGAATGAGTCGCATGTCAACACAAGCACCGAAGTCAACATTATCTTCCTTCAATTGGACCAACTGGCGGTGAATCGAGGAAGTACAGTACATACTGACGAAACTAAAATGAGCTCTAACATGGAAATTAAGCGTTTCCGGACACATGTCCACATAACATCTTTTCTTTATTTGGGTGTGTGAGGAATGTTTCCTGAAAGTTGAGCGGTATCTTTTTGTAACACCCTGTGTAGCGCGACCTGTGATGTAAGTATAACATTGAGAACCTTTTAGCTGCGTTTGCAAGGGTGAGTTGCTCAGCAATTAAGTCTTCGCTGGACCACAGGTAGAGAGGCATCGCGCCTGCAACGGTATATATGTACGCGTCCAGAGGGTTACTAGGCTCTTACTTACATAGACAAATGATGTCAGTATAATACTCAAAGAACTCTAACTGTATACTTAAAAATAGACGTAACTTACACTTGCTGGCTGCAAAGTGCTTGTGCGATGTTGGCGGAGTCAGCATGTGCACGGGTTGGAGCCTCTGATATGTTGCAGTTGACGATAGTTCGAAAGCGTTTCTTATGTGCATTGAGTGTTTGTGCACAGTATTATTTTCGATTGTTTAAGCATTGTGCGCATGTTTCCAGAGCCTTTTACACGCACTATTTTCTGACAATTTACGTGTTATTTGTGTGTCTGTACATCAGTGTTCTGCATTATTTCGGTGATTTACGAGTAGTTTGCAGGTCTGTAGGGTGTGAAATGCTTTATTTCGGGAATTTGCGAGTTGTTTATGTGTCTGCACATCAGTGTATTGCATTATTTCGGTGATTCACGAGTAGTTTTCAGCTCTCTGTACTGTGCATTGTGAACCAAAGCACGTCAGGTCGAGAGTTTTGTATCAGTGTAATAAATGAACCACGTGGAATCCATCCCTAAATAAATTATTCGAAATTAAACAAAGTACACTCCTACCTCTCTCCAGCAGCCAAGAACACGCTGAGTCCGTTTCCTGCCATTTTTCCCCCAAACCACCATGGGACGACAGTGCCCTCTGATGGCAGTACTATGTGCTAGGTCAGTTGTAATCCGGTCCTCATGGTGAACACACTGGATGGAGCTACTGCCTCAAACTGTTTAAATAAAGAGTGTCTGCAAAATAAAGACTTAGGTCCATCATATCTAGCAGCCCAGCACAGGCTGAGTCCTTTTCCCACCAATTCCAAGGAACTGGTGGCGGGTGGAAGACTTAAGTTAGTGGAGGTAGCCAAGTGAGCTATTTTTCAGCCATTGTCTTAGGTTAGTGGAGGTAGCCCGAGTGACCTTTTTCCGCCAAAATTTGAACTTCTCGCAATTTTCTGGGGGAGTGGGGAGGGGGAGGAAGGGGGTTAGGATAGTGGAGGTAGCCCAACTGACCTATTTTCCCGTCAAAATGTGAACTTCCCGCCATGACGTCATTGCGACATTTTAATATCTATGGCCGCCATCCTGGATACGCCGTCTTGAATAAATGTAGCAACAATGCAGAGGTGGTGTTACCGCCCTTGTCCCCCCACTTGTGTTCATTTCAATTCTGCGTATTTGTAATTGAAATCCCTAAGTATTTATTTGAATTTACAGCCTTCAGATTTGTGTGAGTCATCGTGTAATCGATATTTTGCGGATTTCTTTTAGTACTCATGTGAATAACTTCACATTTTTCTTTATTCAGGGTCAATTTCCACTTTTACCACGGTACAGATATCTTATCTAAATCGTTTTCCAATTCGTTTTGGCCATCTGATGACTTTAGAAGCCGGTAAATGACAGCATCATCTGCAAACAGCCTAAGATGGCTACTGAAATTGTCTCCTATGTCGTCAATATAGATTAGGAACAATAGAGGGCCTATAAGACGTCCTTGGGGAACGCTGCATGTTACTTCTGTTTTACTCGATGACTTTCCGTCTATTACTACGAACTATGTCCTTTCTGACAGAAAATCACAAATCAAGTCGCACAACTGAGGCGATATTCCATAGGCATGCAGTTTGGTTAGAAGACACATGTGAAGAACGGTGTCGGAAGCCTTTTGGAAATGTAAATATATGGAATCAATTTGATATCCCCTGTCGATAGCACTCATACTTCATGAGTAGTTGTGTTTCTCAAGAATGATATTTTCTGAATCTGTTCCGACTATGTGTCAATAAATCGTTTTCTTCAAGGTACTTCATAATGTTCAAATATAGTATATGTTCCAAAATCCTACTGCAAATCGACGTTAGTGATATGGGCCCTTAATTCAGCTCCCCTTTTTGGGTATTGGTGTGACTTGAGCAATTTTCCAGTCTTTAGGTACGGAGCGAACGCTTGTATATAAGTGCTAAACATGCAGCTATTGTATCAGCATTCTCTGAATGGAACCTGACAAGTATACAATCTGGACTGGAGGCCTTGCCTTTATGGGTGATTTAAGCTGCTTTGCTATGTCATGGGTATATAGCTCTATTTGCTTATTTTGGCAATTGTTGTTGATTGGAATTCAGAATTATTTACTTTGTCTTCTTTGGTGAAGGAGATTTGGAAAACCGTGTTTAATAACTCTGATTTAATGGCACTGTCATCAGTGACATCACCATTGTTATCGCCCAGGTAAGGTATTGATTGTGTCTTGCCACTGGTGTGCTTTATGTGGTTTCTACCAGATTCAGAGACAGAATCTCGTTGTGGAAATTAACAAAAGCATCTCGCATTGAAGTACACACTACATTTCGAACTTCCGCAAAACTTTGCCAATCTTGGGGATTTTGCGTTCTTTTAAATTTGGCATGCTTTTTTCGTTGCTTCTGCAACAGCGATCTGATCCGTTTTGTGTGTCTTGGGGGATCAGTACTATCACTTATTAAATTATGTGGTATATATCTCTCAACAGCTGTCGATCTATCTCTTTGAAATCCTTCCACATCTTTTCTACACTTACATGACTAGATTGGAAGGGGTGAAGACTGTCTCTTTAAAAGGCGTTAAGATCATTTTTATCAGCTTTCTTAAAGAGATATACTTTGTGTTTCTTTTAGATGGCTGTAGGTGTTACGGTATTCAGCCTAGCAGCAACTGCCTTGTGGTCGCTAATTCCTGTATTTGTCAGAATACTCCCTATTTGTCCAAGATTATTTGTTGCTAAGAGGTCAAGTATGTTTTCGCAACCATTTACACTTCGAGTGAACTCATCAGCTAATTGTTCAAAATAGTTTTTTGATAAAGTATTCAGTACAATTTTGGATGACCTTTTATGCCTGCCACCGGTTTTAAATGTATAAATTTTTCAACATATCGAGGGTAGATTGAAGTCACCACCAACTATAATTGTATGAGTGGGGTACCTATTTGTAATGATACTCAAGTTTTCTTTGAACTGTAGAGCAACTATCTCTTCTGAGTTGGGGGAGGGGGGGGGCGTAAATAGATCCAATTGATAGTTTAGTCTGACTGTCAAGTACAAACTCTACAAATACTATTTTACAGGAGCTATCTACTGCAATTTCACTGCTGCATGGGATAGCTGCGTTGTCTAAGGCATCTTATCACGGTCCACGGGGCTACCCCTGTCAGAGGTTCGAGTCCTCCCTCGGGCATGGGTGTGTGTGTTGTCTGTAGTGTAAGTTAGTTTAAATAGTGTGTGAGCTTAGGGACTGATGACCAAACTAGTTTGGTCCCATAAGACCTTGCCATAAATTAATAAATTTCTATTTCACTATAAGGTAAAATACTTCTGACAGCACCAGATAAAAAATTATCAATACTATGTAAGTGATCGATATTGAGCTTCATTTTAATTGATCTTAATTTAGTTTTGCCACTAGGTAGTGAAGTATAATCAGTGGTGAAGTTATTCATTTATATAGATAAAAACTTTAAAAGGAATAATATTTTTATAGTCACCAACAATTATCATCAACATCTAAACACATACCTAATTTTCTCTTTCCATACGTTATGCCTCCAAGTGCAGATGCTGCTAATTTTTCTCCAACTGAATTATCAGAAGCTTGCATTCTTTCTTTTGCAACTAAATACAATTCTTGATCTGCTCCATACCTTTTATCTAAATCTTTATTATCTCTATAACCATTATCTCGTTTTTTGCAAGCTTCATCAAATGGATTTCTATCTAATCTTTCTTCTAATGTTATTCTTGGACCACAATAACTATAATCAGGGAGAAGCATTTCTTATATTAATTTATTAATTAAAGTATTAAGTAATACTTTTCCATATTTTTCAGTTTACCAAAACATCTGTGGCAAGTTATTAAAAATCTGATCAAATACTGAATTCTTTTAGGATTGTTTATAATAGAAACACTCTGTGTTATTCCTTCTTTTCCATAATGGTAATTTTTTATATGTCCAGCCAATTTTCCCATGAATAACTGATAATCTAGCAACTAAATTTAATGTCATTCATCCAAATATATTCAGCTGGGTTTTCTGTATATTTTTATTCAGCCCACACATCTTTTCATCCTCATTTTTCAGTGAGTCTGTAGATTTCTTTGCCTCAATGCTGGAAAAAATCATCAACGATTTCTTTTATCAAATGTTTATATTTGTCACCTTACCTTGATTTTACTTTATTTGGAGTATTATCAGATTATAATGTCCCGAATGGTACAATATATCCTCATAATTTGATAAATCAGTACAAGTAAATCTTGTATTCATGTCATCTACAGTGATCTGTTTTAGTTAAGAGACTTGTTATTCATCTGATCCTTCACATCTTATTACAAACTGTTAATTATGTTTATCAAATTTTACTGTCACTTTACTAACGAATATCAAGGCACCAACTGGTATTAGCTCAAAAACTCTGTCTTCACTGTTGTTGATATATATTAGCATTCTTTCACTTTTATTTATTGTTCTAACATTACCCTCCTTTATTTTCTTAGCAGCTCCCTAGCTTGAGTATCTCTTTCTATCTTTAACCTCTTATTCACATCTTGTCAATAAAACTTGCATTTATGATTCACTTTATGTATAGTCATGTTGAAGACTATCACATTGTTTAATTTGTGGCATATTCCAAATTCGACTTGATAATGATGAATGTATGGAACAATCTCTTTTTCAGCTTTTCTATTTTAGTCCAAAGCTTTCAGGATACTATCTCCTACTCTTTCAGTTCCTTCTTTAGCTTTTTCAGTTGCATCAATAACAGTATGTTCTTCTTGTTTATATTTTTCATATTATGTTATTGGTTGTTTTTTCAAAATGTAAACCTTTCTTTCAATTCTTAAAATATTTTTCCATTTTTGGTTAGCATTTTTGCAACCTCTGGATAATATTTACAAAATATTTATTATAAACAAAAATCATTGATGAAATTTAATTTTTATGAAGGATTTATAAAAATTAATAATTCTACTTTTACACTAATTTAAAAAGTGGCAACCAAAACTATCTGGTCCACATATAACTTCAGCACTAGACCATGAAAAATTTGTATAATGTTGACCATACTTGGGTTCAAATATTTCAAATTCTTCATATTTTTGCAAGTAGCGAAGAGCTTCTTTTAATTCATTTATATGTTGAGGTGAAATACCATCATTCATAGTCTAATAGATCTACAATATCATCTTTTAAAGAACTCATTTAATATGGAAATCTTTTATACAATGTCTGTATTTCCCTTCATTAAAATTCCTAGTCATATCTGTTGCAAAATATCCAAACTGATCATTCATCATTTACTACAAATTTCTTTAGAATCATCAAGTTTTAAATCACTACCAAGAAAATCATTGTAGGTATGACTTAAATCTGTAACATCTTGTCTAAAAATAGTTAAAAAGTTTAGATTAGCCCTTAGTAACTATTTGGCATTTTTGAATATATCTGAGCCCAATGAAAACAATTTACTCCTTTATGCCTTCCTCTAGTAAGATATTCTCTAAGTAGATGATTTGAGAATGAGTTCATCGAATACTACAAGTGAATTATCTTGGCATTGGTCTAGTAGTACGATATCATCATTGTTTCCAATAAATCTAATAACCCCCTCATTATCTTTATCTTGAATTTTTTTCACATTTTATACAGTCTTGAAGATTTTTTTGATCTAAACTTTTTGAATAACGTTACAAGTGATTTGTTTTCTTTCAGTTTAAACATCCTGAAGCAGGAATAACATTGTCAGTCATTAATAATGTTTTTTGACAACCATTTGGACTATTATAGGACATTAAACAGACTTAGTTAAAAGCTTACCATGTTTATTTTTTATTTATTCTCTGGAATTCTTATTTTTGGTTCCCTTTTTTCACTTTATTAAATAAAATTTTGTTAATACTAAATCGGTTGCTTATTTTAGTTGAGTGAGAAGTCATCTGTTGTCAAAAAAATTGACTGTACCTATTTGAGAAAGTTTCAATAATGTTGCACTAGTTGGTTTTTATAGATTTCTTACTCCAAATGTTTCACAGAAAATAGGGTAGAAATTTCTGCTCATCAATATAGCTGAAAAGGTTAGAAAAATTTATCGATTCAGAAAGGTCAATTCTTCACATTAAAGCAAAGAAAATTTAGTATTGCAGACGCTGTGAACTATATGTGGGCATCTAAGAGCTGTTATTGTACTAATAGCTTTAGTATTGTATTACTTATTGTTCCTCATATATTTGTTTGGGAACATGGCATTCTGTTGAATGCAAGTATTGACACTCGCAAATAATGAAATAGGCATAATATTCTCAAGAAGGACACTAAGTGCCTGAAACCAATGAAGAAATTAAATTTCTTTCATGCAACTGGTTGCTTATTATTTTATTATAGTTAAAATTTAAATAGAATTATTATTGAAAGTGATGTTCTAAACATTCTGCGTGGTGTCTGTTTGTTCTATATCGTGTCTCCCTACCACTTTCCTGCAACGACGCTCTGAGGGTGTTTTTTAGGGAATTGAATAGTTTGAACATGGGACCTGTTGCTGGTAAGGAGACGCCAGACCACACAGGACATGTAGAATTCAGAAGAGTTCAGTGAGACTAGCGATGATATAACCAAATACTTAATGATTTCAGTGTCAGCCCCGCTGCACTCCCTGTAAAAGAATCTTAATACTAACTAAATTTAGTGGAAGGGGTTCAAGGCTTTCCTATTTTTAGTTAGCTGGTAAAATAACGGCGAAAAAGCAGTTAAGTTTACCATTGGAAATTTTATTCTACTCACAAAACATCGTTTATAAATTGCACTATTGATAAAAGGAAATGTTTTAATACAGGATGGTAAAAACCAACTGCGTTCAACAAAAATGTGAACGAATATTCCCTGAATGGGTTTCCAAGTTCTACAGCGGATCGAAGGATGACATATGCCATATCACATCTATAATCTAGGTTTAAATTAAGTTTCACAAAAGGGAAAACTATCAAAATGGTCTACAGTGACCCACAATTATCTTTAATTACTTATCTAACTTGTCGTAAATTACAGTGGCTGATGTGGCTTCTCAATAACTATATAACAGAAAAATCATCGCTTTTCAGATTTTTACTTCAAGTGGCAAATGTGAACACCATGAGCTTTAATTGACGATCGACACTAGTATTACGCAAAAAGGGGTTGTAACAGATGAGACTTCTGCAGTTCTGGGTGAAGCCTTATGCGCTCAAACATGCGGCATTGCGTGCATTCATTACCTTGTCGGTGTTCGTCAGGGGGCGGCGGCCGACGCAGCTCCGTCCAGCTCGCCCTCTCGGAAGCAACTCTCTCTTAACTTCTCCTTACTACAATTTACCGAAGTTGGTTTAAAAAAACTATCTGGCTGTGTTTTCATCTGACCAATCAGGGTCTCAATGTTAACCTTAAGCTCCGCCTACAAAAATTCTGTCTATCCAATGAGAAACGTTATATTTTTCGTGGTGGGGCAACGTTTTTAAAGTTTGCAACGTAACAGAGAAGCGAAAAAGCCTCACGCTAAAACTTGCAGCTGGTGTGGTCATTTTAGCATTACCATAAGATCTATACTGTTCTTCTGGAGGGCTCTAGCTTTTAACACGGGCTGGGGGGTGATCCTAACGTAACAGAGACGCGAAAAAGTCTCACGCTAAAACTTGCGGGTGGTGTAGCCCTTTTTGTGTTATCGTAAGATCTATACTGTTCTTCTGGAGGGCTCTAGCTTTTAACATGGGCTGGGGGTGGTCCTAACGTAACAGAGACAGGAAAAAGTCTCACGCTAAAACTTTCGGGTGGTGTGGTCCTAGCAGTTAGCTGGCGACGTGGGTGTCCATCCGTCCCATATCGTAGGGCCTTCCAGCTTAACACGGCTCTTCTCTCGGCTTCTGTTCTCGTTTCTCCCCTCGGAACTGCGTCTGTCTCACGGTGGGAAGGTATGAGATGCATTTAGGCATTCTTGTGTTAGTCTGTGGTATTCCATTTGCTCACTCGTTACTCGTATTACTTTGGTTAATTTAATGTCACGATTTATTTGGAGCTATGTGACATACTACTGGATTTGCTTATCATGTCAGGGTTTTCATGGAAGGTGTTGGATTTGCCTGACACCTTACATATTACCACCTTTCAAACTTAATTTTTGCACTGAAGTTAGGCAATGATTGAAGCGTTGTCTAAGTCAGTCAAAAATTATTGCTTTATCTAAATTTTGTTGCCTACTGTTCAGCCACGTTATTCTGGTTCTATGCTAGTTTGTATTACTAATTTATATTTTTATATTCTTCCACATTATTCTTAATAATGACAAGAGAAGAACGTTTTTATGCTATTATTAATTTTTAATTATTTTCTTTATTTATTTAAGTGTGAAGTTTGTTTTTTAAGAAGTTTGTTATCGAAAGAGTCTTTCACATCGATTTTCTTAGAAATATATTTTTTTATAAATGTAGTAATTAAGTAAAATCTATTCCTAACACATTTTCTAAATACTATGTACAAGTAGAATGTTTTTGCTTCTAGACACTCATTTCAACATTGTTACACTAACAAATAAGAATTATTTCCAAGAATTGCTTTGACAAAGAAATATACATACACAAGTATTGAGATATTATCCTAACAAATGGTACAAATGTTAAAAAAAAGGGAAAACATCCAACAAGATAATTTTTCATTCTTTGTTTTTATAAGGAGAAAATAAGTAAAATATACACTCCTGGAAATTGAAATAAGAACACCGTGAATTCATTGTCCCAGGAAGGGGAAACTTTATTGACACATTCCTGGGGTCAGATACATCACATGATCACACTGACAGACCCACAGGCACATAGACACAGGCAACAGAGCATGCACAATGTCAGCACTAGTACAGTGTATATCCACCTTTCGCAGCAATGCAGGCTGCTATTCTCCCATGGAGACGATCGTAGAGATGCTGGATGTAGTCCTGTGGAACGGCTTGCCATGCCATTTCCACCTGGCGCCTCAGTTGGACCAGCGTTCGTGCTGGACGTGCAGACCGCATGAGACAACGCTTCATCCAGTCCCAAACATGCTCAATGGGGGACAGATGCGGAGATCTTGCTGGCCAGGGTAGTTGACTTACACCTTCTAGAGCATGTTGGGTGGCACGGGATACATGCGGACGTGCATTGTCCTGTTGGAACAGCAAGTTCCCTTGCCGGTCTAGGAATGGTAGAACAATGGGTTCGATGACGGTTTGGATGTACCGTGCACTATTCAGTGTCCCCTCGAACGATCATCAGTGGTGTACGGCCAGTGTAGGAGATCGCTCCCCATACCATGATGCCGGGTGTTGGCCCTGTGTGCCTCGGTCGTATGCAGTCCTGATTGTGGCGCGCACCTGCACGGCGCCAAACACGCATACGACCATCATTGGCACCAAGGCAGAAGCGACTCTCATCGCTGAAGACGACACATCTCCATTTGTCCCTCCATTCACGCCTGTCGCGACACCACTGGAGGCGGGCTGCACGATGTTGGGGCGTGAGCAACCCCAGGAGCAACAGTGTCCCTAATTTGCTGGGAAGTGGCGGTGCGGTCCCCTACGGCACTGCGTAGGATCCTACGGTCTTGGCGTGCATCCGTGCGTCGCTGCGGTCCGGTCCCAGGTCGACGGGCACGTGCACCTTCCGCCGACCACTGGCGACAACATCGATGTACTGTGGAGACCTCACGCCCCACGTGTTGAGCAATTCGGCGATACGTCCACCCGGCCTCCCGCATGCCCACTATACGCCCTCGCTCAAAGTCCGTCAACTGCACATACGGTTCACGTCCACGCTGTCGCGGCATGCTACCAGTGTTAAAGACTGCGATGGAGCTCCCTATGCCACGGCAAACTGGCTGACACTGACGGCGGCGGTGCACAAATGCTGCGCAGCTAGCGCCATTCGATGGCCAACACCGCGGTTCCTGGTGTGTCCGCTGTGCCGTGCGTGTGATCATTGCTTGTACAGCCCTCTCGCAGTGTCCGGAGCAAGTATGGTGGGTCTGACACACTGGTGTCAATGTGTTCTTTTTTCCATTTCCAGGAGTGTAGTTATTCTTTTATTTTTATGAGGAGAAAAAAAGTGGCATATAGTTTTAGTGTTTATTATGCCTTACTTTTGTTCTTTATGTACTGTCCATTTCTGAATTAATGACTTATTTTTGTCGATAGTCTATTTTTTTATTTAAGTCCATAGTCAATGACTGTTATTTTGTAGTTTATTAGCTGTCTGGTGTGCTTAACTCATTTAGTTTTTCACACGTTTCTTTTGCACAATTCCTACATCACATAATTTGATTTTACACATTCGCACAATCCTATGAATGTTTAAGCATGAGGTTGGCGAATGTTTTTTTACAAAGGTGATGGACTTGAGCGAGATGGATGTGGGCAAGTATTTGATGTACAGCTTCGTTCGTCATCCTTGTTGGCTTTGCACGTGTGTGTTGCTGTTGTGGAGGTCCCATAATGGAATTGAGCTGTGAGTGCAGAATCTTGTGGTTTACTGGCTTTGTATGCGTGAAAGTCATCGTTATGTGTCGCTGAAAGCGGTCGTTTTTCGTTGTAATACTTCGCAGACGACTAGTTTACAATAGGATAGGGATTTGGGAAGGTATGTCGTCTATTCTTCACCCATCTTCTTTCTTGATCTCAATCTTGCGAATCTTCAACTTCTGTTCTTCCTGCTTTTTCTCTGCTTCTTACTTGATTCTTGGTTCTTCTCTGGGCAGGATATGGAAATATTTATTGATAACTAGTCGCTTTGAAGTTCTCCTCTTAGTAACTGTTTGATAAATTGTTTGGGCGTGTCATTTTTACTTTGTGGACGTTTTCTTCCACTTCGTGCATCAGTGTGCTGATTAATAGCAGTAGTGTGACTTTTACACATATATTTTGCCGGTGGTGGCTTGCCCAAGCGGTCTTCTCGTCGGGCCGTTTTTTGCTTGCTCCGTTCATTCGGGGCTCTCGGAGACCCGACGTTCGGCGTCCTGTCGAGTCACTGCAGGGTGTTCTGTCCCAGCAGGGTTCCGCCTAGCGGTTATCTTTATTGCCCACTTCAGTTACAAGGGCCTTCTGTTGGTCTCGCTGTCCTTTCCCTTCTCGCGACACTTCTGCCTTGTAGGAATCGTGTCTTGCTAATTACGTCCTATTCTTTCTTGATACTTCTTGCGTTGCAACTTGTGGATTGTTGCATCTGGTCTTTGCTGGAGTTTTTACAATGGTTCTTACAAAAAGGTTTACTTATAATCATCTGACATATGTCTAGTACCTACATTATTTTACGCCTTCTTAAAAAGCTTTACAAATTTTGGCGTCCTTTCCATGTTACAATTCTAAGATATTTTGAGTCTTAACTTATACAAGAAACCTCAAATTCGTTTTTTATTTTTGTGTAGTGTCATGGTGTATAGCATTTTAGTATTTCATGCTTTTAGACTATCTACACTTTATCCCCTCACCTTAATCTATGGTACTATTGGTGTTATTATTGAAAGTACCTTCTTTTTCCCACCTTCCTCTCTCTTCATTCTTCTTTCTCCTGACGATCTGTTCTGCAACATAATCTTGAAATATTGTGCTGATTATTTACCAGTAATAAAATTAATCTTCAAACTTTTAGATATGGCTCACATGGTGATGTCCTAAGGTTTTGCCTGTTTTTGTGTTCATTAGTTCCACAGCATTATCATGAGCAATTCGGCTAATTATGACAGGTCCTTTGTATGCAGCGTAAAACTTATGTATTTTGTGTTTCTGTTTGCTGGAGAGATGGTGTGTTTTTACAAATACTTTCTGGCCTACTGAGAATGTTCTTTTAATTGCTGTTCTATCTCCTCTTTCTTTTCTTTTAATGGCTGCCTTTCTGATATTGGAGAGTGCTGTTGCTATTACTTGTTTGTGCTGTCTATGTGATACAATAGGAAATCTAACATTTTTCTGGTTATGTTTGGGGGTTCAATATTTTTAAGTACAGTAACTGGAGGTAGTAGTGTAGTGCTATGTGGCATTTCATTTATTACTTCTTGAAAATCTTTAAGGTATATATCCCAAGTGTTGTGTCTTTTGCTTGCATATAATCGGCATAAAGTGCGTATGTCCCTCATAGAACTTTCTGCTGGATTTACGCTAGGTTTGTACTTAGATATGTAGATGGGTTTTATTTTGTGTTGTTTTAACGTGTTCTGCCATTGCACTGATTTGTATTGTGGGCCATTATCCGAAATTATTCGTTCCACTCGACCTACTTGTCTGAGAAAATCTTGTCTAAATGCTTTACTTATAGTAAGACCTGTTGCCCGTTTTAATGGTGTCAAGGTAACATATTAAGAAGTGAGTTCCAAAACGACAAATATGAAAATATATCCATTTTTTGTGTGTGGGAGGGGCCCCATCAAATCTGTTGCAGCTATTTGTTTTAATCTTTTAGCGATTATTGGAAACATAGGTGGTTTGGTTTGGAAAGTGATGTGTTTAGCCCTCAAACATTTTTTGCATTTGACTAATACTGTTCTAATTCATCTTTCCATATTAGGAAAATGGCTTGTTTGTTTTATTTTTAAAAAGCATTTCTTTGGTCCAAAGTGGCCATTACTTAAATGTGTATACCATTCTAATTCTTCATCCTCTTTATCTCACGTCATTCTTAATTGTTTGTTTATAACTGGTATTTCTTCTAATTTTAGCTTTTGTTCAAAGAGAAGTGTGACATTCCCGAATGTTACGCTACATTTCCCCATATCTATTATCGCTCGTCTCTCATTTAAAAAATCTGCACCTATAATCAAATATACAGTTAGTTTAGGTATAATCACGAAGTTGGCTTCGATGTTTTGACCTTGGCACGAAAGAGTTAACCTTGTTTGTCTCGTAACTTCCGCAGCATTGTTTCTAATAGGACCTCTTACTATAATCTTACGTGTTTTCAGAACTGGCAATTCCTCATTGGGATTACACTGCATGAATAAATTTTCTGAGATCGCAGTCAGTTCACTTCCGCTATCAGTTACAATATTGACTGGGATATGCTTTACCATGGCCTTCACAATTGGTTGAATTTGAAAGGGTTGGTTCTGTTCTTCTTCTTCTTGCATCAGCGAATCCTCCACTGAATCATACATGAGTCTTTTTAGGAATTTCCCTTGTGAATTCGAACTTTCTGTAGGATAAGCTTCGACAGCTACTTCTCTCTCTTTTATTTCCTCTTCTCTATTTCTTCCTTCATTTACGCTTTCTTCACCATCCTCTACTTTTTTCTCATCCTCGTCTATCTTCTCCTTCTTCGTCGCTACTTCCACATAATCGCATCTAAATGCTCTAATTATCGCTTCATAACTTCCTTCATTATATACGTTGGGTTGTGTGCCCACTCGTAACTTATTTTCAACTTCTGTCGACTGCGCATTATCCTCATTGAATTCGCTTTCCCTGGTTTCCATCTCAAATAGCTCTGCAATACTCATTATTTCGTCCTTTCCTCCTACATTCGTTGTGCATGCTTCTGGTAATTCATCTTCCTTGTCAGTATTCTCCCAATTAATTTCATCCCAACACGATATTGTTATTTTCTTGTCTTCGTTTTCATCTGGTCCCTGTGGATTTGTTTCTTCCTTCTCTTCTCGTGATAAGATTTTTACTTCTCTGTTCAAGGTGCTGCAATTGTCCTGGGTCAGTGCGTCATTCTCTTTGGCATGGGCGCTTAGCTGTCAATTCGAACGTTTATCGGGGTTTGGTGGTCCTACCTCCACCTCTTCTATCTTTATTCTCTTTTCTTGTTCAGCTTGTTGATAGTGGTTTCTTTGTTGATAATTTCTCGGTCTATTGGTTCTCCAGTAACCGTTCCGGTTGTCGTTATTCCCTCTGTAATAATTGTTGCCATTCCTGGGTGAATTATAGTTATTGCCATATTCTCTTCTAAATCCATAACCGGTTCTTTGTTGAAATCTATTGTCGTTTCTTGGTGCGAAATTATCACATGGTTCGTAATTATTGTTTCTTCGTACTGTGTCTTGTGGATTCCACTGCTTTTTGCTTTCGTTTTCACGTGCGCTTCGTCTTTTTCTTGCGTCATCTTCCGAAAATATGAACTCTAGTTCCCTTAGAATACCTTTAAATGCTTCGACGTCATTGCCTCCGCGACCTACTAATGATTGCTGGTATTTCAATGATAGCTTCATCGCGCATAATTTAATCAACTCTCCGTCACTGTATGGTACATCTAAGCATTGATTTTTCTTTGCCATTAATTCGAAAACTTTCACGGGACTCTTCTCTCCTGAATTTTCAAAATATGGGTTCTGTAATAATTCGTACTTCACTCTGTTCTGTGCTTCGCTGGACCAATATCGTGAGAGAAACTTCTCTCTGAAATCTTCGTACGATCGGCGTGTCGCTGCAACATTTTGCATGGTTTCTGCGACTGTTCCTGACATGTGTGCACATATAAAATCTAATTTGTGTGCTAGCGTCCAGTGTTCTGGTAATCCTACTCGGAATTGCTCAATAAAAGTTCGTGGATGTAATGAGTTTCCTTCTCGAAAGTGTTGAAATTTTCTGACTGTGAGGAAATGATCGTTGTCGTACTTTGTCATAGTTCCATATGAAATTCGCGATTCTTCGCCACTTTTGTTTCTGATCATTTCTCCCGTCGTTCTTTCCGGTTGTGGTAGATCCATTGGATATTGTCCACTGTAACTTTCGCCTACCCTTGCGTAGTATCGTTGGAGTGGTACGCAATAATTTTCTTCCATCGGTTGTGACCGTGTAGCTGAATGCATTGCACTGTACTCTTCGCGACCTGGCTTTCCATTGTCACGTATGTTACTTTCCGCCTGTGATTGGAAACGCAAATGCATGATATCTTCGTTAATTGCTTGTTTTTCCGGTGCTGTTACAGATACGGATGTGGTTGCAGACTCTGTGCTTGTTCGCTCCTGTTCACTACGCTCTTCAATGGTTTGCAACAACTCTGTTCGCAATTTCTGAAATTGTCGCTTCGTTTGCGCTTCTGTTTTGACTATGCGGTTATCATATCTTTCAGCGCTGCTTTTGTGATACGTTTGTGTAACACACTGTTTTCAACAATTTCACGCTCTGTACCTGCTGCTTGTCTAGTAATTACGTTTATCTGTTTCTCTAGTTTCTTGACTTCTCCCTGGGTGTTGTTACGTAATGTTTTGATCTCGTCCTGAGTGTCATTACGCAATGTTTGTACGTCCACTTGTACCTTGTCAATGTCTGTTCTCATGTTATTAAGTTTCCTATCACTTCTCGAGATTCTTTTGCCTCGTCTTCAATATGACTTAGGTGTAACTGAAGTTTTTTGTTTTGTTCTTTAATCTCACGCATTTGTCTCGAGGTTTCTGCATTCTGAATTTGAATTTGGTTCGCTATGTCTTTATTTTGTCTTGTCATGGTTGCCGTAATTTGTTGTAGTAATTCTGCCAGATTGGTGGGTCCTATTGCGTTTTCTTCCTACGTCCTACGCTCTGTGTTTTCGCCCAATTGTTGGTTTGCAACCGATTGCATTGAACTGTGCGGTGACACGTTTCTGCTCGCATTCCTTGTACTCTGTGTTGAGGAAGCTCTGATTACTTGTACTATGGGTTCTACGTATTCAAGACGCAAGTTAGAATCCTCATCGACTGTCTCTCTACTTTCCTGCTCCTCTGTCGTATGCTGACTTACCTTTTCTATGCCTTGGCGTACATTATCCTCGTTATGGTGCGTTATATGTCCTATTTCTCGCGATACTGCATCGTCTGTTGTACTGTCCTCTATTCTCTGTCCATTTTCATGCTGGGTCTCTACCTCAATTCGGTCAAGGTCTCGATCTGCCATTGCTAATCTTTCCAAATCCCTTATTTTCTGTTTTAAAAGCAATTCACGCGCCCTACTTCGAGTCAACATGCGCTCATACGTTCTCACGCGTTTCATAAACTTTTTGTTCACACAACTTGACACTACCAAGACTGACAATCCATTCACTTACTTGTTGGGTCGGAACCAACTTGTCAACGATGTATACGCCACCTGTGCGCTTGCATTGAGGAGAAAACTTAATTCTAACAATATTAAAATTCACAACTTGATTATGCTATTGTCTCTGACACTTTCTTACTATCTCTCACTGCAGCTACTGTTTTCGAGTATTTAAAACTTTAGGAAAAATAAATTTTTTACCACGAAAATTTTTCAACAGGATATTTTTCTGACCTAGTTAGGCATGTGGTCGACCTCCAATCATGGTATTTTACCATCCTGGCAGGGTCGCCATTTTCTAAACATTCTGCATGGTGTCTGTTTGTTCTATATCATGTCTCCCTACCACTTTCGCGCAACGACGCTCTGAGGGTGTTTTTTAGGGAATTGAAAGTTTGAACCTGTGACCTGTTGCTGGTAAGGAGACGCCAGACCACACAGGACATGTAGAATTCAGAAGAGTTCAGTGAGACTAGCAATGATATAACCAAATACTTAATGGTTTCAGTGTCAGCTCCGCTGCACTCCCTGTAAAAAGAATCTTAATACTAACTAAATTTAGTGGAAGGGGTTCAAGGCTTTCCTATTTTTAGTTAGCTGGTAAAATAACGTCGAAAAAGCAGTTAAGTTTACCATTGGAAATTTTATTCTACTCACAAAACATCGTTTATAAATTGCACTATTGATAAAAGGAAATGTTTTAATACAGGATGGTAAAAACCAACTGCATTCAACAAAAATGTGAACAAATATTCCCTGAATGGGTTTCCAAGTTCTACAATGGATCGAAGGATGACCTATGCCATATCACATCTATAATCTGGTTTAAATTAAGTTTCACAAAAGAGAAAACTATCAAATTGGTCTACAGTGACCCACAATTATCTTTAATTACTTATCTAACTTGTCGTAAATTACAGTGGCTGATGTGGCTTCTCAATAACTATATAACAGAAAAATCATCGCTTTTCAGATTTTTAATTCAAGTGGCAAATGTGAACACCATGAGCTGTAATTGACGATCGACACTAGTATTACGCAAAAAGGGGTTGTAACAGATGAGACTTCTGCAGTTCTGGGTGAAGCCTTATGCGCTCAAACATGCAGCATTGCGTGCATTCATTACCTTGTCGGTGTTCGTCAGGGGGCGGCGGCCGACGCAGCTCCGTCCAGCTCGCCCTCTCGGAAGCAACTCTCTCTTAACTTCTCCTTACTACAATTTACCGAAGTTGGTTTAAAAAAACTATCTGGCTGTGTTTTCATCTGACCAATCAGGGTCTCAATGTTAACCTTAAGCTCCGCCTACAAAAATTCTGTCTATCCGATGAGAAACGTTATACTTTTCGTGGTGGGGCAACGTTTTTAAAGTTTGCAACGTAACAGAGAAGCGAAAAAGTCTCATGCTAAAACTTGCAGCTGGTGTGGTCCCTTTAGCCTTATCGTAAGATCTATACTGTTCTTCTGGAGGGCTCTAGCTTTTAACACGGGCTGGGGGGTGGTCCTAATGTAACATTGACGCGAAAAAGTCTCACGCTAAAACTTGCGGGTGGTGTAGCCCTTTTTGTGTTATCGTAAGATCTATACTGTTCTTCTGGAGGGCTCTAGCTTTTAACATGGGCTGGGGGGTGGTCCTAATGTAACAGAGACAGGAAAATGTCTCACGCTAAAGCTTTCAGGTGGTGTGGTCCTAGCAGTTAGCTGGCGACGTGGGTGTCCGTCCGTCCCATATCATAGGGCCTTCCAGCTTAACACGGTTTTGCTCTCGGCTTCTGTTCTCGTTTCTCCCCTCAGAACTGCGTCTGTCTCACGGTGGGAAGGTATGATATGCATTTAGGCATTCTTGTGTTAGTCTGTGGTATTCCATTTGCTCACTCGTTACTCATATTACTTTGGTTAATTTAATGTCACGATTTATTTGGAGCTATGTGACATACTACTGGATTTGCTTATCATATCAGGGTTTTCATGGAAGGTGTTGGATTTGCCTGACACCTTACAATGTTAGGAAAAATGTACTTAATAATGGTAAAGTAAAGAGCAAGTAAGGTGATGTGCTTTCTCCACTGAATATGCTTGGTGATTTCAGTAGGGCCAAAAAGAAATTTTATAGGAAGGGCATCTTACTATAATTTTTACTTGGAGTATAAGTGATGGAGATGCTCTTCTTAGATGACCTGACTACAATAATGCCGAAGTTGAAGTAAAAGATACACTTCCAAAAGAAGGTAAAATTGTAGTAGAATGTATGGAACCTCATGTACCTTTTGTTAAATATGAACTTAATTGTGAGCTTGAAAAACTTGAAAATATACTGAAAAATCCTAAAATTCCATTATTGTTCTATGAACTACAGACAGTTGCAGGTAGCAATATTAAGAGGGCAGAAAATTTAGAGCTAGAAACAAAAAATTACTGTAATTCACTATTGTTTGATATGCCTTCTTTTATATTTGTTATGTTTCAAACCAATCGACAAAATAATAAGTTAAGTGATTCTACGTTATATAATCATGTTAACTTTAGACTATTGAATTAAAAAGGGAATGAATGAATATTTCCTCAAGAAATTTGGAATTTCGATCCACCATATAATTATCTGAAGACATATGATGTGTATCTTCATTCAAAAAGAGTCATGCAGTTGAAGGCCCATGTAAATATCACTCTCTTTAATTTTGTAATGAACTATCATATCTGTATGATTAACATGACTTACAGAAAGAATCTTGTTGCCACTAAGAGGACTACCAAGAAATTATAAGCTATATTCAACGATAATATACTGAAGGACACAACCACCTATGTAATTATGTATGGAAAGAACAATCTCACATCTCACGTGCAACACAGAATATTAACCAAGAATTTTTAAACTGAAAAATTTAGTATCAAATATTGTCTGATTTTACTCATTATTATTTTTCTGAATAGCCATTATAGGTGTTTAAGATCCCATGACTGTTTTTGCAATATAAATACAGAAAACTGCCATGAGTCAGTTCTTCAAAATAGTTGTGTGTTGCATAAACCAGTTTTTGAATGTCTTCAGAGTCATCTTCAGTTGGCATACCGGAGGTTACATGACTGTTTCAAAGTGAAATGCTAGGTGCTGGCTCTGTGACAAGAAGAGGGAATACGTTTTAATGTATCACTCTGCATATTGTTGATATTGCACTTTCGATCCAAAAATGAATTCTGTTCATACATATGGACAATTGGTAATATATTGCCTAATTTTCGCAGGATATGTATGTATACACTCTATAATTATGAAACTTTGCTAGGATCCAGCACATGTCTGTATTGCTCAGAAGCATTATTTGCACTCGCATTCGGAAGGACGACGGTTCAATCCCACGTCCAGCCATCCTGATTTAGGTTTTCCGTGATTTCCCTATATCACTTCAGGCAAATGCCGGGATGGTTCCTTTGAAAGAGCACGGCCGATTTCCTTCCCCATCCTTCCCTAACCCGAGCTTGTGCTCCGTCTCTAATGACCTCGTTGTCGATGGGATGTTAAACACTAATCTCCTCCTCCTCCATTATTTGCTTTTCTTTAGATGTAATAAACTCGATGTATGGGCAAATATTTTAATCAAATCTAGCATTTACATGAATGTTCAAAAATAACAAACACAGCAATGACTACCTATTCAATGACCAGATTAAACTGAAAAACAAATTTTCCCTTCAGAATTTCGAAGAGTTGCACTAGTTCAAAACAGCTAATCAGTCAACCAACTCCCTGCCCCCTTCAATGCTCCCTCCACCACTATCCTTCTCTTCATGTGCTAACTGCACTGACATCAATGTAAATATACTACTACATATTATAAATCCTGTACTATATGTCTAAATGTCCTGTTAAAACAAATCACTACTTATACACATACTGCATTTAGGTGAAATAAACAGAAACTGCTTTTATTAATATTCCAGATCATGTTAACATAAGAACAGAAATAAGTCAGCACTTCATTTGAAGTTTTGTTCTTCTTGTTTTTAAATGTAAAGTTCTTGATCACTGAAACACCTAGAATTCTCTGCAAAAACTATTACTTTATTTTATTTATGGGCATTCATGTTAGCGGCAGTTTTGGGTAAAGTCGGTATGGCAGTGCATGTGTTATTCAGAAATACAATGGAAACTTCCTTGGACATGGATGCATGCATGTCCGAAGGAACAGGCACTGTGGCAACTACAGTCATTACGAAATAATTAAATGTATTCACAGTTATGAATATAGACAAGAATCAGCTGTTGAATGGAATAATGAAAATGAGAACTCTGCTAGACTGGGACCCAAACCAGGCATTCCGAATATCGTTGGGACTCGAATTAGATAACCCACTTGTCGCCTTAGCATTTGGCGATTCACACCCAGATGCAAACTTCCATGTGTCGTCAACCGTGAACACACTTCACCACCACATATTCCAGTTAGTCACCGAAACCAAGAATCTGACTCAGTAGTAAAAATGATGAAGGAAGAAAGCATGATAAAGCATCGAGTTTTTCAAACCTTTAACCCGGAAAAACGAAATATCCACCCAATTGTTTTTCTTCGTGGATTCTCCGGCATTTTTCCAAATTCGTGGACTGATAGCGTATCCAATTTGTTACCGGATATATAGGTGGCGAATCGGCAATATGGGGAACAGAAATGGTTGATAAGTGTCGAACATATGAGGAGTTTGAGCACTGTTTCCTCAGCAAATTTTGGAGCGAAGGTGTTCAGAAGCGCCTTCGTAAAGAAGTCTATTATACAGAACAATTTGACCCCAGGAATAGTAGCCTGAGAAAGTACTTCGAAAAATATCTTGGCAAAATTAGGTATTGGGATAACCCTATCAATAGTAAAGATGCAATTATGATTCTCAAGTCTAAATTACCCATTTCGATTCGTGAAAAGCTGATAGCCATACCAGATGATGATCCAGATACCTTTCTGTCGATATTAGATTCCCTAGACCTGATCTATGAGGACATGAGAGCTAACAAACCGCGGAATACTCCGCACAATTCTTGGCCACAACATTACGACAGTAACGGCTATGAAAAGCCAGGGAACGATTCAAAAAATAGTAACGATTGGCAAAACGTAAATAAAGGCAGTGGGTATCCGCACAAAAGGAATAGACATAATCAACACAACCGATTCAATCCCGTGTATAACACGACTGGTGACCAGTACGGCAATCAATCGTACAAGCAGAAGTTTGGAAACGGTTTCAGTCAAAAAGGTTGGCAACAGCAGAGCGGATCGCAATGGAATGCACCGTACTCGCGCAGCCAACACTCAGATTACGGGCAGCAACAAACAGTTGATAACACCCACTCATACCAATACAACTCCGCGTCTAGTAAAAATCAAGCGCAGGGAATGTACAGAAACACACAGTTTAACGGCAAACCACAGTGTGAAGGTGGATTTCACAGTAACAATTCCGGAAATCATAATAGTAATAAAAATCATCAGACCCCGCGAAGGCATTACAATCCCCCTGTATTTTTCGCAAACGCGGAAGACAGTAACACGTATTGGACACCAGAACAAACACAGCAACATTTTGACACGAGGTTTGTGCATAACAGTAATTTTGTTCCTCAGTGTTCTCACAATGTCAGATTGGTCGAACTTTCTAATGATGAAGGCCAATCAAAACCACACAAGCAGGAAAACTAAGTTCAGCATCTGAAAGCTCCCTAAGTGATGCTGTGAGACAGAATGGGGGCTACCACTTCGACGGAGAGACTAACCATGACGTACCTGTACTGAGATACGGTGTTAACTTATAAAGTAGGCGAAAAGGTCTTGCTAAAAACACACTTTAAACCATCGTTGCTCTTACACAAAAATCGAAAATGGCAAAGTGTTTTTGAGGGACCTTACGAGATCCTTCGTATACCGCATACAGGTTGTTATCTGATTTCTGATCCCGCAAATGGAAAAATAAAAGGGTTATACCATCACTCTGATCTTAAAAAATATCATGCTACAGAATAAGTCAAAAGGAAAGCTTTATAATGACAAGAGAAGGTTAGCCGCTAGTGACTAAGTGACAACTGATTTGACTTCGTTAAAAAAAATGCTTAGAATGTATTACACGACAGTGAGTCTATCTTGCTATACAGCAGACAATTTAAAATATGTCATCTTGAGCCATAATTTAAGTACAGACAAGCTGATAAATGAAAAAAATTCTTGTTTAACAAAGAAAGTGATCAACTCCAAGAACTCTAGTTTTAAGATTTAGTTTTAAGGAGATAATATTTAAGAGAGAAAAATGAGATATAAAGCGAAGGATGTGCCTAACAAGCCGGCTTCTGTGATATGAAATGCTAAAGAAATGAAAATAAAACGTAGTATGTAAGAATTTTTTTTTTAAAGTTCAAGGAGCAATGATCCAGAAACGAAATTTATTTTCGTCAAGGACAAGGGTCGCTTGACAATTATTGGTTCCTGATCCCACCAAAAAGGAAAACAAGTAACTAGTTTCTAAGTCAGCTATGTCTAGATTAAGTTCCAATGTACATAGAAATCTGGAACAGGTTCATCTCTGCATTAAAATAACGTAATGTTTACGAAGCATGTGAGTTACTTGTAAGTACCAACATGACCACGAAAGCGCTATCCTTCAGCTAGATAAACAAAGTAGCATTAATTGTAATTGCAATACGCAGGACAGATACATTCAAAGCCATAAATGAAATAAATACCAAGTATAAGAGCGTAAGTGGCAAGGACAAAGCAATGATGACTTAAGGTCATATATAGAGGTCAATGCAGTGTAGCGCAAGCAGGCGTCAAGGCGAGAATAAAATGACAATGAAACAGTCGGCAAAACAACGCAACTAGTTCTTAATTGGAGCGCGTACGCAGACGTACGGCGCAAAGGGAAATTAATTTCTAAGTCATAAGGAACAAGGAGTTGTTTGCTAGATTTCTTCTTCTATGTATTAGTATACCTATGTCTTTCTTCTGAATTTGTTTAAATACCCTAACCCGCCTAAACCCGTCCCGTAGACTTGACGTCACAGATTGAGAAATGCGGTTGACGTGGAAGGCTGGTTTGGCATACGATGTTCAAAAGGAAACGCGTGAACGAAATCGGGAAAAGCTAGTTTTGAAACGTCTTTATTTTTCCTTTTAAAGTCAATCCGAGACGGAAACCGAGATCGCGATAAGGAATTTGAATATTTTCTTGAATGGTGTTCTGTTCTCATATGAGAGGGCGATCAAATGTGACTGATTGATCCTCACATCTAGTAAAAAGAGAATTTTTGTTGAAATGACAGTGATAACTTTAATGAATCTAATAAATAGAAAGAACGGTTGAAATGAATTAAAATAATAATAATTGCTAACAGATCGGAGAAACTAATGTATTGTGACTGTGAACTAAAAGCATAATTAGTCTTAGAGAAAGATGATGAACAATGTAAAGCGAAATGTTAAAGATAGTTACGAACAAAGTAACAGAAATTGAAATGGACATGATAATCGAAGCTCTCAATTAGCAAGCTTCAAAGTGAGACAAACTATTTGATTATAAATTGTAAAAAAATTGTGTACATAGTAGTGTATAAGTGAAGGCTTAAAATGGTGTGGAAGTCTGCCACAGACACGATGAAGATAAAAAGTGTTAAACGTGCAGATAGGCCGACGGACATTGATAGTCCGGTTGTGTAACCGAAGGCGGTGATGTGATTACGTGCAGTACATCGGAAACCAAGTGTGTTAGCTGCTTTGCAAAGTGCGAGCGCTAGCCTACCTTAAAATCTTCAAAATCGGCTGGAAAATGTGGAGACAGGGATGGTTTCCATGGAGTCTCTGTCCCTGGTAATCCTCGTCCCTCCGCACCAGCTCAGCAAACCACAACACCATCGACGCAACGTGTTCACTGAACCGTGCGCGGAAAAGCTAAAGTACCGCGTGGAGGCTGGTGAGCGCCTCGAGTTGCGATTCAGCTCTAACAATCAGCCTGTGTCAACGTCCATCAACGCAACAAACGCGTTAAATTTAAAGTGATGTACTTGCACAGCACTCCCGCTACAGTTCGACGAAACGGACTTTCCATGAAAGCCGCTCCCAAAATAAAAGACTCTTATATGAGTTCACAACATATCACATACTATGCTAATGTTATATCCCGTGGATGAAATGCGAACAGCCAAACCACACGCGAATAGTGACAAAGTCAAATTCCTATGAATCCCAAGTCCTAAAATTAGATTTAAGCTTAGTTCTTAGACTAATGGGTATTTATATTTTTTGTTACATGTAACGTGTGTACGTAACGTGCGAGTGAGACTCGCCCGCCAGAGCTGATGAAAAGTTTTCCACTCGGAGACCGCAAAGTAGCGATCCAACTTCTCAAGGCATAAGCTTCACCTGGAGAAGAATCAAATTTTAACTTTCCTGTCAATACACAAACAATGAAAGCGTAAAAATTATAACAACTAGTGAGCAATGGAAAATGGACACGTGTGAGAAATTCCATGTGTGAGAAGTATATGTGTATAAAAATGGACACGTGTGAGAAATTCCATGTGTGAGAATTGTGTGAGAATTATGTGTGTATAAAAAGATGAATCCTATGTGTTTTCTTTCAGGAGCAAAGAGTCTATGAGCTCTGGACAATAACTTGAGGCCACAAAGATGGTCGGTATGAACTCTAAAAAAAGGACTGTAATGAGTATAATGTATAATGTCCATTGTAAACTTCGTAGATTTACTGTCTTAGTTTTTAAATTTTTTTGTGTATCTTTACCTTAAGAACTGACTTTGTCTATGAGTGAGAGATCACTATATTTGTGTAATCCTAATAATCAAATGACAGGAATACTGTGTTTGATCAATGTAAATCTGTAAAGTACTCAATCCCATAATGTTAACGGCGACATGTGAATCTTGGTAATCTCCTTGATTTCCAAGATTCCCATGGAAGACAATGTAACATTATGTGATTGCCTTATCATTTTAAATCATTCACTAATCGAGCAGTCGCTTGGCAACAGCTACAGTTAGCAAATAATGCTGCGAGAATGTAAAAGGTGAACGACCTGTGACGTAACTTGTTTATTGTCGAAGCGCCGTCAGAGATGCTGTGAGTTATTGACTTTGAAAACCGCGGCGCGAAAAACGGACAGAAGAAGAACACTTTTTTACACATTTTTTTTGATGTACGAGATATTCTCGATGAACAGTTACTCATTCTTCTCTTGTCTCCTGTAACGTGTGTCGGACGCGCATGTCTTGCCGCCGTATTATTATTGTTAAAAATAATATTGTTCTAGTGTAAAGTAAATGTGTAATACTAAAAGTGCCTAGCAGTAGATTTATTGTGCGACGTGTATGTGAAAATGTCAAAGGAATTGTTTTCATTACGAGAAGTGCCAGTCAAAACGGCATCCATGTTAAATCCTTCATTGCAGTGTAAGTTCGTCTATTAATTGCCATAAATTCAGATTTAAATGGAATTGGTGTATGGACTATTTATTTAATATAGAATCTATGTCTCACTCCTTCATGAAGTTATTTAATTTTCTTTATGTTTCTTTCAAATAGAGAGTTCACAGTCACGAATTCTTTCGTCGAAATCGGACGGAAGTTGTATGCGGCGAAATATTTTCTCCGCGCCATATTCTATTGGTAAATGCATGATAAACTACGGTCCCTTAGGAAATTCATGTTGAGCTATCCAAAAATAATTATATTTTGAACAGGCATTTACTCTCTTCCGCAATGAAACTTCCGACTGATCAGACGATCCAACAAGAAACAACCGCACACGGTCGGCGTTCGCAAATATGTTTCCACCGCTGATTATAGCTATATGTTACAGCACAAAAGTAAACATATTGTTATAATTAGCGCCTACGAACGGGGACATTTATAACTGTATGTTTATGTATACACATTACGTAAACATATCGTTATAGGTTCCTTCGGACATGCATGGTTGACGACATATGGAAGTTTAATTCCGGCTGTAAATTGTCCTTTGATAGCCAGATGGTAAGCCGACCGTTCGCGATAAACGGGAAATCCGAGTTAGGATCCTGGTCTGGCACAAATTTTCAATGTCGTCATTCCATTGTACAGCTGATGGATATCCATATTCGCAACTGTGAATATATTTTAAGTATTTGGGTAAAGTATTTGCCAATAAACTGACTGTATTATATGTTAATGTAAGAATAGATATTTTATTTTTAGGCATTCACGCTAACGCCAATACTGATTAAATTATTTGCCCAAGCGTTGGCTTTATTACATGCAAACAAAACCAAGCTATGTCTCTGAACAAATTATCCTATGTTATTTCTTCGTTTGAAGATCTGTGTAACAAGGAACCGTTGGACAGCACATGCTGGATGCTGGCAAAGTTTCGTAACTACGGTGTATCACGGTGGAAGCTGAGACATGGATATTAACAACAATAAAGCCGCACATGCTAAGTAATTCATATTTTGATACAAATCGCAATATAAACAATACTCATGGCGGTGCATTAAGGAATGTACCATCTTCTTGTCACAGAGCCAGCAGCTAGCATTACACTTCGAAATAGTCGTGTAACTACTTGTGTAACATTTGCAAATGAGCACGATGAGTTTCTTATACCTGATTATGGAATAAATAGCTATTTCGAAAAAGTACTGGATGCAGATTTTATGTACTTATAAAGGAACTTAAGCTGTAAGTTGATGTAGCAGTCTCGTTGGAAGATCCGTTTGAAATCTGCATTTAATTTCCATTAGTATTCCATCGTAGAAGAAGGTTTTCTTTTATTTATTTTACATGTCTAATTCCGTAGGACTAAATTGAGGAGCAAATATTCACGGTTATGGAACGAGTCAATAAATGAAATTTCAGAATAAAAGTGATGACAGATAAAAGGTAAGCTGAGAGATCAGCATGTGTCAATGTGAAATTGTAACACGGTAGTCCGCTCTGTCATGAACAGTCGATAACTGTATGGCTATAAATCATTCGCCGTAGATATTGATTGCGAAAAGCGTCTCCCTTATCACAGGGTATGTGACGTTTCTGGGTTGCAGCACCAATTTTTTTGTGATAGCAGCTGATATGTCCTCAGCGGGCCAACGCCGCCTTCTGCTGGAAGGGCGTAAACGTCGCGACGCTCATTTGGAGTGCTGTGTTTGTAGGGCCGCGGGTTGCTTATGTGGTTCAGCTACCTGGGCTTGCAGTGCTTCCAGTCTCTGTTCTGGTGGAGACGGTTGCGACGCCTGTCGATGGAGACGTCTTGAGTATCCCGTCAACAATCTGAGCATTAGTGTCGAGATCAAACACGCAAACTGTGAGTATTTTCTGTGCGTCTTCAGGAAAGCGTGACAGCTGTAGTAGCGTTGAGAAGTATTTTGTAGAAAGCATTAGTTAAAATTACGTAAAGATAAATGTGTCATATGAAAAAACTGCCAGTGGATAATTGAAGAGAATATAATTATAATCCATTTGGTACAAAACTACTTTTAGTTAAAACTAAGTTTTCTTACTTCAAAACAGAAATAACAGATCTTCTGGCTCAAAAATAATTTTTAGGTCTGAGTATGTAAGAATAAAGCGTAAATATACTGGAATATAAAGAATAAATCAGTATTTCGTTGCATAACAATGGGCTTTGATCACAGCTGCACATCTTTTTGCACTTAATTCACAAGTTTTCGTGACGAGATGTAGCGTTTCTCAATAATTTTTTTAAAATTTTGTCAATTTTTTATTTTACATGTGTAAGGACCTTATCGACCACACACCTGCTCTACAAGCTTCTTCCATTTCCTTCTGTTGAGTGCACTGTTCGTCCATTCAGTGTTTGTGTTCATCCAATTGTGTCCTCCTGGCTGTTATCTCTCCACCTACTTCTGGGTCTTCCTCTTCCTCTCGTTCCATCTATTGTTTCTCCGAATGCTATTTTAAGTAGTCTGTCTTCTGTCATTCTTGCTGTATGGCCTGCCAAGTTCAACCTTCTCTTCTTCAGCACATTTACAATGTTACAGTGTTTATGCAGCTCTCTTGATTCTTCATTTTTTTCTTATCCTCCATTCCATGTTATCTTCATCATATACTAAACGAAAAATTTTTCTTAGTATTTTTCTTTCCAATATTAACAGGTTTTCTTTATCTTTCGTCCTGTATATTAATGCTTCACACCTGTATAATGTTACTGGTATAATGGTCTACTGATGCAAGCGGATTTTGAAGTTAGTACTAAGTGATCTTCTCTGTATGATATTGATAAAACTAAAGAGCGTTTTGTTCACTGTTGCTAAACGGGCATCTACTTCTATATCAGTTCCATTATTGTTACAGAACAAACTCTCTAAGTACTTGCAGCAGTCAACTGTTTTGAGAGTGAACCCATCTACTGCCAAAGGTGCACCCCCTTTCAATATAATCAAGAACTTTTTTCTAGATGTTTCTGTTGTTGTTAAATATAATTTATATAATTATTCAAAAGCTAATTTTCAAATTTATAAATAATCACTCCATCAATTTCTCCTCTCCTAGTTTAGAACATCCTTTAATTCCTAGATCTTTCACTTTAGCTTTTAGTTCCTTTATATTAGAAGCCGTCTCTGCAGTGTGCAGCCTTCAAATTGTTGATGTTACTATGGATAAGATCGGTAGTTTGTTGTTTTCTAAATTTAGAGTAACCTCTTATTCCTAATTGTTTTGCTCTAGATTTTAATTCACTTACTTTTAGCCTGGTCATTTATAAGAAATATTTTTTGTCAGAAAAATATAAAACTGTCTTATTTCTTATTTGGTGAAAAATATATTGATTGTTAATGATAAATAGACATTAATTTTACCAAAGAAATATTTGGGAATAGAGTGGAATACAAAATTTAGTTCTAAACAATACATATTTCTTCTTCACTTAGATAGTATAAATAATTCACATTTTCATCAGTTAATTGATCTAGGAATGATGATACACAATCATGAGGATAACATAGAATAGAAAATACAGAAGTGTTACTTTTCTCATTCATATTGTATTCAAATTTTATCAAATATTGTTTTTTATTAAATGGAACAAGTTCCAAATACATCTGCTTCAGCTGTCACACCATTAACGAATACATTTAACACAATGGTTTATACAATACAGAAGTGTTTGTGATATCTGACAAAGAGAATAATCCATGGTTTAATGGTAAGGATGCTGCAGAGATATTGGAATACGAAAATCCGCAAAAATATTCTATACTATACTGTAGAAAAACACGTAATATTTATGAAAATTTAAAGGGTGAACTATTCATCCAAATTATCAAACATGCATCCTCATTCTGTTTTTGTTAACAAATGAAGTTTATATTCGTTGATCATGAAATCAAAAATTCAGCAAGCTGAGTGGTCCCTCTACGTAGGGTAACCTAAGAAGTTTTACCATGGATTAGAAAACATGGTCAGTAGAAACTAAAGGAAGAATTGAAAATTTTCAAGAACAGATTGAAGATTTACAAATTGATAAAGAAATGAGTATGTGTGTGTTGAAGAAAAGAAGAGAAGAAACTCAAAACTTAAGGATACAAGAAGAATTGCTTGTTGAACAAATTATCGAAATGCAGCCAAGTGTCATTGTACCAACTGATAATACTGATTTGAGAAATATGTTCGTTATTCTACAATTATTTGGTAGTCAATTTGTGTATGATTATTATGTGATCAGATGTAAAAAAGAAAGGTACAGGTTGGATCACACACACATCAAAAAAAGTTTTGCATCACCTTTGTTACGAGAGTTCCAGGACCTATACAGAAAATTGGAATAGAGATCAACATAAACATCATTTCCGCCATTTTTATTGCTCATGAAAACCACACATTGCATGCTGTACCACCATACAGCGAGACCTTCAGAGGTGGTGGTCAAGACTGCTGTCCACACCGGTACCTCTAATACCCAGTAGCACGTCCTCTTGCATTCATCCATTCCTGTTTTTGTTGTGACATACTATCCACAAGTTCAGCAATGCAATGTTGGTCCAGATTGTCCCACTCCTCAACTGCAAATCGCGTACATCCCTCAGAGTGGTTGGTCACTCACATCGTCCATAAACAGCCCTTTTCACTCTATCCCAGGCACGTTCGATAGCGTTCATGTCTAGAGAACGTGCTGACCACTCTAGTCGAGCGATGTCATTATCCTGAAGGAAGTCATCACAAGATATGCGCGATGGGGGCGTGATTTGTCGTCTGTGAAGACAAATTCCTCGCTAGTAACTGTCGATATGGTTGCACTATTTGTCGGAGGATGGCATTCACGTATTGTACAGCCATTACGGCGCCTTCCATGATCACCAGCGGCGTATGTCGGTCCCACATAATGCCACCCCCAAACAGCAGGGAAGCTCCACCTTTCTGCACTCGCTGGGCAGTGTGTCTAAGGCGTTCAGCCTGACCGGGGTGCCTTCAAACATCTCTCCGGCGATTGTGTGGTTGAAGGCATATGCGACACTCATCGGTGAAGAGAACGTGATGCCAATCCTGAGCGGTCCATTTGGCATGTTCTTGGGTCCATCTGTACCGTGAATGGTATCGTGGTTGCAAAGATGGACCTCACTATGGACGTCGGGAGTGAAGCTGCGCATCATGCAGCCTGTTTGCACAGTTTTGGTCGTAACACGACGTCCTGTGGCTGCACGAAAAGCATTATTCAATATGGTGGCGTTGCTGTTAGGGTTCCTCCGAGCCATAATCCGTAGGTAGCGGTCATCCACTGCAGTAGTAGGACAAAAAATGGTAAATTGTATTGTGAGGAAGAAATGGTATAAGTTTCTGTTCATCAATATAGCTGAAAAGGTTGAAAAAATTAATTGATTCAAAAAGGTCAAATATTCACATTAAAGCAAAGAAAATTTAGTATTGCAGACGCTGTGAACTCCATGTGGGCATCTAAGAACTGTTACTGTATTAATAGCTTCAGTATAGTACTACTTATTACTCCTGCACATATTTGTTTGGGACCATGGCATTCTGCTGAATTCAATTTATTATTGACACTCGCAAATAATGCAATAGGCATAATATCCTGAGGAAGGTCACTAAGTGCCTGAAACCAATGAAGAAATTAAACTTCCTTTTTGCAACTTGTTGCTTATTATTTCATTATAGCTAAATTTTAAATAGAATTTTTATTGAGAGTGATGTTAAATTATATATGGAAAAAGACAGTATTTCAAGTGCACATCGATTTAGTAACCAAATTATTGAAGCTGAAAAAAGAACTATTGCTAATGATGTTCCTAAATTTAATCAATTTGAATTCATCAATAAAAATTTTAATCTAGCTGATGGAATGTTTGTGAGGCATTCTGGTAGTTTTCATAGACAAATCAATATTATTGCTTCATTCAAATGTAATGCTGAATTCGGTGGACTGATAATTCTCGAATGACATTATCTTGCATATATTCCAATTTAAATAATACACAGGAAATAGAAATAACTGTAACTTATGATTATGATAATTTGATTGACTTCAATGGTGTTACTGCGACAGTCGTTTTAGAAATGGTTTAATAAATTTTATCTTTAATAAATAACAGACAAAATAGGACCTATCAGTTCTACTCATTCCCTGTGAATGAGAAATCAAAAAAATAATCTAAATATTCCTAACAAGGCTACAGAAATTAACATAAATATAGGAGATGGATGACTTCCTCCTAATTATGCTCAGTTGTACAAGAGTTTTAGTGTTATAGGAACTGATGGTATAGTTTATCCAACCTATAAGGAAAATATAAGAAAAATTTGTTGATTTATGTGGAAAAACTATTTTATTTCCTGCCACAAATGAGGGAAATACTGTTACATCTAGAACAGAGCATCCTTTCATCATCAGTTTGGTTGTATTTGACTTCATCTCTTAATCATAAAATTTGTATGGAGGTGCATATACCTAATAATGGTAACATTAAAAGCAAGAAAAGTGATGTGCTGTATCCATATGAATATTCTTGGTGGTTTCTTTAGGGCCATAAAGAAATTTTATTGGAAGGAGATCTTACTATGATTTTTACTTGGAGTATAAGTGATGGAGATGCTCTTCTTAGATGGCCTGACTACAATAATACTGGAGTTGAAGTAAAAGATACACTTCCAAAAGAAGGTGAAATTGTAGTAGAATCTATAGCAACTCTTGTGCCTATTATTAAACATGCACCGAAGTATGAGCTTGAAAATCTAGAAAATTTACTGACAAATCCTAAAATTGAATTATCTTTCCATGAACTACAAATAGTTGCAGTAGCAGGATTAACAGGGCAGAGAAATTTAGAGCTAGACACCACAAATTACCGTAATTCAGTAGAGTTTGATATGCTTCCTTTTATTTTTGTTGGGTTCCAAACTAATCGAAAAATAATCAGTTAATTGATTCTTAATTATATGATCATGTTAAGCTCCAGAATACTTAATTAAAATTGGAATGAATGAATATTTAATCAAGAAATGTACGAGGGCTGTTTTTTTTTTATTTCAACCTCCGATCGTCCATCTAAGCAAGTAAGAGGTAGGGAGGAGCCGGACCTGGTCGTCATGCGATTGCGCAGCTCCCTCACCACAACCTCTGCCGTTTTCAGCTGCAGTGTGTCAGTCGTAGCCGAGATACGTCCTTGTAAACATGGCCGCTACGCTCGATGCTCCCGCCAAATGGGAGTTACGAAGTGTAATCCGTTTTCTGCAAGCAGAAGGATGTAGTGCTGTGGAAATCCATCGCAGAATGAGCAACGTGTATAGTAACAACGTTATGACTGATGGTAGTGTTCGGGAATGGTGTCGAAAATTTAAAGGAGGACAGATAGACGTCCATGATGAGGTTGCCCCTCAGTCTGCAAGATCCGGGCAGTCGCAGAGGGTGGGCTTACTGGTAGTTGGGAGCTCCAACGTCAGGCGCGTAATGGGGCCCCTTAGGGAAATGGCAGCAAGAGAGGGGAAGAAAACCAATGTGCACTCCGTGTGCATTCCAGGGGGGAGTCATTCCAGATGTGGAAAGGGTCCTTCCGGATGCCATGAAGGGTACAGGATGCACCCATCTGCAGGTGGTCGCTCATGTCGGCACCAATGATGTGTGTCGCTATGGATCGGAGGAAATCCTCTCTGGCTTCCGGCGGCTATCTGATTTGGTGAAGACTGCCAGTCTCGCTAGCGGGATGAAAGCAGAGCTCACCATCTGCAACATCGTCGACAGGACTGACTGCGGACCTTTGGTACAGAGCCGAGTGGAGGGTCTGAATCAGAGGCTGAGACGCTTTTGCGACCGTGTGGGCTGCAGATTCCTCGACTTGCGCCATAGGGTGGTGGGGTTTCGTGTTCCGCTGGATAGGTCAGGAGTCCACTACACGCAACAAGCGGCTACACGGGTAGCAGGGGTTGTGTGGCGTGGGCTGGGCGGTTTTTTAGGTTAGATGGCCTTGGGCAAGTACAGATAGGGCAACAGCCTCAACGGGTGCGGGGCAAAGTCAGGACATGCGGGGACCAAGCAGCAATCGGTATTGTAATTGTCAACTGTCGAAGCTGCGTTGGTAAAGTACCAGAACTTCAAGCGCTGATAGAAAGCACCGAAGCTCAAATCGTTATAGGTACAGAAAGCTGGCTTAAGCCAGAGATAAATTCTGCCGAAAATTTTACAAAGGTACAGACGGTGTTTAGAAAGGATAGATTGCATGCAACCGGTGGTGGAGTGTTCGTCGCTGTTAGTAGTAGTTTATCCTGTAGTGAAGTAGAAGTGGATAGTTCCTGTGAATTATTATGGGTGGAGGTTACACTCAACAACCGAGCTAGGTTAATAATTGGCTCCTTTTACCGACCTCCCGACTCAGCAGCATTAGTGGCAGAACAACTGAGAGAAAATTTGTAATACATTTCACATAAATTTTCTCAGCATGTTATAGTCTTAGGTGGAGATTTCAATTTACCAGATATAGACTGGGACACTCAGATGTTTAGGACGGGTGGTAGGGACAGAGCATCGAGTGACATTATACTGAGTGCACTATCCGAAAATTACCTCGAGCAATTAAACAGAGAACCGACTCGTGGAGATAACATCTTGGACCTACTGATAACAAACAGACCCGAACTTTTCAACTCTGTATGTACAGAACAGGGAATCAGTGATCATAAGGCCGTTGCAGCATCCCTGAATATGGAAGTTAATAGGAATATAAAAAAAGGGAGGAAGGTTTATCTGTTTAGCAAGAGTAATAGAAGGCAGATTTCAGACTACCGAACAGATCAAAACGAAATTTTCTGTTCCGACACTGACAATGTTGAGTGTTTATGGAAAAAGTTCAAGGCAATGGTAAAATGCGTTTTAGACAGGTACGTGCCGAGTAAAACTGTGAGGGACGGGAAAAACCCACCGTGGTACAACAACAAAGTTAGGAAACTACTGCGAAAGCAAAGAGAGCTCCACTCCAAGTTTAAACGCAGCCAAAACCTCTCAGACAAACAGAACGATGTCAAAGTTAGCGTAACGAGGGCTATGCGTGAAGCGTTCAGTGAATTCGAAAGTAAAATTCTATGTACCGACTTGACAGAAAATCCAAGGAAGTTCTGGTCTTACGTTAAATCAGTAAGTGGCTCGAAACAGCATATCCAGACACTCCGGGATGATGATGGCATTGAAACAGAGGATGACACGCGTAAAGCTGAAATACTAAACACCTTTTTCCGAAGCTGTTCCACAGAGGAAGACCGCACTGCAGTTCCTTCTCTAAATCCTCGCACAAACGAAAAAATGGCTGACATCAAAATAAGTGTCCAAGGAATAGAAAAGCAACTCAAATCACTCAATAGAGGAAAGTCCACTGGACCTGACGGGATACCAATTCGATTCTACACAGAGTACGCGAAAGAACTTGCCCCCCTTCTAACAGCCGTGTACCGCAAGTCTCTAGAGGAACGGAGGGTTCCAAATGATTGGAAAAGAGCACAGATAGTCCCAGTCTTCAAGAAGGGTCGTCGACCAGATGCGCAAAACTATAGACCAATATCTCTGACGTCGATCTGTTGTAGAATTTTAGAACATGTTTTTTGCTCGAGTATCATGTCGTTTTTGGAAACCCAGAATCTACTATGTAGGAATCAACATGGATTCCGGAAACAGCGATCGTGTGAGACCCAACTCGCTTTATTTGTTCATGAGACCCAGAAAATATTAGATACAGGCTCCCAGGTAGATGCTATTTTTCTTGACTTCCGGAAGGCGTTCGATGCAGTTCCGCACTGTCGCCTGATAAACAAAGTAAGAGCCTACGGAATATCAGACCAGCTGTGTGGCTGGATTGAAGAGTTTTTAGCAAACAGAACACAGCATGTTGTTATCAATGGAGAGACGTCTACAGACGTTAAAGTAACCTCTGGCGTGTCACAGGGGAGTGTTATGGGACCATTGCTTTTCACAATATATATAAATGACCTAGTAGATAGTGTCGGAAGTTCCATGCGGCTTTTCACGGATGATGCTGTAGTATACAGAGAAGTTGCAGCATTAGAAAATTGTAGCGAAATGCAGGAAGATCTGCAGCGGATAGGCACTTGGTGCAGGGAGTGGCAACTGTCCCTTAACATAGACAAATGTAATGTATTGCGAATACATAGAAAGAAGGATCCTTTATTGTATGATTATATGATAGCGGAACAAACACTGGTAGCAGTTACTTCTGTAAAATATCTGGGAGTATGCGTGCGGAACGATTTGAAGTGGAATGATCATATAAAATTAATTGTTGGTAAGGCGGGTACCAGGTTGAGATTCATTGGGAGAGTGCTTAGAAAATGTAGTCCATCAACAAAGGAGGTGGCTTATAAAACACTCGTTCGACCTATACTTGAGTATTGCTCATCAGTGTGGGATCCGTACCAGATCGGTCTGACGGAGGAGATAGAGAAGATCCAAAGAAGAGCGGCGCGTTTTGTCACAGGGTTATTTGGTAACCGTGATAGCGTTACGGAGATGTTCAATAAACTCAAGTGGCAGACTCTGCAAGAGAGGCGCTCTGCATCGCGGTGTAGCTTGCTCGCCAGGTTTTGAGAGGGTGCGTTTCTGGATGAGGTATCGAATATATTGCTTCCCCCTACTTATACCTCCCGAGGAGATCACGAATGTAAAATTAGAGAGATTAGAGCACGCACGGAGGCTTTCAGACAGTCGTTCTTCCCGCGAACCATACGCGACTGGAACAGGAAAGGGAGGTAATGACAATGGCACGTAAAGTGCCCTCCGCCACACACCGTTGGGTGGCTTGCGGAGTATAAATGTAGATGTAGATGTAGAAGGTGGACAAGGTCGCAAGTCTGTCGCCACTGTAGGCCTCGTCCACTGTAGGCCTCGTTGAGCATGTTGATCAGGCGGTGAGATGCAAACGAAGGTTTACAATTAGCGAACTGTCCGATGAATTTCCAGACATTTCAAGGTCTGCTTTGTACACAATGGTGACTCAAGACCTAGGCTATCGGAAATTGTGTGCACGTTGGATCCCAAAAATGCTGAGTACTGACCACCAAACGTAAAGGATGGCGTCAGAATTATCGTTTCTCACACGTTATGCCAATGAGGGAAACGTTTTTTTGAAGTCGATTGTTACTGGCGATGAAACGTGGGTCCTCTCTGACAATCCTGAAACAAAGAAACAATCAAAGCAGTGGATACACACAGCTTCCCCAAGCAAGCCAAATAAGTTTAAACATTCACTGACGAAAAGAAAAACAATGGCCACTGTGTTTTGGGACCATAAAGGAGTGCTGGTGAACATTAGGGAGCAAGCTCCGACGATAACCAAGGAAGTTTATTGTGAAACTTGATGTCGTCTCCGCAGAGCCATTCAAAACAAACGCAGAGGAATGCTTTTGTCTGGCGTTGTTTTGATCCATGACAACGCCTGACCACACGGTGCCAACATGACAAAAGACCTCCTCAAAAAGTTTAAATGGGAAGTTTTTAAACATCCACCATACAGCCCGGACCTAGCACCAAGTGATTATCACCTGTTCCGAGAACTGAAGTCACGGTTAGGTGGGCAGCACTTCGCTACTAATGAAGAACTTCAGGACGCCATCAAGACTTACCTGCCCTCACTGGCGGCAACATTCTTCGAGGAAGGCATCGAAAAGCTTGTGTTACAGTATGACAAGTGCCTCAATCGTTTTGGCGATTATGTAGAAAAATAAGTTAAGACTTTACTGTACTTTTGGTAATAAAATTATTATTTTCTGTACATTTTTCTTTTATTTACAGCCAATCAGAGGTTGGAAAAAAAACAGCCTGCATATAATTTCGATCCAAAAAATAATTATCTGAAGGCGTATAATGCATTTCTTGATCTTAAAGGAGTTACACAGTTGAAGGGCAATGTGAATTTAACTCTGTTTAATTTCGTAACGAACTACCTATCTATGTGATTAAATGAAACAGAAACAATATTGTTGCTGTTAAGAGGACTACTAAGAAATTATGTGCAACATTCGACAATAAAATACCGAAGGACACAATCGCCTAAGTAATTATGTATGGAAACAAGAATCTCACATTTGACGCACAACACAGAATATTAACTGAGAATTTTTAAATTGAGAAATTGAGTGTCTAATGATTTCTGATTTTATTCATTATTATTTTTCTCAACAGCCATAATGGATGTTTAAGAACCCACGACTGTTTTTCCAATATAAATATAGAAAATTGCCACAAGTCATTCTTTCAAAATAGTTATTGATTGCATAACCCGGTTTTCGAACCTCTTCAGATGCATCTTCAGTTGGGGCGCTGGAAGTTACATGACTGTTTGAAAGCGAAATGCTAGATGCTGACTCTGTTACTAGATAGTGGATCACACTTCAACGCATCGCCATGAGTGTCGCTTATATTGCGACTTGGATCCAAAAATGAATTCTGTACATTCTGTGACAATATGGGTGGCTTTGTTGTTAGTACCCATCAATCAGCTTCCATTGTGATGGACAGTTGGTAACATATTGCCCACTTTGCACAGGATGTATATGTATATACTCCATAGTTACGCCAGCATCTGGCACATGTCAACTTTGCTTATACTCATTAATTGTTTTTCTTTGGATGTAATAAAGTCAATGTGTGGGCAAATATTTTAGTCATATCCGGCGTTTACATGAATGTCCAAAAATAAAAAAACAGCACATGACTACCTACTCGACGATCAGACTAAACTGAGAAACAAATTTGTCCTTCTGAATTTCGAAGAGTTGCCAGTTCAAAACAGCTAATCAGTCAAAGAACCCCCCGACCCCTCCAATGCTTCCCCTCCTCTCACCTCTGTCCCTCTCTTCATGTGCTAATTACACTGACCTCAACATAAATATCCCACAACAGAATAAATCCTGTACTGTATGTCCTAATGTCCAAGCCCTCGACTGTTAACGCTAAAGGCAATTTTTGGGTAAAGTCGATATTTCAGGACATGTGTTATATGGAAATACGATGCAAAGTTTTTTCGGAGATGCATGCATGTCCAAAGGAACAGGCACTGTGGCCACTACAGCCGTTGTGAAATCCGTTAAATGTATTCACGGTTATGAATATGGGCAATAATCAGCTGTACAATGGAATAAAGGCAATGGGACTCCAACTCGGATTTCCCGCTTATTGCTAGGACTCGAACCCGCATCTCCCGCTTATCGGCTAAGCAATTCGGTGATTCACACCCTGTTGCAGACTTCCATGTGTCGTCAACCATGCGTCTATATCCTGTACTCGTAATCCCATTATGTATATTTCCACACAGGGGAGACAATTTACTTGGAAGTCACTTCCCAGAGTAGGCGCATAAATACGATACTGCAGTCTCTGTGGTTTCAGAAATACGATGTAAAGTTATTTCGGACATGCATGGTTGACGACATATGGGACATATGGGAAATCCGAGTTAGAGTCCCAGTCCAGCACAAATTTTCAATGTCGTCATTGCATTGTACAGCTGATGGATATCCATGTTCGCAACTGCGAATACATATAATGTATTTGGGTAAAGTATTTACCAATAAACTGACTGTATTATACGTTAATGTAAGAATAGAAATAAGACACCAGATCGTTTGCAACTACTTCATGTAGTAACTTGTTAACTTATTTAACTCTTAGGCATTCACGTTAACGCCAATATTGATTAAAGTATTTGTCCAAGCGTTGGCTTTATTACATGCAAACAAAACCCAGCAACGTCTCTGAACAAAGTAGGCCTATGTTATTTCTCCGTTTGAAGATCTGTGTAACAAGGAATCGTTGGACAGCACATGCTACATGCTGGCAAAGTTTCGTAACTACAGTGTATGTACACTCTTTGACATAAAACTCGACCGGCGGCCGGCCGCTTCAGAGGCTAAGTCCGCGCCGATCGCGACAGGGGACAATAAAACTGGCCAACTCGCTAATTCTCTAAGTCCGGTTATCTGCACAATCTGGCAACACTGCAGACTGTGGCACTTCCTGGAGGAAAACTTGTCCCATGATAGAGAAACACTAGGCTGATTACGCCTGTGGTCTAGCGGTAGCGTGCGTTGTTTCTGTTCGTAATGTCAGTGGATCGAGAGCAGCTGGCATAAAATATTTTTATAGCCTCTTCTGTCTGAATGCTGAAGACGTGAATGTAATGGTAGCGCAGATTCAATCTATTTCGCTTTCTGACACACCGATATCAAAATTTTATCCAGTAACGATTTTGCGGCAGATTTCCTGCAGACTGTCCTCCTCTGGACGCCGTATGCGGCAAAGCTCCGGGATCCATTTGCTGGCTACCGGCAGCGGCCGTGGCGACAGCAGCGGCGCTGCACTCCCCCGTTCTTTATCGAAAGCGCCTGCTCCCGCTCATCGCTTTTGATGATTTAAAACGCTTTATTATTAAATGTTGCTCCACACAAAATTTCTACGATTTCCATTCACGCTCAAAAGCAACGGAGACAGACGCCCTGATTAGTAGGCGGGTATTATATTACATTAATCGGCAAGAGCTGAGTATGGCCCGAAATTAATTTTATAGACTGGGACGAAATTAAACCACCTCGCTACATTCGATGAATTTATAAATGCTTCATACATCGTTTCTTTTCCTTTCAAACTCAATTATTTGTGCAACTTTTGGTCAATGTTCGGATGTTTTCGTCAAGCCGGGGTGAGCGTCTGTGGTGTGAAGTGTATTACAGTTCTTGTTTGATTCCTTATGCTAACTCTATGCGATAAACTGTGTGAATACCTTGCAATGCATGCTCTGTAGCAGTGCAGGAACACTGCACATTTGGAGTTCCATGTATGGGTTCATGAAGTATTTAATGTTGATCGGAAGTGATAGTTAAGGTCATCAGATTTAGACCAGAAAAATTTGCCGTTTTGGAGGTTTCAGAGAACGGAAAGGAATTGCTAACGCCGGTGTTAGAAAACGTCTACAGTTAAATGCTATTGAAAAAATTTAGAAGAGGGGGAACTATATTAATCAACATGTGCACTTCATAAACAACCTTCTGACATGTTAGACCTATATGACGAACAAAACTCAAATTTATATCATTGACAGTCGCTTTGAATCTTTTAAGGATCTATTTTATAGTGAAGCACCTTGGCATTTGCAAAGCAGACATCCATTATGTTAATTTAATTTCCTAAGTCGAATCGGACGAAGATTGATGTTTAAAGGCATTCTTCAGATTTCGTATAAAGAATTTTTACTAGCCGTTTGCAACTCCATTAATTAAAATGGAAAATAAAAGGTTGTAGTCATCGGCTTCCACCGAGATTGGAACTGCTATGTCATACAGTACGACCACCGCAACGCACAAGGGAACCTCTTTTTTTTTAATTTTGCTTTTTTTCTTTTACTTTTTTTCACGATTACCCCTTTTTTCTCTCTTATTTTAAAGCCCCTTAGGAAAATGGCAATAAAAAAAGAAACTAAGTGCCACCGCCACTTTTCATCCTACAACAAAAAAAAAAAATCTGGTCCACTTCAGGCGTTGGCTCCTGACTAAACCTACCCCAAGAGCTGCCTATATACCAGGGGAAATATGGGAATTCAAGGTTAGGGCTATCATTACAAACAAAACAAAAATCTTCCTTTTTCTGAATTTTATTTTTATTTTGATTTTTGTTTTGTTTATTTTTGTTGAGTAATTGATCAGACGCCTTCTGCGCCCCGCTGGTAATATGTTGAGTCACGTCTTCTCGAAATTGGTGTTTTCCGTTCAGTAGTTCAGAAATGTTCATTGGTTCAAACTGGAAACCTTCTTCACTCTTGGCTTAACACATTCCAGCTGCGAGGCGGGTCGTGGAAAGCACTCCCAAGGAAGTTCGAGAAAAATTGTCTGTATTTTGGGTGGCGGACAACGACATAATGACGGTCATTGAGGTATGTCCAAAAATCGAGTACAGAGTCTACAGTTTGTCCAACTAGGTAGTGAATGGCATGTCCGCGAATCCAGTTCACAGCACTGGTCTTTGTCCGAGGAAAATAGTCACGTCCCGGAACTAATAATGAAAGGGGAGTATTCCGATTCAGAATGTCCCGCGTTAGAAAAGCCACAATATGACGAATAACCTCTGAGCTAACGACACACTGGCGACCACAGACGGACTATAGTCACTGCGATGTTGCCTGAGCCTCAAAACGCAACCTTAAAACACACAAACAGGTGTTACAAACAGGTGTTACTTATGTGAAGAACGCCGTTCTTGGAGTCCAGAAATTAATTATACTTTCTAAGTGTCTCATCTTACAGTGGATTCTATCGTACGAGTCTTCGATGTGGAAAACGAATGTCAAGTGAATTTAGCGAGGTAACGCCGGCCTACACCCGGAAGTAAATGCACTATCAGAGTGTTGACAAATACTTGCTACGACGCTGCCATTTCTCGGTTCACTTGCGAGGCAGCTCTTCAGCGAAATGCTTGCCGTGATTCTCCGATACGGTCCTTTAGAGTGGAGACGCGCGCGCACGTTTGGTTTTTATGCGGCGTTCTCCCCTGATGGTTTCTGACGTCGCCTTGTGGGCTATGTCTACATTTGAGACATTCAATTATCATTAATCCAGAATGATACAAGTTTCAGCTTCCGGCGTGGAGGAAGGCTGTTGACGCCGACATTATATCATTTCAACGTAGGGAAAGCAAAACGGGTCATTCAATGTTTCTCATTCAACATAAAGCATGTGAGATAATTTTCCGTAACGTTCATAATCATCTAAAAATACAAACGAAGTAAAAATACATCTGAAGCTTATTCGAATTGAATATAATGTAAGATACCAAACGCTTTGCACCTCGATGTCGAATTTGTCCACGTGCAATCATTTGCAGCGTACAAAAAGAATGTCATGATTACCATGAGAATGAAGAAATATGTTGGTACGGATGGAAGCAAGGAGAGACGCAGTCAACAAATATTCGATTCCTCATGGCATTCATTTCATTTGAGACGTAAGAAGAGTTAAAGCGGGATATTACTTTCGTTAACACGAAAGATATGCCGCACATATTGATAACGAGGAAGTCTGCGTCTTCATACGTTTCCTCCTTGAAATCTGTATGCTCTCTTATATACTAAGTAGCCTGATCATTGTTTCAGTAATGTTACCCTCTTGTTTGACCCCGTAGCGATGAACAGATTCCAAATGCATGTCTCTGCATGAAAGTAGCTGTTCGAACCCTTCCTGGGTTGCTTTTTGTGTTTTATTGCTTGGAATTCCTGAAGCAGACCACTGTGCCTTCTCCCCTTGTGGGTTAGGTCTCAAAACTAAACCGCTTTTTATCCAATGGCATAATTTATTCAGACAGCATCAGCACAAGACTGTCAAACAAAGCGTTCCATTTACAGTTGCAACACTCTAACCAGCACTGACCGAAGTGTAATCCACGGTCATGGTCCGAAATTATCAGCTGTCTGCTACTGTGGCAAAGTCCGTACTACGCTTTCGATTCCGCAGCACCATTTTATCTGGTAACACTGTGTAGTTGCAGAGTTGTGCCAGCATGTCTGTCCTCACACTGTCAACTTTATGTATCTCACTTCTCCTGCAGCGTTGATCACGAGGAGCAGCAGTAAATGAGTGTATTCTGCATGACGTAACATTCAGTATTCCCTTCTTTCATAGCCACTCTTCATGTGCATCGATATCAAATAGAAATGTGAAAACCCTTGCGAGTGAGAGAATGACAATAACAATCGTAACAAGAACAATCAAATAATGAACGATGTTTATTCCAACGCAGAACGAGAATGGCTTTAAATATAAAAATCTATATCTATATCCATATCTATTGATCTTTGAGCTGGCACAATGCAAATATATTCTTAGCATTTAGTTACTGAATTTAGTTCGGGATGTTTGCAAAGAAAAGGAAAAGTCGGTACTTCTCGCTAGTGTAATATAATGTGAACCAGCAACTACCCTTTCCTTAGAACACGACTCAAGCAGGTCCCCAAGTAGATACCAAGGCACTGCTGCATTCTGTTCCCTGACATTGCTCTGATGACGGTTAATGCAGATAGTTCCGATTATGAAATACAAAACGTATTGCAGGTTAGTTCCTAGGATAGTAACATTAAATTTGCGTTGTAGACGGCACATGAACGTGACGACTATCCATATTACTCATCAATATAAAAAGACAATATTATGGGAATTTAGCAGGATTACTCAACATGAATTCTGAAATTGGTTGACTGACCGCACAGGTGCTAAACGTCGTCAAGAGTATACGATGTCCTAATCGCATTAGGAATATGAAGATCGTCTTCGACAGCTCGCAACTTTCACATTGCTATCTCCACCCTACTCCAGACAGCCCTCGGTGGAGTTGCACTAAGTTGCCGATGCAATGTAAGGCCTTCAAACCGACAACAAACCACATATTGAAAAATACAAGCGAGTTCTCTTGCAGCGTAAGCTTATTGTAACTAATCTAAAAATTTTTGGACAGGAACATTGTCCTATTCAAAAAAAGCTGTCCAGCAGGTCCTCTAATCGCTCCTTGGTACAGTCGTTTGACTATTGAAAATGGTTCCAACAAGTCACCACTAGAAAACACTGCTCTGTACCGCAATAACTCAAGATGTAAAGTAATACCACGATACTACAAATATCAGGGAACACCTTATCACAGATAAGACTGTCCTTAAGGCTTGTAAGCTCACATTTATTACAATAAATGACATACCTGAAATGTTACCACTCTCATTATTACGTCAGATTGGTAATGCACGTAGTAAGTTCGTCGTATTCATGATTTCCTCTTCAAAGTAACATACCGTACTTATTATTTAATACAAAATGACATTAAAAATTTAAGTTATTCACGAGCAGCTAGTTGAGAATATGTATGAACTTCAAATGACACGACGAACCGTCTTGTTCCGCATATGGATTCAAACCCAGCTCATGCAGACTAAGCAAAGATTTCGTTACTGACGGAAACTAACAGTCATTCATGATTAAGCATACAGAGAGTGATATACCTCGATTTTAGACAGTATCAGTTAGCAAATATCAACTTTAAATTGCATAACGCAAACATGTTTAACAGATGCGAATTCCTACCCATCATCTATTGTCCCTGTTAACGAACTACGAGAGATGTTAAATATTGCTTCTTCACAAGTAACTTACTTGAAATGCTGTGAGGTAAACAAAATAAAAGCGATGTTGTTATTCAATGGAAAGTTGGAAATTGAGATTTAGCTTACTGTTTTATCAACCACAATTGGCGTAAGAATCGTGGATTGACCATTGTCATAAAATATTGCATTATGAGATGTGAATAGTTTTTGCTTGCAGTTTCGCGTGGCTTGAGGCAGTCACAACTAGCGTGCTATTGATTAAGAAATCGCATTATCGTCTTTCTAATGACTTCATGATCGTAGATACGATCATACCCGGTTGTGAAGTTATTGTTATGACAAAACAATTTCCTAAGGGACCAGAAAGTTCTTAAGGGCGCAAAAACAACTGTAACATCACACAAAAGGGAAATTCGATATTAATGCTGATGCAAGAAGACGATAAAACAGTTTTCTTTTTATCAATGTAACACGCACATTAGACTGCTGATCTTGGTGTCTGTAATATTAGCAAAATGCATAATTAAAATGAAAATAATACTGAGGAGATAATAGGAATGAGCACTGCTAAATGATTCAGTATTCCCAGAACAAATATTTATTATAACTAAAACATATATCGTACCTTAAGCTTAATACAACAATGACGGTAGATTTTTATGTCCGTATCATGTCCATTTAGCGCTCTTTTATATAGCCATTGTCTTCTTTGAGTCGCTCGTGCGTCGTCACGGTAAGTTATAACAGTTCTTTACACTTCACTCAACTCAGACATACACGTTTTTATACATTTAGTAAAAATTAGATCAGACTGCCACAAATCTGTGTCCGTCTTACTTCAGAAAAACAGTACAAGTCTTCTTAGCGCTCAAGGCTTCATTTGTTCTCCAGCGAACAAAATAGTGAAGGATCGTATATCTATCCGTATTTTTCTGTTTTTATTGCCGCCCCAAGACGACAAATTACATCATTAGAAAATTCCACCGTCGCTATGCGACGCCTCATTATACATTAATCATTATTTACAAACAAGTATTTGCCTTCTGGCTGAAAGTATTAACTACTCGTATTTGCTGTTTTAATGAAGTCAAAAATAGCGAATGTCTCTTTGCCTCCCATGAGGAGAGAGGGAATGCCGAAGGATTACCTCGATCCTCATGTCCTCATGAGATATTCGTGATTTTTGGTGTGACATTTACATAATGTTACTGGCGTACTATGTACTTAAATTGAAATTACATTTATAAACATATATCAGATATTTATCATTTTTCAAAATAAAGTTATTCATTCTTTGTTCATCAGTCACTTCATTCCATAATACCAAGACTAACATTTATGTGCATTTTTAAGTTTGGTCCATATTTGCTTATAACAATAAGTGAACGTTCATTTCGCCCTTCAGGGGATAGAATTCAGAAATTACTTTCTCTTAAGCTTAACAACTAATACATGAGTACAGTGAGTGCTTATTTTCACTAAACTAGAGTGGACAATGTTCGAGCATCTGTTGACTCATTGTGGTTCAATTACAGTTTAATAACGTAGCACTACACTTCGTGATGCTTTCACTTTCTGTGTTAGCTGTCTACGGCGTTCATCATGCAGTACATCTGTCCTTTCCGCTGTGGTGCCAGGAATTCATGCGGCTTCCCGGGTTTTTATTTACAATATGAAACAGAAGAAGTGGAAAATTATTAGTATAACTTATAACCTATTGGATACATTTGTTAAGGATCGGGACTGGTCTGGAGTTTAGGGTCTTCCTATAGTGCACATTCATTTTCTTTGTCCATCAAGATACAGGATTATAATTCATTTTAGCAGTGTTCAGGAGTGCCGGTATTAATGGCTTTAAGGTCTGAGTAATCTAACAATCTACTTCTCACTCATCTTAACTTCAGCTCAAGAAAATCGCTTAATTTACATATGAAGATGTAGTCACACAAGTGTACAAATGTCTTTCCTCCAGTATGTACGATGGAAGTCATGGCGGTTAGCAGTTTAAAGTTTGGATTGTTTCGTCACCCACACGTCAGCCACTCACAGCGGCTGCACAGTGTTGCGTGAGCTCCAACACTCTGTATCCGTTCGCGCTCAGGCTGTAACAGAGCTGCTGGTCGTCGAGTGCTCCTTTTTTTTGTGAACTTCGTATCACACGAGTGCATCGATACAAACACCTCGCGCGCGTTTTCCATCGAAGGAGCCAGACACTGAAGCTGCCTCCATACTTCTCTGTCAACTGCCTCCCATGAGGCTCACAGGTAAGTGACGACGAATGTTTTAGCTGTCGCTGCACTTAGAACAACACTGAACTTTGCGTTGCACCTGTTGTCGTAGCCTTGACTTCTTTTTACACTTGCAGTACAACACTACCACTAATATACAGTGAACAGTTATTTTTATGATGCACGTCGCACTTTAGTGTGCATCTTCACACAGCATTCGTGCTTAGTTCCTTCGCCGATAGAGTTCATTTACAAAACAATTAATTTTGCAGGTTTCCTCCATTGGTACAGAAAGACTTAATTCTACTATTTACAAAAGATGACTTACGAGCTAATATTTACAATTAATGGTCACTCCTTTTGTTAAGTCCAGTGAACAACTGCTTTATGAATGGACTCTTTATATCTCAAGGTTTACTTTCATTAGTGAACCTAAAAATACTCTTTCAAACTTTCTTTTAAGGGCTCATCTCCTCTTTATGAAAACTACAGGTTTCGCAACACTCGTTGCATTTATTCTTTAGTGCACCCAAGATCATTTTCTACTGCCACGCAGCATATCTACTACTTAACGAGTACGCATTTAACGCTGAATTTTTTTTTTGTGCTCTCCTTTGTGCTTGCCAATTTTTTTTTTATTTGAGGGCAGACTGGATAACAATAGGTCTCCCTCTTCGCTTCATGTACTCAGCAATCGTTCTCTGTTTAAAAAAAAAATAGGGTAATGCGTGTCTACTATTTTTCGCATGAATGGAATTACCGACAGTTCACTGGGTTTACGCAACCGGTCCATAACAAAAATTACCAAAGCTAGCGAAGTTCATCACGCTACGTGTCTCATTTCTCATGAGCACTGCTTTGCCCCGAAGCACACGTGCCTTTTACAAGTCGACCCTTGGTGTGGGTTAATGAACCAAGATCAAAAGGAACGGGCACAAGGAAAATGGATTTCATAAGAGGAGTGTCTCAGGAGACATTTTTGCAATAAAATCTGCATGTAAATAAAATTATCATAATAAACATAGGCACATATATAAATTTCAACCTCTTTCATTACAGCATGCTTTGCTACTTCTACATCTTACTCTGGTTATAGTCAGTATTAAGTTTAAATATCACTGAATTGCTTGTTCTTTAGATTAGCCTTCAATTAGGGTATTGAATGGTCGCTAGATTACACTACAAATCTTCTGAAGATCTTTACTTGGACTTATTTATGATACAGGGGGCTTGCTGTGTGGTTATTTAGTACCTTGATTCTACTGAAATCAATTCGTCAGCTAACATTCCTCATATTCTCTTTACATTGGGCTCCGATCACAGGGTAATAGTTTACTTTCATAGCAATTAATGGCCTCGTGGAGTACTTACGCTACATTATTGATGCTTCATGGTTTGCCTCTATTTGTACTGTATTTCACCTAACTTAGTTTACTACAGCTTATTGTCTCCTTGCGTGAACACATGTGGGTTACCACTTGTTTTTCCATTTAACAGCACGCTTTAACTGAACTTTAAGCTATTTCTTCTACTCCTGTCCACTGTCTGGACTGTTTGACCATGTACCTTTTTTTTTTTTTTTTTTTTTTTTTTTTAAGCAGGTAATTTGGGCTTTTACAACAGAACTTCAAGTACTTACATTACTAAAAATAAATCTATAAATCTTCTTGTACCTTGAGCGAAGTGCTTATTTACGCATCCTTCTCCATTTCTCACCTTTACGTATTTATATAGCTCCGGGCAATCGCCTCGCAAGCACTTTTTTTTTTCTTAATACTAACTTAAAATTAAATTGAAATTCTTGGTGCAACCCCTATTTCCTGCTTCAGCTTGTTGAAGAAATATCAGTTCAATGTCCATCACTATAAACAATTTTTCCATACATGTAGTAGCCGTTACTATGTAGTCAGTGCGCTGTTCAACACAATACTTATCATTAACAGTTCACACAAGGAAATTTCCAGTAAGCAAGAATTCATTTCCACGACAGTATTTAACCAATACCATTATAAAATTTCTTTAAGTCTTGGTGGTGAAATAAGCCTTTTACTCTCCCCGTAGCCGGGTCAGTTAATAAATAACTCCCTATGTGCGGTTTCCTTAAAATAAGGTAAGGACCTTGGTACAAATGTTGCCACTTGCGATTTTTCTTACATATTAATGATGGCTTGAAATGAGTCTTAAGTAATACCTTTTCACCTACATGGTAATTTACAACTTTGTTTACTTTTTTATCATAGCCTTTCTTCCTTAATTGAGCATTGGTGGTAATGGAACTTAAAGCTTCTCGAATTTTGACATCTAGATCTACCTCAGGGCTAGGTATCTTGGGAAGAGGATCAACCCACTCATTCTGTTCCTTCTTTCGACATATCAACTCGTGTGGAGTAAAACCTGTGGAAGTGTGTGGCAAATTATTAACTATCTCCTCAAAAGATGTCACAAAATCAACCCAACGAGTTTGCTTGTCTGGAATGTACGTCCGAACAAATCTGTTAAACTCCTTGAAGATCCGCTCAGTCAAATTCGACTGAGGCCTAAAACGTGATATTAAGATCTGCCTGACATTGTGATGGGCCAAAAACTCACGCCATTTGCGGCAAGTAAAGTTGGATGCATTATCTGAAAGTATAGATTCGGGGACTCCGAATCGAGGGAAATAGTCATTTTCAAGACAGCGTATAATAGGCGGAGCACAAGATGTCTTCATAACATACATTCGAACGTATTTAGTGAAGTTGTCGAGAACAGCAACGAGGTATTTGACACCTCCCCTACCCATCGGTAGAGGGCCAGCCAGGTCAATGCTAATGAGCTGATTAGGTCTTTCTGCGATGATCGGATTCAATGGAATTAAAGTAGGAATATTCATAGCTTTCGCCTTTTGGCAAATGACACAGAATTTTAGCAACTTGTGTATCCGACGATGTAGGTTGGGCACATAACAGTAAGTAGCAATCTTCTTTTTACACTTCTCTGGACCATAGTGGCCCCAAGAAATGTGGGTATACCACAAAAGATGTTCGACAAAACTGCTAGGTATACAAACAAGCCAGTTGTCTGATGACACAGAGGTACGATGAAATAATACCTGATTATGAATCTTGAAGAATTTGGACAACTTATGGTTTGGATTTTCTTGAAGAAGTCTGATTACTTTTCCCCACTTAGGATCTGTGCTCTGTAGTGTCTGGATTTGCTTGCACAGTTCCAAGAAATATTTTCTATGAATGGGATCCTGCATAAGAAGAACTTTGTAATTCGACATCTGTTCTACCAACTCACTTGTCTCAGGCAGACCTTCTGGTGAACGAGAAAGTGCGTCTGCAATAATTTTATCCTTGCCCTTTATATACACAATATCAAAATCGTATTCTTGCAAAAATAAACACCACCTGGTCAGGCGCGGATGTTGTAATTTACAGGTCAAAAGATACGAAAGTGCTTGATGGTCCGTAAACACTTTTATCTTTCTGCCAAAAATGTAATAATTAAACCTCTTGAAGGACCAAATAACCGCAAGTGCCTCTAGCTCAGTAACTGAATAGGACTTTTCACATTCTGTTAAGACCCTACTCGCAAAACTAATCACTCTGATCTGCTCTGTTTCGTCTACTAATTCAATCTGAAACAAACAAGATCCAATTCCAACAAACGAAGCGTCTGAGGTGATACAAAATTCTTTGTCCATTTGTGGATGACAGAGAATGTTATTGTTTACAAGACCATCTTTAATTGCCTGAAAAGCTTTCTGACACTCTGGTGTCCAAATCCAATGCGTACTTTTCTTCAGAAGATTGTGCAAAGCGGGATTGTTCATTACTTGACCAGACAGAAATCGTCGAAAGAAAGACGCAAGACCGAGAAATCCTCTTAGTTGCCTCTTAGTTACCGGCGTAGGGAAATTCTTAATCGCAGACAACTTTTCCGGGTCGGGTTTAATCCCTTCAGGTGTAATCACATGACCTAAAAACTTTACCTCACGTTTTCCAAATTTTGACTTTTTCAGATTCGCTGTAACACCATGTTCTTGAAATCTCTGAAACACCTTTCGTAGAATAGCTAAATGATCTTCCCAGTTCTTAGTGGCTATCAACACGTCATCTACATAAACAGTTACCTCATCCAGAAGTTCAGGTCCTAACACAAAATCGAGAGCAGAAATAAATATTCCCGAGCTTACATTTAAACCAAAAGGCATGACCTTAAACTGATATGAGCGGCCGGCAAATATAAAAGCAGTATATTTTCTGGATTCCTTGGCCAATTTCACCTGCCAATAGCTACTTCTTAAATCGAGTGTACTCAAAAATCTAATGCCATGAAATTTTTGCAAGTGCTCCTCAAGTGCTTCAGGCCGAGTCCTTATCGGTACAATTATTTTGTTTATTGATCTGGCGTCCAGTACTAGTCTGACACTACCGTCCTGTTTAAGTACGGACAACAAGGGACTTGAGTACGGCGAAATCGATAACTCGATAACATCCCAACACAGCATTTTCCTAATCTCCTGCTTTACAGCTTCTCGTCGGGCGTAGGGTACTGAATAGCTTGCTTTGCAGAACGTTGAGTGGGGAAGCATTTCCATTTTATACTCGAACCCTTTTATTACTCCTGGTTTCTTTGAAAAGATTTTCTTGTAACTTACTAATAAATGGAACAACTCATATTTCTGCTCCCCCCTGAGTTCAGTCGATTCCTTGGCTTTAGCATCGATCTCGTCTGTGTCAGGAAGTAAGTCTTCATATTCATTGTCATTTATGTCATCCCATTTACTCAGGTCATTTGTCTGATCAAAGCACGGTTTGGCGGTCCTCTGTCGTCTCCAAACCTGATGCAATGTCAACACTGCCTTCACTTTACTCCTTAACAAGTTAACAACAACTTGTTGTTGATTTACGATAAAGGTACACATTCCAGATTCAATATCTATCACTGCTTTTGTTTGTCGAAGAAACTCCATCCCCAAGAGACATGGAACTGACAAGTTCTTTACTATTAGAAAGTGGCAAAAAACCAAAACAGATTCTATCTGCAGTTGAAGCTGCGTCTGTAAACTAACTCTCTGTTTCAATGGACCAATCGCTCCCGATATGGAGCAGCCCTGAATCGGCATTGATAAAACTTTTGAAACAGAAGACACCTGTCTGAAGAGACATGATGACATCACATTGATGTTTGCTCCTGTATCAACAACGGCTGTGAAAGGAATGTTGGCAATAGAAATCTTAATCGCAGCCTGGACCTGTTCATCATAAATGTTGTTAATGTCTTGAGCTTCTTTGTTACGTGCAAGGTCATCTCGTAAGTCGGTCTCATGGTCGTACCGTATCGCATTAACATACTCAGAATCAGTGTATTCGTTAGTACCCCCACTGGAACCGGCAGCGACCTCTAGGAGGCTGAAAGGTGCTGCCTCTAATTTTCCGCAGGATGTTTAACCTGTTTGTCATTCATGGCCTTAAGTGTTTGTTCCGTTTCATATTGGTGCTGGTTATGTGGTACAAATGCCGGTGTAGAGGGGTAAAATCCACTGGGTGCATTCACTTGTGAATAAAATACTTGAGACGGCTGCTGTCGCCCGATCTTTTGGTTGCCGGCAGAACCATTTCCTTGTGAAGGAAAGTTCGCATTTGGTACCGTTTGAAAATTGTTCCGCGGTCCTCTATTCTGTGAAAAGTTGTTCTGATGTGCTGGGTGGCCTCCGCCTTGCCCATGCCACTTGCTATTTTTCGACCTATAACTTTGATTGTACACTGGCCCATTTGAAAAATTACCAATCGTTTGTGGAGAATTTCCATACTGCTCAGGCGCAGAATTAAAGGGTGGGTTTCCGTACTGATGTTGTACCTGGTGGTTGTAAATTGGGTGGTATCTCTGCTGATTACTGTAATTGGTTTTCTGCTTCCATTTAAAGTTATTGCCATTTGCGTTTTCATAACGGCTGGCAGGTTGGCAACAGCGGTCGCAGTAGCTCGCTCTCTCCTTCGGCGCATTGTTGTCCGCGTGCGATGCATTCTGCTGGCTGCCAGGGAAGAATTTGTCGCTGCCAACCTTGGAGCGCACATCCTCGCTAATTAAATCTAAGGAATCCAGCACAGAAAGGAATGCATCCGTGTCTTCTTCGGACACATTTACTAGTTTCTCTCTAATAGACACAGGGAGTTTGCTTTTGAGAATCATAATTACGTCCTTGGAAGAAATCGGAGAATCCCAGAATTTAATTTTTGCTAGATACTTCTCGAAGTATCGCCGGAGACTTCCACGCTTCTCATTGAAAATTTCCGCACCATAGACCTCCTTCCTTAATCTTTGCTGTACCCCATTACTCCAAAATTTTGCCAAGAACATTTTCTCAAACTCTTCATAATTCCTACACGTGTCTACCATTTCCGTTCCCCATAATGCTGCATCACCAGAAATAAAGCCAGTGACGAACTGAATACGCTGTCTGTCTGTCCAGCTCCTGGGAAATATGCCGGAAAAATTCTTTAGGAACACGATGGGGTGTATTTCTCGCTTCTGCGGATGAAAAACAGGAAAAGTGCGATGCTTAATCACACTTTCCTCTTGCATTAAACTCACGATTGTGGGCGGATCATTTATTTTCCCTACTCGGGACTCAACATGACTGTCGTTTTGCATGTAATCAGGCGGTGAACGATAAGGAGTTGACTGACATTCGTCACCGTCTAAAGAGTTGTTCCCTATAGTTTGCGTATGCGTGTGCGGATTTTCTACCCAGTTTCTCAGCATTCTGACTTCGTCCACTACTTGCTGCTTCCACTCGGGAAGATCCCGTGTAAGTGTCCTCCGAATCTGTCCCAATTCAGAAACCACTGTGTCTCCAGACTTACCAGGAGCAGCTAAGATTTCATAAGTTACATCCTTGACAGTCTCCCTAAGCTCCTCCCTGACCTTCTTTTCGATAAAAATATCTTTACCCTTTATCCATTCACCGTAGTGTTCCGACAATGCCTCCGCGTGTGCTTTCACGGTGCTCTTAACCTGTTCTTCAATATTGATTGAGTCTATCTGCCTCGACAGACCCTCCACTACACCTTCAATGTCAGATACTGCATTTCTAACTGAGTTTATTTCTTTGGTAGCTGCCTGAATTTTTGTGTTTAATGTTCCAGATACTTCAGCTATTTCACTTTTCACCTGTTTCTGCATTTTCTGAATTTGATCACTGATCTTAGTTTGCACCTCACCCAAATGGGTATTTAATTCAGCCGTAATTTCTTTATGCAGATCTGTTTTGATTGTGCCTAGCTGTGTTTTTAATGATTCGCTTACAGCATCTAATCGGACGTTAACAGCCTCAATTTGTGTTTTTACTGATTCGCTTACAGCATCGAATCGGGCGTTAACAGTCTCATTTTGTGTTTTTACTGATTCGCTTACAGCATCTAATCGGGCGTTAACAGTCTCATTTTGTGTTTTTACTGATTCGCTTACAGCATCTAATCGGGCGTTAACAGTCTCATTTTGTGTTTTTACTGATTCGCTTACAGCATCTAATCGGGCGTTAACAGTCTCATTTTGTGTTTTTATAGTCTCATTTACTGCGTCAAACTGTTGTTTCAGCATTTCCATTAACGCACCGAGGTCATTTGTAGCTGCAGCGGGAAGAATTTGGACTTTAGGGTCACTTTCCCCTGTTACAGACATGGTTAGTTCAGTTTCCACACGGGAACCTACCGTTCGCGATCGTAAAGGGTATGGAATACTATTAACGTCTTCACTCCCGTCTCCTGTTGTCACCTGTCTCTGTTTACTATCTGCCATTTTCGTCAGTTAACCACGTGCTACGCAAGGCTTTCGTCGTTTGTCACTGACGTGGTGAGTCCGCTAAGATCACCGCTCTCGCGTGAGCAACAAATGAAATTCTATCTGGCGAGAAGACAAGATGGAACCTAAACGTTTCAGACAAATGAATGAAGATGCTCTTCACTGCAAATTGCACACACTATCCACCATGTTGAAAATGTAATACAGCTATACTAACAATGGGGAGAAATAATTTCTATTATCAGACTACGAATAATTTTACTTTGAAAGATAAAATAAAGCAGATTTTCTATAGCGGGAAGGAGATAGAAAGGATGTGGATCGACTTGGAAAAGCAACGTTGCTACTGAAGCACTACACTGCGTATGCAAAATTCTGACTTACTTTTTGATGGCTTGGTTACCGCTATGTTGTCTCAGCAAATTCGCGTCTCTTTTCTTTTCCTTTCTCTCGATAATTAAACTGCGTTATCGACCAGCGTATTTTCTGTCATTCTCACAGAGAGATGATGTGTACATGAAACGACAGAACATATATTAACACAAGCACATAGAAATTTTCCAAGAATTTGAACTAATTTTTGGTCGAGTCCCTGTTCGGGCGCCAAGTGTGATGTTACAAAATAAAAGTGATGTTGTTATTCAATGGAAAGTTGGAAATTGAGATTTAGCTTACTGTTTTATCAACCACAATTGGCGTAAGAATCGTGGATTGACCATTGTCATAAAATATTGCATTATGAGATGTGAATAGTTTTTACTTGCAGTTTCGCGTGGCTTGAGGCAGTCACAACTAGCGTGCTATTGATTAAGAAATCGCATTATCGTCTTTCTAATGACTTCATGATCGTAGATACGATCATAGCCGGTTGTGAAGTTATTGTTATGACAAAACAATTTCCTAAGGGACCAGAAAGTTCTTAAGGGCGCAAAAACAACTGTAACATCACACAAAAGGGAAATTCGATATTAAAGCTGATGCAAGAAGACGATAAAACAGTTTTCTTTTTATCAATGTAACACGCACATTAGACTGCTGATCTTGGTGTCTGTAATATTAGCAAAATGCATAATTAAAATGAAAATAATACTGAGGAGATAATAGGAATGAGCACTGCTAAATGATTCAGTATTCCCAGAACAAATATTTATTATAACTAAAACATATATCGTACCTTAAGCTTAATACAACAATGACGGTAGATTTTTATGTCCGTATCATGTCCATTTAGCGCTCTTTTATATAGCCATTGTCTTCTTTGAGTCGCTCGTGCATCGTCACGGTAAGTTATAACAGTTCTTTACACTTCACTCAACTCAGACATACACGTTTTTATACATTTAGTAAAAATTAGATCAGACTGCCACAAATCTGCGTCCGTCTTACTTCAGAAAAACAGTACAAGTCTTCTTAGCGCTCAAGGCTTCATTTGTTCTCCAGCGAACAAAATAGTGAAGGATCGTATATCTATCCGTATTTTTCTGTTTTTATTGCCGCCCCAAGACGACAAATTACATCATTAGAAAATTCCACCGTCGCTTTGCGACGCCTCATTATACATTAATCATTATTTACAAACAAGTATTTGCCTTCTGGCTGAAAGTATTAACTACTCGTATTTGCTGTTTTAATGAAGTCAAAAATAGCGAATGTCTCACCATCATCTATTGTCCCTGTTAACGAACTACGAGAGATGTTAAATATTGCTTCTTCACAAGTAACTTACTTGAAATGCTGTGAGGTAAAGCTTTGTGTTGGACACGGATTCGAACCCAGAACCTAATCGGATTGCTATCGAAGCACAGTCAAATGTGACATATCGGATTTTCGCGGCAGTAGCCTGATGTTTTAACTGAAATGACGAGACGAAACATTAATTTTTTCCTTCCCAGGACTCCTACCCGGCACCTATCGCTGTTATATTCTAGAGAAAACGAACGTTAAATATGGGTTTGTTGCGCCAGCAGTGATATGTGAGCATGTTTGAACTAGAAATAATATGACGAAGAGTTCAGCGCTCACTGGGAATAGAGCCCCACATATATCGTTGTTGACTACACACAAAGAGACGTCAGCTACCGAATTTTTCTCCACCAGCTGCTCAGAATAACATCTTGAACTTACAGTCATCTCGCAAATAGTTCTGTGTCTCACTGGGAGTTAAAAACGTCAGATATCGTTAGTGTTGACAACTAATGAAAATACATTAAAAATCAAAATTCTTATCCACCAGCAGATAGGTGTTCTCAAGCTAGAGCTTGATAATACATAATTAAATCTTTAGTGCCGGGCCAGGATTCGATCCCATTCACGCGTAATATGTGGAGATGTTAAGGAATCTGCAGTTTTGAACAAACAACAAATTGTAGCCGAGCTGTATTGTCACGAAGGGATCAAATTCCGCGTTAAGGGCGGTCTGAGTTGCATTCCCAGTTCAGAACCAATCTTATCGACATACAGAAGCTCAGATAAAAGATGGAATAAGTGTCCTGTGACCATACATAGCGTTTGTTTCGTCACTTGAAATAAGTAACTAGTATAAGAAAGGTTACTGGTGATAGAGTTTCTACATGTCGCCACTCCAGACTTTATTGTGGTTCAACCTACCGTCTACTTGGTAGAGAAGGAAAATCATCTTTAATGTGAATTTTCAGACCACACTGCCATTACATCTTCTTCACTTGGTGTAGCCAGGAGAGAATGGACTCTGTCTCTCCCTATCTAAAATCATTGACAGAAGTGGGAATCCAACCCAGACCATAGGTATAACAACCTACCATCCGTCCAACAGACCACGAAATCCTCTTCTCTCATTTTTCTATTGTAACGCCGTTGCGCCACAATGGATGAGAATTCTGACACACAGGCATCCTGTAGTAATTTGCACCATGTTCAGTAAATTCATTTACTTGGTTGACCGAATCACCATGAACTAGCTGCCTCGACTACCCAGTGCATACATTCCACTCTATATTTTGTAATCACCGAAATAAAATCACGTAACTGCCACCTACACAGAACTGCCAACAGTGTAGGATGCAGAAGTTTAAATAGGAAGTGTTCCTTTCCACTTGAGCTATTCTATTGCGCTATCTGTTTGTCGAAAACGTCGTTCAATAAAAAAAAAAAAAAAAGCTGTAACTGTTTGTCTCTCAGAAGTCAAGACCTGGCCATATGCATAATCTCACAGTGCTGTGGAATCAAAAAGTTCTGTCGAGCTCTGGAGCTGTTGTAGCTACGTGTCAGCTAGTAGCGTAGATAAGATGTCGCGAGTTAGAATACATTCAGTGCTACATTTTTTAAAACGCAATTCTGCTGTCTGCTGAAGTTGTCAATCTAATGGAACTTTGAACATATTTCCCTTCACTTCTCAACCCAAAGTAGTCGCATGTGGAAAAAGGGCTAACTACTGTGACATTTTGTTCTGTTCAGGTTTAATAGACAGCAGGCAGCAGATGCATCTCGAAGATGTGTAGGGAGAGCGCATCGTGCCATAATATGTCAGAAAAGTATTTTCTACATTAGCTGTCGTGTGGTAGTGAGATTTTATTCTTCTTCAAACTTTGTTTGACAGCTTTAACTCAGAACAAGTTTTCTACATGCATGTAATCAATAAACTGCACGTGCATTGTCATACTGTCACAGATAACATCAGAGAATTCGCATATATCGTTGATGATTAATTTCTCTCTCATGTTTACTATTGTTTTAACAACACTAAAGGAAACCTTACGAAAATTGTGCACTGTATTATAAGAAATGAAATAAAACTAACCACGATAACCTTACGACGAAAGTATGTTTTAATAAAACCGAGTATCTGTACACAAATGTGCCTCTATCTACACGAATTAGTAAAATACTACTCACTTAGATTTTGATTGGGTCTGTGTTTCATTGGTATGCTGTGTCGTACTCAAGAGGTATGCAAATGTGGCATTTCATAAATATAGTTACGTATTCCTAGAAACCCAAAATTCGCTTGTCAGCAGCGGAAAGAGGCGTTACCTGTTGTGCAGCATTGTAAGTTTTTCAACATTGCACTATGAGCCGAAAGTATTTTCTTGCGATTTCCTTATTGATGTTTGATCCGACTCCTTGTAGCTCTTTCACAGAAGGGATAAAAACGTTGCAGTCAGAGAGACTGGAACTGCAAACCATAACAGACGCTTTTCCACAGGTCAGCACGTTACCACAGAGCTGGCGAAGAGGTATGGGTCTGAGCGTCCTCTTACGACGGCAATAGTGCCTAGAACTCGGAAACCGCTATTTAAAGGTCGAGATTAGTTGAGATTTCCACCTGCAACGACTTTCCTGGGCTGTAAACCGTAAATTTACAATCTTTTGTTACCCTTCAAGCGATAATAACTAAGATCATTCAATGGAAATGACAGGTAAAATCAAGTGAACTTTGAGGCTTAATTCCGTGCACACCAGGAAGTAACTCCTCGATCAAAGAGTTGCCAAACATACGTTGCCTTATCTCAGTTACAGTACCAGCAGGAAGAAGACGAACCGATGTGATCCTACAGCGGGCTGGGAAGTGACCATAGCTGGTGTCTCCAAGTCGCGGCTGCTACGGCCTGGAATACATAATGCGTCTGACTCGCTTACTGTAACTAGGTTTAGGGACTGGAGCGTAGTTACTAATAATACTCAGAATTGACTGCAAACTAAGCATCATAAATCAGTAACTCTCATTGTTGTTTTTATATTTCTTTAGTAAGTGTACTCAAAACTAAGAAACTCATTCACAGGCGTTTTCGTGCCTCGCCAATAGTCCAGCACAACAAACAATTAAAAATAAAAAAGAATGTTTATATATATATGTGTGTGTGTGTGTGTGTGTGTGTGAGTGAGAGAGAGAGAGAGAGAGAGAGAGAGAGTGTAAAAAATTGTTGTAAAGAAATTGAATCATGGTATTTAAAGAAATCTTTCATTGTAATGACACGTTCCACATCATTACGAAATGTCGTATTCATGATCTATGGAACAAGAAGTAATCTAATGTAATGTAATCTAATCTAATCACATCATATTGATGACCAGCCGTAAAGAGTCATGAATTACCGAAATTTTTGCCAATACCAGTAACCAAACCTAAACTTGAAAATAAAAGACGACAAGTTTTGTAATAAACCGTAACTCCTATCAAGACCCTTTCGTCCCTGTTATCTAACCACGAAAGATGTCTGATATACCTCCATTCTGAAGTAACAAAGTGTGCATGCATTTAAAGATGAAGTGCATGATGTGAAGTTCTGTGACGGAGATACAAACCCAACATGAAATCGGATTGTTAACTAAGAAAAATCAAATGTTACGTATCGGTTTTTCTTACGAGCCGCTAGGCGTCTGAATCTAAAATAAGGATACAAACTTTTGTGCCTAAGAGACAATCGAACTGCACACCTACCGTGCATCCACGAATGTAGCTTAAGTATCGGTTTCTTACTCACGAACAGTAAGATGTGTGCGTGTTTGACCAGAAATAACGACACCTGTTGCGATTGTTGGCAACACGTGAACAGACATTAAAAATGCTCGTTAATTTTCACTAGCAGGTGGGTGTGCACTTGATAGAGCTGGAAATGAAATTATGAATATTTTTGTACTGGATCAGGATTCGGACCCACATATTTACCTTTGGAGGAGACCTAGAGAAGACTGCAGTCTTGGGAAAAGGAACGAAATGATTGAACTATACTGTTCAGAGAGATTCAGATCCTCGAAAGAGGAGATACGAATGCGAATCACAGTCCAGCACCAAATTTTTCACCGTCTCTAGTTCAATCAAGTACAAGTAAACTAAGAGCCCTGTCCCTTTAATTGGCTATCGGTTCATCAAATAAAATAAAATTTGCTAATGTAAGTAAGCTTACTGGCGACTGTATTTCTGTTTACAATGACTTCCGCTATGTCATTTCCCAACGTAAACTGGCTCTGCCCAGTTGGTTCACACTTCATAGTGGATTTTCTCGAACTAAGAAATTTGCTGAATTTGTGAAAAATCAAAATGGCTTCACATCCAGCCTATGATGCCTAGAAGAGTCTTTACATCCTGCTGACATGAGAATAGCATAATCTCTGCGTCAGAAGCTTGCTTCTACTTAACCATTTAATAGACTCGCATTTTTTCCACAGTGATTAATTTTGTAAGTTAAGCACATCATCCGTCACAGCACACTCCAGGGGCTGGGAAATGTGGCCACAATGGTCTGGTGGAACGAACTATCACAGGTGCAATGCGTGGATTCAGGCATTTGCTTTTAAGAGGCACACACAGATTTTTTTTACCTCTGGTAACCTCAAGAGAAAGACGTTATAATCCAGAATCAGCATTAAGCATCACGTTCCTTCATTACCAACTGGGCAGAGCCAGTTTACGTTGGGAAATGACATAGCGGAAGTCATTGTAAACAGAAATACAGTCGCCAGTAAGCTTACTTACATTAGCAAATTTTATTTTATTTGATGAACCGATAGCCATTTAAAGGGACAGGGCTCTTAGTTTACTTGTACTTGATTGAACTAGAGACGGTGAAAAATTTGGTGCTGGACTGTGATTCGCATTCGTATCTCCTCTTTCGAGGATCTGAATCTCTCTGAACAGTATAGTTCAATCATTTCGTTCCTTTTCCCAAGACTGCAGTCTTCTCTAGGTCTCCTCCAAAGGTAAATATGTGGGTCCGAATCCTGATCCAGTACAAAAATATTCATAATTTCATTTCCAGCTCTATCAAGTGCACACCCACCTGCTAGTGAAAATTAACGAGCATTTTTAATGTCTGTTCACGTGTTGCCAACAATCGCAACAGGTGTCGTTATTTCTGGTCAAACACGCACACATCTTACTGTTCGTGAGTAAGAAACCGATACTTAAGCTACATTCGTGGATGCACGGTAGGTGTGCAGTTCGATTGTCTCGTAGGCACAAAAGTTTGTATCCTTATTTTAGATTCAGACACCTAGCGGCTCGTAAGAAAAACCGATACGTAACATTTGATTTTTCTTAGTTAACAATCCGATTTCATGTTGGGTTTGTATCTCCGTCACAGAACTTCACATCATGCACTTCATCTTTAAATGCATGCACACTTTGTTACTTCAGAATGGAGGTATATCAGACATCTTTCGTGGTTAGATAACAGGGACGAAAGGGTCTTGATAGGAGTTACGGTTTATTACAAAACTTGTCGTCTTTTATTTTCAAGTTTAGGTTTGGTTACTGGTATTGGCAAAAATTTCGGTAATTCATGACTCTTTACGGCTGGTCATCAATATGATGTGATTAGATTAGATTACATTACATTAGATTACTTCTTGTTCCATAGATCATGAATACGACATTTCGTAATGATGTGGAACGTGTCATTACAATGAAAGATTTCTTTAAATACCATGATTCAATTTCTTTACAACAATTTTTTACACACTCTCTCTCTCTCTCTCTCTCTCTCTCACTCACACACACACACACACACACACACACACACACACACACACACACACACACACACATATATATATATATATATATATATATATATATATATAAACATTCTTTTTTATTTTTAATTGTTTGTTGTGCTGGACTATTGGCGAGGCACGAAAACGCCTGTGAATGAGTTTCTTAGTTTTGAGTACACTTACTAAAGAAATATAAAAACAACAATGAGAGTTACTGATTTATGATGCTTAGTTTGCAGTCAATTCTGAGTATTATTAGTAACTACGCTCCAGTCCCTAAACCTAGTTACAGTAAGCGAGTCAGACGCATTATGTATTCCAGGCCGTAGCAGCCGCGACTTGGAGACACCAGCTATGGTCACTTCCCAGCCCGCTGTAGGATCACATCGGTTCGTCTTCTTCCTGCTGATACTGTAACTGAGATAAGGCAACGTATGTTTGGCAACTCTTTGATCGAGGAGTTACTTCCTGGTGTGCACGGAATTAAGCCTCAAAGTTCACTTGATTTTACCTGTCATTTCCATTGAATGATCTTAGTTATTATCGCTTGAAGGGTAACAAAAGATTGTAAATTTACGGTTTTCAGCCCAGGAAAGTCGTTGCAGGTGGAAATCTCAACTAATCTCGACCTTTAAATAGCGGTTTCCGAGTTCTAGGCACTATTGCCGTCGTAAGAGGACGCTCAGACCCATACCTCTTCGCCAGCTCTGTGGTAACGTGCTGACCTGTGGAAAAGCGTCTGTTATGGTTTGCAGTTCCAGTCTCTCTGACTGCAACGTTTTTATCCCTTCTGTGAAAGAGCTACAAGGAGTCGGATCAAACATCAATAAGGAAATCGCAAGAAAATACTTTCGGCTCATAGTGCAATGTTGAAAAACTTACAATGCTGCACAACAGGTAACGCCTCTTTCCGCTGCTGACAAGCGAATTTTGGGTTTCTAGGAATACGTAACTATATTTATGAAATGCCACATTTGCATACCTCTTGAGTACGACACAGCATACCAATGAAACACAGACCCAATCAAAATCTAAGTGAGTAGTATTTTACTAATTCGTGTAGATAGAGGCACATTTGTGTACAGATACTCGGTTTTATTAAAACATACTTTCGTCGTAAGGTTATCGTGGTTAGTTTTATTTCATTTCTTATAATACAGTGCACAATTTTCGTAAGGTTTCCTTTAGTGTTGTTAAAACAATAGTAAACATGAGAGAGAAATTAATCATCAACGATATATGCGAATTCTCTGATGTTATCTGTGACAGTATGACAATGCACGTGCAGTTTATTGATTACATGCATGTAGAAAACTTGTTCTGAGTTAAAGCTGTCAAACAAAGTTTGAAGAAGAATAAAATCTCACTACCACACGACAGCTAATGTAGAAAATACTTTTCTGACATATTATGGCACGATGCGCTCTCCCTACACATCTTCGAGATGCATCTGCTGCCTGCTGTCTATTAAACCTGAACAGAACAAAATGTCACAGTAGTTAGCCCTTTTTCCACATGCGACTACTTTGGGTTGAGAAGTGAAGGGAAATATGTTCAAAGTTCCATTAGATTGACAACTTCAGCAGACAGCAGAATTGCGTTTTAAAAAATGTAGCACTGAATGTATTCTAACTCGCGACATCTTATCTACGCTACTAGCTGACACGTAGCTACAACAGCTCCAGAGCTCGACAGAACTTTTTGATTCCACAGCACTGTGAGATTATGCATATGGCCAGGTCTTGACTTCTGAGAGACAAACAGTTACAGCTTTTCTTTTTTTTTTATTGAACGACGTTTTCGACAAACAGATAGCGCAATAGAATAGCTCAAGTGGAAAGGAACACTTCCTATTTAAACTTCTGCATCCTACACTGTTGGCAGTTCTGTGTAGGTGGCAGTTACGTGATTTTATTTCGGTGATTACAAAATATAGAGTGGAATGTATGCACTGGGTAGTCGAGGCAGCTAGTTCATGGTGATTCGGTCAACCAAGTAAATGAATTTACTGAACATGGTGCAAATTACTACAGGACGCCTGTGTGTCAGAATTCTCATCCATTGTGGCGCAACGGCGTTACAATAGAAAAATGAGAGAAGAGGATTTCGTGGTCTGTTGGACGGATGGTAGGTTGTTATACCTATGGTCTGGGTTGGATTCCCACTTCTGTCAATGATTTTAGATAGGGAGAGACAGAGTCCATTCTCTCCTGGCTACACCAAGTGAAGAAGATGTAATGGCAGTGTGGTCTGAAAATTCACATTAAAGATGATTTTCCTTCTCTACCAAGTAGACGGTAGGTTGAACCACAATAAAGTCTGGAGTGGCGACATGTAGAAACTCTATCACCAGTAACCTTTCTTATACTAGTTACTTATTTCAAGTGACGAAACAAACGCTATGTATGGTCACAGGACACTTATTCCATCTTTTATCTGAGCTTCTGTATGTCGATAAGATTGGTTCTGAACTGGGAATGCAACTCAGACCGCCCTTAACGCGGAATTTGATCCCTTCGTGACAATACAGCTCGGCTACAATTTGTTGTTTGTTCAAAACTGCAGATTCCTTAACATCTCCACATATTACGCGTGAATGGGATCGAATCCTGGCCCGGCACTAAAGATTTAATTATGTATTATCAAGCTCTAGCTTGAGAACACCTATCTGCTGGTGGATAAGAATTTTGATTTTTAATGTATTTTCATTAGTTGTCAACACTAACGATATCTGACGTTTTTAACTCCCAGTGAGACACAGAACTATTTGCGAGATGACTGTAAGTTCAAGATGTTATTCTGAGCAGCTGGTGGAGAAAAATTCGGTAGCTGACGTCTCTTTGTGTGTAGTCAACAACGATATATGTGGGGCTCTATTCCCAGTGAGCGCTGAACTCTTCGTCATATTATTTCTAGTTCAAACATGCTCACATATCACTGCTGGCGCAACAAACCCATATTTAACGTTTTCTCTAGAATATAACAGCGATAGGTGCCGGGTAGGAGTCCTGGGAAGGAAAAAATTAATGTTTCGTCTCGTCATTTCAGTTAAAACATCAGGCTACTGCCGCGAAAATCCGATATGTCACATTTGACTGTGCTTCGATAGCAATCCGATTAGGTTCTGGGTTCGAATCCGTGTCCAACACAAAGCTTTACCTCACAGCATTTCAAGTAAGTTACTTGTGAAGAAGCAATATTTAACATCTCTCGTAGTTCGTTAACAGGGACAATAGATGATGGGTAGGAATTCGCATCTGTTAAACATGTTTGCGTTATGCAATTTAAAGTTGATATTTGCTAACTGATACTGTCTAAAATCGAGGTATATCACTCTCTGTATGCTTAATCATAATTGACTGTTAGTTTCCGTCAGTAACGAAATCTTTGCTTAGTCTGCATGAGCTGGGTTTGAATCCATATGCGGAACAAGACGGTTCGTCGTGTCATTTGAAGTTCATACATATTCTCAACTAGCTGCTCGTGAATAACTTAAATTTTTAATGTCATTTTGTGTTAAATAATAAGTACGGTATGTTACTTTGAAGAGGAAATCATGAATACGACGAACTTACTACGTGCATTACCAATCTGACGTAATAATGAGAGTGGTAACATTTCAGGTATGTCATTTATTGTAATAAATGTGAGCTTACAAGCCTTAAGGACAGTCTTATCTGTGATAAGGTGTTCCCTGATATTTGTAGTATCGTGGTATTACTTTACATCTTGAGTTATTGCGGTACAGAGCAGTGTTTTCTAGTGGTGACTTGTTGGAACCATTTTCAATAGTCAAACGACTGTACCAAGGAGCGATTAGAGGACCTGCTGGACAGCTTTTCTTGAATAGGACAATATTCCTGTCCAAAAATTTTTAGATTAGTTACAATAAGCTTACGCTGCAAGAGAACTCTCTTGTATTTTTCAATATGTGGTCTGTTGTCGGTTTGAAGGCCTTACATTGCATCGGTAACTTAGTGCAACTCCACCGAGGGCTGTCTGGAGTAGGGTGGAGATAGCAATGTGAAAGTTGCGAGCTGTCGAAGACGATCTTCATATTCCTAATGCGATTAGGACATCGTATACTCTTGACGACGTTTAGCACCTGTGCGGTCAGTCAACCAATTTCAGAATTCATGTTGAGTAATCCTGCTAAATTCCCATAATATTGTCTTTTTATATTGATGAGTAATATGGATAGTCGTCACGTTCATGTGCCGTCTACAACGCAAATTTAATGTTACTATCCTAGGAACTAACCTGCAATACGTTTTGTATTTCATAATCGGAACTATCTGCATTAACCGTCATCAGAGCAATGTCAGGGAACAGAATGCATCAGTGCCTTGGTATCTACTTGGGGACCTGCTTGAGTCGTGTTCTAAGGAAAGGGTAGTCGCTGGTTCACATTATATTACACTAGCGAGAAGTACCGACTTTTCCTTTTCTTTGGAAACATCCCGAACTAAATTCAGTAACTAAATGCTAAGAATATATTTGCATTGTGCCAACTCAAAGATCAATAGATATGGATATAGATATAGATTTTTATATTTAAAGCCATTCTCGTTCTGCGTTGGAATAAACATCATTCATTATTTGATTGTTCTTGTTACGATTGTTATTGTCATTCTCTCACTCGCAAGGGTTTTCACATTTCTATTTGATATCGATGCACATGAAGAGTGGCTATGAAAGAAGGGAATACTGAATGTTACGTCATGCAGAATACACTCATTTACTGCTGCTCCTCGTGATCAACGCTGCAGGAGAAGTGAGATACATAAAGTTGACAGTGTGAGGACAGACATGCTGGCACAACTCTGCAACTACACAGTGTTACCAGATAAAATGGTGCTGCGGAATCGAAAGTGTAGTACGGACTTTGCCACAGTAGCAGACAGCTGATAATTTCGGACCATGACCGTGGATTACACTTCGGTCAGTGCTGGTTAGAGTGTTGCAACTGTAAATGGAACGCTTTGTTTGACAGTCTTGTGCTGATGCTGTCTGAATAAATTATGCCATTGGATAAAAAGCGGTTTAGTTTTGAGACCTAACCCACAAGGGGAGAAGGCACAGTGGTCTGCTTCAGGAATTCCAAGCAATAAAACACAAAAAGCAACCCAGGAAGGGTTCGAACAGCTACTTTCATGCAGAGACATGCATTTGGAATCTGTTCATCGCTACGGGGTCAAACAAGAGGGTAACATTACTGAAACAATGATCAGGCTACTTAGTATATAAGAGAGCATACAGATTTCAAGGAGGAAACGTATGAAGACGAAGACTTCCTCGTTATCAATATGTGCGGCATATCTTTCGTGTTAACGAAAGTAATATCCCGCTTTAACTCTTCTTACGTCTCAAATGAAATGAATGCCATGAGGAATCGAATATTTGTTGACTGCGTCTCTCCTTGCTTCCATCTGTACCAACATATTTCTTCATTCTCATGGTAATCATGACATTCTTTTTGTATGCTGCAAATGATTGCACGTGGACAAATTCGACATCGAGGTGCAAAGCGTTTGGTATCTTACATTATATTCAATTCGAATTAGCTTCAGATGTATTTTTACTTCGTTTGTATTTTTAGATGATTATGAACGTTACGGAAAATTATATCACATGCTTTATGTTGAATGAGAAACATTGAATGACCCGTTTTGCTTTCCCTACGTTGAAATGATATAATGTCGGCGTCAACAGCCTTCCTCCACGCCGGAAGCTGAAACTTGTATCATTCTGGATTAATGATAATTAAATGCCTCAGATGTATACATAGCCCACAAGGCGACGTCAGAAACCATCAGGGGAGAACGCCGCATAAAAACCAAACGTGCGCGCGCGTCTCCACTCTGAAGGACCGTATCGGAGAATCACGGCAAGCATTTCGCTGAAGAGCTGCCTCGTAAGTGAACCGAGAAATGGCAGCGTCGTAGCAAGTATTTGTCAACACTCTGATAGTGCATTTACTTCCGGGTGTAGGCCGGCGTTACCTCGCTAAATTCACTTGACATTCGTTTTCCACATCGAAGACTCGTACGATAGAATCCACTATAAGATGAGACACTTAGAAAGTATAATTAATTTCTGGACTCCAAGAACGGCGTTCTTCACATAAGTAACACCTGTTTGTAACACCTGTTTGTTTGTTTTAAGGTTGCGTTTTGAGGCTCAGGCAACATCGCGGTGACTATAGTCCGTCTGTGGTCGCCAGTGTGTCGTTAGCTCAGAGGTTATTCGTCATATTGTGGCTTTTCTAACGCGGGACATTCTGAATCGGAATACTCCCCTTTCATTATTAGTTCCGGGACGTGACTATTTTCCTCGGACAAAGACCAGTGCTGTGAACTGGATTCGTGGACATGCCATTCACTACCTAGTTGGACAAACTGTAGACTCTGTACTCGATTTTTGGACATACCTCAATGACCGTCATTATGTCGTTGTCCGCCACCCAAAGTACAGACAATTTTTCTCGAACTTCCTTGGGAGTGCTTTCCACGACCCGCCTCGCAGCTGGAATGTGTTAAGCCAAGAGTGAAGAAGGTTTCCAGTTTGAACCAATGAACATTTCTGAACTACTGAACGGAACACACCAATTTCGAGAAGACGTGACTCAACATATTACCAGCGGGGCGCAGAAGGCGTCTGATCAATTACTCAACAAAAATAAACAAAACAAAAATCAAAATAAAAATAAAATTCAGAAAAAGGAAGATTTTTGTTTTGTTTGTAATGATAGCCCTAACCTTGAATTCCCATATTTCCCCTGGTATATAGGCAGCTCTTGGGGTAGGTTTAGTCAGGAGCCAACGCCTGAAGTGGACCAGATTTTTTTTTTTTTTTTTTTTTTGTAGGATGAAAAGTGGCGGTGGCACTTAGTTTCTTTTTTTATTGCCATTTTCCTAAGGGGCTTTAAAATAAGAGAGAAAAACGGGGTAATCGTCAAAAAAAGTAAAAGAAAAAAAGCAAAATTAAAAAAAAAGAGGTTCCCTTGTGCGTTGCGGTGGTCGTACTGTATGACATAGCAGTTCCAATCTCGGTGGAAGCCGATGACTACAACCTTTTATTTTCCATTTTAATTAATGGAGTTGCAAACGGCTAGTAAAAATTCTTTATACGAAATCTGAAGAATGCCTTTAAACATCAATCTTCGTCCGATTCGACTTAGTAAATTAAATTAACATAATGGATGTCTGCTTTGCAAATGCCAAGGTGCTTCACTGTAAAATAGATCCTGAAAAGATTCAAAGCGACTGTCAACGATATAAATTTGAGTTTTGTTCGTCGTATAGGTCTAACATGTCAGAAGGTTGTTTATGAAGTGCACATGTTGATTAATATAGTTCCCCCTCTTCTAAATTTTTTCAATAGCATTTAACTGTAGACGTTTTCTAACACCGGCGTTAGCAATTCCTTTCCGTTCTCTGAAACCTCCAAAACGGCAAATTTTTCTGGTCTAAATCTGATGACCTTAACTATCACTTCCGATCAACATTAAATACTTCATGAACCCATACATGGAACTCCAAATGTGCAGTGTTCCTGCACTGCTACAGAGCATGCATTGCAAGGTATTCACACAGTTTATCGCATAGAGTTAGCATAAGGAATCAAACAAGAACTGTAATACACTTCACACCACAGACGCTCACCCCGGCTTGACGAAAACATCCGAACATTGACCAAAAGTTGCACAAATAATTGAGTTTGAAAGGAAAAGAAACGATGTATGAAGCATTTATAAATTCATCGAATGTAGCGAGGTGGTTTAATTTCGTCCCAGTCTATAAAATTAATTTCGGGCCATACTCAGCTCTTGCCGATTAATGTAATATAATACCCGCCTACTAATCAGGGCGTCTGTCTCCGTTGCTTTTGAGCGTGAATGGAAATCGTAGAAATTTTGTGTGGAGCAACATTTAATAATAAAGCGTTTTAAATCATCAAAAGCGATGAGCGGGAGCAGGCGCTTTCGATAAAGAACGGGGGAGTGCAGCGCCGCTGCTGTCGCCACGGCCGCTGCCGGTAGCCAGCAAATGGATCCCGGAGCTTTGCCGCATACGGCGTCCAGAGGAGGACAGTCTGCAGGAAATCTGCCGCAAAATCGTTACTGGATAAAATTTTGATATCGGTGTGTCAGGAAGCGAAATAGATTGAATCTGCGCTACCATTACACTTACGTCTTCAGCATTCAGACAGAAGAGGCTATAAAAATATTTTATGCCAGCTGCTCTCGAGCCACTGACATTACGAACAGAAACAACGCACGCTACCGCTAGACCACAGGCGTAATCAGCGTAGTGTTTCTCTATCATGGGACAAGTTTTCCTCCAGGAAGTGCCGCAGTCTGCAGTATTGACAGATTGTGCAGATAACCGGACTTAGAGGATTAGCGAGTTGGCCAGTTTTATTGTCCCATGTCGCGATCGGCGCGGACTTAGCCTCTGAAGCGGCCGGCCGCCGGTCGAGTTTTATGTCAAAGAGTGTACATACACATCCTGTGAAAAGTGATGATGTGTTACCAACTTTACATCACAGTGGAAGCTGAGAGATGGATATTAACAACAACAAAGCCACATATAATTTTGCAGTAAGTTCATTTTTTGATACAAATCACAATATAAACAATACTCATGGCGATGCATTAAGGAATGTTCCATCTTCTTGTCACATAGCCAGCAGCCAGCATTACGCTTCGAAATAGTGGTGTAACCACCTGTGTAACATCTGAAAATGAGCTAGATAAGGTTCGTAAACCTGTTCTTCATCTACAGTGATACTCTGCAAATCACATTTAAGTGCTTGGCAGAGGATTCATCAAACCACCTTCACAGTTCTCTATTGTTCAAATCTCGTACAGCGCATGGAAAGAACGAACTCCTATATCTTTCAGTAAGAGCTCTAATTTCCCTTATTTTAGCATGCTGATCGTTCCTCCCTATGTAGGTTGGTGTCAACAAAATATTTTCGCATTCGTAGGAGAGAGGTGGTGATTGTAACTTCATGAGAAGTTTTCGCCGCAACGAAAAACACCTTTGTTTTAATTATGTCCACCCCAAATCCTGTATTATTTCAGTGACACTCTCTCTCCTATTTCGCGATAATACAAAACGTGCTGCCATTCTTTGAACTTTTTCGATGTAGTCTGTCAATCCTATCTGGTAAGGACCCCACACCGTGCACCAGTATTCTAAAAGAGGACGGACGAACGTAGTGTAGGCAGTCCCCTTAGTAGATTTGTTAACTTTTCTAAGTGTCCTACAAATAAAACGCAGATTTTAGTTAGCCTTCCCCACAACATTTTCTATGCGTTCCTTCCAATTTAATAATCCCTAGGTATTTAGGTGAATTTACGGCCTTTAAATTTGACTGATTTATCGTGTAACCGAAGTTTAACGGATTCGTTGTAATACTTATGTTTCGCACCAACAGATATGTTTTCAAAATCGTTTTGCAATTTGGTTTGGTTTTCTGATGACTTCATTAGTCGATAAACGACAGCGTCATCTGCAAACAACACAAGAGGGCTGCTCAGATAATCTCTCAAATCGTTTATACAGATAAGGAACAACTAGGGTCTATAACACTACCTGGGCGAACGCCAGAAATCACTTCTGTTTCAGTCGATCACCTTCCGTCAATTACTACGAACTGTGAGCTCTCCGACAGGAAATCACAAATCCAGTCACATAACTGAGACGGTATTCCATAAGCACGCAACTTCACAAGCCGATTGTGTGGTACAGTGGCAAAAGCTTTCCAGAATTCCAGAAATTCGGAATCAGTCTGAAATCCCTTGTCAATAGCACTCAACACTTTATGCGAGTAAAGAGCTAGTTGTGTTTCACAAGAACGATGTTTTCTAAATCCATGTTGACTGTGTGTGAATAGACCGTTCGAGGTAATATTCATAATGTTCGAAAACAATATATGTTCCAAAATACTGTTGTATATCGACGTTAATGATATGGGCCTGTAATTTAGAGGATTACTCCTACTACCTTTCTTGAATATTGGTGTGACCTGTGCAACTTTCCAGTCTTTGGGTACGGATCTTCCGTCGAGCCAACGGTTGTATATGATTGCTAAGTCTGGAGCTATTGCATCAGCATACTCTGAAAGAAACCTAATTGGTAGTACAGTCTGGACTACAAGACTTGCTATTATTAAGTGATTTAAGTTGCTTCACTATTCCAAGGATATTTACTTCTACGTTACTAATGTTGGCAACTGTTCTTGATTCGAATTCTGGAATATTTACTTCGTCTTCTTTTGTGACGGCATTTTGGAAGGCTGTGTTTAGTAATTCTGCTTTGGCAGAACTGTCTTGATAGTATCTCCATTTCTGTCACGCAGAGGAGGAGTTGATTGTGTCTTGCCGCTAGCATACTTCTCATACGACCAGAATCTCTTTGGATTTTCTGCCATGTTACGAGACAAAGTTTCGTTGTGGAAACTGTTATAAGCATCTCGTATTGAAGTCCGCGCTAAATTTCGATCTTCTGTGAAAGATCGCCATTCTTGGGGATTTTGCGTCTGTTTAAATTTGGCATGTTTGTTTCGTTGTTTCTGCATAAGTGTTCTGACCGATTTTGTGTACCAAGGAGGATAAGCTGCGTCGCTTGTCTATTTATTTCGTATAAATCCCTCAATTGCTGCCGATACTAATCTTTGAATTCATGCCACATCGGGTCTACACCTATATTTTTAATTTGGATGGAGTGAAGATTGTCTCAGAGGAATATACACTCCTGGAAATGGAAAAAAGAACACATTGACACCGGTGTGTCAGACCCACCATACTTGCTCCGGACACTGCGAGAGGGCTGTACAAGCAATGATCACACGCACGGCACAGCGGACACACCAGGAACCGCGGTGTTGACCGTCGAATGGCGCTAGCTGCGCAGCATTTGTGCACCGCCGCCGTCAGTGTCAGCCAGTTTGCCGTGGCATACGGAGCTCCATCGCAGTCTTTAACACTGGTAGCATGCCGCGACAGCGTGGACGTGAACCGTATGTGCAGTTGACGGACTTTGAGCGAGGGCGTATAGTGGGCATGCGGGAGGCCGGGTGGACGTACCGCCGAATTGCTCAACACGTGGGGCGTGAGGTCTCCACAGTACATCGATGTTGTCGCCAGTGGTCGGCGGAAGGTGCACGTGCCCGTCGACCTGGGACCGGACCGCAGCGACGCACGGATGCACGCCAAGACCGTAGGATCCTACACAGTGCCGTAGGGGACCGCACCGCCACTTCCCAGCAAATTAGGGACACTGTTGCTCCTGGGGTATCGGCGAGGACCATTCGCAACCGTCTCCATGAAGCTGGGCTACGGTCCCGCACACCGTTAGGCCGTCTTCCGCTCACGCCCCAACATCGTGCAGCCCGCCTCCAGTGGTGTCGCGACAGGCGTGAATGGAGGGACGAATGGAGACGTGTCATCTTCAGCGATGAGAGTCGCTTCTGCCTTGGTGCCAATTATGGTCGTATGCGTGTTTGGCGCCGTGCAGGTGAGCGCCACAATCAGGACTGCATACGACCGAGGCACACAAGGCCAACACCCGGCATCATGGTGTGGGGAGCGGTCTCCTACACTGGCCGTACACCACTGGTGATCGTCGAGGGGACACTGAATAGTGCACGGTACATCCAAACCGTCATCGAACCCATCGTTCTACCATTCCTAGACCGGCAAGGGAACTTGCTGTTCCAACAGGACAATGCACGTCCGCATGTATCCCGTGCCACCCAACGTGCTCTAGAAGGTGTAAGTCAACTACCCTGGCCAGCAAGATCTCCGGATCTGTCCCCCATTGAGCATATTTGGGACTGGGTGAAGCGTCGTCTCACGCGGTCTGTACGTCCAGCACGAACGCTGGTCCAACTGAGGCGCCAGGTGGAAATGGCATGGCAAGCCGTTCCACAGGACTACATCCAGCATCTCTACGATCGTCTCCATGGGAGAATAGCAGCCTGCATTGCTGCGAAAGGTGGATATACACTGTACTAGTGCCGACATTGTGCATGCTCTGTTGCCTGTGTCTATGTGCCTGTGGTTCTGTCAGTGTAATCATGTGATGTATCTGACCCCAGGAATGTGTCAATAAAGTTTCCCCTTCCTGGGACAATGAATTCACGGTGTTCTTATTTCAATTTCCAGGAGTGTATATAGATATATTGGCGTTCTCCGGATCGGAGCGTGGAATGTCAGATCCCTTAATTGGGCAGGTAGGTTAGAAAATTTAAAAAGGGAAATGGATAGGTTAAAGTTAGATATAGTGGGAATTAGTGAAGTTCGGTGGCAGGAGGAACAAGACTTTTGGTCAGGTGAATACAGGGTTATAAATACAAACTCAAATAGGGGTAATGCAGGAGTTCGTTTAATAATGAATAAAAAAATAGGAGTGCGGGTAAACTACTACAAACAGCATAGTGAACGCATTATTGTGGCCAAGATAGACACGAAGCCCACGCCTACTACAGTAGTACAAGTTTATATGCCAACTAGCTCTGCCGATGACGAAGAAATTGAAGAAATGTATGATGAAATAAAATGAATTATTCAGACAGTGAAGGGAGACGAAAATTTAATAGTCATGGATGACTGGAATTCGGTAGTAGGAAAAGGGAGAGAAGGAAACGTAGTAGGTGACTATGGATTGGGGGTAAGAAATGAAAGAGGAAGCCGCCTGGTAGAATTTTGTACAGAGCATAACTTAATCATAGCTAACACTTCGTTCAAGAATCATGAAAGAAGGTTATATACGTGGAAGAACCCTGGAAATACTAGAAGGTATCAGATAGATTATATAATGGTAAGACAGAGATTCAGGAACCATGTTTTAAATTGTAAGACATTTCCAGGGGCAGATGTGGACTCTGACCACAATCTATTAGTTATGAACTGTAGATTAAAACTGAAGAAACTGCAAAAAGGTGGGAATTTAAGGAGATGGGACCTTGATAAACTGACGAAACCAGAGGTTGTAGAGAGTTTCAGGGAGAGCATAAGAGAACAATTGACACGAATGAGGGAAAGAAATACAGGAGAAGAAGAATGGGTAGCTCTGAGGGATGAAGTAGTGAAGGCAGCAGAAGATCAAGTAGGTAACAAGACGAGGGCTGGTAGAAATCATTGGGTAACAGAAGAAATATTGAATTTAATTGATGAAAGGAGAAAATATAAAAATGCAATAAATGAAGCAGGCAAAAAGAAATACAAACGTCTCAAAAATGAGATCGACAGGAAGTGCAAAACTGCTAAGCAGGGATGGCTAGAGGACAAATGTAAGGATGTAGAGGCTTATCTCATTAGGGGTAAGATAGATACTGCCTACAGGAAAATTAAAGAGACCTTTGGAGTAAAGAGAACCACTTGTATGAATATCAAGAGCTCAGATGGAAACCCAGTTCTAAGCAAAGAAGGGAAAGCAGAAAGGTGGAAGGAGTATATAGAGGGTCTATACAAGGGCGATGTACTTGAGGACAATATTATGGAAATGGAAGAGGATGTAGATGAAGATGATATGGGAGATATGATACCTCGTGAAGAGTTTGACAGAGCACTGAAAGACCTGAGTCGAAACAAGGCCGCGGGAGTAGACAACATTCCATTAGAACTACTGACAGCCTTGGCAGAGCCATTCCTGAGCAAGATGTATGAGACAGGTGAAATACACTCAGACTTCAAGAAGAATGTAATAATTCCAATCCCAAAGAAAGCAGGTGTTGACAGATGTGAAAATTACCGAACTATCAGTTTAATAAGTCACGGCTGCAAAATACTAACGCGAACTCTTTACAGACGAATGGAAAAACTAGAAGAAGCCGACCTCGGGGAAGATCAGTTTGGATTCCGTGAAAATATTGGAACATGTGAGGCAATACTGACCCTACGACTTATCTTAGAAGCTAGATTAAGGAAAGGCACCTACGTTTCTAGCATTTGTAGACTTAGAGAAAGCTTTTGACAATGTTGACTGGAATCCTCTCTTTCAAATTATAAAGATGCCAGGGTTAAAATACAGGGAGCGAAAGGCTATTTACAATTTGTACAGAAACCAGATGGCAGTTATAAGAGTCGAAGGTCATGAAAGGGAAGCAGTGGTTGGGAATGGAGTGAGACAGAGTTGTAGCCTCTCCCCGATGTTATTTAATCTGTATATTGAGCAAGCAGTGAAGGAAACAAAAGAAAAATTCGGAGTAGAAATTAAAATCCATGGAGAAGAAACAAAAACTTTGAGGTTCGCCGATGACATTGTAATTCTGTCAGAGACAGAAAAGGACTTGGAAGAGCAGTTGAACGGAATGGATAGCGTCTTGAAGGGAGGATATAAGATGAACATCAACAAAAGCAAAACAAGGATAATGGAATGTAGTCGAATTAAGTCAGGTGATGCTGAGGGATTTAGATTAGGAAATGATACACTTAAAGTAGTAAAGGTGTTTTGCTATTTGTGAAGCAAAATAACTGATGATGGTCGAAGTAGAGAGGATATAAAATGTAGACTGGCAATGGCAAGGAAAGCGTTTCTGAAGAAGAGAAATTTGTTAACATCGAGTATAGATTTAAGTGTCAGGAAGTCGTTTCTGAAAGTATTTGTATGGAGTGTAGCCATGTATGGAAGTGAAACATGGATGATAAATAGTTTAGATAAGAAGAGAATAGAAGCTTTCGAAATGTGGTGTTACAGAAGAATGCTGAAGATTAGATGGGTAGATCACATAACTAACGAGGAGGTATTGAATAGGATTGGGGAGAAGAGAAGTTTGTGGGACAACTTGACTAGAAGAAGGGATCGGTTGGTAGAACATGTTCTGAGGCATCAAGGGATCACAAATTTAGCACTGGAGGGCAGTGTGGAGGGTAAAAATCATAGAGGGAGACCAAGAGATGAATACACCAAGCAGATTCAGAAGGATGTAGGTTGCAGTAGGTACTGGGCGATGAAGAAGCTTGCACAGGATAGAGTAGCATGGAGAGCTGTATCAAACCAGTCTCAGGACTGAAGACCACAATAACAACAAATATTTTTCTTTTATTTTTGGAGGATTTGGGACTTACAGTATTCAATCTCTCTATGACAAACCTGTGTTCACTAATCCTTGTATTTGTTTTGATGCTCGTTATTAACTCAGGATTATTTGTTGCTAAGAGCTCAAGTATGTTTCCACAGCCGTTTGCTATTCGCGTGGGCTCATGAACTAACTGCTCGGAATAATTTTCAGAGAATGCGTTTTGCACGATTTCGGATGATGTTTTGTGCGTACCTCCGGAATTAAATATGTATTTTCGCCAACACATCGAGGATAAATTAAAGTCACCACAAACTATAATCGTATTAGTCGGCTACGTGTTTAAAATCAAACTTAAGTTTTCTTTGAACCTTTCAGCAATCGTATCATCTGAATTGGGAGGTAGGTAAAAGGATCCAATTATTATTTTATTCGGGTTGCTAACAATGATCTCTGCCTCACAGGATCTATCTATTTCAATTTCGTGACAAGATAAACTACCTGTAACAGCAACAAACATGCCACCGCCAACCGTGTTTAGCCTATCCTTTCGGTACACCGTCAGGTTCTTCGCAAAAATTTCTGCTGAGCTTAACTCCGGCTTTAGCCAGCTTTCAGTGCCTATAACGATTTGAGCATCAGTGCTTTCTATTAGCGTTTGGAGCTCTGGTACTTTCACAACACAGCTACAATTTACAACTGTTATACCGATGGTTACTGCATCTACGTTCTTCCTTGGTTCGGCCTGCACCCTTTGTGACTGAAGCCCTTTATGTGTTTCCCTGAGACCCTCTAACCTAAAAAACCACCCAGTCCACGCCACACAGCCCCTGCCACCCGTGTAGCCGGCACCTGCGTATAGTGGACTCCTGCCTGTTCAGTGGAACCCGAAACCCAACCGCTATTTGGCACAAGTCAAGGAATTTGTAGCCTACACTGTCGCAGAACCGTCTGAGCCTCTGACTCAGACCCTCCACTCGGCTCTGTACCAGAGATACCGATGTGAGCCACCACCTGCAGTTGGCTGCACCATGTGCTCATCATGGCATTTGGGAGGACCCGTTCCACGTCTGGAATGACTCCTCCCGGTATGCACAATGAGTGCACATTGGTTTTCTTAGACTTCTTGATGAAACATCCATTTGAAGTCTACATTTCATTTCCATTAGTATTCCGCTGTGGGAGACGAGGAGAAGGGGAAACTGAGAACTCAGCCACCTGTACTAGCGAGAAATTGCAGCTCGGTAGTGTGAAGCCCTTTATGTGTCTCAACGAGACCCTCTAACCTAAAAAACCGCCCAGTCCACGCCACACAGCCCCTGCCACCCGTGTAGCCGGCTCCTGCGTATAGTGGACTCTTGACCCATTCAGTGGAACCCGAAACCCAACCACCCATTGGCACAAGTCAAGGAATTTGCAGCCTACACTATCGCAGCCTCTGATTCAGACCCTCCACTCGGCTCTGTACCAGAGGTCCGCAATCGGTCCTGTCGACTATGCTGCAAATGGTCAACACTGCTTTCATCTCGCAAACAAGACTGACAGCCTTTACCACTTCTGTTAGCCGCTCGAAACCAGAGAGAATCTCTTCTGATCCAAAACTGACACACATAATTGGTACCGATGTGAGCCACCGCCTGCAGTTGGCTGCACCATGTGCTCATCATGGCATTTGGGAGGACCCCTTCCACGTCTGGAATGACAACTCCCGGTATGCACAATGAGTGCACATTGGTTTTCTTAGCCTTCTTGAGGAAACATCCATTTGAAATCTACATTTTATTTCCATTAGTATTCCGCCGTGGGAGACAAGGAGAAGGGGAAACTGAGAACTCAGCCACCTGTGTTAGCGAGAAATTGCAGCTCGGTAGGGTGGTCTGCTATAAGCAGTCGACGGTTACGTGGTTATAAATCGTTCGCATTTGCTGTTAACTGCCGGCAGCATTTCGTTATTACAGGGTAGGTGACGTTGCCGAGTTGCAGCCTTTTTTTTTTTTTTTTTTTTTTTTTTTTTTTTTTTTTTCCGGCAGCAGCTGACATTCTAGCATTCTGCTGGGAGGGCGTCGACATCGCGACGCACATGTGGTCCAGGTGCTTGGGCTTGCAGTGCTTCCATAGAAGTCTCTGTTCTGGAGGAGACGGTTGTCACGCCCGTCGATGTACACATCTGCAGTATCCCGTCAGCAGTTTGGGGATAAGTGTCTAGATCAAACGCGCAAACTGTATTTTCTGTGCATCTTCAGGCAAACGCGACAGCTGCAGTGGCGTTCAAAAGTATTTTGTAGAAAGCATTATTGTTGTTGTTGTGGTCTTCAGTCTAGAGACTGGTTTGATGCAGCTCGCCATGTTACTCTATCCTGTGCAAGGTTCTTCATCTCCCACTCGCTACTGCAACCTACATCCTTCTGAACCTCCTTGTGTATTCATCTCTTGATCTCCCTGTACGATTTTTACCCCCCACGCTCCCTTCCAATACTAAATTGGTGATCCTTTGATGCCTCAGAACATGTCCTACCAACCGATCCCTTCTCTTAGTCAGGTTGTACCACAAATTTCTCTTTTCCCCAATTCTCTTCAGTATCTCTTCATTAGTTACGTGATCTCCCTATCTAAAGTTCAGCATTCTTCTGTAGCACCACATTTCGAAAGTTTCTATTCTCTTCTTGTCTAAACTGTGTATCGTTCATGTTTCACTTCCATACATGGCTACACTCCATACAAACACTTTCAGAAAGGACTTCCTGACACTTAAATCTATATCCGATGTTAACAAATTTATCTTCTTCAGAAACTCTTTTCTTGCCATCGCCAATGTACATTTTATATCCTCCCTACTTCGCCCATCAGTTATTTTGGTTCCCAAATAGCAAAAATCATTTACTTCTTTAAGTGTCTCATTTCCTAATCTAATTCCCTCAGCATCACCTGACTTAATTCGACTACATTCCATTGCCTCCTTTCGCTGTTGTTGATGTTCGTCTTATATCCTCCTTTCAGGGTACTGTCTATTCTGTTCAACTGCTCTCCCAAGTTCTTTGCTGTCTCTGACAGAATTACAATGTCATCGGCAAACCTGAAAGTTTTTATTTCTTCTCCCAGCATTTTAATCCCTACTCTAAATTTCCTTTTGTTTCTTTTACTGCTTGCTGAATATACAGATTGAATAACATCGGGGATAGGCTACAACCCTGTCTCCCTCCTCAACCACTGCTTCCTTTAGTGCCCCCTTGACTCTTATAACTGCCATCCGGTTTCTGTACAAATTGTAAATAGCATTTCGCTCCCTGTGTTTTACCCCTGTCACCTTTAGAATTTGAATGAGATTCCAGTCAACTTTGTCGAAAGCTTTTTCTAAGTCTACAAGTGCCATAAACGTAGGTTTGGCTTTCCTGAACTGTCTTCTATGAGAAGTCGTAGGGTCAGTATTGCCTCGCGTGTTTCTGCATTTCTCCAGAATCCAAACTGATTATCCCCGAGGTTGGCTTCTACCAGTTTTTCCATTCTTCTGTATAGGATTCGTGTTAGTATTTTGCAGCCGTGACTAATTAAATTGTTGTTATTGTTGTTGTGGTCTTCAGTCCTGAGACTGGTTTGATGCAGCTCTCCATGCTACTCTATCCTGTGCAAGCTTCTTCATTTCCCAGTACCTACTGCAACCTACATCCTTCTGAATCTGCTTAGTGTATTCATCCCTTGTCTCCCTCTACGATTTTTACTCTCCACGCTGCCCTCCAATACTAAACTGGTGATTCCTTGATACCTCAGAACATGTCCTACCAACCGATCCCTTCTTCTAGTCAACTTGTGCCACAAACTTCTCTTCTCCCCAATCCTATTCAATACTTCCTCATCAGTTACGTGATCTACCCATGTAATCTTCAGCATTCTTCTGTAGCAACACATTTCGAAAGCTTCTATTCTCTTCTTGTCCAAACTATTTATCGTCCATGTTTCACTTCCATACGTGGCTACACTCCATACAAATACTTTCAGAAACGACTTCCTGACACTTAAATCTATACTCGATGTTAACAAATTTCTCTTCAGAAATGCTTTCCTTGCCATTGCCAATCTACGTTTTATATCCTCTCTACTTCGATCATCATCAGTTATTTTGCTTCCCAAATAGCAGAACTCCTTTACTACTTTAAGTGTCTCATTTCCTAATCTAATTCCCTCAGCATCACCCGACTTAATTCGACTACATTCCATTATCCTTGTTTTGCTTTTGTTGATGTTCATCTTATATCCTCCTTTCAAGACACTATCCATTCCGTTCAACTGCTCTTCCAAGTCCTTTGCTGTCTCTGACAGAATTACAATGTCGAATTAAATTGATATTTCGTTAATTTTCATACCTGTCAGCACCTGCTTTCTTTCCAATTAGAATTATTACATTCTTCTTGAAATCTAAAGAATAAATCAGTATTTCGTTGCATAACAGTGGGCTTTGATGACAGCTGCACATCTGTTTGGCTCTGCATCCACAAGCTTTTGATACACTGTGTAGCGTTTCTCAGTTAAAAAAATAATAAAAAATAAGAGATGAGATATTTTTACATAATTATTCTTTGGTTAGATAGATATGAATTAATTAATTAAAATGGAATGTTAATAGATTTTATTTCTGCTAGTAAACATGACTTTTAAGAAAGCACTGAATAATTAATAAGTACTTGTTGAGAAGACTACATGAATGTTTCTTGCTTTGATGGAGGCAATGCTATTGAAAAGATTAAACATCACACAGACAAATTTTGTCCCCTTTTCTAGTTACGCTGAACTCTGCCTTAGAGCATCGCAAGTACAACGAACCAGCGAGTGTGTTGGTAGAAGACATTGTTTGGAGGCCAATGACCGATCTGAATATTATGCGGTTCGCGTAGCGACATAGTCCGGATTTTGAGGGAAAAAGCTCGGTAAAAAATGATCTCAGGGACGTATGGATTAAAATCTGATGGATTAAACGGCGGATGTACACTAACAGTGTTCGGCCGTGCCCACCAAACAACGCGCAACCAACTTCTCTTCGATGCAGCCTGAAACTGGACTAAAAAAATGCTTCATAAAATAAAATATAACATGAATACCCACACGGTTACTTGACATCAAATTAACATAATTATTCAATGAAAGAGCACAAGTCACACTTACACAGCTCATCTCGATAACGGAGTACAAAATAGAGAGAGAGAGACGGAGGGAGGGAGATGAAGAGAGAGAGAGAGAGAGAGAGAAAGCCAGTTAATCGCATTCTGCTTTCTTATATCGCTAGACAAATGAAAGTACTTACTGCACTTTGTTCACAGAGTTTTTTTTACGCATTTTAAGTCTTAGATACTTTTTCTTATAAAATAACTAATGAATAATGAAAAATACATTTCAATTAGTATACGAATTTATTTTGTATGCGTAAAACTATTTATAATATTTTCGGGCGATAATTAAAATTGGGACTACTTTTTATACAGCAACATTTCCAGGCCAAAGCGGGGGTTTCGTCTATTCGTCCGATAAGGCAGTAGCAAACCGATCCCTATTTGAATACCTTCTACTACATTCACGTCGATCCAGAGCATCCCAGGGATGTTCGGTTGGATTCAGATACGGGCCCTGGTTTGGCCACTTCTGAAGTTTGATATTTTTATCTGAAAAATATTATTTTTAAATAGCCAGCAGTGTGTTTTGGATCTTTATCCTGCTGAAATATCCAGTTACGTGGCATATTCTTTCTCCCATGTGGAACTATATCCTTTTCTAAAATTTCGCTTTACAGATCGATTTGCCTTCTATACTCATCAAAAAAAGTTTTGCATCACTAAGGCTCCGAGAACTCTTGAAGATAGACGTTAACTGTGAATATTGTATCACAGACACAGTCCCTTTGACTGTTCAGAGATGTCACTGATCCCGCCCAAAGATGTAAATAACCATGCATGAGCAGCGCCTATTAGATGGAGGCGGTCCAATAGCCGATCAGTTCCAATCATTCCACCAGGAAGGAGATTCACGGTTCTTATTGTCTGTAGTTCAACAACGCCTAGACGGTCAACACCGTCGTTCGATCGCGTCCGCATAGTTACTTTGTGCCAGGAAGGGCTCTCAACAAGGGAAGCGTCCAGTCGTCTCGGAGCGAACGAAAGCGATGTTGTTCGGACGTGGAGGAGATACAGAGAGACAGGAACTGTCGATGACATGCCTCGCTCAGGCTGCCCAAGTGCTACTACTGCAGTGGATGACCGCTACCTACGGCTCTCTGGCTCTGGCTCTGAGCACTATGGGACTTAACAGCTGTGGTCATCAGTCCCCTAGAACTTAGAACTACTTAAACCTAACTAACCTAAGGACATCACACACATCCATGCCCTAGGCAGGATTCGAACCTGCGACCGTAGCAGTCGCGCGGTTCCGGACTGCGCGCCTAGAACCGCGAGACCACCGCGGCCGGCTACCTACGGATTATGGCTCGGAGGAACCCTAACAGCAACGCCACCATGTTGAATAATGCTTTTTGTGCAGCGACTGGACGTCATGTTACGACCCAAACTTTGCGCAGTAGGCTGCATGATGCGTAACTTCACTCCCGACGTCCATGGCGAGGTCTGTCTTTGCAACCACGAGCCCATGCAGCGGGGTACAGATGGGTCCAAAAACATGCCGAATGGACCGCTCAGGAATGGCATCACATTCTTTTCACTGATGAGTGTCGCATATGCCTTCAACCAGACAATCGTCGGAGACGTGTCTGGAGGCACCCCGGTCAGGCTGTACGCCTTAGACACACTGCCCAGCGAGTGCAGCAGGGTGGAGCTTCCCTACTGTTTTGGGGTGGCATTATGTGGGGCCGACATACGCCGCTGGTGGTCATGGAAGGCGCCGTAACGGCTGTACGATACGTGAATGCCATCCTCCGACAGATAGTGCAACCATATCGACAGCATATTGGCGAGGAATTCGTCTTCGTCTTCGTCGACGACAAATCGCGCCCCCATCGCGCATATCTTGTGATAACTCCCTTCAGGATAACGACATCACTCGACCAGAGTGGACAGCACGTTCTCCAGACATGAACCCTGTCGAACATGCCTGAGATAGATTAAAAAGTTCTGTTTATGGATGACGTGAGCGACCAACCACTCTGAGGGATCTGCGCCGAATCGCCGTTGAGGAGTGGGACAATCTGGACCAACAGTGCCTTGATGAACATGTGGGTAATATGCCACGATGAATACAGGCAAGTATCAATGAAAGAGGACGTGCTACTGGGTATTAGAGGTACGGGTGTATACAGCAATCTGGACCACCACCTCTGAAGGTCTCGCTGTATGGTGGTACAACATGCAAAGTGTGGTTTTCATGAGCAATAAAAAGAACGGAAATGATGTTTATGTTGATCTCTATTGCAATTTTCTGTACAGGTTCCGAAACTTTCGGAACCGAGGTGATGCAAAACTTTTTTGATGTGTGTATTTGGACTAGAGTAACAACTTCCCCACACCATCACGCTGTTACTACTGTATTCGATGGTCTGTACCTAGGATTTTTTTTGTACCTTTTGGTTTTTTAGTTCACGTGTATGCTACACACCTGGAGAATAAAATGCATTAAATTTACTTTCATCACTCCATAAAACCTTAGACCAATCTGTAACATTCCAAGTTTGACGTTTCTCCGCAAATTCTATCCTGTTTTCCTATTTTTTGAAGTCATGAGTCGTTTACGTGATGGTCTTCATCCATTTAAATCACCTGCTACTAGTGGACGTTTAACAGTAGATACGTGTAGGTACAGTCCATGATGGCTACTCGGTATCATCGCCAATTTGTCGAGCCGACTTTCTTGGATCATCAGCTGGTTGTTTACAAATCATTCCGTCCTCGCACCTTGTTGTTTTTCGAGGGCGACCTCACCTTGCCCTACTGGCTACTGCTCCTTCCTGTTTCTGCCATCGAGTCCACGCCATTATCAGTTGTGGTATGGCACAGTCACTAGCAACGTTAGACTGCGACTTCCCTTTCTTCAAAGCATGCAGAACCGCTTTTCTCACATCAGCCGAATATTCTTTGTCTTTAGGCATGCTTATCGTCGTTTCTGCTAACAAACGAACACTGTCTGAAGCCGTAGGTAACAATAGTTAATGAATGCCGTACCACCTAAACTGTGCGGCTGGTCCCAGCGGAGGTTCGAGTCCTTCCTCGGGCATGGCTGTGTGTGTGTGTGTGTGTGTGTGTGTGTGTGTGTGTGTGTGTGTGTGTGTGTGCGTGTGTGTGTGTTTGTCCTTAGGATAATTTAGGTTAAGTAGTGTGTAAGCTTAGGGACTGATGACCTTAGCAGTTAAGTCCCATAAGATTTCAAACACATTTGAACATTTGAACCACCTAAACAAATCTGTATGCCTAAACAAGTCTTTATTTGCAGTAAGAATGATGTCAGACATAGGAAATATAAATATAAGAAAACTTGCTTACTTTCACTCTATTATGTCATACGGTTCATATCGTGGGATAACTCATGAAACTGTGCAAAAGTTTTTAGCATGTAATAGGATCGTTTCTGGTGTAAATTCAAGAACATCATGTAGAAACCTAATCACTGTTTCTCAGTATATTTATTTCTTAATGAAGTTTGTTAAAACATGGTTCAAATGGCTCTGAGCACTATGGGACTCAACTGCTGAGGTCATTAGTCCCCTAGAACTTAGAACTAGTTAAACCTAACTAACCTAAGGACATCACAAACATCCATGCCCGAGGCAGGATTCGAACCTGCGACCGTAGCGGTCTTGCGGTTCCAGACTGCAGCGCCTTTAACCGCACGGCCACTTAGGCCGGCATGAAGTTTGTTGTACATAATATATCTTTATTTCCAACCAATAGCTCAGTACATAGTATTGGTACTAGGAATAAGATCAATCAACATCAAGACGTAAAATCACTTACCTTGGTCCAAAAAGGGGTCCAATATTCAGGAACACACATTTTCAATAAATTGCTGGCAACCATTAAAAAGTTGGTTTCAGATAAAACACAGTTTAAACAATGTTTGTAAGACTTTTTGATAGGCAACTCCTTCTCCCCTATAGATGAATATCTTATCAGGGTCTGTTAGATCAGTTTAAGTAAAAAAATGTCTGTTAGATTTTAGTTTTGACAGCACTTGGTTACAACAGTCAAGATTAGGTATTTTGCGTATGATAAATTTATTAAAAGTGCTTAACTATGTTTCATTCTAACAGGGTATTAATTCTTTAAATTTTGGCAGTTCCACTTTATTGTAATGAATTCACCTATTTTGACGATCTCCTGACAAATGCTCAGGGTAATGAGCATTACATTTAAATGCTTTTTTCTATAGTTTCTGATATGTTCCAAGTCCACAAGAATCATCTCAGTTTTTGGTCTATGGAACGAAAACTGAATCTAATCTAAGCTATGCCAATTAGAAAATACTTTTGACCTCTAGGAATATATACTTTCATTGTCATTGCATGGCCTTGCAAGTTTCTTGTGGAGTGACGTAGTTACATGTGTTGCTCTGTTGTGACTGCACGCGAACACTACTGACAACATTAACATCGCAGCTACTTAATATTTCTGAGGTGTATTGCATATATTCCACAGAAAATTGCCATTAATTGCCTGAGACTGTGCGAAGACGACCAACTAGCTGAAATGGAGTGCGGTCGCAGACTTCCTCAATGTGAAGCAATTTTTCAGGTCGCTTTTCTTCTGCTTGCGATAAACACGTTACAAACCCATGCTCGATGGAGGTGTACTTTTCAGTGCTTGACGATGAAGCTAAAATGTCTTGTACTTCCGTAGCCATTTGCTCATTAAGTGAATCCAGTGTATAATTATATTTACTTTCGTCTGGGGCTATGTGGGATGAGACAAACTGGCTCTCAAGCTGGGCGAACCACAGTACTCGCCTATCCTACCAGAATGCCATGAGTTTCACCGCAGTTATACTAAGGACCACGTTTGCTGCTAGGAAGTCACTGCTTGCAGCATTCTGTACGTTTATTGTGTATTGTGGTAGGCGACGATTACATGACGCAGTTTTTCACGAATGATTCTACGCTACGCAGAACGGTTGGTGTGCAATTTTACGCAAAGGCGCCCGTACATGATCAATACATCTTTGCCAAATATCTGAACGCGAAAAGTGCTGTTTGATGTATTCGTCAAACATCAGAGTGTTTGACGACTTTGCCAGAAATTCTGACTGACAGAAAATTCGATAAGATGGTGGATGCCGTTTGTGTCGATGTTTAGCCGCATCGCCTCCCCTCCAGAGATTCCCATTTCATTTCCCGAAGCAACTCCACAACACTCACGGTTGTTTGAACCTACCGGTAACAAATCTAGTAACCCGCCTCTGTATTGTTACGATATCTTCCTTCAGTCTGATCTGGTACGGATCCCAAACACTCGATCAGTACTTAATAATAGGTCGCACCAGCGTGCTAGATTACGGTCTTCTTTACAGCTGAGCCTCTCCCACTAAACCGAAGTTTACCATTCGCCTTCCCTACCACAGTCCTCAAATACATTTTTCACATTAAGAACTAGCTGCACCATCTGGAAATTTTACCGGCAATATGTGAACATGAGATAGATATATATATTTTACAGAAACTTTCATAATAGCAAAAACTCCCACTGTCTAACTTGTATTTACTTTCTGACACAGACTGGCAGTCACTTTAAGATTTCTAGCGACGGGGAAAACATTCCACTCGTTGGCGTTCCCAACAAAAACTGCACAAGTACATTATTTATAACAAACAACATCGGTTTTTGAGACAGTACTTCTATCAAATGAATAAGAAGGACCCAGAATCTTTGAGAAAACAAAAGGTGAAAAAAGTTGAAAGAAGGCGGACGTGAACCTGCTACCTTCCTCTTCCCAGGATACAACTCTATCAAAGGAGCTAGGGCTTCAACACAAGAGCGATGTTTCCATATACAGGGTGTCCCATTTATCTTGACCACCCTAAATAACTGTTTGTCCAAATGCAAATTACAAAATATTTTAAGAAAATGTTCTTTAGTAGTCGGAAGGGGGGAGGGGGGGGGGGGACATCAAACAGCATGATTGCCTTCGTTGTAGCTTTGTTTCTTACAAAGATATGAACAGCGGTATGACTTTTTTAAATGGCACCCTGTATTTTTTATTCGGTAATTCATTTCATCTCCTAAAGACCTATTCAAAAATGTATCACAGTATACCATTCACTGAAACACAACGTTATTAATTACGTAACACAACATTGACGTTGACGCTCCCAGCACTTAGTGCAGGTAATCGGGGTAATGGAACACATCCACGTGTTGACGTTGACAGAGGACAAATGTAAACATAAGTAGAATGCACACCCGTTATTCTGTCAACCATCGTCAGTTGAAGAGGTTCAAAAATGGTTCAAATGGCTCTGAACACTATGGGACTTAACTTCTAAGGTCATCAGTCCCCTAGAACTTAGAACTACTTAAACCTAACTAACCTAAGGACATCACACATATCCATGCCCGAGGCAGGACTCGAACCTGCGACCGTATCGTTCGCGCGGTTCCAGACTGTAGCGCCTAGAACCGCTCGGTCACCCCGGCTGGCAGTTGAAGAGGTGTGTGAGTAGAATGTACACGAACGAAGAGAGGGTAGAAATGCTACTGATCTATGGGGAATGTAAGTTAGCAGAACAGTAATTGCAATACTGGTTTCTTATGTATGGGTACATTTAGTACAGTCGTTTAGTCCTTTTACATACTGTTGTGTAGAGTAGTCATACAGCAAAGGCTGTCCTTCCTACAAACTGCATCAACATAACATTTCTTTTATTGTTGTTGTTGTTGTTGAAGGTAGGCGAAATGCAACGCAGGCATCGGAACTGTACGAGGTGCATTCAAGTTCTAAGGCCTCCGATTTTTTTTCTAATTAACTACTCACCCGAAATCGATGAAACTGGCGTTACTTCTCGACGTAATCGCCCTGCAGACGTACACATTTTTCACAACGCTGACGCCATGATTCCATGGCAGCGGCGAAGGCTTCTTTAGGAGTCTGTTTTGACCACTGGAAAATCTCTGAGGCAATAGCAGCACGGCTGGTGAATGTGCGGCCACGGAGAGTGTCTTTCATTGTTGAAAAAGCCAAAAGTTATGAGCCAGGTCAGGTGAGTAGGGAGCATGAGGAATCACTTCAAAGTTGTTATCACGAAGAAACTGTTGTGTAACGTTAGCTCGATGTGTGGGTGCGTTGTAAAGTTACTTTAAATCCGTCTTGATTGCAAAATTTTTTTTTTATTATTCTATGACCGGTTTCGGTTCATTCAGAACCATCTTCAAATCTGTAAAAATAATTATACTAATTTACTATTTCACGAAAGCAAATCTTTTTCATCCTATCTTATCAACATCAAATGTACCAGAACGTACCTGATATTTAAGTTACAGGAGTAACCCGTCCAATTCAGCAACTTTCACATGCTACGTCACATAAAGTTGGTTGGCAGAGTGCACGTCATTTATATTAATTATAACACTATTACCGACAGGTGGCGTCTGGTACATTTGTTACATTCCATTTACACAAACTTTATTCAGTAGATCTTTTTTATATCAAAAATATTTAATTAAAATATGTAGATGTCAAAGCTAAAATCTGTACTTGTCAGGATTAAAAAACAGTAAAATTATCATTTTTATACGATCTAACAGGCATAGGGCGATTCATATATCTATGGTGCTGGTGTGAACTTGTTTTCTTCTACGGTCTGCTTCCGTGGTTCCCGCCACTTTGGTGTTGTGCCGCGGTCCGCTCAGTCGTCTGCTGTCCATCGCCGCGGGCAAGAGGGCCGCACAGGAGGGCCCCGTCAACGACGCCAGGCGTTGCACGCGTCTTCCGGCTTCTCCACCGCGTACCATCTCTCATCCCTCGGCCTGGATCTCCATACGCAACAGTTGTCATCTTAGTAGGTCGTCATAAATGCTAAAATAGGCGTTATGATTGAATTCGCTTTGTTCGTTGAGGATTAAATCCGGATCTTTATTTTTATGGGTGTATATTTCGATCTCTTCTAAAATGTTAAGGAACCGTCCCTTGTGAGCTCTATGCAGGATGTCTAAGTTGTTTTCAATATTCGTGACTGAGTGCTTTGTCGCAGCCATATGCGCCCCAAAAGTTGTTTTGTTTTGAGAGTAGGTGTGCTCCCTGAATCTGGTTTCGAAATATACACCCATAAAAATAAAGATCCGGATTTAATCCTCAACGAACAAAGCGAATTCAATCATAACGCCTATTTTAGCATTTATGACGACCTACTAAGATGACAACTGTTGCGTATGGAGATCCAGGCCGAGGGATGAGAGATGGTACGCGGTGGAGAAGCCGGAAGGCGCGTGCAACGCCTGGCGTCGTTGACGGGGCCCTCCTGTGCGGCCCTCTTGCCCGCGGCGATGGACAGCAGACGACTGAGCGGACCGCGGCACAACACCAAAGTGGCGGGAACCACGGAAGCAGACCGTAGAAGAAAACAAGTTCACACCAGCACCATAGATATATAAATCGCCCTATGCCTGTTAGATCGTATAAAAATGATAATTTTACTGTTTTTTAATCCTGACAAGTACAGATTTTAGCTTTGACATCTACATATTTTAATTAAATATTTTTAATATAAAAAAGATCTACTGAATAAAGTTTGTGTAAATGGAATGTAACAAATGTACCAGACGCCACCTGTCGGTAATAGTGTTATAATTAATATAAATGACGTGCACTCTGCCAACCAACTTTATGTGACGTAGCATGTGAAAGTTGCTGAATTGGACGGGTTACTCCTGTAACTTAAATATCAGGTACGTTCTGGTACATTTGATGTTGATAAGATAGGATGAAAAAGATTTGCTTTCGTGAAATAGTAAATTAGTATAATTATTTTTACAGATCTGAAGATGGTTCTGAATGAACCGAAACCGGTCATATGAATAATAAAAAAAAAAAATTTGCAATCAAGACGGATTTAAAGTAACTTTATAAAATCACTGATTGCTGTTATCCCATAAGACATTATGTCTGTTTTTGCAAAAAATGGGTGCGTTGTCTTGGTGAAACAGCACATGCGCAGCCCTTCCCGGACGTTTTTGTTGCAGTGCAGGAAGGAATTTGTTCTTCAATACATTTTCGTAGGATGCACCTGTTACCGTAGTGCCCTTTGGAACGCAATGGGTAAGGATTACGCCCTCGCTGTCCCAGAACATGGACACCATCATTTTTTCAGCACTGGCGGTTACCCGAAATTTTTTTGGTGGCGGTGAATCTGTGACTGACTGACTGGCGCTTTGTTTCTGGATTGAAAAATGGCATCCACGTCTCATCCATTGTCACAACCGACGAAAAGACAGTCCCATTCATGCTGTCGTTGCGCGTCAACATTGCTTGGCAACATGCCACACAGGCAGCCATGTGGTCGTCCGTCAGCATTTGTGGCACCCACCTGGATGACACTTTTCGCACTTTCAGGTCGTCATGCAGGATTGTGTGCACAGAACCCACAGAAATGCAAACTCTGGAGGCGATCTGTTCAACAGTCATTCGGCGATCCCCCAAAACAATTCTCTCCACTTTCTCGATCATGTCGTCAGACCGGCTTGTGCGAGCCCGAGGTTGTTTCGGTTTGTTGTCACACGATGTTCTGCCTTCATTAAACTGTCGCACCCACGAACGCACTTTCGGCACATCCATAACTCCATCACCACGTCTCCTTCAACTGTCGATGAATTTCAATTGGTTTCACACCACGCAAATTCAGAAAACGAATGATTGCACGCTGTTCAAGTAAGGAAAACGTCGCCATTTTAAGTATTTAAAATAGTTCTCATTCTCGCCGCTGGCGGTAAAATTCCATCTGCCGTTCGGTGCTGCCATCTCTGGGACGTGTTGACAATGAACGCAGCCTCATTTTAAAACAATGCGCATGTTTCTATCTCTTTCCAATCGGGAGAAAAAAAAATAGGGGGCCTTTGAACTTGAATGCACCTCTTACAGAAAGCGATATCCTGACAAGAACCCACCTTCCCGACTGATGTTTTCTCGTCTTGTTGCGATGCTTCAGGACACGGGAAATTTCAACCCACGACAACGCAATCGTCGTAGCACTCGCACAGACGAAGCTGCAGAAGTTACTGTTCTCGCTTCCGTTGCAATGAGTACACATATGAGCAAACGACAGCTTAAACACGAGATTGGCATTCCTAAAACCAGTGTACATCGTATTCTTACACGTCACCGGTTCCATCCTTACCATGTACACCTACATCAAGAGCTGCATGGGAATTATTTCCAGAATCGTGTACAGTTCTGTCAGTGGGCACAGCAGCAAATACTCGCCAACCCGAACTTCTTCTCCAGTGTTCTATTTACCGATGAATGTTCCTTCTCAAACAAAGGACAGGTAAATACAAGGAACATGCATTATTGGTCCAGTGACAACCCACGATGGCTTAGATAGGTGGAACACCAGCGTCAATGGAGAGTTAACGTCAGGTGTGGGGTGCTTGGTACTGCAATTATTGGCACTTTTTCCATCAATGGTAGTCTAAAGGGCACAGCGTATGCCAACTTCCTCAGACGAATTCTTCCTCCTCTTCCGGATGAAGTGCCGCTAAAAACTAGAATGCTTATGTGGTATCAACACGATGGATGCTTTGCGTGCACGTCGTGTTCCGAACCGAAGGTATCCTGCCAGATGGATTGATTGAGGAGGAACAGTTACTTGGCCTGCTAAGTCTCCTGATTTAAACCCTCTGGACTTTTTTCTTTGGCGATGCATTAAAGACGTTGTCTCTTGCGATATTTCAACAACTCCAGAGGCCAGGCAGGAACGTATCATGCTTACTTGTAATTCTCTTCAGCAGGCAACGAGTGCACCAGTGAATCGGCGTCCAGGGTCACCACTTTGAGCACCTTTGAATGTTCTACTCCTGGGAAATGGCACAGGACAGTCAAAGTCAATTTTGTGTTATGTTTTTATTTGGTTTTAATTTATTTTCTAACAACTGCAGCAAGTGTATGAGTTTGTGATCCTGGGCTCAAAGTCAATGTTGTAATTAATAACGTTGTATTTCAGTGAATGGGACACTGTGATACATTTTTGAATAGGTCTTTAGGAGAGGAAATGAATTACCGAATAAAAAATACAGGGTGCCATTTAAAAAAGTCATACCGCTGTTAATATCTTAGTAAAAAACAAAGCTACAACGAAGGCAATCATGCTGATTGAAATCCCCCTGAAGGCTAAAGAACATTTGCTTGAAACATTTTGTAATTTGCAAACAATTATTTAGAGTGGTCAAAATAAATGGGACACCCTGTATATGATACTGAGTAAAGACTGGATCTGCAGTTGTCATTATTTGATATTTAGCTGTGACAAATAATGTAAGAATGATTTTTGATAGATCTTCATTGCGGTCTAGCTATAAAACGTTATACTTTCATAACACACAAGTTATAACACTAGAAACATCAAATACAGGAAGCCTTTACCTGCCTATATGTACACTACTGGCCATTAAAATTGCTACACCACGAAGATGACGTGCTACACACGCGGAATTTAACCGACAGGAAGAAGATGCTGTGATATGCAAATGATTAGCTTTTCAGAGCATTCACACGAGGTTGGCGCCGGTGGCGACACCTACAACGTGCTGACATGAGGAAAGTCTCCAACCGATTTCTCATACACAAACAGCAGTTGACCGGCGTTGCCTGGTGAAACGTTGTTGTGATGCCTTGTGTAAGGAGGAGAAATGCGTACCATCACGTTTCCGACTTTGATAAAGGTCGGATTGTAGCCTGTCGCGATTGCGGTTTATCGTATCGCGACAAAGCTGCTCGCGTTGGTCGAAATACAATGACTGTTGGCAGAATATGAAATCGGTGGGTTCAGGAGGGTAATACGGAACGCCGTGCTGGATCCCAACGGCCTCGTATCACTAGCAGTCGTGATGACAGGCATCTTATCCGCATGGCTGTAACGGATCGTGCAGCTACGTCTCGATCCCTGAGTCAACAGATGGGCACGTTTGCAAGACAACAACCATCTGCACGAACAGTTCGACGACGTTTGCAGCAGCATGGACTATCAGCTCGGAGACCATGGCTGCGGTTACCCTTGACGCTGCATCACAGACAGGAGCGCCTGCGATGGTGTACTCAACAACGAACCTGGGTGCACGAATGGCAAAACGTCATTTTTTCGGATGAATCCAGGTTCTGTTTACAGCATCATGATGGTGGCATCCGTGTTTGGCGACATCGCGGTAAACGCACATTGGAAGCAAGTATTCGTCATCGCCATACTGGCGTGTCACCCGGCGTGATGGTATGGAGTGCCATTGGTTACACGTCTCGGTCACCTCTTGTTCGCATTGACGGCACTTTGAACAGTGGATGATACATTTCATAAGTGTTACGACCCGTGGCTATACCCTTCGTTCGATCCCTGCGAAACCCTACATTTCAGCAGGATAATGCACGACCGCATGATACAGGTCCTGTACGGACCTTTCTGGATACTGAAAATGTTCGACTGCTGCCCTGGCCAGCACATTCTGCAGATCTCTCACCAATTGAAAACGTCTGGTCAATGGTGACCGAGTAACTGGCTCGTCACAATACGCCAGTCACTATTCTTGATGAACTGTTGTATCATGTTGAAGCTGCATGGGCAGCTGTACCTGTACACGCCATCCAAGCTCTGCTTGACTCAATGCCCAGGCGTATCAAGGCCGTTAATACGGCCAGAGTGGTTGTTCTGGGTACTGATTTCTCAGGATCTATGCACCCAAATTGTGTGAAAATGTAATCACATGTCAATTCTGGTATAATATATTTGTCCAATGAATACCCGTTTATCATCTGCATTTCTTCTTGGTGTAGCAATTTTAATGGCCAGTAGTGTAGTTATATGTCACTTTACTGTGACAAATCGTAGCTAAAACGACGCGTTTTCGAGAGATCCTCAGTTTCATGATGCTCTGAAACAGCTTATACTCGTACCACGCTGTTTATGATAAAGAAAAAGCACCAAATACGTAGTCTAAGGCAATTCAATACGGCGTCTTCACGTCCCGTGAGAGGTCTGGTTTAGCTTCCAAGATCATATGAACTGAAACCTCTGGATTTTTCTGTCTGGGATCATCTCAAACGTGAAGTGTACCGCACATCCACTGATACGGCTGAAGAACAGGAGGACCGAATTTTACAGTGTAGGAGAGATTTACGAGACAGTCGGAGAGTGTATTAAGGAATTCATGTAACTCAGTGCGGAGACGAGTGCATAATGCATCCAAATGCGTGGGTGACATATCGGACTACTCCTTTAACTCTTGAGGCGGAAAAGAACGAAGACGATTCTGACAAGTCAGGGAAGTCCGTTTCGGCGCGAGGCTCGACTTCGTTGGGGGCGGGGGGCGGGGGGGGGGGGGGGGGGAGTTAGTGGCAGGCAAGGGAGAACGCCGTACCAGAAGGGCGGCGGCATTACTCGACAAACGGGCCAGAGGTGTCTGTCAGCTGCAAGGAAGGAGATAGCGTAATGGGGGGCGGGTGGCGGCCGCGTATGGGCCGGCAGCGTTAACAGTACGGCTGGGAGGCGACGCAACGAGAGCGAAGCGGCGCAGAAGTCAGCGGGGATTCCAAGAAAAGGAAAAGAAAAACCAAGTAAGGTAAGAAAAATTGTTGACACAGCATGCAGCCACACGCGCAGGCAGAAGTAAGTGGTAGTAATGTCGCGCAGTCGTCACCAGTTAGTTTCAGTGATGCTCTGCCACGATGGTAATAAAGCATAGTTAAATGAATTTCTTGATAATTGCGGCGGTGCATTGGAGTTAGTGGCCCCTGATCAGCGCGAATAATTGCAGCTGCCAGTAGTGAATTATTAGTCAGGGATCTGACAACCACTTGGCCAACTGTATATGCTACACTGAAGCGCCAAGAAAACGGGTACAGGCATGCGCATTCAAATACAGAGATATGTAAACAGGCAGAATACGGCGCTGCGGTCGGCAACGCCTATATAAGACAACATGTGTCTGGCGCATTTGTTAGATCGGTTACTGCTGCTACACGGTTATCAAGATTTAACTGAATTTGAACGTGGTGTTATAGCGATGGGACACAGCATCTCCGAGGTAGCGATGAAATGGGGATTTTCACGTACGACCATCTTACGAATATAGGGAATCCGGTAAAGCATCAAATCTCCGATATCGCTGCGGCAGGAAAAGGATCCTGCAAAAACGGGAGCAACGACGACTGAAGAGAATCGTTACATAATTCCATTTGTTACATAATACAAATACGGTACACAACAGCACATCTGTTTACGTATACTAGACACATACTAAAGCATATGTAAACAGATATGCTATTGTGTTCCGTATTTGCAGCATGTAACAAGCATCTGTAAGCAATATGCCTATGGACGTGGCCTTTTGGACAAGATGCTGCGTGTTTTTAAATATTTTAGCGATAACAAACGTTTATGATGTGTTGAACTTGATCCACTTGACATCTTCTGCATGAGGTCAGCGAAAATCAACACATTTTGAAACTTCTTTATTTAAATGTGTGTATCTGTAATCAAATTGCTGAATGACTGAGAACATGAAACTTCTACGTTATTTGATTCTGGTTCAAATGGCTCTGAGCACTATGCGACTTAACTTCTGAGATCATCAGTCGCCTAGAACTTATAACTAATTAAACCTAACTAACCTAAGGACGTCACACACATCCATGCCCGTGGCAGGATTCGAACCTGCGACCGTAGCGGTCGCTCGGTTCCAGACTGTAGCGCCTAGAACCGCACGGCCACTCCGGCCGGCTTTGATTCTGGAACAGCTGAGTAAAACAGAACGTACTGGGCCTATTTTCTCTTTACTTTATCTTATCATGTCAACACTGACCCACAATATTCTTGCGCTACGCAATCTGACTGCTCAAAAAGAATTACAACCTGACTTCAAATAATTAATACAAAAGAATGACCCTGAATAAGAAGCAATCCTGACAATAACCTATACATTCCATTAAGCACTTACCTCACAAAAATCTTCATTACGCGAACTACTGCAATACAGCGAGCGTCAGTATTGCCAGCTAAATAAAACATTCTAACTACTAGAGCCACTAACCACTAAAAGGCATGTGGTTAGCAAAGGAAAGGTTTTGTTGCAAACCAAATAATGTATTTTTTTACTTTAATAATGTGACACCAGTTCAAACACGAATATAAATCGTCATTTACATCCAGTAGAAAGATATATAATCATGAATAATTTTCATTCTCCAAGTCGGATACTTCCAGATCGTTAGCCTACGCTAACATTTCAGACCTCTACCCTCCATCAATGCTAACTTCTCACATTTGACATCCATCACTGCTGGCTGTTCACCTTCAACTGCCCAACAGTACTTCAATTACTGTTGGCGACTAACTTCCAACTGCCCAACACACTACCGGCGCTTAACTTCCAACGAGTCCAACCAGCCACAGAGTCTCTTACAAAGAAAGCTCAGAGATCCAATGCAAAGCGCTACACAGCGCTGCCAACACAGAAGCAGCCCACTTACAATTTTACTGCAAAAAGATGTTTAAGACCTGAAGATGATAGCTAAGATGGTTGAAATGGTTGTCTCTTTTAAATGGTTTTTGACAATTAAAACAGATCGCCCTTCAGTACTCTCGTAATGAGAAAATTCAGTTGATTTTCAGAGTTGTTGGATGTCCCCCTGAGGGATGTCATGCCATATTCTGCACAACTGGTGCGTTAGATTGTCAAAATCCCTAGCAGGTTGGAGGGCTCGGTCGATAATGCTCCAAACGTTCTCAATTGGAGAGAGATCCGGTGATCCCCCTGGCCAAGGTTGGGCTGGCAAGCACGAACAGTAGAAGCTCTCGCCGTGTGCGGACAGACATTGTCTTGCTGAAATGTAGGCCCAGGATTGTTTGCCGTGAAAGGCAACAAAATGGAACGTAGAAACTCATCGATGTTCCGCTGTGCTGTAAGGGTGCCGTGGATGACAACCAAAGGGGTCCTGTTATGAAAAGAAATGCCACCCCAGACTATCCATTACCCCTGGCTGTCAGATCTTATGGTGGGCAAATTTGTGTGAAATGTTCAAATGTGTGTGAAATGTTATGGGACTTAACTGCTAAGGTCATCAGTCCCTAAGCTTACACACTGCTTAACCTAGAGTATCCTAAAGACAAACACAAACACCCATGCCCGAGGGAGGACTCGAACCTCCGCCGGGACCAGCCGCACAGTCCATGACTGCAGCGCCCAAAACCGCTCGGCTAATCCCGCGCGGCGTATGGTGGGCGACAGTGAGGTTAGCGTCCCACCGCTCTCCAGATTGTCTCCAGACCCGTCTTCATTGGTCACTGTGGCTCAGTTCGAAGCAGGACTCCTTAGTGTTCCTGGGTCGCTGGTCATCAGGGCTCAATTAGGACAATTAGGCCGGTATTACACTATCAAATTTCTTTGTCGAAGATTTGATCAAAGATGTGATCAAATATTCGTCAAATACATTTGACAAAATTCTTTGACGTGGCGCTAAAAGGGGTATTAGACTGCCACCATATTTTTCGTCAAAGATGGCTGACAACAACAAAAGCTTGTTATTAACCGCAGCAGTTGCATGTACCACAATTGCAATGTGTGCACATGCGGAAGAGAAGCAGGGAAAAAAAGGAAACGTACCTGGGTGAAGCCGAGGGTTTTCGACGACACGATAAAAGCATTTAACAAAAAGTCACACATCAGTTACTTAAGAATGGATGAGCATACATTTCTGCATGTGCTCAGTGAAGTGTATCCTCATATCACAAAGCACAATATTCACTTAAGAACTGCTATATTTGCAGAAGACTGGCTCACTGTAACACTCAGATTCCTTGCTACGGGAGAGGGTTAGGTTAGGTTAGGTTAGGTTAGGTCAGGTCTCCAATCTTCTTAATCTATTATTGTATTCAGGGTGCCTCACGTTGTAAAGCGCCTCATCAGCTTCAAAATCTCTCTTAATTTTGTAGTTGACAGTACACACCAATTGTATTTCCCAGCAATGTTTATGAAAACACTACAAATGACAGAACGCTGCAGCGATGCTTGCGCTCCACATGGTAACATGTCACATTGCAGTGAACAGAAGACAAGCGACTTCTTTGACCAAATCTACAGCGAGGCCCTAGATTTGATGAAATATTGACGACATTTGACAAATTCCCTATTACACCATCAAATTTCTTTGACAAAGATATTGGACAAAAATATTTGTTAGTGTAATACCGGCCTCTTCAGAATACGTCACGCTTCGAACTGAGGCCCGATGGCCATCAAAGCCGTGTCTGGAGATGCTCCGGACAGCACTGGATACCAACCTGACTGCCGCTCACCATGCGACCCGACAGCCGGAGTGATGGTCTGGGGCGCCGTTTCTTTCCATAGCAGGACGTCTTTGGTTGTCATTCGCGGCATCTGCACAGCCCGGTGGGACGTCGACGTTATCCTACGCCCTGTTTTGTTGCCCTTCATGGCAAAGAACCCTGGGCTTATGTTTCAGCAAGATAAAGCCCGCCCGCACGTGCTCATCAAACCCTACTTCGGTACGCAAGGTCGCCGGATCTCTCCCCAATTGAGAATGTTTGGAGCATTATGGACAGGGTCCTCTGTCAATCTAACGGACCAGTTGTGCATAATGTGGCATGATATCTCTCACGAAGACATCGAATCACTCTATCGTTCAATGGCAAGCCAAATAACTGCTTGGCTAAGGGCGAGAAGTGGACCGACGCATTATTGACTTGCTGGATTTGTGACGTCATCCTCTTGAATAACAAATTATCAAACTTTTCTCGAAATGCAATCATTTGTTTGTCTGTACATGTACATGATATTGACAGGTTTCCCTCCCATACCTTCGTGGTGCATCGTTTTTTGTTTGTCTTAGAGTGTACATAATAGTAAAACGTTGTTGGCAAACAGGACGTTGCATTTAAGGCCTATCGGCTTATGATTAGATGTGCAGTAGCAATAAAAAAGCTCAAAGTCAGAGAGATGGGGGAGCAGGAAACGGCTAACGGTGGGAGTAAATGGACATACAACCGGAAAGGAGGAGATCGACAGAGAGAGAGAGAGAGGTAGGAGGAGATGGAGAGAGATACGGGGAGGAGAAGATTAGGATGTACATCCAATTTCTGTACATATTAGAAACGCGTGCTTTCCTTTTTTTTCTTTTTCCTTTCGATTTACCAGAATCAGGCACAGCAACACGTGTCCGTGAACAGCTAGTAAGGAATAAAAACTTTGTACTTCAGATTCCTGCGGGTGGGTTCAAGTGCCCCTCTTTTGTGCCGTGACCGTTGATGCATTTCGATCGATAGAGAACAAATACAATTCTGCGGTGACCTACAATGCGCGGTTAAGCCTCTCTGCACTCAACAATGGATTTCATGTTTGTCTGGTTTCCAGCGTGCGCGGTTGAAGTGGTGCACTGAATTTTACGTTCGCGTGTCGGAAGAATATTGAACAGTAATTCGCAAGTAGGGAATGCTTCCCAATATTGGAACATACATGAAAATTGTAGTACTATTCCGATCTCGTGGCTTGATTTTGTTGCTATAATTCAATAATACCTTTCGACTAAGGGCGTAATAAACTAATAATGGCTCACTTTGCTGATAATTTCTCCCATTCTTGCCGCTGACAGATTGTTTCGTCGTCAGTACTAATTGATGGTCATTTCCGTGAAGTTCATTAAGCACAATGGACTTAAGAGAAACCTCACGGAGATCCAGGTGAGCATCATATGACGACGCATCCGAAAGCGACCATCGACCTGTTGTAACGAGAAACGTAAAGCATCCGGCAAGGCGACATCTTTCCATTGATCCATTACTAATTACTTAGGGGAGAAGTAACCAGGCAACGCTAGTGTTGTTACGAAACGGCGCTGGATTATTGGTTACGGCAGTGTCGGAGACTGATGTGCCTTCGTTCTCACATCGCTGTCTCCCTCTCCGCGCAGCTACGTCCTTCGTCGCATATCACGTGTCCTGGTTTGTACAGGTCTTTCTATTGTTGCAAATGATACCGCACACTTCGCGTCTCTGAATTTAAGTGCTCGCAATGCATTCTGCAGCCATTTAGTAGACCTTTCGTGCTTATGTTTATCATTCCAGTTTTTCTTTGCGCTACTGTCCGTAACCAGCATGTTTTATTAGTGTTTGTAGCAGCACTTTACAAGTCACAAGCCATGTTTCTGGGCCACTAGTTAAGTCTTTCCCTGAATATTCTGTGGAATGTTTCCGTTCTCACTCTGTGTTAGTGATACCCACTTTTACTTGAATCCGGGTACAGTCCTTCGTGCTGAAAATAGAACGGAACCGCGCGACTGCTACGGTCGCAGGTTCGAATCCTGCCTCGGGCATGGATGTGTGTGATGTCCTTAGGTTAGTTAGGTTTAAGTAGTTCTAAGTTCTAGGGGACTGATGACCACAGAAGTTAAGTCCCATAGTGCTCAGAGCCATTTGAACCATTTCTTTTGGAAATAGAAGTGTCATTATCAAGCACAGCAAAGGAGAATTAATAAGGAAAATAGTAAATGGCGTTCTTGTTTTCGAAATTTATTAACCGATTTTGCACGAATGAACTAGCTTTAAATTTTAAATCCACCGTTCATACAGTTTTGTGGAGACAAAATACCACATCCCCTATAAACTTCAAAAATAAATGGCGGAGAAAGGTCAAAATTCTTGGATGTGCCATTGATAAAAACTTGAACTGAGAAAAAACGGATAGTAGACGCGTCATTACGTTAGTATTCGGTTACTTTTGCCACAAGAATAATGTTGCCAGCCACGCACACTTTCAAGTTAGTAAGTTACTTTGCATATTGCAGTTCACTAATTTACTACGTGAAAATATTCTGGCATAATTTATCACTTCGGGAAAAAATACTGATTGTACGAAAGAAACCGCTTAGAATTATTGCGTATCGTTTACAAAAGTATATCTTGCTGGCACTGAAAGTATACACTAGTGGGAAAAAAATCGAAACAGCAAGAAGGAGTTGCGCGACATAAACGAAAGTTGGTAGGCGTGTTTCTTCATCTGAAATATGATGATTATTCTAACTTCCCGCCAGATGCACAAGTGTGGCGCTAGAAGCGCCACTAAGACGATGCAAATCAGGACTGCTTTAAATATACACTGTAACTGAAGGTTATTTTTGAGACTGGACGTGGTGAGTAGATGTTAGTCACGAATACCTTTAAGGCGACAAAGCGCCATTGTCAACAACAAAAATGTTTCAAATGGATCTGAGCACTATGGGACTTAATTTCTGAGGTCATCAGTTCCCTAGAACTTACAACTACTTAAACCTAACTAACCTAAGGACATCACACACATCCATGCCCGAGGCAGGATTCGAACCTGCGACCGTAGCGGTCGCGCGGTTCCAGACTGTAGCGCCTAGAACCGCTCGGCCACCCCGGCCAGCCATTGTCAACACCTCGCTGAGTTTGAACGAGGTTTTGTAATGGCGCTACAAGAAGCTTCCACGATATTACAGAAAGGCTTGGCAGGAATGTACCAACTTTACATGATTTCTGGCAGCCGTGGTCACGAGAATTTACAGTCGCAAGAAAACCAGGTTCCGGAAGGTCACGTGACACTACCGAGAGGGAAGACAATTGTGTTTGGCGTATGGCTCTGGCGCGTCGTACTGCATCTACAGCACCAATTTGAACGGCACATGGCACCACAGTGACACAACGAACTGTTACAAATTGATTACTTCAAGGACAGCTCCGAGCCAGACGCCCTGTGGTATGCGTTCTACTGACCTCAAACGACCGCCATTTGCCATGAGAGGCACCCGCATGCCTTGCTCATACTGTGGCATCAAGCAGTCAGGCCTGCAAGATGAGTGGTCTGCCAAGCGAGTGGATTCATTTTTTGTTTATCAAGTAACATGAACTCTATTACTCACAATTAAGTTAAATGTTATTCTCCTCCTTGGATATTGCGCAACGCAAACGCACATCTGACTATTAGTAATTTACACAACTCTGACTGTTCACTACACACTGGCAATACCACATTTTCGTTCTTATTCAACGGCTTTGATCAACACGTGGCCATCGCACTGCATATGAATGTCGCACACATTAAAAATTCTGGGTATCATGGCAGCACACTATTCGAAGGAAAAGGCCACCAATCTTTTTCTTTTCACTATCTTATTTATTCCGATAAATTCTATAACCTAAACACACAAATTCTATAACCTACAACAATAACACATGAGAAATTCCGCCCAGTGGGCATGGCTTTACATTGGTGATTCTCTATCTTATGGTCTCGTAATTATTTAACGCTGCAGTGCACTTTCTGGATAGGATGGTGGATCTTTTGCTATATCTCACACTTCGACTCTCACAACCATCATCATGAAACTTTCCTCCAGACCGAGTGGTACAAAAGGAACATGCATAACCCACTACCTCTGAAACTACCTTGCTACTCTCCCATGCAAACCACACATACTTAAATCACATGACATACACCACACTGCAACATGGAATTCAACACAAGGAATAGTCACAACATTATCACTTTCAGCTTTCCCACTTCAATTAGTATTTATCTCAGTTTCACACGACACTGCCCCACTTCGTAATTTTTCTTTCCTACTATGAACTGTGGAGGATACATGCACGTCTTCCTTTGCAATGCAGGCCAAGTGGCGTTGCTGGATAGACGGCTGACTCACCTTGCTTCTCTCTCAGAGTATTATAGTTTGAATCAAGCGTCACACGGAAACATAACACGCAAAGTAATATTAAGAACATATTCATCACACATGCGAGTCCTCAACTGATACCATGGACGAGTACTTCTCTTTATCCTTTGTCTCATACACAGATTGAGACTCACACAGTACTCACCACGTGGAAGTACTCGTCTCTAATTTCAAGTCCTGCACACGCCATTTCTTAAATATTTCCAACTTATAGTACACACGCTAGTAATTCAGCTTAACTTAAGCACTCAGAAGTATTTCAACTTATTGCTACACGTGGTTTCTTTGTGACCGTTGGTCACTTCCGAAGATTACTACGATCCCCTTAATATTACCTGCCTGACATTTAATTCTCCCCTCAAAAGTTCCTGAAATAGAGAAAATATTATTCTAAACTACTCTTAAGTATTTCACATGCCTACCATGTCTCCACTCTTTTGTCTTTACGGAGCACACCTAAGACAGGTCTTACCAACACTAGATCCAGCAGCAGAGTGCTGAAACATGGCCGTTCTTCAGGTCCTCTCGCACCTGTGCCGAAGTGGGGGAGCACCTTGCTACCGTATTGGTCAGCCACATTTCAGGCGCTCAAAGCTCCGGTAAGTTTCATCTCTTTGGTTCCACCAAAGGTGATCAAAAGAACGTCTCAAAGATGATCATATATTCACATTCACTATCTGCGGTTAGCAGACGACCATACATTCATTCATTTCGCAGATCTCACCAAATTGGTGTAGGGATTTATTTTGTGGGAGTGCACATGTGATCAATTAAATAAATAAATTGTCATTCTTTCCTACACTGCCGTGTATTAAGTGAAATTGAGTCATTATTACAAAAAATATGTTGTTATGACAAGAATAACGAAGAATGTTGTACCTATTTTCAATGTCGGGCGGTACTGTACCCTTTCAGCCAACTCAGCGGTGTCAACCGAGAGCTCATTGGATGGCAGGCAGTGGTCTGTAGTGTTTTCTGATGAAAGCTGGTTCTGTCTTGATGCCAGTGACGGCATGTACGTTTGCATGATTTGCATTCAACATTCTGGCGGTTACATCGGTTATTAGTGTACCAGCATTTCACATTTGCAACAGCTTATCTCGTGCTTACATTAACATGTGTTTTTGGAGTGTCAATCACTTAAAGATGTTACCCGGACAAATGTATTCCCGAAATTTCGCTACTCTACATCAATTAGTTTTTGGTGTGACGATTCTTTTCCGTCAACAAAGAAAAACGTTCTGCACTTCCCTTCAGTGCAGCTAACTTTGGCAAGGAAAAGGTAATTAGTGATTTCACAAAGCGCCCACGGAAATAAAATGTCTGACAGGAGAAGTGATTTCAAGCATAGGTTAAAGTTGCTTGTCCCTGACAACTGCTTCTATACTATAGAACTAGTCTTGACACACTGCGCACAAATAGATGCAGATATTCGTTACAATTTATTATACGATTGGTGAACAGAGACTGGAAACAATAGCTTCCATGGAATATGTTGGAGTACACATATGGAGTGTTTAAAATGGGACGGTCATATCGAAAGGATGATGTCAAACAGATTAACCAGAATAGTATCCCCCCCCCCTGGTAACTGAGTGGTCAGCGCGACAGAATGTCAATCCTAAGGGCCCAGGTTGGATTCCCGGCTGTGGCGGAGATTTCCTCCGCTCAGGGACTGGGTGTTGTGTTGTCCTAATCATCATCATTTCATCCCCATCGACGCGCAAGTCGCCGAAGTGGCGTCAAATCTAAAGACTTGCACCCGGCGAACAGTCTACCCGACGGGAGGCCCTAGTCACACGACATTTACATTTAACCAGAAAAGTCTTCAGTAAGTGTTGCCTACCCACAAAGGGGATAACTTACAAAACTCTCTTTCCAATGATACTTGACATTGATCTTCAGTGTGGAGGACTTATCAGCTAGGATTAATAACTGACATGGATCCAAAGAACAGCAGCGCGATTCGTCACAGTTTCGTCAAGTGGGCGCGGAGGCGTCTTAGAGAAGCTACATCTACATTTGCATATCTACGAACATAGATCGCAAGCCACCATACGGTGCATTGTGGAGGGTACCCTGTGCCACAACTAGTCATTTCCCTTCCAGTTCCGCACGTAACTAGAGCGAGGGAAAAACGACTATCTATATGCACCTTGCACCTTGCTAATCCTAATCCTAATTTCTCATATCTTATCTCCGTCGACCGGACGTGAAATGTACGTTGGCAGCAGTAGAATCGTTCGTCTATCAGCTTCAAATGCCCGTTCTCTAAACTTTCTCAGTAGGGTTCTTCGATTTGAATGTCTTCTTCCCTCCAGGGATTCCCATTTGAGTCCCCGAAGCATCTCCGTAACACTTAAGTGTCCGAAGCTACAGGTTACAAACCCAGCAGCCCGCCTCTGAATTACATCGGTGTCTTCCTTCAATCCGACCTGATGCGGTTCCCAAACACTCGAGCAGTACTCAAGAACAGGTCCCATCAGCGTCCTATATGTGTTCTCCTTTACAGGTGAACCAATCTTTCCTAAAAATCTCCCAATAAACAGAAGTCGACCATTCGCCTTCCCTACCACAATCCTCACATGCTCTTTCCACTTCATACCGTTCTGCACAGATATTTAAACGATGCGACTGTGTACCCGAAAATTGCGGGTTTGTTTTTCCTACGCGTTCGCATTAACTTACATTTTTCTACATTAAGAGCCAGCTGCCATTCACCAGACCAACTAGAAAGTTTGTCGAAGGCTTTCACTTATCTTCGACACTTTCCTATATACCAATGTCGAAGGCTTTCACTTATCTTCGACACTTTCCTATATACCAATGCATCACCAGCCAACAACTGCAGATTGCTGCCCATCCTGTCTGTCAGATCGTTTATGTGTACAGAAAACAGCAGCCGTCCTACCATGTTTCCCTTGAGTACGCCTGAGTTTACCCTTGTCTCCGATGAACACTCACAGTCGAGGACAACATACTGTGTTCTACTACTTGAGAAGTCTTCGAGCCAGTCACATATCTGGGAGCCTATTCCGTATGCATGTACCTTCGTTAACACTGTGCAGTGGGGTACCGTGTCGAAGGCTTTCCGGAAATCTAGAAATGTGGAATAAGTCTGTTGCCCTTCATTCACAGTCCGCATTATATCTTGTGAGAAAAGAGCAAGACACCCAATTCCACTGACTGCCTCGCCGGCCGGTGTGGCCGAGCGGTTCTAGGCGCTTCAGTCTGGAACCGCGCGACCGCTTAAGTCGCAGGTTCGAATCCTGCCCCGGGCATGGATGTGTGTGATGTCCTTAGGTTAGTTAGGTTTAAGTAGTTCTAAGTTATAAGAGACTGATGACCTCAGATGTTAAGTCCCATAGTGCTCAGAGCCATTTGAACCATTTGACTGCCTCGTTGATCATCACGATACGCTTCAAAAATGTTCAAATGTGTGTGAAATCTTGTGGAACTTAACTGCTAACGTCATCAATCCCTAAGCTTACACACTACTTAACCTAAATTATCCTAAGGACAAACACACACACCCATGCCCGAGGGAGGACTCGAACCTCCGCCGGGACCAGCCGCACAGCCCATGACTGCACGATACACTTCACAAGTACTTCGTTTCTGGAAGAGTCAAGCATTATACCACTTCCTCTTTCGTATATCTCTTGAGAAGACCATGAGCAGAAAGTCAGTGAGAATCGAGTTCATACGGATGCTTACCAACAGTGGGAACTTGGGCTGGGAAGGGGTGAAGTGATAGTAGTACATAAGGTGGTTTACGGAGTATAGATGTAAACATAGATAAGAAAAATAAGTAGTCAGCTACAAAATGGTTCAAATGGCCATGTCTGTACATTCTAGGTCATCAGCCCCCTACAACTTAGAACTACTTAAACCTGACTAAGGACATCACACACATCCATGCCCGAGGTAGGATTCGAACCTGCGACCGTAGCGGCCGCGCGGTAGTCAGCTACAAATCTGTAACTGACCAGGATGTAGCCATATAAACATATTTTTTTAAATTGTCAATTCCCTTTTTTATTCAATTGACCCCTTCCTATCATAACATTTGTAGTGTATGTGTACGGAACATGGAACTGACTAGCTATGTAAACTCTATGCGGGCGGTACACTGCCTCGTAGACCTTGTCTGTACACTCTAGAACACTACGTAGGGCACACATTTTTCTTTTTTTCGTACAGTACTTACCAAAATTACCTACATCTCTGCGTGTCAGGCACCTAGGCATGAATAAGGAATCCTTCCTAGTACTCCACTAACCGACACGGACCTTTAATACCCAGGTTATACCTCTGCCATGTAATGGGCGAGAGGATTTTCTTTTTTTGCACAACCATAAATCTTAGTTCATCAGAATCAGATTTTTTGCAAACGAAGCAGTTATGTGCAAAGAAGTACTATCCGGTAAAAGCTGTGCTAATATCCAGACAAATTCGTGCATAGATTGGAAACTTTCTTTGAATGCTCAGAGATGTACAATTTACGATTTTATTCACAACCGTTATTTTTTCAGCAACTGTGGTATATATACACTGCACCTGGAAAGACGACGTCGATTGTGATTCGATGACGGTATATGCCACCTGGGAATAGTAGATGTACCGATAATGGTTTCAACGTTGTCCACCAACAGATAGCGTAGTCGCATAGCCACCAGAGCGCCATGTGTGTCTACCCTTTAATACATCCAGAAGGCTCAGTGTGGTACAAGCGCGTGAAGCAACCAGGCAACTATGCCATGAAAACGCACTCGTACTTCCTACAACCAAATGAGCGATTTTGACAGGAGTCAGATTGTGGCCTTCCGAGTGGCAAGACGATCCTTTCGGAGAATTGCCACACACGTTGGGTGTGCTGTGTCAGACGTGCAACAATTCTGGTATCAGTGGTCACGTGAACCTTCTCACACCTGAATATGAGGTACCGATAATGGTTTCAACGTTGTCCACCAACAGGTAGCGTAGTCGCAAAGCCACCAGAGCGCCATCTGTGTCTACCCTTTAATACAGCCAGAAGGCTCAGTGTGGTGCAAACGCGTGAAGAAAGCAGGCAACTATGCCACGAAGACGCATTCGTGCTTCCTACAACCAAGTGAGCGAGTTTGGCAGGAGTCAGATTGTGGCTTTCCGAGTGCAGCACATGCACCTGCCAGGATCGTTGTATAGTAAGGGCAGCAGCGGTAGATCGTGCAGCTACAACAGCACAGGTAAGAGGGCTTGTGAGCCTGTACATGTCAACACGAACTGTTGTGAATCGGTTGTCAGCGTGGGACTACGGGCAAGCCCACCTGTAACACGTCTTCCACTCACACCACAGCACCGACGTACGCGGCTGAACTCAAGCCGTCAGATTACTTCGAAGACGGAATGGCGCGCCACGGTCCTCAGCGATGAAAGCAGTTTCTACCTGGATGTAAGTGATGGTCGTATGCGTGTACGGCATAGACCTGCTGAGAGCTGTCTTGTAAGGTACATTCGTGGAAGACACACTGGCCCAACGGCAGGCCTTAAGGTCTGGAGTGCGGTGTGCTGCAACTCTCGTTCACCTTTGGTGTTGCTGGAGGGGAAGCTAAACAGCTCTCGGTACTTTCTAAATGTTGTTATACCGTTCTTTTGCCGTTCTTACAACGGGAAGGTGATGTGTTGTTCCAACAGGATAATGCCCGCCCACACACTGCCGTGAAGCTCAATGTGCTCTGCAAGACGTACAGTAACTTCCCTGGCCAGCACAAAATCCAGACTTGTCTCCAGTCGTACATGTGTGGGATGTGATGGGACAAGAAGTGACTCGCGTTACTCGTCAACCAATAACTCCTACTGAACTGTGTGAACAGGTGAACGGTGCATGGCGGAGAGAACACTGCGCCACTATCAGCCATTTCCTTTCCTGTTCCACTCGCAAATAGAGCGAGGGGAAACGACTGATTCGCATGAGCCCTTATTCCTCGTATCTTCGTGGTACTTACGCGAATTGTATGTTGGCTGCAGTAGAATCGTTCTGCAGTCTCTAAATTTTCTCGGTAGTGTTCCTCAAAAAGAACGTCGCCTTCTCTCCAGGGATTCCCATTTGAATTTCTCGAAGCATCTCCTTAGCGCGTGCGTGTAGTTCGAACCCACCGCTAATAAATCATGCAGCCTGCTTCTGAAATACTTCAATGTCTACTTTTAATCCGATCTGGTCCGGATCTCAAACACTTGAGCAGTACTCAAGAATAGGTTGCACTAACGACTTCTATGCGGTCTTGTTTACAGGTGAACAACACTTTCCCAAAATTCTCCCGATGAACCGAAGCGGACCATTCGCCTTCCCTACCACAATCCTCAGGTGCTCGTTACATTCATATCGCTTTGCGACGTTACAAAGAGATATTTCAACGACGTGACTGTCAAGCAGGACACCACTAATGCTGCATCGGAACATTAAGAGATTGTTTTTCCTACTCATCCGCATTATCTCACATTTTTCTACATTTAGAGCTAGCTCCATTCATCACACCAACTAGACAGCCAGCTTCGACACCTTCCTGTCCACCACAACATCATTAGCAAACATCAGCTGACTGCTGCCCAACCCGTCTGCCAAACCATTTATGTATGCAGAGAATAGTAGCTGCCCTATCACCCCTCCCTGGAGCATTTCTGATGATACCATTCTCTGCTGAACACTCGCCGTCGAGGACAACATCCTGAGTTCTATAACTTCAGAAGTCTTCCAGCCATTCACATATCTGTGAACTTATTCCATATGCTCGTACCTTCGTTAACAGTCTGCGATGGGGCACCGTGTGAAATACCTTCCGGAAATCTGGAAATATGGAATCTGCCTGTTCCCCTTCATCCATAGTTCGCAGAATATCATATCAGAAAAAGGGCAAGCTGAGCTTCGCCCGAACGATCCCTTCTAAAACCATGCTGACTCGTGGTCATAAGCTTCTCGGGGTCAAAAAAACCTATTATTTTCCAACTGAGAATATGTTCAAGGATTCTGCAGCAAACCGATGTTAGGGATATTGGTCTGTAATCCTGCGGTCAGTCCTTTAGTCCTATTCATATACTGGAGACACCTGCGCTTTTTTCTAATCGCCTGGGACTGAGCGCTGGGCGAGACATTCGTGGTAAATGCAAGCAACGTAAGGGGCTAATGCCGTTGAGTACACTTTGTAAAACAGAACTGGCGACTTAATTTGTTCTCTGTTCCTTCACTCGATTCTCTAAGCAGGGGATGTTTATTACTATGACATTCTTACGGGTGACTGTTCGAAGGTCAAAGGGAGATACAGGGTGTTTCAAAAATGACTGGTATATTTGAAACGTCAATAAAAACTAAACGAGCAGCGATAGAAATACACCGTTTGTTGCAATATGCTTGGGACAACAGTACATTTTCAGGCGGACAAACTTTCTAAATTACAGTAGTTACAATTTTCAACAACAGATGGCGCTGCAAGTGATGTGAAAGATATAGAAGACAACGCAGTCTGTGGGTGCGCCATTCTGTACGTCGTCTTTCTGCTGTAAGCGTGTGCTGTTCACAACGTGCAAGTGTGCTGTAGACAACATGGTTTATTCCTTAGAACAGAGGATTTTTCTGGTGTTGGAATTCCACCGCCTAGAACACAGTGTTGTTGCAACAAGACGAAGTTTTCAACGGAGGTTTAATGTAACCAAAGGACCGAAAAGCGATACAATAAAGGATCTGTTTGAAAAATTTCAACGAACTGGGAACGTGACGGATGAACGTGCTGGAAAGGTAGGGCGACCGCGTACGGCAACCACAGAGGGCAACGCGCAGCTAGTGCAGCAGGTGATCCAACAGCGGCCTCGGGTTTCCGTTCGCCGTGTTGCAGCTGCGGTCCAAATGACGCCAACGTCCACGTATCGTCTCATGCGCCAGAGTTTACACCTCCATCCATACAAAATTCAAACGCGGCAACCCCTCAGCGCCACTACCATTGCTGCACGAGAGACATTCGCTAACGATATAGTGCACAGGATTGATGACGGCGATATGCATGTGGGCAGCATTTGGTTTACTGACGAAGCTTATTTTTACCTGGACGGCTTCGTCAATAAACAGAACTGGCGCATATGGGGAACCGAAAAGCCCCATGTTGCAGTCCCATCGTCCCTGCATCCTCAAAAAGTACTGGTCTGGGCCGCCATTTCTTCCAAAGGAATCATTGGCCCATTTTTCAGATCCGAAACGATTACTGCATCACACTATCTGGACATTCTTCGTGAATTTGTGGCGGTACAAACTGCCTGACGACACTGCGAACACCTCATGGTTTATGCAAGATGGTGCCCGGCCACATCGCACGGCCGACGTCTTTAATTTCCTGAATGAATATTTCGATGATCGTGTGATTGCTTTGGGCTATCCGAAACATACAGGAGGCGGCGTGGATTGGCCTCCCTATTCGCCAGACATGAACCCCTGTGACTTCTTTCTGTGGGGAGACGTGAAAGACCAGGTGTACCGCCAGAATCCAGAAACAATTGAACAGCTGAAGCAGTACATCTCATCTGCATGTGAAGCCATTCCGCCAGACACGTTGTCAAAGGTTTCGGGTAATTTCATTCAGAGACTACGCCATATTATTGCTACGCATGGTGGATATGTGGAAAATATCATACTATAGAGTTTCCCAGACCGCAGCGCCATCTGTTGTTGAAAATTGTAACTACTGTAATTTCGAAAGTTTGTCTGCCTGAAAATGTACTGTTGTCCCAAGCATATTGCAACAAACGGTGTATTTCTATCGCTGCTCGTTTAGTTTTTATTGCCGTTTCAAATATACCGGTCATTTTTGAAACACCCTGTATGTTAGTACGATTCGTCTGCGTGAACGATTTCTTAAAAGCGATATTTAAAACATCTGCTTCCGTTTTGCTATCTTCAACTGCCACACCATACTGCTCAACGAGTAATTGGATGAATGCCTTAGACCCGATTAGGGACTTTACATAGCACCAGAATTTTCTCGGGTTCTCGGACTGATCTTTTACTAAGTTACGACGGCGGTAGTTGTATGCTTCGCGCACGAATCTCTACTAATCTACTAACCTCTAATAACCTTTGCTTGTCGTCATTTGCACGTTCTCTTATGAACCGAGAGTTCAACAGCCTCTGCTTTCTTAGCGTTTTACGAATTTCGTTGTTAAACCATAATGGGTCTTTTCCGTCCTCAATCCACTTACAAGGCCCATAATTCTCCAGACCACGATTTACAATCTGCTTTAACTTTGCCCAAAATTCCTCTATGTCTATCTTACTGGAAGTAAGTGATCTCATTTCACTGTCTCAGTGAGGTGCTAACAACTGCCTTTCTGCTCTATCTAGCTTAAACACTCTTCTAGCGTTCTCGACTGATTTATTAACTTTCGTATCCATAGTTGCTATAGTGACATCATCATCAGTAATCCCCATCTCTACACCCACGCTGCCGTTAAGGTCCGGTCTGTTTTTAGCTATAGGATGATAATTATTGAACTATATGAAATAAAACTACATCTACATCACATAATGGTTTGCGTTAGGACATTCAAACTGCACGGTTGGGCGTGGGGCATGAGGGGAATTAGTATGCGCTGTTTGGTTCGATTTAGCGACGAAGCCCACTTTCATTTGGATAGGTTCGTCAACAAGCAAAATTGGTGCATTTGGGAGACTGAGAATCCGTATTTCACGATCGAGAAGTCTCTTCACCTCAACAGTGGACAGTGTGGCGTCTAACGTCCAGTCACAGAATAATCAGTGTGATATTCCTTGATGACATGGTAGCTACTGAACGGTATGTGAAGGTACTGGAAGATAATTTAATCCCCATTATCGAAAGTCACCCTGATTTCGACAAGATGTAGTTCATGCAAGACGGATCTCGACCCCATCGTAGCAGGTGAGTGTTTGATGTCCTGGAGGAGCACTCTGGGGATCGCATTCTGGCTCTGAGGTACCTAGAGGCCACTAGCATGGGCCTCGATTGGCCGCCATGTTTTCCGGATCTGAACACATGCGCCTCTTTTTTGTGGGGCTATATTAAAGACAAGGTGTACAGCAGTAACCCGAAAGACATTGTTGAGCTGAAAACAGCCATTCAGGAGGTCATCGACAGCATCAATGTTCCGACACTTCAGCGAGTCATGCTGAATTTTCCTATTCCTCTGCGTCACGTCATACCCAATGATGACAGGCATATCGAACATGTCATGACATGTTGTATGTGTATGTATTTTTTTAAGTGTACCTTTGTAATTGTTTATTTCACTTTTTGTGCTAGATGTAGTTTTACATGCCTACTAAAACATATGAAAGCAAAATAAGTAGAATGCCTCGTTAGATGTAAGAGACGGCCTGATGGCCGTAATCTTGCCAGATTAAGCAAATAAATAAATAACCTAAATCCGAATATGAATAGTGACGTTTACATGTTGAATAAAGTGTACACGCCTTAGTTTTTAACTAAGTTACTTTTTTCCGGATAGTTTAACAATTGTCACCCTGTGCAGGGTCTAAAATATTTCCGTTGCGTGTGGACTGCCGCACTAGCTGCTCAAGACAGTTTTCAGGAAACCTGTTCAAAAGTAATTCGTACGACTGTCTGTCCGTACCCATCGCAATGAACCCATAGACATCCCAGTCTATACTCGATAGGTTAAAGTAGCCTCCAACTAGTACTGCGTTACCTGGGTATTTACCCGCTACTGACCGCTGGCCAATGAGTCCACAGAAGCTGCTACCATGAAGTCAGGTGATTACCACGTCGCTGACTAGGCCGAGGGAGCAGCTTTGTAACAGCTAGGACTTGATTTTAATGACAACTCAATTTTCTTCCTGAACTTCAGGCTGTATTTTACAACAAAATGGTTCAAATGGCTCTAAGCACTATGAGACTTAACATCTGAGGTCATCAGTCCCCTAGACTTAGAACTACTTAAACCTAACTAACCTAAGGACATCACACACATCCATGTCCGAGGCAGGATTCGAACCTACGACCGTAGCAGGCGCGCGGTTCTGGACTGAAGCGCCTAGGGCCGCTCTCCCACAGCTGCCGGCGAATTTTACAACAATTTATGCACAAAGCCAGGAACAGTAGTGAAGAAAAATGTATTTTTATTGCACTTGTAAGTCATAATTATTTACACCTTTTTAGTAAGTGGTCGTATTTCGGCCAACTTTTGCCAAACAACACATGTATTTGTTGTTCCTTTACGTACACAGGAATAAAAACACGAAAATGTTACTCAGATGACAATGTTTCAGGCAATATTGTCACAAACAAACACAACTATTATTCACTAGTACTATAGTAGACAAGGAACGAAACACATCAGTCGGTTCGCTGACGTAAGACATCGTTGCGCTTGGTCGACAAAGCGCTCTCGAAGCCAACAAAGGGGGCTTTCGACGTAATAAACATCGCACGCTATTCAGTTTGAATACAAACTCAGTCTGGTTCAACATGCCGAAAGTAAAGTATTGCTTGAAGTTGCTGGGTTTTATACGTGATTTTGTAGAGAAGTTCTTCAGTACAGACGAAGATGTATTATTTTGTATACTACGTAAAGTTAAAGTTAAAAATATTTCAAATGGCTCTGAGCACTATGGCACTTAACATCTGAGGTCATCAGTCCTCTAGAACTTAGAACTACTTAAACCTAACCTAAGGACATGACGCACATCCAGGCCCGAGGCAGGATTCGAACCTGCGACCGTAGCGGTCGCGCGGTTCCAGACTGAAGCTCCAAGAACCGCTCGGCCACAGCGGCCAGCGAAGTTAAAGTTATTGCAGAAAACAACACTCCAATGTTGCCAAACACAGTAGCTGAGAGAAGTGCCGAAAATGACAGCAGACAAATGCTGTTATTTGAGCAGACAGGTCCTTCTTCAACAGTGCAGTCATTCTTCAAGGACTTGATAGAGATGATGCTTTTTTGCAACATCCCATTGGAGGAGCTGAAGAATCCATGCTTCAGGCAGTTCGTGGAGAAATACACAGCATCCCCCGTTCCAGATGAATCTACCGGGTGATCAAAAAGCCAGTATAAATTGGAAAACTTAATAAACCACGGAATAATGTAGATAGAGAGGTAAAAATTGATACACATGCTTGGAATGACATGGGCTTCTATTAGAAACAAAGAAAAAACAAAATTCACAAAATGTCCGACAGAGGACGCTGGACAGCAAAACGTCAGTGACAGCGCATGACAATCGCGTATAAAAGGAGCTGTAATGAGAGAATCAGATCACGCGCACGCACGCACGCGAGTTAGCGTTGAGATGTCGGAGCGAGAGGATGTCCGTCCAGCGAAGGGTGTGGCGGATCGCCGTCCGGCAAAGCCCGCTTTGTCGGCGGCCCCATCCGGCCCCCCACCTACGATGACCGTAGCAACGAATATAGATATGGAAATGGAATATGTTTCGGACGCTCTGCAAGTTCCGCTGCCCGATTCGGACGACGAGTCGACGGCAAGAAATGACGTTCCTGCCGCCACCAGGACGACGAAAAGGCGCGCGACCACTGCCACAGGAACCACCTGCGCCCCTCCTAAGGGCAAAAAGGCGAAACAGGCCGATGTCGCCGTCGATGACGGGTTTCAACTCGTCAAACGGCCAGCCAGGAAGGCTCAACTCTCCTCGGCGCCACCAGTTCAGACGACAAACGCCTATGAGGAGCTCGCTGATGGCGTGGAGATGCCTGCTCAGAAGAGAGAACCCAAACCGCCGCCCATTGTGGTCCATCACAAGGAGGACTACGACGGCCTCTACAGGATGGTACTTCGCCTTGTCGGCCAAGATAACGTCATTATCAATCCGGCTGGCGCCAACCTATATAAGGTCACCTTAAAACGGCAGAAGATTACAGAAAGGTTACGGCTACGTTCGGGGAACACGAGAAGCCGTTCTACATTTACCCATCTGCAACGGACAAGACACTCAAGATCGTCTTTCGGGGCCTCCCTCGAAACTACAGCCTGGATCACGTCCGGCGACAACTGGAGGATATGGGCTATGGATTTGGTCTCCGGTCGATAACCCGCCTACCCTCTCACCGCACCCGAAAGGAGACTCCGCTGGTCCTCGTGGTCACCTGTGATATCCCACACAACCGCGGGCTATGGCAGATCACCAAGATCGCGGCGACACCTGTCACAACGGAAAAACTGCGCTCGAAGAGGGGCGAACCACAATGCTACAACTGTCAAATGGTTGGTCATGTGGCACGGTTCTGCACGCTGCCCCCACGCTGTGTTAAGTGTGCGGGGGAGCACACCAGTCGAGACTGCACACGGCAGTGGACAGATGGACCGCCCAAATGCGCTGGATGTGGTGGGGAACATGTGGCCTCCTACCGCGGCTGTTCCAGCTTCCGACGGGCTGCAGCACGGAGCCGTGGTCAACAACCTGGCTCCATAAAGCGGTCTGCACCAGTCAGACCTGGCGTCAGTTTTGCTGCTGCTACTACCTCTGGCTCCTCACCGCAGGCCTCCGTACCTGCGCCGAAGCCAGCCACTGTTGCACCAACTACCAACACCGAGATGGACCGCCGTCCACGGGCCGCAGCGCGACCATCAGCGCGGCGCTCTGCACAGCAGCAGGGTGAAGACCAGGGCCAACACGACCAGCCCCGACAGGGACAAGAGGTTGACGTCGTGGCGAGCCCGGCTCAACACTCACGAGCTGCAACTGTCCCAACCCAGGCGGCCGATTCCAGCATGGCCGAATTGAAGCTCCTCTTGCAAGAACTTCGGGAGTTTCTCAAAGATATCCCACGGCAACTCATTGCCGCTGTCAGTGCAGCCGTTCAGGCAATCTCCACCGGACCACTGGCCTCCCAGCATGGCCTGTAGTCAACGAGGCGTCACTGTCTGCGTGTGGAATGCCCAGGGCATCCACACTCAAGATGGCGAATTTCGACAGCTGCTGCGGGATGAGGCCGTCGACATTTTCCTGGTTTCCCAGACTTTTCTCAAGCCTGATGTCCATGTCCGGGCTGCCAACTACGTGTGTTACCGGACCGACAGACCAACCCATGGCGGTGGCACTGCGGTCTATGTCTGGACGTCACAGATGCACCATCAAGTTCCTCCGCTGCTACAAGCGATGGAGGCCACTGCTGTAGCTGTCGACACCTCACATGGGCGCATCACGTTTGTTGCTGTCTACCGTCCGCCTGGCCGACAGTTACTCCTGCAGGACGTCAAAGCACTGCTGGCATTACCTGGAAAAGTCTTTGCTGGTGGTGACTTTAACGCTAAGCACACCGAATGGCATTCCCATGTCACCAACAACCACGGACGCAAACTTCTCTGAGCGGCCCAGCGGTGGAATGCCATCATCCTCGGACCTCAAGAACCCACCCACTTTCCCAACAACAGTGGACGTCCAGACGTGCTCGACATTGTGGTGGCCAAGGGGGAGCCCTATGTTATATCTGCCAGCACCCGCACTGCCTTATCTTCGGACCACGTCCCAGTTATACACTCCTGGAAATGGAAAAAAGAACACATTGACACCGGTGTGTCAGACCCACCATACTTGCTCCGGACACTGCGAGAGGGCTGTACAAGCAATGATCACACGCACGGCACAGCGGACACACCAGGAACCGCAGTGTTGGCCGTCGAATGGCGCTAGCTGCGCAGCATTTGTGCACCGCCGCCGTCAGTGTCAGCCAGTTTGCCGTGGCATACGGAGCTCCATCGCAGTCTTTAACACTGGTAGCATGCCGCGAAAGCGTGGACGTGAACCGTATGTGCAGTTGACGGACTTTGAGCGAGGGCGTATAGTGGGCATGCGGGAGGCCGGGTGGACATACCGCCGAATTGCTCAACATGTGGGGCGTGAGGTCTCCACAGTACATCGATGTTGTCGCCAGTGGTCGGCGGAAGGTGCACGTGCCCGTCGACCTGGGACCGGACCGCAGTGACGCACGGATGCACGCCAAGACCGTAGGATCCTACGCAGTGCCGTAGGGGACCGCACCGCCACTTCCCAGCAAATTAGGGACACTGTTGCTCCTGGGGTATCGGCGGGGACCATTCGCAACCGTCTCCATGAAGCTGGGCTACGGTCCCCCACACCGTTAGGCCGTCTTCTGCTCACGCCCCAACATCATGCAGCCTGCCTCCAGTGGTGTCGCGACAGGCGTGAATGGAGGGACGAATGGAGACGTGTCGTCTTCAGCGATGAGAGTCGCTTCTGCCTTGGTGCCAATGATGGTTGTATGCGTGTTTGGCGCCGTGCAGGTGAGCGCCACAATCAGGACTGCATACGACCGAGGCACACAGGGCCAAAACCCGGCATCATGGTGTGGGGAGCGATCTCCTACACTGGCCGTACACCACTGGTGATCGTCGAGGGGACACTGAATAGTGCACGGTACATCCAAACCGTCATCGAACCCATCGTTCTACCATTCCTAGACCGGCAAGGGAACTTGCTGTTCCAACAGGACAATGCACGTCCGCCTGTATCCCGTGCCACCCAACGTGCTCTAGAAGGTGTAAGTCAACTACCCTGGCCAGCAAGATCTCCGGATCTGTCCCCCGTTGAGCATGTTTGGGACTGGATGAAGCGTCGTCTCACGCGGTCTGCACGTCCAGCACGAACGCTGGTCCAACTGAGGCGCCAGGTGGAAATGGCATGGCAAGCCGTTCCACAGGACTACATCCAGCATCTCTACGATCGTCTCCATGGGAGAATATCAGCCTGCATTGCTGCGAAAGGTGGATATACACTGTACTAGTGCCGACATTGTGCATGCTCTGTTGCCTGTGTCTATGTGCCTGTGGTTCTGTCAGTGTGATCATGTGATGTATCTGACCCCAGGAATGTGTCAATAAAGTTTCCCCTTCCTGGGACAATGAATTCACGGTGTTCTTATTTCAATTTCCAGGAGTGTATTTGACATCGACGTCGATGCCCAGCCAGTGATGTGGAGAGGCATCCCGACCAGGAATACCAACTGGAACTAGTATCAGGAGCTGTTGGAAGAGGGTCTCCGTGATGCACCTGACGCAACCAATGTTGGGGTTGATGGCTGTGCCCGATTCCTCCACGACTGTACTCTACAAGCGGTGCTCTGGGCCATACTGCGGCCACGTTCTGACCCACCTGACTGATCCCGGCAACTACCACCGCATCTCATGGAGGCGATAACTGCCAAAAACCGCCTCTTTCGTGAATGGCAGCTGACGGACAACGCAGCGACAAAGAGGTTTCTCAACAGGATGAGGAGGGACATAAAAGTTGCCGTTGCAAACCACCACCATCAGGAATGGTCCAACCACCTGGCCACTCTTCGGGTTGACGATGGTACCGCCTGGAAAGCCACACAGCTCTTCCTCCGCCGGTGTCAGAAGATTCCGCCGTTACAAGTTGGTCGAAACATCGTGAGCAGCCCAGTATACAAAGTCAACGCCATTGCTGACGTTTTTGAACAAAATTTCCAGCCCGTCATGGACCCCATGGATCCGGATCACGTTCGCCTGGTTGCTCAACGTCTCCTGGTGTTCCTCGCTGCCCCTACGGGGACGAACATATCGAAGAGGTGGATGCTGATGAAGTCTCTGATCAACTTCGACGGCTCAACAAACGCAAGGCAGGAGGCCCTGACCAGCTTACGAATGAAATACTGCGATGGATGCCACCGACAGTGGCTGAACACCTGGCTCGTTTTTCAACAACATTCTCCGCACTGGCTGCTATCCTCAGGAGTGGAAACACGCCGAGGTAGTCCCTATCCGGAAGCCTGGGAAGGACCCTCGTCTCCCAAGCAGCTACAGGCCCATCAGTTTGCTACCAGCAGTCCGCAAAGTCTTTGAAAGGCTGTATCTCTGCCACCTCCTGCGTCACATCAGGGAAGAACGTCTCCTACCGGATGAACAATGTGGTTTTCGCCCTGGACACGCAACAACGCACCAACTGCTTTGACTCGTTGAAGAGGCTCTTGATGCCATCGAACGGCGGGAGTATTTCGGAGACATCTTCCTGGATGTTTCACGGGCGTTCGATTCTGTATGGCATGAGGGGCTTCTCTTCAAGCTCCTGGACCTCAGTGTGCCCCTGTCGCATGTCCGTCTCTTAAAATCTTACCTCGCCGACAGAAGCTTTCATGTACGCATGGAGGACCTGTCCACGCGCCGCCGAGTCAGGGCTGGAGTTCCCCAAGGCTCCGTACTCGACCTCATACTGTACATCCTGTATACTGCAGACATGCCACGAATGGACAGGGTCCGCCTCGCCCTCTACGCGGATGATACGGCGATGTACACGCGCAGCATGAATGCAGCTCTGCTCCAACGACGCATGCAGGCAGCAGCTGACACACTTAGTCAATGGGCCAGGAGGTGGCGCCTGAGCTTCAATGGGGCTAAGACGCAAGCCCTCCTCATCACCAAGAAGTATATCCCGGCCGACCTACCGCAGATCACCATCAGAGGAACCGCCGTACCTTGGGGCAATACCGCTAAGTACACGGGTGTGATGCTGGATAGGGGGCTCACATGGAGACACCATATAAACGACATCGTCAAAAAGGTCAGGGGAAGAATGACTCAACTCTACCTTTCTAAATCCGACACCTGCGCTCCCCCCAGAACTGGGTGTTGCGCTCTATCTTATACGCCCGCTTATCGACTACGCCGCTGTGGTGTGGGGCAATGCTGCAGCGACCCACGACCGCCTCCAGCGACTTCAGAACCGGATTCTACGTCTGGCATTGCACCTCCCTCGGGACTTCCCGTCGACCGACCTTCACCGAGTCTCCAACATCCCTACTGTTCGAGACAGGTTTCGTCAGGCTGCACGGCTCTTTTACGAGAAGACCGCTCAGTCCGAAAATCCGCTCCTTCGAGCACTGGGCCACCGGGTGCAGCATCTTAACGCAACCAGATGGCCCCACCTGTTTCGCGACCACTGAGTTGTCAGCACGTCCAGAACACCGTCCCAGCAGACTGACAGGACACCAAACACGAAGTCAGGCCACATCACACGCTCCGGCAGTTTGGAGGAATAGCCTTCCGGCTTAGACTCCACCGACCCACAGGGGCTCATCTGTCTCTGTCAGGCAGCAGCAGCAGCAGCAGCAGCAGATAATCAGATACGCCAGCAGTCGCAGTATGTTGATGTTACCTGAAAAGGCGCTTTTAGTGATGCTGTATTATCAGAATGGGGAATGTGCTAGTTCAGCGTTACGATCATATCGCCATAGGAAGGGGATTCGAACGGGTAAAGGTCCGTTGACAAATGCAGCTGTGGCGAGAATGATTTCGAAGTTCGAAACTACGGGTTGTTTAGACGATAGACCCTGTAATGGTCGACCGAGCACAAGGCGTAATGCTGCTGAGACAGTTCAGGAAGAAATGGAGACTGTAGCGGGTTCGTCTATGCACGGTGAAGTCAGTGCTCGTGCAGTCGCACGTCGCACCGGCGTTCCATACACTACCGTTTGGTTGGCACTTAGGTGTACCCTCCGATGCTATCCGTACAAAATACATCGGCATCATGAACTGTTACCTGACGATTTAGTGAAACGGAGGGCATTTCCGGTGTGGGCGTTTCAAAAGATGGCGGAAAATGACGATTGGTTGAGCAATGTGTTGTGGACCGACGAAGCTGATTTCACGCTCCGAGGGTCTGTCAACGCCCACAACTGCAGAATTTGGGCTACCGAAAATCCTAGAACTGTCGTGGAAACTCCATCGCACGACGAGAAAGTCACGATATGGGTTGGATTTACCACATCTACCGTTATCGGGCCTTTTTTCTTCGAGGAAATGCGTGATTCTGGTTTTGTAACTGCTACCGTGACGGGTGAGATGTACGCCGATATGTTCCAGAATTGCAATATCACCAGCCTGACTGATAAACACCTGCTGGAATGTACGATGTTTATGCGGGATGGCGCTTCATCCCATAATGCTAGACGCGTGAAAGATCTCTTGCGCGCGTCGTTTGGTGATGATCGTGTGCTCAGCCGCCACTTTCGTCATGCTTGGCCTTCCAGGTCCCCAGACCTCAGTCCGTGTTATTATTGGCTTTGGGGTTACCTGAAGTTGCAAGTGTATCGTGATCGACCGACATCTCTAGGGATGCTGAAAGACAACATCCGACGCCAATGCCTCACCATAACTCCGGACATGCTTTATAGTGCTGTTCACAACATTATTCCTCGACTACAGCTATTGTTGAGGAATGATGGTGGACATATTGAGCATTTCCTGTAAATAACATCATCTTTATTTGTCTTACTTTGTTATGCTAATTATTGCTGTTCTGATTAGATGAAGCGCCATCTGTCGGACATTTTTTGAACTTTTGTATTTTTTTTGGTTCTAATAAAACCCCATGTCATTCCAAGCATGTGTGTCAATTTTTACCTATCTATCTACATTATTCCGTGATTTATTCAGTTTTCAAATTTATACTGACTTTCTGATCACCCGCTACATTGAAAAAGAACTGAATATCCGCGTGCTACAAGGAGGAGCTCAAGAAAAATACAAGTTAGTGTTGCTGACGAAAGGGTCTGGGTGGCCATAGGTGAAACCGCCGGTGCCAGTGGGCGTTAATTTGGAAATGTTCTTGTTGGTGTTCTAAAAGCTGATGGCCCTAGAGAAATGGTCCTCCTAACCTATGAAACAGTCGAGAGAGTGAAGAAATCGACATCTGCCGTTTTGTTGGAAAACTTTATGAAGCTGCGGTGGCTGGATGGCGTGAACAGAGATAATGTTTTGCTGCTAGTAACAGATGGTGGTTCGTACATGGCTAAAGCAGACAAGGACTTGAGATTCTCTATCCCAGTATGGTTGCCCTGCGCATGCGTTACACAGACTTGCAAAAGAGGTTCAGTTATATTATTCTGATGTAGACAAATTAATTTCCCATGGCAAGAAAATCTATATGTTCAAATGGCTCTGAGCACTATGGGACTTAACTTCTGTGGTCATCAGTCCCCTAGAACTTAGAACTACTTAAACCTAACTAACCTAAGGACATCACACACATCCGTGCCCGAGGCAGGATTCGAACCTGCGACCGTAGCAGTCCCGCGGTTCCGGACTGCGCGCCTAGAACCACTAGACCACCGCGGCCGGCAAAATCTATATGTGAAAGCTCCACTACAAGGGCAGAAATTCAAGGAACAAGCACCACTGCCTCTCCCCACTTAGCTTATTATTACACCGTAGGTTCTTGTCTTAATGCTGCTGAGTATTACTGAACCATCTACACCAATACAAAGACCATCTTTTGTGATGTTAATAACGATTAACATCTTTACAGGCAACTAGTCTGGAAACTTGACGTAAGAGTACATCAACCCCAACTTTTCAGTGGTATCAGGAGCCATCATACGACTGGAAGCTGCTGGTACTCAATTGTGTGATGCCCTTGATACTGTCTACCATGTGTAGTGTGAGTTGGGTCGGCCTCATGGTCATGCAGCTGTCTAAGTGAACAACAAATTGCGATGTCTTCTCCAGCTACAATGTGCAAAATTAGTGACAGTTTTTCTGGTGATGTCACAATATTTGAAGATAATGAACCAAAGCGGGTCTGCATAGACCTCTCCACTTTCGAATTTGCTCCTGTGATGTGGAGAGGAACTTTTCCAGGTACGAAACTATTCTCAGCGACAACTGTAGATCTTTGAAAATAGGAAACCTAAAAACGCACCTTGTGATTTAGTGCAACTCTGCAGAAACTGAAGATTGACAGTACATGTTAAATAATCTGGAATACTTTAAGCAAGTGGTATAAAGTAGGTGAAAATGGTTTTATTGTTTTGGTATGTGTTATTTTTATCACTATAACTTGTGTTTTTTTTTACACAAGCAGACATTATAAACACTGCAAAAAGTGAGTACTAATCTCACAGTTTGTTCAGAAGAGAATTTTTTATTACATCGTATATAAAAATATGAACAGGTGTGTTATTAAATAAACTTATACACTGAAGAGCCAAAGAAACTGGTACACCTGCCTAATATCATATAGGGCCCCCGCGAGCACGCGGAAGTGCCGCAACACGACGGAGCATGGACTCGCATAATGTCTGAAGTAGTGCCGGAGTGAATTGACATCATGGATCCTGCAGGGCTGTCACAAATCCGTAAGAGTACGAAGCCGTGGAGATCTCTTCTGCACAGCACGTTGCAAAGCGTCCCAGATATGCATCCCAGATATGCACTATAATGTTCATGTCTGGGGAATTTGATGGCCAGTGGAAGTGTTTAAGCTTAGAGAACTGTCCCTGGAGCCACACTGTAGCAATTCTAGCCGTGTGGGGTGTCGCATTGTCCTGCTGGAATTGCCCAAATCCGTCTGAATGCACAATGGACATGAAGAAATGCAGGTGATCAGACACGATGCTTACATACGTGTCACCTATCAGAGTCGTATCTAGCCGTGTCAGGGGTCCCATGTCACTCAAACCTCACATGCCCCACGCCATTACAGGGCCTCCACCAGCTCGAACAGCCCCTTGCTGACATGCAGGGTCCATGGATTCATGAGGTTGCCTCCATACCCGTACACGCCCATCCGCTCGATACAATTTGACTAATGCGACCAGCCAACATTTTTCCGGTCACAGCAGTCCAATGTCGCCGTTGACGGGCCCAGGCGAGGAGTAAAGCTTTCTGTCGTGCAGTCGTCAAGGGTACACGAGTGTGCTTTCGGCTCCGAAAGCCCATATCGATTACGTTTATTGAAAGGTTCCCCCGCTGACACTTGTTGATGGCCCAGCAATGGAGTCTGCAGCAATTTGCGAAGGGTTGCACTTCTGTCACGTTGAACGATTCTCTTCGGTCTTAGTTGGTTCCACTCTTGCAGGATCTTCTCCCGGCCGCAGCGATGTCGGACATTTGATGTTTTATCGGATTCCTGATATCATGGTACACTCGTGAAATACTCGTACGGGAAAATCCCCACTTCACCGCTACCTCATAGATGCTGTGTCCCATTGATCGTGCGCCGACTATAACACCACATTGAAACTCACCTAAATCTTGATAACCTGCCATTGTATCAATAGTAACCGAGGTAACAACTGCGCCAGACACTTGTTGTCTTATGTAGGCGTTGCCGACCGCAGCCGTCTTCTGCCTGTTTACATATCTCTGTATGCCTATACCAGTTTCTTTCGCGCTTCAGTGTCTAAAGTAATATTCAATTTTTAAGGTCATATGTACATAAGTTTTAGATCATAAATACTTGATAATTCGTTGTTCTTTAGGTCATTAAAATCTGGGCCCTAGTAATAATGACACAGCAGAAAGACAGAGCCAGTGTGACACAGTGGTCTGATAAACTCACACCTGAGATTCACGCTCCGCTTGGGGCTATTTGACAAGTATACCGCTAATTTTTAGATGGTTGCATGCAGTCCAGTAGCTGCAAACTCCGAGGAGAAGTCCAGACCAGTATACAAGTCGACACAAATCAACTAGGTGCCACCACACGACTTAGCCTCCACTAAATGCAGGCGTACTGCTGGCTCTGAGTCCGATGTTGTGGACTTGGTACTGCCCAACCAGTGGACTACCTGCTGGTCTGTTTCCAGTCACCGCCAACCTCCTAACTTGGAGGCTGGATGTTCGAGGCCAGGACTGTCTACCCGCCCAGCCACCTTTGCTTCTGTGGGCGTATTGTCACTGCCCGACTGTCCGCCTCTGCTCGCAATGATGGGCACTACTGCTGAGAGCTGTTTTCCACTACAGCGTCCACAGAAGGGTTCTACACCTTCTGATGTGTCCTGCCCTAAGCTGTGAAGCGCCCACGAGAACTACAGTCGAGACAGAGTAAGAAGATTCCTGGCGGTTGCAGCGGACTGGTTGTGGCAGATTCGCACGCCTACCTCAACCACACGCCTATCTCAGCCATTCACGTAAAACGATTCTGTAAAAGTGTCTTTGGTAGCGCCGCAGCGTTGTCACAGGTTTACAGAATGTTGTCTCGCCTGGAGCCGTTTGCACTTCATAACTGAAAGCTGGCAACATCATCCCTAGCTGTCGGAGATCTGCTTACGCCATCTCGATTGTAGGCCGCCACAGGTACCTCACGTGAGGATTCCCACTGAGTCAAAAAAAAGTTCAGCTGTGTGTGAAATCTTATGGGACTCAACTGCTAAGGTCATCAGTCCCTAAGCTTACACACTACTTAACCTAAATTATCCTAAGGACAAACACACACACCCATGGCCGAGGGAGGACTCGAACCTCCGCCGGGACCAGCCGCACAGTCCATGACTGCAGCGGCTGAGACCGCTCGGCTAATCCCGCGCGGCCCGCCTGAGCCGCTGGTGTCACCATTCTCTGGAGGAGTGACACATAATTTCTGGATACCACAGCAGACGATTTAGCTCATTGCTTCCACACCCACTGTCCTTAACATACACCTGGAGGGTGGTGCCACCACAGGGAATCGTTAACGATAGTTGTAGTGTGTTGACTAATAAAATGTATTTTTAATCAATGATGTTTTCAAGTTGATATGTCAGACAGCTACCAGGCTTCTACACACCGCTCCGCTGTTACCCCGCCGAGAGTGGTGAACTACTGATTTCTGACGCTACCACCTCAGTTCCACCACCCATCGTAGTGGTCGCCCACCCCTTAGCCGTCAAAAATGTGAGTTGCAGGCAGTGACCATCGCTGTTGTGAGCCAGGCGTCCCAGGTTCTAGGGGCCAGGGACCTCGGATTTCGCAGCAGCAGCAGCAGCAGCAAGCTACAGGGCTGTCGCAGTCCAAGAGGTGCAGAGATCAACACATTACAATGTGCAGCGACACAGCTCAATGCATTAGAATTTCTAGTTTACAGATGATTAGGTAGAACAATTTTGTGATGTTCGAATATAGCATTAGTAATGTGCTGCTTGACATCGTCACAGTTGGTTGCAGGGAAAGCAAATGGTCGACTTTTATTGGGGGAATTTTGGAAAGTGTAGTTCATCTATAAAGGAGACGGAATACTGAAGACTAGTTCGACCATTCTTGAAACTGCTTAAGTGTTTGGGATCTCCATCAGGTTGGATTAAAGGAAGGCATTGAAAAAGATCATGAGCGTGGTGCCAGATTTGTTATTGGAAGGTCTACTCAGCATGCAGTATTATGTAGATGCTTCATGATATCGAATGGGAATCCCTAAAGACGATGTTCTTTTCGCGAGGCACTGGCACAGAAATTTAGAGAACTGCCATTTGAGACCGACTGCAGAACAGCTCTACTGCCGCCAACGAGCATTTTGCGTAAGGACCATGAAGACAAGATAGGAGAAAGTAAGTTTCTTACGGAAGCTTATAGATAGTCATTTTTCCTTCACTCTGTTTGCGTGTGGAACACGAAAGGAAACGAGTAGTAGTGGTATGTCGTATACTCCATCAAGAACTGTAGGGTCCCTGGCGGAGTACGTATGTACACGTAGATGAAAGCTGCTCAGCGTGACTCGTCTGAAGGCGACACAGTAAGGAGGTAACATAAAAAATAGTAACTTGTCGGAACACTATTTCGTCTGATCGAAATGGCTCCTACTAGAGAAGTAAGCTCGTCAACACACGATGGAATTAGTGTTAATGATGTATTGTGTGTCACAGCGAAATCTTTTTATGGTAATAAGAGGGACCTTAGAGAATTTTGATTCCGCATTTGACCTAGTGAAGCCGGTGGAACACAAAATTTTGTTCAAATTCATAAAGGCAAAAATTGCCTCAGAGGGGAGGGAAGTATTACGACCAGATGAAACTACAATCATCCGAACATTAGGTTCTTTGCTTGCTCTGGAAGATGACTCATCGGAATTACAACATATGAAATATTATATATAACTGATTGAAAATTCATACTGTACATAAGGTGTTTAAATACAGGCAGTAAAACTATTAAAATATAGAACTGAATGAAAAGTCCAATAATCTGCAGCAGCTGTATTTGTTGAAGTTGATCTAGAGTCCCACGCAACACGTTTCGCAAATTTTCAGTTGCTTCTTCTGATGTATATAATGCTATGTCATATGGTATAAAGAGTTGTTACAAATGCCACAGAGTACCAGGTGGCGTTTCTAGGCAAAGTTCTCAGCTTCCTCAACTGATGAAAACCATCATCAATGACAAATGTCCAGGCCGGCCGTGGTGGCCGTGCGGTTCTAGGCGCTCCAGTCCGGAGCCGCGCTGTTGCTACGGTCGCAGGTTCGAATCCTGCCTCGGGCATGGGTGTATGTGATGTCCTTAGGTTAGTTAGGTTTAAGTAGTTCTAATTTCTAGGGGACTGATGACCACAGCAGTTGAGTCCCATAGTGCTCAGAGCCATTTTGAACAAATGTCCAGTCTGTGTTAAAATCACGAACTGACATCGCTTTACCGATTAAAATAGCTTTTTGTCAGTCTGTGTCAAGCTACAGAGAATGTCCCTTGTAAATGTTATCCAGGAAAGTACTGGTCCCGAAAGCCGACGCCCTTATGTGTGTTTGTCACCAACAAAATAATAATCGTAGCAGCTAACAACACAATCCTGTGTGTTGTTGGAGCATGTGCGGTGGCTACCATCGGGATACTGAAATATTACATACGAAATATTAGTTCACTTTATTACAAGAATGATAAAATAATTTACTTAAGTTGATACAATCCTTTGCCGGAGGAGTGCTTGATAGTTTACAACTGCCATCTCTTGATGCACTAATTAACAAGCTGTTCTCTTGAAGTACATTACTCAACATTTACAAAGGTACATGTCCATCAGAGGTTTGAGTAACTCTTTAGTCCTACTTGATGATGTTGACTACTTCAGCTGAGTTCACGAACTTGGAAGGGCACTTCCAAGCTCAGCTCTATATTGACATCCACGTGAGGGTGATGCAGTGCTCAGAGAGGGCATGCATTCTTCACCACTGCCATTCGTCGTTGCAGACTGCAGCGAGACATCGCTGATTTCTGTGGTACCGACGTATATTGCCGACTTCGGCGTGGCGCCGCGATCTTTGGACTATACAACAGTAAGGGTTGCAAATACTGGAATGTATGGGCGCTTGGTTTGGAGTGAAACAGATTATAGTGTGGACAAACAAGACTGTCGAAATGTAAAGAGAAATCAAAGAAGCTGTCCGCAGACTGACAAGCAAGGAGGAGGAGATTAGTGTTTAACGTCCCGCCGACACTGAGGTCATTAGAGACGGAGTACCAGCTCGGATTCGGAATGGATGGGAAAGGAAACCGGCCGAGCCCTTTCAAAGGAACCATCCCAGCATTTGCCTGAAACGATTTAGGGAAATCACGGAAAACCTAAATCAGGAGGGCCGGAGACGGGTTTGGACCGTCTTCCTCCCGAATGCGAGTCCAGTGTGCTAACCACTGCGCCACTTCGCTCGGTGACAAACAGGGAGGGTCTAAATGGGCAATGAGCTAGTTGACTCTGTAGACCGAGCTTGTTTCTTACAAGGGGTTAGTACCGATGGTGTCCAAACAATCGTGAGATGTTTAGGAGATGGCTGAGTCGTCGGCTGCAGTGGAACAACAACTACAAGAAGAAAGTGCGTTAGTCCTGACGAGAGCGATGCAAATAGTCCTCCCAATACAATTTGGGCGTGAGAACGCCAAGGCGCAAGAAATCTCAAGTATTTTACATGTGGCGTACGAGGGAATACAGGGTGTATCAAAAAGAAGTATCTGGTTTGGCAGGTCTGTATCTCTGAAACTAGTAAACATATACAATGAATTTGACGTACGGGAAACTCAAAATCTTTTCTTTCCATACCTTTTCATAGGTATTCAATATGCCATCCTTGAGATGGAGAGCATATATCAATGCGGTATTCAAATTGATCCCACACAGCAGCGAGCATGTCTCGAGTTACAGCTTCCACAGCTGCTGTTATGAGATGTCTCAGTCCATTAATTGTTGTTGGTAACGGAGGCACATAAACAGAGTCTTTTATAAATGTCCACGAGAAATGGAAATTGAAATGAGCGTTTGGCGTCATTGGCCGGGAGGCCCCTTGCGGGGCAGGTCCGGCCGCCTTGGTGCAGGTCTTATTACATTCGACGCTACAATGGGCGACCTGCGCTCCGGATGGGGATGAAATGATGATGAAGACAACACAACACCCAGTCCCTGAGCGGAGGAAATCCCCGACCCAGCACTTGGTGCAGGGAGTGGCAACTGACCCTTAACATAGACAAATGTAATGTATTGCGAATACATAGAAAGAAGAATCCTTTATTGTATGATTATATGATAGCGGAACAAACACTGGTAGCAGTTACTTCTGTAAAATATCTGGGAGTATGCGTGCGGAACGATTTGAAGTGGAATGATCATATAAAATTAATTGTTGGTAAGGCGGGTACCAGGTTGAGATTCATTGGGAGAGTCCTTAGAAAATGTAGTCCATCAACAAAGGAGGTGGCTTACAAAACACTCGTTCGACCTATACTTGAGTATTGCTCATCAGTGTGGGATCCGTACCAGATCGGTTTGACGGAGGAGATAGAGAAGATCCAAAGAAGAGCGGCGCGTTTTGTCACAGGGTTATTTGGTAACCGTGATAGCGTTACGGAGATGTTTAATAAACTCAAGTGGCAGACTCTGCAAGAGAGGCGCTCTGCATCGCGGTGTAGCTTGCTCGCCAGGTTTCGAGAGGGTGCGTTTCTGGATGAGGTATTGAATATATTGCTTCCCCCTACTTATACCTCCCGAGGAGATCACGAATGTAAAATTAGAGAGATTAGAGCGCGCACGGAGGCTTTCAGACAGTCGTTCTTCCCGCGAACCATACGCGACTGGAACAGGAAAGGGAGGTAATGACAGTGGCACGTAAAGTGCCCTCCGCCACACACCGTTAGGTGGCTTGTGGAGTATAAACGTAGATGTAGATGTAGATGTAGCCGGGAATCGAACCCGGGCCCGTAGGACGTCAATCCATCAGGCTGATCACTCAGCTATCGGGGCGGACATCACATCAAATAATCACACATAGTCAGGTCTGGTGACCTTGGAGGCCAGTAATGTAAGGCTAAATCATTTGGTCTAGTGCGACCGATCCATCGTTCAGTAATCCTTTGATTTAAAAAATCCCATACTTCCAGATGCCAGTCTGGTGGTGCCCCATCCTGTTTGTAAATGAAGTCGTTCGAATCAGTCTCCAACTGTGGGAAAAGAAAGTTCTCAATCATATCGAGATATGTGCTTCCTATAACAGTGTTCTTGGCAACGATAAATGGGCCATATATCATTTCCCGTGAAACTGCACAAAACACATCAAATTTTGGAGAGTCCCTCTCATGTTGTACAACTTCATGTGGTTGTTCCACACCCCATATTCTCACCTTATAATAGTTTACCATTCCATTTAAATGAAATGTTGCCTCGTCACTAAACACTAAGCGTGGAAGAAAACTGTCATCCTCCATCTTGCAAAGAACGAAATTACAGAACTCCACAAGTTGTTGTTTGTCACCTTCGCGAAGAGCTTGAGCAGCTGAGCTTTGTATGGTTTCATGTGTAAACGTCGACGTAGTACACGCCAGACGGACATCAGGGGGCACGTTGAACTGTCGAGCTGCACCGCAAAAGGATTTTTGAGGACTCCTTGTGAAACTATGGGGGATGCGTTCGACGTCTGTGTCAGGCACTTGGGGACGGCTCGGCGATTTGCCTTTACACAAACAACCTGTTTCTCGGAATTGTTCATGCCATCGTATAAAGGTCTATGCTGTAGGCGGATTCGCACCATACCTAGTAAGAAAGTCACGCTGAACAGTTGTTACAGACCAGCAGTGCCAAAAATATAGAACACAAAACGCTTTCTGTTGTTCCGACACCATTTTTACTACACTCCTGGAAATGGAAAAAAGAACACATTGACACCGGTGTGTCAGACCCACCATACTTGCTCCGGACACTGAGAGAGGGCTGTACAAGCAATGATCACACGCACGGCACAGCAGACACACCAGGAACCGCGGTGTTGGCCGTCGAATGGCGCTAGCTGCACAGCATTTGTGCACCGCCGCCGTCAGTGTCAGCCAGTTTGCCGTGGCATACGGAGCTCCATCGCAGTCTTTAACACTGGTAGCATGCCGCGAGAGCGTGGACGTGAACCGTATGTGCAGTTGACGGACTTTGAGCGAGGGCGTATAGTGGGCATGCGGGAGGCCGGGTGGACGTACCGCCGAATTGCTCAACACGTGGGGCGTGAGGTCTCCACAGTACATCGATGTTGTCGCCAGTGGTCGGCGGAAGGTGCACGTGCCCGTCGACCTGGGACCGGACCGCAGCGACGCACGGATGCACGCCAAGACCGTAGGATCCTACGCAGTGCCGTAGGGGACAGCACCGCCACTTCCCAGCAAATTAGGGACACTGTTGCCCCTGGGGTATCGGCGAGGACCATTCGCAACCGTCTCCATGAAGCTGGGCTACGGTCCCGCACACCGCTAGGCCGTCTTCCGCTCACGCCCCAACATCGTGCAGCCCGCCTCCAGTGGTGTCGCGACAGGCGTGAATGGAGGGACGAATGGAGACGTGTCGTCTTCAGCGATGAGAGTCGCTTCTGCCTTGGTGCCAATGATGGTCGTATGCGTGTTTGGCGCCGTGCAGGTGAGCGCCACAATCAGGACTGCATACGACCGAGGCACACAGGGCCAACACCCGGCATCATGGTGTGGGGAGCGATCTCCTACACTGGCCGTACACCACTGGTGATCGTCGAGGGGACACTGAATAGTGCACGGTACATCCAAACCGTCATCGAACCCATCGTTCTACCATTCCTAGACCGGCAAGGGAACTTGCTGTTCCAACAGGACAATGCACGTCCGCATGTATCCCGTGCCACCCAACGTGCTCTAGAAGGTGTAAGTCAACTACCCTGGCCAGCAAGATCTCCGGATCTGTCCCCCATTGAGCATGTTTGGGACTGGATGAAGCGTCGTCTCACGCGGTCTGCACGTCCAGCACGAACGCTGGTCCAACTGAGGCGCCAGGTGGAAATGGCATGGCAAGCCGTTCCACAGGACTACATCCAGCATCTCTACGATCGTCTCCAGGGGAGAATAGCAGCCTGCATTGCTGCGAAAGGTGGATATACACTGTACTAGTGCCGACATTGTGCATGCTCTGTTGCCTGTGTCTATGTGCCTGTGGTTCTGTCAGTGTGATCATGTGATGTATCTGACCCCAGGAATGTGTCAATAAAGTTTCCCCTTCCTGGGACAATGAATTCACGGTGTTCTTATTTCAATTTCCAGGAGTGTAGAACTGAAGTGGACGCACACTGCTGCTACCTAGCGGGAACCAATAAGACCCGAGACTTTGTTCCTTCCAACAGTACGTGGTTCACGGAAGCAACTAAACCTATTAATAGACAAATTGTCACAGATATGCCATTAAGGAAGACGAGTATTCCTGTAAATAGTAATGTAACACTAAATGAAGAAGAAGTGCTTCGTCTGAAAGTCATCACCAACTTAGCAGTAAGTTCTACACGTGCAGTAAACACATACCTAAGCGTGGAAGGGGCCGGGAAAGCAGGGCACAAGTTTCTTGTGTAAGAGTCGCGACGAAATATTCCATACGATGGGTTGATCGATAGATTTTTTAACACACTGTAAAGTCAAGTTAGACTCTCCGGGTAAAGTATTAAGGACCAGGGGACCTGTGCGAAACTTTTTCACTTTTACAGTGTAAAATACTGACAGTGTCTGGAAGAAGTGTGATATGGGTAGTCGTGGCACAGTCATACATTACCACACTGGCGGTACCGTATACAGTATAACTGGTGTCAATGAAGCCAGTACTCTAGAATCGCAATATGGCGGCGAGCGCAAAGGACGTGTAAACAGCTGTTTATTTACTGTTAAAACTGTCGTAAGGAATTGGAGAAACTGATATAACTAAGTTACCTAGTTTTGACACAATGGTCAATACATGCCCCGTGTTTCGCTGTAATTTATCGTACAGTAGACCGTACTTAAACGGAAAGAAACATGTCTCAATGCAAGCATAACAAGAAACATTCTATGTACTTTTGCTCTCGTGCTGTGACTGAAATGAAAGCCGCGCGGTATTAGCCGAGTCATGGACTGTGTGGCTGGTCCCGGCGGAGGTTCGAGTCCTCCCTCGGGCATGGGTGTGTGTGTTTGTCCTTAGGATAAATTAGGTTAAGTAGTGTGTAAGCTTAGGGACTGATGACCTTAGCAATTAAGTCCCATAAGATTCCACAAACATTTGAACTGAAATAAAGTCCCATGCTTCTTGAGAGAGCGTACGGGAACGATGCGGGAGACCCGCACCGCCGTACTAGGCAAGGTCCTAGTGGAGGTGGTTTGCCGTTGCCTTCCCCCGACCGTAATGAATATGAATGATGATGGTGAAGACGACACCGCAACACCCAGTCATCTCGGGGCAGGTGTAAATCCCTGACCCCGCCGGGAATCGAAACCGGGACCCGCGTCTTCGGGAAGCGATAACGCTACCGCAAAATCATTAGCAGCGGACTCTCGTACTGTACGTAAGCCTAAAGAATTAGCATTAAAGTTCGTCTCATCTCCAATACCGGCAGTGTTTAGATAGTTATTTTATGGTATTTAATAAATACAGAAAAGACGTAGCTTAATGGTGTGTCTAACCAGTTTTGATCAACTTCAGCTTTTCTTCGACTAGTATGCTCGTTGTGAAAGTGCTCCTACGAGTAGAACGTGGTATTTGTCGTTGGTAACGAATGCCCTTATTCATCTGAGCATTCTTACGAAAGCTACAGTCTGTTTCGAATGTGTATATATGTAACTTGATATTCTTTTCATGACACGATTCTACAATTTATGTATTGAACTCACTAGTGCACAAATATTTGCTTAACTCCAGAATTTGTTTAGACTACCTCGTGAGGCTCATTTCGTTTCAGAAAATCGTAGCAGTACCATACACATACTTCCTCACGCCTCCATCTTACCTCACCAAACGTCAGACTTCAGTAGCTAAAAGATGCGTTTTTGCCGGTCTAGTGATGTATGTCCGTGAGCTGTGGGAATGAAGAGAAAACATATTTGACAAGTGAAATTGTTGATAAATATCAGCGCCTATAAGCAGCTAAAGGTCTGGATTTCATTGTAATTTCATTCTTCGAGAGCTGCAAGATCACCAATGGTATTTGTATAGATACCAGCTTCATATCTTTCACAAGAGTGTTTTCTACCGCCGTTTTACACGACAACCGGTCCCATCTAGATGCTTTCACAGTTCAACCAAGTAAGTTTAAAGTTTTTCAGATTTACTCACCTGTTAGCGATATTATCCCCACTGCCCGCTAGGTTCACGCATTTGAGCTGTAATTATTTCCTTTTTGTTCCACTGTCCGACAGTTGTGGCCGAGCGGTTCTAGGCGCTTCAGTCCGGAACCGCGCTGCTGCTACGGTCGCAGGTTCGAATCCTGCCTCGGGCATGGATGTTTGTGATTTCCTTAGGTTAGTTAGGTTTAAGTAGTTCTAAGTCTAGCGGGCTGATGACCTCAGATGTTAAGTCCCATAGTGCTCAGAGTCATTTGAACCTTTTTTTTGTGTTCCACTGTGATGAAACTCTAACCGCATTCAACGGGTAGCTGGAATTAACAAGCAATTACATAGCTGGAACAGAGACTGTTCATGCATTCAAATTAGTATTTCGTGGTTGGTTGGCTTATTCGAGGGAGGGGAACAAACAGCGAGGTCATCGGTCCCATCGGATTGGGAAAGGATGCAGAAGGAAATCGGCCGTGCCCTTTCAAAGGAACCATCCCGGCATTTGCCTGAAGCGATTTAGGGAAATCACGGAAAACCTAAATCAGGATGGCCGGACGCGGGTTTGAATCGTCGTCTTACCGAATGCGAGCCCACTGTGCTAACTGCTGCGCCACCTCGCTCGGTAGTATTTTGTGCCTTTCACTTATCTGGCGGATCGTGCAGCGGCTTTCTCATTCGGAAATCGCATTTGAACGTTGTTAGTCAGTGAGAAGATCGTTTTATGACTCGAGCTGCTCGCATTGGTCAGGGTCCTTCAACTACCACGCGAATATGGAATCGATGGGTTCAAGAGACCCATACACAACCACACGCAGAATATCAACGATCCCACGCGACTATCGCCCGAGAGGACAGTGAAATCTCTTTTTTGGCCATAGAGGACGATACAGGAATGGGCTTGTTTGCGGCAAGACTTTGATACAGACAGATGACAGTACGAAGACGTCTGGTGTGTCACAGCTTCCACAACTGCGGCTTCCCTCTCCTTAGTGGAAGACAGAGGTGCGGCGGTAGAGGTCCAATAACGGCAGCTCTGAACACAGGACTGACGTGGCCTTCTCAGGCGAGTACCGGTTCTAAGTGAAGCATCCCGATGAACGTGCCCAAGCATGCGGGCCCCAGTGACAGTGAACGTTAACAGACTGCGGTTTTTATTGTCACATGGCACCAGCATCGGGCGCGATAGTGTAGAGTATCATGGATACACAGGACCGTCACCTCTGCTTTGCACAGTCAGTAGTTTGGACAGCAGCTCTTAGTTAGGGCCGTTGGCTGTGCCCTATCTTCCAGTTCTTCGTGTCGTTATCCTTCTGGTGTTTCTTCCGTTTGGGTTGTAGAAATATAATTTAAACTGTTTCCACATTCCCAATCCTGAGTGCAAAAGGATAACTCATCTCCGACTCGGGTGGAACTATCCACATCCATTCATGATGGAAGCTGAAAAGGATGGAAAACTTCCGTTTTTAGATGTCTTGGTCTACAAGAGGGATGATGGGACATGATGACCTACTGTTTATCGTAAGCCCACGGATATGGTTCAATATATTCATGCATGTCATCCATCACATCAATGCAAAGGGATCCTACGTACATTGGTAAAAAGAGCTTACGCCATCTCGGATGCAGATAGTTTGAAACAAGAACTGAATGATCTAAAAGCTGTTATGCTGACAATCAGATCCGTCAATGCTCTACAGATTGGACCTTCGCGGGAACCAACAGGAGATACAAGCAAATCGGTGGCATTCCTGCCTTTTGCGGGGAGCATATCTTCAAAAACAGGAAGAATTTTAAAGAAATTTGGTATTACAGCTCTATTCCATCCGGCAGCTAAGACCAGAGCTCTGCTGGGATAATTGGAGTTCGAGAAAGCCCGGGGTCTACAAGATTCCCTGCCATTGCGGGGAAGCCTATATTGGACAAACGATTCATACGGTCCAGGATCGTTGCATGGAGCATCATCGCCACAAGCGTTTATTTCAGCCAGAAAAATATGAAGAAAAATCCTTGTCTTACTGAAGGACATATAATGTTATGCGATGAGCCACAAGTGGTTGCCCCTACGTTGTGGGACTAGGACTGTGTAGTGAAAGAAGCCATTGAAATCCGGCTGTCTGATAATATTATAAACAGAGATAAGGGGTCTCCTTTCAGTAAGAATTGGAACCTTGTTCTGTTTGACATTAAGAAACAACGGTTCTTGTTTCGGTCATTAAAAACTCTCAGTAGTGTTTGATATTGATTCATCGTTTCCGCGAACTTTCACCAACGGTGCGCAGCTGTGTCTGTCGCTAGAGGGCAGTTATTTTCGCTACGCACTATGGACCCGCGGTCGGTGTATAAGGGAGCCACCGCGTTTGATTTCAGTTCCGGCGCGGGACAGTGCGACGGCCTACTCACATGAAGATGACGGCCAAATGGGACACCGAAATATTGTGCCCAGATGATATGTTCCTGCTGGAGATCAGACATGAATACAACCAATTATTGCGCCGGGAAAGCTTACGGAGCCACAACAAGGGTCTAATATTCAAATCTGCGAAAAAGCGGAAAAGCGGAACGAATATTTAATTGAAATTGTCAGTGTGTCGCCTCTGGAGTATGCCTGACAGCGTGCTTAGATATATTTCTCTCTACACGAAACCTAGAATCAAGTTCTCATAGATTCTTCACTTTCAAAGAATAATTTCTTGTTTCGGTTTAAGTAAATATTTTCAAACGAATTAAATGTTGCACTGTAAATCATTCTTCAAACCAATAAGCACATTGCTAATCAAGCGACTAACCTCAGGCTACCAATAAGAATAAATAAATGTTGAAACACACTTGTAATATATTCTCAACTAAATATTACACACACTGCTCCTTATATTTTTCGTATCTATCCTTTAAGTATTCAATTAACCCAAACATTGGCTTCTGTAGAAGACCTGGTCTGCTGCTACACAAGAGCATTGCGCCACGCAGAAAATTATAAGAGACAAAGACAGGCGTTTGAAGTAGTTAATTTCATTTCTTGACTGGCGGCAGTGGCATCCCACCACTTCTTGGCTGCTGCTGCATGGTCGTCCTGGTGTCACCACACACGGAGGCGTGGCATGGTACTTCTTTCCCAGGCGCTTCCGGCTACTGTGCGGCGTCGTAACACAATTATTTATAGAACATTTTTAATACAAATTAATATGCGATTAATTCACCCTCAACTTTTCTTTTCACTTCTCTCAACTTTATTGTTTATCAGAGGATTTTTTATGGACAACATATTTGTATGGAGATAAACAGCGATTAATTTACTTATAATCAACTATTCAAAATGACAGTCACAATCGCATTATTTATTTTGCCACCAACCGGTTTCAACACGCGATGGGGTCATCTTCAGGGCAATTTACACTGTACAGTTATAATATTAGTAAGTAATCATGTACATAATCTACACAAAATTAGTCAGAGTTACATAAATAAACAGATTTTTATACCCATTTGGTCGCTCGCTGGAGTCGTCACCCTGCCGTGCTTGATACGGGCAAGTCTTCAGGTCCAGATTGTATACCGATTAGGTTCCTTTCAGATTACGCTGATACAATAGCTCCCTACTTAGCAATCATATACAACCGCTCGCTCACCGATAGATCTGTACCTGCAGATCGGAAAATTGCGCAGGTCGCACCAGTGTTTAAGAAGGGTTGTAGGAGTAATCCATCGAACTACAGACCTATATCATTGACGTCGGTTTGCAGTAGGGTTTTCGAGCATATACTGTATTCAAACATTATGAATCACTTCGAAGGGAACGATCTATTGACACGTAAACAGCAAGGTTTCAGAAAACATCGTTCTTGTGCAACGCAGCTAGCTCTTTATTCGCACGAAGTAATGGTCGCTATCGACAGGGGATCTCAAGTTGATTCCGTATTTTTAGATTTCCGGAAAGCTATTGACACCGTTCCTCACAAGCGACTTCTAATCAAGCTGCGGGCCTATGGGGTATCATCTCAGTTGTGCGACTGGATTCGTGATTTCCTTCAGGAAGGTCGCAGTTCGTAGTAATAGACGGCAAATCATCGAGTAAAATTGAAGTGATATTAGGTGTTCCCCATGGAAGCGTCCTGGGACCTCTGCTGTTCCTGATCTCTATAAATGACCTGGGCGACAATCTGGGCAGTTCTCTTAGGTTGTTCGCTGATGATGCTGTAATTTACCGTCCAGTAAGGTCATCCGAGGACCAGTATCAGTTGCAAAGCGATTTAGAAAAGATTGCTGTATGGTGTGGCAGGTGGCATTTGACGCTAAATAACGAAAAGTGTGAGGTGATCCACATGAGTTACAAAAGAAATCCGTTGGAATTCGATTACTCGATAAATAGTACAATTCTCAAGGCTGTCAATTCAACTAAGTACCTGGGTGTAAAAATTACGAACAACTTCAGTTGGAAAGACCACATAGATAATATTGTGGGGAAGGCGAGCCAAAGGTTGCGTTTCATTGCCAGGACACTTAGAAGATGCAACAAGTCCACTAAAGAGACAGCTTACACTACACTCGTTCGTCCTCTGTTAGAATATTGCAGCGCTGTGTGGGATCCTTACCAGGTGGGATTGACGGAGGACATCGAAAGGGTGCAAAAAAGGGCAGCTCGTTTTGTATTATCACGTAATAGGGGAGAGAGTGTGGCAGATATGATACGCGAGTTGGGATGAAAGTCATTAAAGCAAAGACGTTTTTCGTCGCGGCGAGATCTATTTACGAAATTTCGGTCACCAACTTTCTCTTCCGAATGCGAAAATAGTTTGTTGAGTCCAACCTACATAGGGAGGAATAATCACCAAAATAAAATAAGAGAAATCAGAGCTCGAACAGAAAGGTTTAGGTGTTCGTTTTTCCCGCGCGCTGTTCGGGAGTGGAATGGTAGGGATATAGTATGATTGTGGCTCGATGAATCCTCTGCCAAGCACTTAAATGTGAATTGCAGAGTAATCATGTAGATGTAGATGTATGCATGGTTGGTTCTCTGCATGAACTTAAATAACGGTCAACAACACGTGGGCAGACGGTAAACGCCCTCCACGGTGACCAACGGTAGTTACATGCTTAAGCAAAAAATCGTAAATTTTAAAGTTGGTTCCAGTTGTAATATAAAACATAACACATAATAATAATAAATATAGCAGCAGCAGAAGACCACATGGATTGACAAAAATATGGTGGAAGAATGGTTATGGTACGCCGTTACCATAACTTCGAACGCCACACAAAGATGGTATTACAGCAGACGACTCATACGAAGGGTCTACCATGACGACAGAGTCCCAACCACACAGGCTAGGGGGCGCTTGATATATACTATCGCCCATGGCAACGGTGTCCCTACCACAAAAGATAAAAGGCTCTGCTCTATCCACAAATGATGTGAAACATGAATGGGACAGCAGTTACCTGAATTTTAAATAGTTGTAAATTTCTCGAAGTCTAATTAGCTATATTTACCATTATTATTTATCATGTTTTATATTACAACTGGAACAAACTTTAAAATTTACGATTTCTTGCTTAAACATATAACTACCGTTGGTCACCGTGGAGGGCGTTTACCGTCTGCCCACGTGTTGGTCGTTATTTAAGCTCATGCAGAGAGCCAACTATGCATAGTTACTAACCGTACACAGGCAGGGTGACGACTCCAGCGAGCGACCAAATGGGTATAAAAATCTGTTTATTTATGTAACTTTGTCTAATTGCTAGTAGATTACGTACATGATTACTTACAAATATTATAATTTTACAGAGTAAATTGCCCTGGAGATGACCCCATCGCGGGTTGAAACCGGTTGGCGGCAAAATAAACAATGCGATTGTGACTGTCATTTTGAGTAATTGATTTATCAGAGGGATTAAACAAGGTGTATGAATGGTTGGTCTCGGTGACTATTATATGTTTCAGCAAGATAATGTAAGACCGCATCCTGCCCGTGCTGCCCCGACCTATCTCGATACAGAGTGTGGCCGACATCTGGCCTGGCCAGCATATTCTGCAGATCTTTCATCCACTAAAAGCATCTGGTCACGGGTAGTGTAGATACTAACACTCACATTACGTCAGCCATTATGACTGTTGAACTCTGGCACAGTGTCGAAGCTACACAGAATGACGTACTCGTATCTGTCATCAGGGGACAGTTGGACCCTATGCCTAACCGAGCTAGTCATTCTTGCTGCTTCAGGACAGTTTTATGTACAGAACTGTATACACTACTGGCCATTAAAATTGCTACACCAAGAAGAAATGCAGATGATAAACGGGTATTCATTGGACAAATATATTACACTAGAACTGACATGTGATTACATTTTCACGCAATTTGGTTGCATAGATCCTGAGAAATCAGTACCCAGAACAACCACCTCTGGCCGTAATAACGGCCTTGATACGCCTGGGCATTGAGTCAAACAGAGCTTGGATGACGTGTACAGGTACAGCTGCCTATGCAGCTTCAACATGATACCACAGTTCATCAAGAGTAGTGACTGGCGTATTGTGACGAACCAGTTGTTCGGCCACCATTGACCAGATGTTTTCAATTGGTGAGACATCTGGAGAATGTGCTGGCCAGGGCAGCAGTCGAACATTTTCTGTATCCAGAAAGGCCCGTACTGGACCTGCAACATGCGGTCCAGCATTATCCTGCTGAAATGTAGGGTTTCGCAGGGATCGAATGAAGGGTAGAGCCACGGGTCGTAACACATCTGAAATGTAACGTCCACTGTTCAAAGTGCCGTCAATGCGAACAAGATGTGACCGAGAGTTGTAACCGATGGCACCCCATACCATCACGCCGGTTGATACACCAGTATGGCGATGACGAATACACGCTTCCAATGTGCGTTCACTGCGATGTCGCCAAACACGGATGCGACCATCATGATGCTGTAAACATAACCTGGATTTATCCGCAAAAATGACGTTTTGCCATTCGTGCAACCAGGTTCGTCGTTGAGTACACTATCGCAGGTCCTCCTGTCTGTGATGCAGCGCCAAGGGTAACCGCAGCCATGGCCTTCGAACTGATAGTCCATGCTGCTGCAAACGTCGTCGAACTGTTCGTGCAGATGGTTGTTGTCTTGCAAACGTCCCCGTCTGTTGACTCAGGGATCGAGATGTGGCTGCACGATCCGTTACAGCCATACGGATAAGATGCCTGTCATCTCGACTGCTAGTGATACGAGGCCGTTGGGATCCAGCACGGCGTTCCGTATTACCCTCCTGAACCCACCGATTCCATATTCTCTAACAGTCATTGGATCTCGACCAGCGCGAGCAGCAATGTCGCGATACGATAAACCGCAATCGCAATAGGCTACCATCCGACCTTTATCAAAGTCGGAAACGTGATAGTACTCATTTCTCCTCCTTACACGAGGCATCACGACAACGTTTCACCAGGCGTCGCCGGTCAACTGCTGTTTGTGTATGAGAAATTGGTTGGAAACTTTCCTCATGTCAGCACGTTGTAGGTGTCGCCACCGGCGCCAACCTTGTGTGAATGCTCTGAAAAGCTAATCATTTGCATATCACAGCATCTTCTTCCTGTCAGTTAAATTTCGCTTCTGTAGCACGTCATCTTCGTGGTGTAGCAATTTTAATGGCCAGTAGTGTATATCCCCGAAATCCCGTACAAATCTAACCACGTATTCTAGCTACTGTTCTGCGCACGCCCAATAAGTAGTTATTCGCTTTCAGATTTTTTTTTTTTTTTTTTTTTTTTTTGTCATCAGTCTACTGACTGGTTTGATGCGGCCCGCCACGAATTCCATTCCTGTGCTAACCTCTTCATCTCAGAGTAGCACTTGCAACCTACGTCCTCAATTATTTGGTTGACGTATTCCAATCTCTGTCTTCCTCTACAGTTTTTGCCCTCTACAGCTCCCTCTAGCACCATGGAAGTCATTCCCTCATGTCTTAGCAGATGTCCTATCATCCTGTCCCTTCTCCTTATCTGTGTTTTCCACATATTCCTTTCCTCTCCGATTCTACATAGGTATGGTGTTGCAATTTTAACAACTAGCAATGTTCATCACACCAGTCAACATGGTACGCACATCTGAACACCTGGTGCTTCATAACAATTTGGAGAGAGGTATCCATCCACTTGGAGCTTGGCAGACCAGCGATGAAGGATTTTCCTTGTCTCCTTGCAGGATGTCGCCACCGACCACGTCGTATATTCGCCGAGGTTGGTGGCGCGTGCCAGCCGTGTTGATACCTCTGTTGTTACTGTTGATCGTCAGCTACAATTTAGGAGACACCACAGAGACCATCACTGCGTTCGTCAGGTCGCCCCAAATAAAGGTCAGTTCCTTCATGTTGCTTCCATACTTCTGCAAATATTAGCGTCAGCTGTTAAATATTTTATTGTAAAGAGTTAAAACTATTTATCCTCTTACTGTTTTGTCACCAGCCATCTATGTTTACCGTCTTTTGTCTCTTGACTATCAATTGCGAAGTTTTGAGACTTGATCATCAGGGGCTTTAGGGTAGTAATCAATGCTGTGTACGACCGTAAGTAAAGGGGATAGGGGGCCGGACGCTGTGGCCGAGCAGCTCTAGGCGCTTCAGTCTGGAACAGCGCTGCTGCTACGGTCGCAGGTTCGAATCCTGCCTCGGGCATGGATGTGTGTGATGCCTTTAGGTTACTTAGGTTTAAGTAGTTTTAAGTCTAGAGGACTGATGACCTCAGATGTTCCTTGTCTCCTTGCAGGATGCCGCCACCGACCACGTCGTATATTCGCCGAGGTTGGTGGCACGTGGCAGCCGTGTTGATACCATCACTGCGTTCGTCAGGTCGCCCCAAATAAAGGTCAGTTCCTTCATGTTGCTTCCATACTTCTGCAAATATCAGCGTCAGCTGTTAAACGTAATGCTTAGAGCCATTTGAAAGGGGATGGATAAAATAATGGTAACAGTGTTAGTAATGGGATGGTTGTGTTTGCCGATCAACAACGCAGGTAAGGCACGTGTCGTGCTGGACTGTGCTTGTTCAGTACGGACTAGGCAACAGTGCAGGTTGTTTACGAGTAGTGCACACTTCTTATCTGCATTTAGAAGCCGAGATCGACGTGCAATGAAAGACCTAACAGAGTTCCAAAGAGGGCAGATTGTGGGGACCCCATTAGCTGCAGCATCAGTAATCTAGACGGCCAACTTATTGAATGTTTCAAGAGCAACTGTTTCAACAGTCGTGACAGCCTACACAAAACATGGAAAGACACCATCGTGTAAACGTAATAGTAATAATGACAGAGATAGTCGTATGCTGATACGAATTGTGCCAAAACAACACAAAACCATGGCGGCTAAAGTGACTTCAGAGCTCAATATCCATCTTCGAGACTGTATCTGTCGACACTGTTCGCCGAGAACTCCATAAAGCCAATGTTTATGGACGGACTGCTACACCGAAACGATAAGTGGCGACAACCAACGCAAAGAAGCGTAAGACATGGTGTCAGGAGCATAAATCCTGGACGGATGATCAGTGGAAACATGACATATGGTCCGACGACTCAAGGTTTCCGTTATTTCCAACATCGTGGCGGGTTTACGCCTGGAGAACGCTAAACGAAGCCTACAATCCTGATTGCTTCATTCCAGCTGTTAAGCGTGGAGGTGGATGTGTGATAGTGTGGGCAGCCATATGATGGTATACTGCTAGTCACATCATTACTGCCAAAGTTTATGTAAATATTTTAGATGATCAGGCGCACCTTATGATGGAAATGTTGTTTCCCAACAATAATCCCATATTTCAGGACGATAATGCACCCATTCACATAGTCAGGACAGCACAATCGCGGTATGAGAAGCATGCAACTGAACTGCAGCGACTTCCCTGGCCAGCATAGCCCACAGACTCGAAAATTATCCAACCCTTGTGATCGGTATCGGAGCGTAGACTCCGGAACAGATATCCGCCTCCCTTTTCGCTACAGGAGTCAGAAAAGGCTCTGATCGAAGAGTGGCCTAACATTCTATTGGAGACTATACAGTTATTCATTATATGCCAGTATTCCAAGAAGAATTGCAGCTGTATTACGGGAAAATGGAGGTCCAACCCCTTGTTAATAAACCATTCCCAAGTAAGTACAGGTGTTCACATTATTTTGCCTATCCCCTGTAGATCCGATTAATGTAATCCAGAATCGTATGGCGTAGTCACCACACGACTCAGTGAGTCGTGGATGCTGCATTAAAGATACCGGATATACTTGTGGTGCTAGTCATCGATTACTAACCTAAAGCACCCAAAGAGGAACTCTTTGAGCTTCTAAATCGGTAGCAAGCAGACAAAAAAGGAAGATAACAAGCAGTCCTTATTCTCCATTGTATAAATTCAGTTCCTTCTCGAATCTATTTGTGTTCAAAAGGTTGAGTACCCTTTATTTATTTTTTAAACCTTTTTTCACCAGTCCTGTGACTGATTTGAAGTGTCTCACAACGGCTACCTGTCCTACGCAAATCTCGTCAGTCAGAGCAACACCTACGCCGAACATCCTCAATTATTTGTTGGATGTGCTCCAAACGCTTTTCTCCCGTACGTTCTTTACCCTTCTCGAACTCATTCTAGCGCCACGGAAGTTATTCCCTAATATGTTAACACACTGTCGGGCGGCGGGTAACAATCAAATGATCGTTACTTTGTTATGTCATTATGAAAAGACTAAGAGTCCGTGCGTGCTTTCCACGTACCTTCGCCATCTACAAGAGCCTGAAAATTATTTTCTCCGTCAGCCAAAATGCGATGGAGAACATACTGATCATAATTTCCAGTCTGCAAGTCCCCATTACTCTTGCTATTTTCTCAGCGGGATCGTCAGCTATGACTATAAATAAAATTTTTGAGTTTTACCTGATTGATATATTCTGTAAACGTTCACTTGCACAAAATATAAGTCTTAATATTGTGACTAATATCCCTATCGAAAACAGCACTATTAACGGTTCAGAGGTGATCTCTATGGGAAGTTCCAAATAAATTGGTCTATCGCCCTGACTTCTAACCACCAAAAGTTATTTGCTCGCCTTAAAAGTGGAAAATAATCTCGCCACTTGCCACGTGGTTTTGTCAACATAACGGGCGACACACTAAAAGGTACTCCCGTGAAATCAAAGATGGTGCTCAGTACTTGCGTGTTCACTTCCTACTTTTACCGAAAACGCATTCAACACTACCCAGCTGCGACGTCATCCGAGGCACAACATACGTGGGCATTTGACTGACGTGGACAATTTGATATCTTGGTGCAAAGCGTCTCCTCGTATTGCATCTATAGCTGTATTTAGGGGGTGCAGCGGACCGCCAAATGGAACATCTGCTATCAACTGCCCTAGGTGTAGGTAGAAGTATCTAAATGGCCCCTTTCTTGGAAATGTATTAATTAATAACTCTGTCGTTTAACAATTTACAATCTCCTTAATTTTCATATCTGACGACCCATGCATGTGCCACACCACAACATCGGCAACTACGACTGAAATGGGCACGTGATCATTGACACTGGATGTTGGTGCAGTGGCAGGGCGTTGCTTGGTCAGATGAATCCCGATGCTTTTTCATGACGCTGATAGAAGGACGCGAATTCGTCGTCTTCCAGGGTGACAGTTCCTCAACATCCGTACAGCAGGACGGAAACAAGCTGGCGGCGGCTCCATTATGCTCTGGGGAACACTCACGTGGGCGTCCACGGGTCCAGTAGGCCTTGCATAAGGGGCCACGATGATCGACGAGTATTGTACAGAGGTTGCAGACCACGTACACCCCTTCATGACGATTATGTTTTCTGATGTCAATGGTATGTTCCGACAAGATAATGTGTCATGTCACAGTGGTGAGTTACAATTGATGTGCTGGCCCCACAACTCGCCACATCTGGGTTGTGACTGAATGTGGATTCAAGAGCTGATCGCCTCCCTCTCCCATGTTTATGGAAATTGGGCAGCTAGTGTGTGCAGATATGGTGCCAACTCCCTTCAGTGACCTACCAAGGCATCATTGCTTCCATGCCACGATTCGTCGCTGCTGCTATTCGTGCCCATGATGCGGACATACTCACTATTATGTAGGTGGTCTTACTGTTCTTGCTGATCAGTGTACATATGGCCAGTGTCATCACCATTTACAGGCAACCATAATTGCAGTAATATGTCGTGTTTAACATCTTATGCTTTATGTATTATAGGAAACAGGAGCCTGCATGGACGGTGTGGTGACAGCGCAGCCTGGTGGCAGACTGGGGAACCTGCTGGTGGAGTATGCGTGCTCCGCCATTTTGGCGAACCGGCACCACCTACGGCTGGCCATGCCTGCCAGGATCCTCGAGCCACTGTCCGCCATCTTCCACAACATCAGTGCAGAACCGCTGGGCCGAGTTTTGCAGCAGCCGCCATGTGAAGGAAACCTCACAGAGGAGGGGTTCCTGGACGACCCGAAGCACCAGCTCCTGACGTGGGGATCTGTAGAGAAGACACTGAGCCACCTGAGAAGCAAACACTTGCCACTCATTTTCAAGTACGTTAAATAAAGTGCCTTCCTATACAGTGTGGTTCGCAGATATTTATAAGGCTTGCCTCAAGTGTAGGGACTACAATGTATCCCTCGTGAGTTCACCTCTTGTGTAAACTACACTCTTTTCACTCTGACCAGGCAGCTCAAGGTCACGTGCCTTTATGCCCACTCTATATGCTCCCCTCTACTTCCTTGCAAGAACACCGTACAGTCAACAGCTTTTGGTGCATAAGCAAGGTACCAACAAGAATAAGCATCGTCGGTGTGTAGAATTAATTCATTACATTTTAGTGAACTTTGTTTCGCATATTAATAAAGGGAAAGAAAAGGAAAAGTTTAAATTTAACCTATCAACGGAAATTATAGCAGGCGGACATCATCTTCACTGTGTAGTCACTGCAACTGTGGTCACAGTCTTCACGTAGACTTATTACAATCTTCTGAATGCGCCGGCCGCGGTGGTCTCGCGGTTCTAGGCGCGCAGTCCGGAACCGCGCGACTGCTACGGTCGCAGGTTCGAATCCTGCCTCGGGCATGGATGTGTGTGATGTCCTTAGGTCAGTTAGGTTTAAGTAGTTCTAAGTTCTAGGGGACTGATGACCACAGCTGTTAAGTCCCATAGTGCTCAGAGCCATTTGAACCATTTTCTTCTGAATGCATTCATCTCCAAGTTCTTGCTTCACGAATTCTTCTTCCTGCAGTCGCTCCACACGGGCAATACATTTCTGCCAATCTTCTATTGTTTCGTGTTTAATGGCGTCCTTCAATAATTTTCTCTCTTCTCCATATTTCAATGCACAATTCTTGTCTGCTACTTCTCACTTTATCTTAGCCCATATCAGTTCAATGAGATTATACTGACAGGAAGCCATATTACTTCATGTCCCAGTTCTGCAGCTAGATCATCAGACTCATAACTTCTCCCGAACCGGCCATGAAGGCCCAACGGTGCAGACCGGCCACCGTGTCATCATCCCCAGTCCACAGGCGTCGCTGGATGCGGATATGGAGGGGCATGTGGTCAGTACACCCCTCTCCTGGCCGTATGTCAGTTTCCGAGACCGGAGCCGCTGCTTCTCAATCAAGTAGCTCCGCAGTTTACCTCACAAGGGATGAGTGCACCTAGCTTGCCAACAGCACTCGGCAGACTGGATGGTCACCCATCCAAGTGCTAGCCCAGCCCGGCAGCACTTAACTTCGGTGTTCTGACGGGAACCGGTGTTACCAAAGCGGCAAGGCCAATGGCTCATCAAGCTCATATCGCCTACAAATGCAGCTGCGATGCCTAACAAGGAAATGAATTCGCCCATCATGTGTGTGGGATCATGGGGTATGCTTTTGCTCTGCAGACATTCCAAAATGTCAGCTTTATTGGAATTTGTGTTGGGAATTTTTTCGTTAAGCATGGAACGATAGTTTGCATTGTTCATGACTATCACACACCCTTCTTCCAGGCTTTGAAGGAGATCAGTGAACCATTCCCCAAATACTACATTATTCATCTCTTGATGATAATCAGCACTGCTTTTAGACTGAAACACCAATTCCGTCCCTCTATGAAAAGGTATTTGGCCGATCGGGCATGGCAGATTATCAGACATGGTCCTTTACCTAAAAGGACCTTTAGACCACAGTTTCTGTTAGAATCCTGCCAGATAATAGTTTTTTAAGTGTTGGGTATTCACTATTACCATAAAATTCGTGATCTGAGCAATGGATTACGTCTTTCTGGAAATAATCCAACCTTATGACAGGTTTTTGGTGTGCAATGTTTTTTACTTTGCCCTAGGTCATCTTCATTTTCGATTACACTTTTATTGGATTCCTCAGAGATACGTTGCACTATTCTTGCCGAGACCTGACATGCTATCTCTCAAAAAACCAAAAACCTATTCTTTGGCAGTTTTCCAGCGCTTTGAAGAAATTAAACACGTTATGCCCAGTGTCCTTAGACTGGCGCCCAATACCTCTCAGGCTCGACATCATGCACAGTTTGAATGTAAACGCATAGATTCACTCACGCACTTTTGTTGTATAGCTGCAGAAGGCATGGTTACTGCACTGGGAGAGAGTGCAAAAGCTGCTGTGGAGGGATGGTCGCGTGAGGTGGGGAGAGCGGGACAAATGACCTTGAGCTGTCTGACCGGAGTGAGAAGAGTATAGAGAACACTCACATTACTCATAGTCCTCCACGCTCATCGACTGGGAGTTATAAGGTCTATGGAAGTATACCCTATTCATGACCTGTTTCTTTTCCTTTTGTTATGTCTGTAAAAATGCAAGCATCCTTCCTCAATAATTACTTTTGTTTACTTTCTCAGGAAGAACAACTACTTCTCGACTATTACAATTGAATATTATTTTGATAAAATACTCTCGAGCTGCCAGCGGCGTCAAGTGGTTCAATATCCACGAGCTTCTAGCCGAGTACTCCTCGGCCGTTGTCGATTGGTGACTGTCTTTTGGTTTCTCTAGAGCCGCACTGCCTTCTGTGACGCCACTGATGCTCGATCCAGCGCCATATAAAGCAATGTATCCGTTGTCGCTCGCTGCGCCCGCTTCAACCTTCCGCCGTGCTTAGCTGCAGGAAGCCACCTTTACTGAGGATGTTGTCATAAATTGTTATCTCGATCGCTTCTATTATTACTCAACCCCAGAAACTACTCGTATTTGTCCGTTAATTAAAGGCGTTTCGCCGAATGTAATACGATTTACATTTTCTAGAGAGTACTCTGATACCACTGATTTTTCATAGTACTCAATGGGAAAATATCTCTCTCGTTCTAGGCAACGCTGTTCAATAGAACTCACAGTCTGTCTGACATAAAGCTGCCCACACCAACACAGTATTTAACACTGAAGGGCCAAAAAACAGGTATGCCTGCATAATATCGTGTAGCGCCCCCGGGAGCACACTGAGGTGCCGCAACACGACGTGGCGTGGACTTGACTAATGTCTGAAGTAGTGCTGGAGGGAACTGACACCATGAATCCTGCAGGGCTGTCAATCTGTAAGAGTACAAGGGCGTAGAGATCTCTTCTGAACAGCACAATGCGAGGCATCCCAGATATGCAAATAATATTCATGTCTGTAAGTGTTTAAACTTAGAAGAGCGTTCCTGGAGCTACTCTGTGGCAACTCTGGACGTGTGGGGTGTCGCATTGTTCTACTGGGATTGCTCAAGTCAGTCAGAATGCGCAATGGACATGAATGGATACAGGTGACTAGATGGGGTGCTTACCTATGTGTCATCTGCCAAAGTCGTATCTAGACATATCAGAGGTTCCATATCACTCCAACTGCACACGCCCCATACCATTACAGAGCCTCCACTAGCTCGAATGGCTTTGAGCACTATGGGACTTAACTTCTGAGGCCATCAGTCCCCTAGAACTTAGAACTACTTAAACCTAACTAACCTAAGGACATCACACACATCCATGCCCGAGGCAGGATTCGAACCGGCGACTGTAGCAGTCACGCGGTTCCAGACTGTAGTACCTAGAACCGCTTGGCCATTCTGACCGGCCAGCTTGAACAGTCCCCTGTGGACATGCAGGGGACTGTTGTCAGTAGGGGGACAAGGTCTGCTCTGGCGCATTTTGTTAGTGTAGGTTGCCTACATCACAGTCAGGTATGCACTCAGGGGCAAACCTATTGTTCTCCTTTGATTCACAGGTACTTAACCTATCATTCTCCATTAATTGACAGGTACGTAACCTATTGTTCTCCTTTGATTGACAGCTCCTTAACCTATTGTTCTACTAAAAGGATCCTTTCTTTTGATTGACAGTCACTTACCCTATTGTGTCTGCACCCCCTCCACTCCCCTCCCCCTTCAAGAAACCTCGCCCCTCAAGAAACCTCCCCCCCTCACTGCTACAGGTACACTTTCAGGTCTGAGTTATTGGAATAGCCCTTCTCACTCTTATCAATTTGATTGACTATTTAATTAAACTGATCAGTTAATTAACCTCTCCCCTTCTGGTAAACCACCTCACCCCCCACCCTCCCTCCCAGAAGTTGGTGGGAAAAAGACTCAGTTGATTGGTCATTTGGAGGGAATTCGATTGTAGTGTATGGAATATTGTTTAAATAATTTAGACAAGGTATGGAATATTTTCATTTAAACAGTTTGTGGGATTCAAAGCAATGTATGAAATATATGGAAAATGGCGGCCTTGTGGTGGAGAGAAAGGGACTCGTAACAGGAAATTCGAGGACATATTGTTTATCTATAAACAATTCAGTTTGCAGAGGTTGGAAATCTATTGCTCTTCATTCTCAGCTGTTTGGAAAGATGTAGATCTTGTAAGAAGCAATTTAATGGGGCAAACATGTTGCATAACCTAATGTTTGGCACTGCACTCTGGGTGCCTTAACCAAATGTTTGGCCCTTTGTCAGCACTGAACCTATTGTTCTGTTAACTGGATTTCCGTGTCACCTCCATAACCTTAAACTATATTACCCCCTTTGATACCATATTAAATTATTTGTTATGTCCTCCCACCATTTTCTTGTACACTTTTCGAATTTCACACACTTTTGAAAGCCATTTCTGGCGCACTCTTCTTTGACACCCACCCCCACCCTCTTAAACTATTGTACCGCATTTTACATAAAAATTATGCAATTTAACCTAGTGGTCTGCACCTAACCTGCTCCTCTGCTCCATGTCACACACCCACCAACACCCTCCCCTTAACTTATGTACCGCTAACACCATGTTGATATAAAAAATTTATGCAAATTAATTAAATCGATATCCTTCACATGTATGGGGTAGTTTTTTTTAACTCCCGGAATAGGGGAAATCGATGGAATATAGTTTAAACAAAAGATCGCTACTAAACAACACATCCCCACGCCCGACACGCGACGTCGACGCCGACAACGCTGCACACGCTACCAGGAGTCGGGGGCACCACTGCTGCTGCAAAGTGATGAACGCTGGAGTGCGAGCAACTGCCCTCACACCACTATCGCCTACAGCCAGCAGGTGAAAGTCGCATCTATTTTCGGATATACAGTTAGAATTCTTCGAGTGTTGTACTGACATCACATCCCTATGTGAATAAAAACCAAGTCACCCACTGGGTGCCTGGGTGCTGGGACAATACCTCTCGACCTGTGGTTACTGACATCACAGGTTGTGCTACAGAAATCTGTTCCAATGCTTCCTAGAATAGCACAGGGTGCATTGTTCCTAGCGATCCTAACCGACATGCGAGCTGCGTCTTGCCTTGCACGCATGCTTACCTGCCCAGCGTGGCTGACGCATCGCCGCAAAATGTTCGTCCTGCTGTCAACATACATCTCAGAAACGTTAAACGTTCTCACCACTAAAAGCTTTCATCATGTCTGTGCACACTCGCAAAACCACCATTAATCATAGAATCATTCTTCTAAGCACAGACAGGGGGAAATCAGAACAATTACGCAAACAGAATTCGAAGCCCTGTCTTACAGAAGAGAAAACCGGCGGGATTTTTTGGTATCCTACAGCTACTGGTCTGGAGATGTCCTAATGCCACAGTGGTGGATGAGTGAGGGCATCCCAACCAGAGATGGGTGGTCTGCTTCAATTTGTCTTTGAACACTTGCTTTCTCAGAGTGAGTGTTTTGTATCAGTGTAATAAATGTACTATGTCAAATCTGTCCCAAAGCAAATAGTTCCAAAAATAAATAAAGTACACTCCTTCCTCTCTCCAGCAGCCCAGCGCAGGCTGAGTCCTGTTCCCACCATTTTCCCCTCCAGACCACCATCTTGGATTACATTCCAGGAGGACGACAGTGCCCTCTGGTGGTGGCACTGTGTACTAGGTTAGTTGGACTCCAGACCTCATGGTGAACACGCTTAATGGTGGTACTGCCTCTAAACTGAAAATAAAGACTTATGTCCATCCTGTCCAGCTCAGGCTGAGTCCTTTTTCCGCCAATTCCTAGGAAGAGGTGGCAGTCGGATGACTTAGTTTAGTGGAGGTAGCCCAAGTGACCTATTTTCCCACCATTTTCTTAGGTTAGTGGAGGTATCCTTGGTGTGTTGCATTGTCCTGCTGGAATGTGAACTTCCCGCCATTTTCCAGGGGAGGAGAGGGGAGGGGGTTATTTTAGTGGAGGTAGCCCAATTGATTAAGATAGATTAAAACTGAAGAAACTGCAAAAAGGTGGGAATTTAAGGAGTTGGGACCTTGATAAACTGACTAAACCAGAGGTTGTAGAGAGTTTCAGGGAGAGCATAAGGGAACAATTGACAGGAATGGGGAAAAGGAATACAGTAGAAGAAGAATGGGTAGCTCTGAGGGATGAAGTAGTGAAGGCAGCAGATGATCAAGTAGGAAAAATACGAGGGCTGGTAGAAATCCGTGGGTAACAGAAGAAATATTGAATTTAATTGATCAAAAGAGAAAATATAAAAATGCAGTAAATGAAGCAGGCAAAAAGGAATACAAACGTCTCAAAAATGAGATCGACAGGAAGTGCAAAATGGCTAAGCAGGGATGGCTAGAGGACAAATGTAAGGATGTAGAGGCTTATCTCACTAGGGGTAAGATAGATACTGCCTACAGGAAAATTAAAGAGACCTTTGGAGTAAAGAGAACCACTTGTATGAATATCAAGAGCTCAGATGGAAACCCAGTTCCAAACAATGAAGGGAAAGCAGAAAGGTGGAAGGAGTATATAGAGGGTCTATACAAGGGCGATGTACTTGAGGACAATATTATGGAAATGGAAGAGGATGTAGATAAAGATGAAATGGGAGATACGATACTGCGTGAAGAGTTTGACAGAGCGCTGAAAGACCTGAGTCGAAACAAGGCCCCAGGAGTGGACAACATTCCATTAGAACTACTGACGGCCTTGGGAGAGCCAGTCATGACAAAAATCTACCATCTGATGAGCAAGATGTATGAGACAGGCGAAATACCCTCAGACTTCAAGAAGAATATAATAATTCCAATCCCAAAGAAAGCAGGTGTTGACAGATGTGAAAATTACCGAACTATCAGTTTAATAAGTCTCAGCTGCAAAATACTAACGCGAATTCTTTATAGACGAATGGAAAAACTGGTAGAAGTCGACCTCAGGGAGGATCAGTTTGGATTCCATAGAAATGTTGGAACACGTGAGGCAATAGTGACCTTACCCCTTATCTTGGAAGAAAGATTAAGGAAAGGCAAACTTATGTTTCTAGCGTTTGTAGACTTAGAGAAAGCTTTTGACAATGTTGACTGGAATACTCCCTTTCAAATTCTGAAGGTGGCAGGGGTAAAATACAGGGAGCGAAGGGCTGTTTACAATTTGTACAGAAACCAGATGACAGTTACAAGAGTGGAGGGACATGAAAGGGAAGCAGTGGTTGGGAAGGGAGTGAGACAGGGTTGTAGCCTATCCCCGATGTTATTCAATCTGTATATTGAGCAAGCAGTAAAGGAAACAAAAGAAAAATTCGGAGTAGGTATTAAAATCCATGGAGAACAAATAAAAACTTTGAGGTTCGCCGATGAAATTGTAATTCTGTCAGAGACAGCAAAGGACTTGGAAGAGCAGTTGAACGGAATGGACAGTGTCTTGAAAGGAGGATATAAGATGAACATCAACAAAAGCAAAACGAGGATAATGGAATATAGTCGAATTAAGTCAGGTGATTCAAATGGTTCAAATGGCTCTGAGCACTATGGTCATCTGTCCGCTAGAACTTAGAACTACTTAAACCTAACTAACCTAAGGACATCACACAACACCCAGTCATCACGAGGCAGGGAAAATCCCTGACCCCGCTGGGAATCGAACCCGGGCGTGGGAAGCGAGAACGCTACCGCAGGACCACGAGCTGCGGACATAAGTCGGGTGATGCTGAGGGAATTAGATTAGGAAATAAGACACTTAAAGTAGTAAAGGAGTTTTGCTATTTGGGAAGCAAAATAACTGATGATGGTCGAAGTAGAGAAGATATAAAATGTAGATTAGCAATGGCAAGGAAAGCATTTCTGAAGAAGAGAAATTTGTTAACATCGAGTATAGATTTAAGTGTCAGGAAGTCGTTTCTGAAAGCATTTGTATGGAGTGTAGCCATGTATGGAAGTGAAACATGGACGATAGATAGTTTGGACAAGAAGAGAATAGAAGCTTTCGAAATGTGGTGCTACAGAAGAATGTTGAAGATTAGATGGGTAGATCACGTAACTAATGAGGAGGTATTGAGTAGAATAGGGGAGAAGAGGAGTTTGTGGCACAACTTGACAAGAAGAAGTACTGGTTGGTAGGGCATGTTCTGAGGTGTCAAGGGATCACAAATTTAGCATTGGAGGGCAGCGTGGAGGGTAAAAATCGTATAGGGAGACCAAGAGATGAATACACTAAGCAGATTCAGAAGGATGTAGGTTGCAGTAGGTACTGGGAGATGAAGAAGCTTGCACAGGATAGAGTAGCATGGAGAGCTGCATCAAACCAGTCTCAGGACTGAAGACCACAACAACAACAACAGCCCAATTGACCTATTTTCCTGCCAAAATTTGAACTCCACGCAGTGACGTCATTGCGACATTGCCACAGTATCGCCGCCATCTTGAATACGCCATCTTGAATAAATTTGCCAACAATGCAATGTGGGGTGGTGCTCTCTTTGTTCCACTAATAAGGTCAGCCCATAAACTTTTGAGTACATACCTGTCAATGTTCCCTAGCGCAACAGTGATACAATCTTGGGGATCACCCAATATTGTCGCAAAAGGTGGAAGGTACACATTGCCTTTCACTTATCCCCAATGAAGAAAACAAACTGTGAGGTTGGAAGACCTTGCGGGCTACCTGAAGGGTGTCAAATCATCCTGGGCACAAAACATTGAACCCACCTGTTCGGAAGTTCATTGCTCATATGGCGACGCAGTTCTCTATGCCAATGAGGCAGAGCTCCATCTTGTTGGAATATGAAGTGTGCATTGCAACCAGTCTTGTAACATGTGTAGGTGCATCATAACCCATGAAAGTTTTCCCAGGGAAGAAGTAGGGTTCTTAAACGTTGCTACATGACACAGTACAGAAGACATTCGCCTTTGGAGGACCTCTTTCAATCTCCACTGTAACACTGGGATTTTCCGTACTCCCTGTGAGGACGCCGTGACGATTCACTTTACCGTTTAGGCAGAACATCACCTCACCACTGAACACGTCACCTTCCATTGCTTTCTAGGAACGTTCCTAAAATTCGAATCTAATGGTGCGGTCGTTCGGCCGTAAACTTTGCAGCAGTTGTGCGCGATACGGTTCCTGACGTAATCGCTTCCACAGAATCTTGCACACCGTTGACTGAGGAATGCTCAGTTCGCGACTTGCTCGACACGTCGATTCGTTTGGGCTACGATGGAATACATCTCGTGTCCTCTCCACTGTTTACTCTTTGGCAGGTGGTGGCCCAGAGCTTTTCCTTTTACGGAGGCAGTTTGTGTCCTTGAACTGTCGATGCTATCGCAGAATACTTTGGTCGGTCAGTGGCTCTATCTTGTACTGTCTTCGGAACGCACGCTGCAAGATAGTGACAGATTCTGTTCACACATACTGCAACACAAAAATTGCTTTCTGTTGATTAGTCACCATTTTGCAAGCTATTATCGCCCTGCCATCTGGTGAGTCAAAATGAAACCTGAAATGACATAAACAAAACTATGAAATATGCTCTTTCGATTGGTTGTTAGTTATTGGGCATTATACAGGGTGGTCCATTGATCGTGATCGGGCCAAATATCTTACGAAATAAGCGTCAAACATAAAAACAACAAAGAACGAAACTTGTCTAGCTTGAAGGGGGAAACCAGATGGCGCTATGGTTGGCCCGCTAGGTGGCTCTACCACAGGTCAAACGGGTATCAACTGCGTTTTTTTTAATAGGAACCCCTATTTTTTATTACATATTCGTGTAGTACGTAATGAAATATGAATGTTTTAGTTGGATCACTTTTTTCGCTTTGTGATAGATGGCGCTGTAATAGTCACAATTTTAGACGAACAGTTGGTAACAGGTCGGTTTTTTAAATTAAAATACAGAACTTAGGTACGTTTGAACATTTTATTTCGATTGTTCCAATGTGATACATATACCATTGTGAAGTTATCATATCTGAGAACGCATGCTGTTACTGCGTGATTACCTGTCAATACCACATTAATGCAATAAATGCTCAAAATGATGTCCGTCAACCTCAATGCATTTGGCAATATGTGTAACGACATTCCTCTCAACAGCGAGTAGTTCGCCTTCCGTAATGTTCGCACATGCACTGACAATGCGCCGACGCATGTTGTCAGGCGTTGTCGGTGGATCACGATGGCAAATATCCTTCAACTGTCCCAACAGAAAGACATTCGGGGACGTCAGATCCGTTGAACGTGCGGGCCATGGTATGGTGCTTCGACGGCCAATCCACTTGTCATGAAATATGCTATTCAATACCGCTTCAACCGCACGCGAGCTATGTACCGGACATCCATCATGTTGGAAGTACATCGCCATTCTGTCATGCAGCATACATTGCACCATTTAGATTGCCATCGATAAAATGGGGGCCAATTAGCCTTCCTCCCATAATGCCGCACCATACATTAACCCGTCAAGGTCGCTGATGTTCCACTTGTCGCAGCCATCGTGGATTTTCCGTTGCCCAATAGTGCATATTATACCAGTTTACGTTACCGCTGTTGGTGAATGACGCTTCGTCGCTAAACAGAACGCGCGCAATAAATCTGTCATCGTCCCGTAATTTCTCTTGTGCCCAGTGGCAGAACTGTACACTACGTTCAAAGTCGTTGCCATGCAATTCCTGGTGCATAGAAATATGATACGGGTGCAATCAATGTGATGTAGCATTCTCAACACCGACGTTTTTGAGATTCCCGATTCTCGCGCAATTTGTCTGCTACTGCTGTGCGGATTAACCGCGACAGCAACTAAAACACCTACTTGGGCATTATCATTTGTTGCAGGTAGTGGTTGACGTTTCACATGTGGCTGAACACTTCCTGTTTCCTTAAATAACGTAACTATCCGGCGAACGGTCCGGACACTTGGATGATATCGTCCAGGATACCGAGCAGCATACATAGCACACGTCCGTTGGGCATTTTGATCACAATAGCCATACATCAACACGATGTTGACCTTTTCCGCAATTGGTAAACGGTCCATTTTAACACGGGTAATGTATCAAGAAACAAATACCTTCCGCACTGGCGGAATCGGAATGTTACGTGATACCACGTACTTACACGTTTGTGCCATCTATCACAAAGCGAAAAAAGTGGTCCAACTAAAACATTCGTATTTCTTTACATAATACACGAAAATGTAATAAAAAATATGGGTTCCTATTTTAAATAACGCAGTTGATATCCGTTTGACCTATGGCAGAAACACCTAGCGGGCCAACCATAGCGCCATCTGGTTTCCCCCTTCAAGCTAGACGACTTTCGTTCTTTGTAGTTTTTTCGTTTCATGAGATATTTGGCCTGGTCACTATCAATGGACCACCCTGTATATTTGAAACTATGAGATGTCAAAACATTAAAATATTCTCTTTCGATTGCTTGTTAGTACAAATAGGTGGGCATTATATACTCGAAGCTATAAGACGCCAAAATCTGATGACTCACTTGTAATTACGCTGCATTTTGTTATCGGTCGTTTTATGAAAGATGTACGCTACTACTAATACGAATCTTCTTATGCTGTGTTTTTTCAGGAGGTACATGTTTCTACCAGAGTATCTCGCACCCTCCTTGGAATTTTTGCGACAAGAATTCCGTTTTCGGCCGGAATTGCAGAGTGTCGCAAGCGAAAAGTTGCACAGGATTAGACTGGAGACAGCGAGCGCCACTGGCACAAACTACACCCAGGTAACTAAGTGTTTGTAAAGGGAACATACATATGATTTTACGGTTGGGCGTCCATAGTTTAGACACACAATACATTTTTTTTAATTTTTAGAAACTTAAATCATCTAAAAAGCTGCTAGTAGCCGCATTAGCTGTTAATAGTTCCTTTATTTATACAATCATACACGACTCGTTTCCTGATGATTTAATCGTATCCTCAGGTATGTACATTTATGAAAAATATAATGAGAATTAGAAAGTATAATAATGCAAAAAAATAATGCAATTAAAGCAGAAAAACAGGGGAGCAAATTCTCACATAACTAATTTAACTATGGTTCATTGAAGATGCACGGTGTCCTAACGTTTGGATGGTGTTCGTGATCTCCCCTCTCATTCCTAATTTCTGTTATTGCCCACAATAAGCAAAGCCTTTTATGAAAAATTTGAGAGGAGTGAAGATTATAATAAACTTTCTAGTTTACATAGATTTTCGGTTAGAGATGGCTCCAGTTCTTTTTGTCTAGGGGTCTGATTCTTGAAGCTGAAATTATCACATTTTAGGTCGTCATGGTTGAATTGATCTAAATAAAAAATGGTGGAAATGGTTCTACTCACTATGGGACTTAACATCTGAGGTCATGAGTGTCCTAGACTTAGAACTACTTAAACCTAACTAACCTAAGGACATCACACACATCCATGCCCGAGGCAGGATTCGAACCTGCGACTGTATTAGTCGCGTAATTCCGGACTGAAGCGCCTAGAACTGCTCTGCCACAGCGGCCGGTAATCGATGTAAATAAATTTGAAGACTGTTGTTGCAGAATTTTTGTTGTTACGTTAAAATATTTTGTCACGTTTTAGTCTATCTCCCAGTCTTTTGAATTTTTACATTAACAAAGCCGAAATTACGTTATTCGCCCAAAATACAAAAATACTTCCGATCACATCAAAGTCATGCTTAGTACTGTTCACTCAGCGGAAATAAGGGTTTACAATTTTTCTTGACAAATGAATTCTGTTAAGTTCGATTATTATTTCATAAACGAATCCATAAATAAACATAGTAAACAGTACTATATTGCTTAATTAATAATAGAAATCTTAAGTGTGCCAAATAATTCGCAATTTCAAATGTTTCTAAAAAATGATTTTAACTGTACTTCAGAGTGTAATACCGAAGAAAAAGTAATTCTTTTTCTTAAATGTTAGGTTGAAATAGAACATATTGTGTATAAAATTATACGAAAATTTTCAGGAAAGGAGCTAAGGTAATACTGACCTGTCCAAAATTCGAAAAATAATACTGGTATCGACAACTACTGTTGAGGAAAAGTAATGCTAGAGGAGGACATCCAAAATTCCAGTGGGTAACCGTGTACATGATTACTGGAGACGGGGTTACGGATCTAAAAAGGAGTTCAAATAAAATCCCGGAATAAAACTGTTTGGAATGAACGTGTTTTGGATAGGGGATGGGTTTTGTTGCAATTTTAATCATTTTTGTAGGTCACCCGGCTAATCTTTTTATATTAGGTGACCTAATATTTGATCACAGGAAGTTTTTATATTGTACTTTTAATTTTATCTTAGCAGCTCTTAGCGCGAGCCCTGTAATTTCCCTCTACATACTGTTATACCACTCACCGTCTTTCTCTTCCTTAATTTATTTTTTAACGGTCTGCAGCCTTCTGTGGGTACGTAATCGTGATTCTTTTGTCTCCATCTTTGCACCCTCTAGCAGCATATTCCCACATTTCTTAGCCGGCCGCTGTGGCCGAGCGGTTCTAGGCGCTTCAGTCTGGAACCGCGCGAAACGGTCGCAGGTTTGAATCCTGCCTCGGACATGGATGTGTGTGATGCCCTTAGGTTGGTTAGGTTTAAGTAGTTCTAAGTTCTAGGGGACTGATGACCTCAGATGTTAAGTCCCATAGTGCTCAGAGCCATTTGAACCATTTTGAAACACACTTATTGTTGGCCACCTTTCTATGGAAGATGCCACGCTCCGGTAGTTTCGATAACACCACGTGAAGTGGGCTGTTTGGTGGCCCGGCCTTCCTGCTTCACGCAAAGTCACGTCTCCACCAAGTGCCTTTTGCGGTCATATGTTGATTTTTCGTCACTGCTGAGTCTTCATATTTTTCTATCCAACGTATGTTCATTCCGTATAGTTTTATTCCGGGGCCTTTATTCGGACTTCTTTGTAGATCACAGCCCGCGACTCACAGTGCTCACGTACCTGCTACCCACCGAAATTTTGGATGTTTCATTTTGTAACCATCCAATTTAAGCGGCTCTGACAATTCGAACCTCATCCAAACGTTGGGAGACCGTTTGTCTTACACACAAAAGTCAAAGGAACTGGTATTGGCATGCGTATTCAAATACAGAGATAAGTAAACAGCCAGAATACGGAGCTGCCGTCGGCACCGCCTATATAACACAAGTGCCTGGCGCAGTTGTTAGATTGGTTGCTGCTGCAACAATGGAAGGTTATCAAGATTTAAGTGAGTTTGAACGTGGTGTTATAGTCGGCGCACGAGAGATGGGACACAGTATCTCAGAGGGGGACGATGAAGTAGGAATTTTCCTGTACGACCATTTCACGAGTGTACCGTGTATATCAGGAATCCGGTAAAACATTAAATCTCCGACATCGCTGCGGCCGGAGGAAGCTCCTGCAAGAACGGGACCAACGACGAATGAAGAGAATCTTTCAGCGTGACAGAAGTGCAACCCTTCCGCAAATTGCTGCAGATTTCAACGCTGGGTCATCAACAAGTGTGAGTGTGTAAACCATTCAACGAAACATCATCGATATGGGCTTTCGGAGGCGAAGGTCCACCCGTCCACCCTTGATGACTGCACGACTCAAAGCTTTACACCTCGCCTGGGCCCGTCAACACCTAAATTGGACTGTTGATTGCAAACATGTTGCCTGGTCGAACGAGTCTCGTTTCAAATTGTATCGAGTGGATGGATGTGTACGGGTATGGGGACAACCCTATGAATCCATGGACCCTGCATGTCAGCAGGTGGAGGCTCCGTAATGGTGTGGGGCGTGTGCAGTTCGGGTGATATGGGACTGCTGATACGTCTAGATACGAACTCTGACAGATGACACGCAGCATCCTGTCTCGTCGCCTGCATCCACTCATGTCCATTGTGTATTTCGACAGACTTGGGCAATTCCAGGAGGACAATGCGACACCCCACACATCCATAATTACTACAGAGTGGCTCCATGAATACTCTTTTGAGTTTAAACACTTCCGCTGGCCACCAGACTCCCCAAATATGAATATTATAGTGCATATCTGGTATGCCTTGGTACGTGCTGTTCAGACGAGATCTCCACTCCTTCGTACTCTTGCGGATTTACGGACAGCCCTGCAGCATTCATGGTGTCAATTCCCTGCAGCAATACTTCAGACATTAATGCCACGTCATGTTGCGGCACTTCTGCGTGCTCGCGGCGACCCTACACGATATCAGGCAAATGTACCACTTTCTCTGGTTCTTCAGTGTCTAACCCGTTGTTAAGTTAGGCCAGTGAGAGTTTGGAATGAAATTTTCACTCTGCGCCGTAGTGTGCGCTGATGTGTTCTACCGACTAAGCTACCCAAGCACGATTCACGACCTGTCCTCACAGCTTTTCTTCCGCCAGTACCTCGTCGCCTAGCTTTCATTATCCTTTCTGTCAGGAGTGCTAGTCTTACAAGGTCTGCAGGAGAACTTCTCTGAAGTTTGGAAGCTTTACGACGAGGTACGTGTGGAAGTGAAGCTGTGACGACAGGTCGTGCGTCATGCTTGGGTAGCTCAGTCGGTAGAGAACATGTCGGCGAAAGGCACAGGTGTCGAGTACGAATGTCGGTCCAGCACACAGTTTTAATCTGTCAGGAAGTTTCATGTGAGTATTTTTTCCTCGGTTTTTCTGATTTAATTGCCTTATTTTTCCCCATTATTATACTTCCTAATTCTGATTATATTTTGCCATAGTTTTTATACCAGAGGGCGCGATTAAATCATGGCGAAACCGGTCGTGTATGACCCTATAATAAAGGAGCTATTAGCAGCTGTTGCATCTAGCAGAAGTTTTTTAGAAGATTTCAATAGTTTTTTTAATTTGAATATTTCTGTTATCTGTAGCTGACACTTTCTCGCACATTAAAACTGTGTGTGGAACAGGGACCCGAACCTGTGACCTGTGCCTTTCGTGGGCGAGAGCTGTACTGATCAAGCTGACCAAGCGCGACTCACGAACACCCTCTCCCCCCCCCCCCCCCTTCCCCCGACCGGTAACAGTTCTACTTCCGCCTCTCCTCCTGCCTTCCTGGCTTCACAGTTCTTCTGCATGCCTTGAGAGAGTACCTCTCCTGGAAAAAGGGTACGCTGGAGAAATGACTTGGTCACAGCTTAGATGATTGTTCGCGGAATAAATTTTCACTCTGTATTGTAACTTGCGCTGATTTCATACTCGTTGACAAATTAATGTGTGGAGGGCTGAGGTTATGCGTTTCGCGGGCAAGTGATCTACGCACTGAGCTATCCAAGTACGAGACGTGACCCGCGATCCTCAGAGAAGAAATATAATCGGAAGTAAAGCTGTGAGGGCCGGAAGCGATTCGTGCGTTGATAGCTCAGTCGACAGAGCAACTGCCCGCGAAAGAAACAGGTCACAGGTTAGGGTCCTGGCGCAGCACACATATCTAATCTACCAGACAGTTTGAACTCAGCGCACAGTCCGCTAGGGAGTGAAAATTCATTCTGGAAAAGCTGTAATTGTTCTATGCCTGCCAGCGTTCCCCATCGGCAGAAACAGACGTACGTTTCCTCTTATTAGACCGATCAGTGGCAAACAAAACAGTGCGAACAACTAGCTAAAACAGCACCCAACGGCAAACCGCTTTCGATCTGGCACACAGATGGTTTTGATATCCATGCGGTAGTCTGTTTATATGATTGGAATGTTTACGAACAGGACTCTAGTTGATACTCCAAAGCTGAATAAAAACAGCCTCACCGAGCGAGGCGGCAGTGGTTAGCACACTGGACTCGCATTCGGGAGGACGAGGAATCATACCCACGACCGGCCAGCCTGATTTAGGTTCAAATGGCTCTAAGCACTATGGAACTTAACATCTGAGGTCATCAGTCCCCTAGACTTAGAACTACTATAACCTAACGACATCACACACACCCATGCCCGAGGTAGGATTCGAACCTGCGACCATAGCAGCAGCGCGGTTCCGCACTGAAGTGCCTAGAACCGCTCGGTCACAGCAGCCGGCCTGATTTAGGTTCTCCGTGATTTCCCTACATCGCTTCAGGCGGATACCGGGATCGTTCTTCTGAAAGGCCATGGCCGACTTCATTCCCAATCCTTCCCCAGTCCGACGAGACCGATAAACTCGCTGTTTGGTCCCCTCCCCAAACCGAAAAAACATCCAACCAACCAAAAACAGCCTCTGGCTACTAAATATTTATTGTTGCATAATGGATTTTAAACGCTGTCGATTCTCCTTCAGGAGCTCTGATTACAGGTATCACATTAGTTTCCAGTCACTGATTGAGTGTTACAAAAATACTAATATGTAGTGTCTATTGTTCCGGACATGTCCGACAGACCTGTCCCCGCTAGTGATACGGCAGCCGTTAAGAAACTGTATTACGAGATACCAGGATTTCAGCCAACTGCAGGCATTGAAATAAATCAATGGCGAAGGTCAGAGACCTGTGTCGAACCGGGACTCGAACCCATATGCTCTGCTTCTCTAGAAAGGTTACCTTAACCACCTTGACCCATCTGTACACAAGTTCTGTCTGACCCAAATTCCCAACCTGTCATACGCCAAGCAGCGTCTCCCTCCTCCCCCCCCCCCCCCCCCCCCCCCCATCCATTAGATCCACTGCTCGTAGCGTTCACTGAGTCCCACAGGGGTTCACAAGACATGGAGCATCCACACTTAAGGTACATAGAGACGAACTCACTCAAAAATGGCTCAAATGGCTCTGAGCGCTATGGGACTTAACACCCTTGGTCATCAGTCCACTAGAACTTAGAACTACTTAAACCTAACTAACCTAAGGACATCACACACATCCATGCCCGAGGCACGATTCGAACCTGCGACTGTAGCAGTAACATGGTTCCAGACTGAAGCACCTAGAACCGCATGGCCACAACGGCCGGCGCCGAACTCACTCATGTAAAGGGCGTTTGTAAATTCGTTATACAAAAGTAATCTCCAATTTTGAAAAGGGTAAATAATGTACAAAAATGTATGATACAGCACTGAATGCGGTATATCTTCAAGTTTTATTCCCACCTAACACTGCTTGATCCCTTACAAGTAAATTGAAGGTGGAATAGGGGAGATAGGAAAGGTAACGGAAGGGATCACTGCTGTCAACTGCATCGGGACATGACGCAGAATCGGAGGTGACGAGTTAAAATGTGTACTGGGTCAGGATTCGAACCCGGGATCTCCTGCTTACTAGGCAGGTGCGTTAACCATAGCGCCATCTGGGACACAGTGTGAAACGTCCCCTTAGAAAAATTATACATGACTGTGCTTAAGCTGACACACAATATTTTTTAGCGCAATGCAATCTGACTTTCAATAATCCCTACAAAAGATTGGCCCTGACTAACATTAACCTATACCTTTCACAAATCATTTTTACTCGAACTACTGCAATACAGCAAGCCCCACTACTGCCAGCTAAATAAAAGATTCTAACTAGTGAAGGCACTAACTACTGATAGGCATAGTTAGCAAATGAAAGATTTTGATAGAGAACAAACAATTTATTTACCACAATAGTGTTCAAAAGTCATAATGTATGTAGCAGTTCATGACATCCAGTCTTACAAATTTCAAAACTCCGCCATCTCTCTCCCCACATCCACCACTGCTGGCGGCTCACCCCCAACTGCGCAACGCTACGCGCTGTTAACATCCAGCTGCCCAACACTACAATGGCAGACAACAATGAAAACTAGTCACAGACTCCACACAGCACAGCCAGTGATTTTCATACAGAGCGCTACGTGGCGTTACCAATAAGAAAACCTAAACAGCCTACTTACATAGCCCCCATGCTCCCCACAAAAAAATTTACAAATTGTTTTGGGCACTGGCCAATACAGATTTGAAATTTTTTTTTCATAATTACAGTAAGAAAGATATCAAATGCACACACTTATTAATACAATGTTGGTCAAAAGCTAAAATTTTCTCACAGTCCATAAAGACAATCCTGATCATTCATCACAGTAAAACTGCCGTTTGTTTTCTCAAAGTCTGAGCAGTAAAAGACAATGCACATGGAAGTAGTGGATTTCCATGCAGTCTTGAAGAAGTAGTGTTGTCCTTCCAACGGAAAGACAGTGCTGGCTCTTGACATGCTGACAGGTAATGGACCACAACAGAGCAAACCCACCGCAGAGTCAGTCGACGTTTTGAAGAATATTGGTAGGTAGGTCATCACAGAACAGACCACTGTAGTCTTGTTAGAGATTACAGTATTGGTGGGCCACCAGAGAGGCAGACCCACTGCAGTCCTTGTAGAAATAATGGTGTTGGTGAGTCATCAAAGGTGTAGACCTAAAGTAGTCCTTGTAGAGATAATGGTGTTGGTGAGTCATCAAAGGTGTAGAGCCACTGTAGTCCTTGTAGAGATGGCTAGCAGCCATCCGTTGCGACTGTGCAAGTGAACAATCACCGTAGAAGAGTCTTGTGGACAATATAGCAAGTCCATGAACCACCACTTGTGCACTCACAATTTTTTTTAAATGTCCTTGAACCAGCAATACTGTTATCCAGTCCCTTGCTGAATTATTAATACACGTGCAAACACTATCAGTCCCTACTTCTCACATGTTGTCCATATACTATGACCAACAGAAACGTGTGCAGTGAAATGTACCTTACAAGTAACTTAATTTGATGAACTGGTGTCAATTACAATTTTATAACATAAGAATATAATAACAAAGGTATAAAATACATCATTAAAAACATAATAATACAGATAACATTTGTAGTAATACAGGCTTTACAAAAGAATCGAACTAACATATACATCAGTGTTACAGGAATTATGACATAAGTAAATACATAAAAGATCAGAATAACTTTTGAAACATCAACTTCACACATGAGCATTAAAATAAAACTGAATAAATAATGTCTAAGCATCTTTACAAGGTAAATAACATATTATCAGAAAAATTCTACAACATAAATCTTATTAGCTAAACACATACAGACAGGAATAACACAAATTCACATAGTGTAATAACACAAAAATACAGGACAGGGTTCGTTTTCAGTGTAACATTTGGTACTGCAGTCCAACCCAAAACTTCATTCCACAGATCTTTCGTCTTATTTCAACATTTATTTCCGCCAAAAAAAATCCTATCCAAGCATGCTTTCTGTATTTGTATGTTCACATATTTCTTACCTTATTATTTATTTTCCAGTATCTTACCTCATCATTTATTTCCAAGAAAATCCTATCTATACCTGCTTTCTGTACTTTTTTCGTATAACTTCTCAGGCATTTCTTCCAATTCATCGCAACTTATTCTCTTATATAGTCTACCCCCTCTTAAGCTAACTTAAAACTACTGAGCTCAGATGTTAAACTAAGGGACGAGGCAATGCAGCAGCACAAAACAATTAACACAAACAGCAATGACAAAAAAATGGAAATTGGCAAAGCAAGCAGCAGCAAATTCAATAACTAATATCTAAACATGACAAAGCTCAAGCAGAAAAAATATTACAGTAAAAATGGCCATGTTTAATACCTATGTCACACCTTAACGCTAGGGTGATGCATCACGAGAACTTACGCTAGCGGATAAGTTACCAAATCGTAAAAAAATTATTTATGCAATTCCTGTGAAGGGAAATGTCTATTTATGTGCCCTCGTTTTCTTGGAAGTAGATCATAAATTTATTATTGACTGGATCTGTAGGCATAAAATAACTATACTAGTACATCTATTAAATTTTATTTTAACCAATGCTGCAGTGCAGCTAGAAACTAGATATTTAAAAAAAATGAGTAAATAAATACAGGGTTATTACAAACGATTGAAGCGATTTCAAAGCTCTACAATAACTTTATTATTTGAGATATTTTCACAATGCTTTGCACACACATACAAAAACTCAAAACGTTTTTTTAGGCATTCACAAATGTTCGATATGTGCCCGTTTAGAGATTCGGCAGACATCAAGCCGATAATCAAGTTCCTCTCACACTCGGCGCAGAATGTCCCCATCAATGAGTTCGAAAGCATTGTTGGTGCGAGCACGCAGTTCTGGCACGTTTCTTGGTAGAGGAGGTTTAAACACTGAATCTTTCACATAACCCCACAGAAAGAAATCGCATGGGGATGGGGTTAAGTTGGGAGAGCGTGGAGGCCATGACATGAATTGCTGATCATGATCTCCACCACGACCGATCCATCGCTTTTCCAAACTCCTGTTTAAGAAATGCCAAACATCATGATGGAAGTGCGATGGAGCACCATCCTGTTGAAAGATGAAGTCGACGCTTTCGGTCTCTAGTTGTGGCATGAGCCAATTTTCCAGCATGCCTAGATACACGTGTCCTGTAACGTTTTTTTCACAGAAGAAAAAGGGGCCATAAACTTTAAACCGTGAGAGTGCACAAAACACGTTAACTTTTGGTGAATTGCGAATTTGCTGCACGAATGCGTGAGGATTCTCTACCGCCCAGATTCGCACATTGTGTCTGTTCACTTCACCATTAAGAAAAAATGTTGCTTCATCACTGAAAACAAGTTTCGCACTGAACGCATCCTCTTCCATGAGCTGTTGCAACCGCACCAAAAATTCAAAGCGTTTGACTTTGTCATCGGGTGTCAGGGCTTGTAGCAATTGTAAATGGTAAGGCTTCTGCTTTAGCCTTTTCCGTAAGATTTTCCAAACTGTCGGCTGTGGTATGTTTAGCTCCCTGCTTGCTTCATTCGTCGACTTCCGCGGGCTACGCGTGAAACTTGCCCGCACGCGTTCAACCGTTTCTTCGCTCACTGCAGGCCGACCCATTGATTTCCCCTTACATAGGCATCCAGAAGCTTTAAACTGCGCATACCATCGCCGAATGGAGTTAGCAGTTGGTGGATCTTTGTTGAACTTCGTCCTGAAGTGTTGTTGCACTGTTATGACTGACTGATGTGAGTGCATTTCAAGCACGACATACACTTTCTCGGCTCCTGTCGCCATTTTGTCTCACTGCGGAGGTCACTTAACTTTCTTACCGAAATATTTACGACACCAGTTTGCACTACAGTGACAGTCTCATATAAAATTTAACAGGTCGAAAATTTGCGTTACAAATGTGTAGAAACAAAATCCTGTAAATATAACAGTGTCCAAAAAATTTTCGCCAGCATAGTGATACATTCACGCATATACACACTTTTCATAACTCTTAAAGTACAATTCTCGGCTCAAACATCCTTTTTCACAAACCAGAGTCCCTAACCACTACTCATTATTCCTTGCTTTATTACACATATACATATTCGTAGACACTTCTTCAATATTTCATCATAGTAAATATGCAACATAATCAAATTCCTCATATAGCATCAGCTTATTGATCATAAACATACCGCAACAGCGTAACACACATCGTCATCATAACATCATAAAACCTCAGCCAAATCTCAAAATCGTCGTAGCTTCCTTCAATAATTTCAAAACCTAAAAAAATTCTCTGCTCATGTCAAAAGTGTCATCTACCTCAAACATACTCTAAAAATCATGATCCCATACCAAATACATCATTGAAAGCTCTCGTAGTATCACAATGGTTCCAAAAAGAAATATGAACAGTTCACAAAGTGCAGACAAAATTCAGTTTCATAAGTGTGAAGTTATTCAACTGTGTAATTACGTAAACATCTGTCACTGATGTAGTAAAATAAATGTTTGTCTCTTCCAGTTAAATGATCAGATAGCTGTGTAATTTATGTGTTAGAGAAATATGGTACCGATGTGTAAAGTTGTGTAAGCAAATACCATATCAGCTAGGGCTTTTTGTGCTTGCCAGACACATGGTACACAAAGTAGGCGTGTACCCCCTTGAGGATTAATGTAATTATACCCTCAGGTCTTACAGATTACAGCAATGGAATGAAATGTATCACGGAAAACCTTTGTATCTTTGTAATTCAAAAATCTTTAAAAATAAATGTTTTAAGTACAAAATTAATCACTCAAATACGTGTACTGTAGCGCTAAACTGTGCGTCTTGTTGTAAGATAATCTCTGTGGAAGTGTCGTAGTTATCGTCCTCCGAAAGCTAATTTCTGCAGAAGTCAATGTACTTACCTCACGATAAACTTAAGTGAAGTGCTTTGCGTATAGATACATAGTTATTACGCTTATTGCTGTGATGAAGAAAGTACTGTGCTGTAACGTATTGTGCTATGGAAAAGGCTGTCTCCTTGTAGCTATACCACAAAAGTTACTACTAAAACATGTTTTACTTCCCAGAATAATTCAGAAAAACTGTGCAGATATAAAACGGAAACACCGCAAAAGCAACATTGTAAATTGTCACTCATTAGTAGCGTAATGATATAATCGTGTAGCTGTCAAGGAAACCAAATACTAAGTCATCTTTAATCTCACAGAAAGTACTTCAAATAAAGAATGTATTTTCAAGTAAACCAAAATGTTGCATTAAAATCTCATTAGCAGTATATGTTCTAAGTATGTAAGCCTGATAGACGTTACGTAATCGTGCAACTAACAAGGAAGAAGGTACACACACAATAACACTGTGTCGTCTGTTCACAATATCAATGCATTCGTAATTTCTGTTTAAATAAGTTCTCTTGGTTCTTGACTGGATATTTAACTTCAAACATTGTTGCATGTCAACAGATTCTAAGTCTGACAAAGCATATTAGTAATGGAAAGTGAAAATTTTATAGCAAAGACGAAGTTAAAAAGCAGATCATCTCTCAATAAACGGTTTTGCATGTAAAATGTGGTGCAATCTTTTACTCTTCCTAGTACGCAGAGTTTCAGTTTCAACGCAATTATCATGTGGTTACGTCGGTAAGGAACACTGGAATTTTTCTCAAGGTTAGCTTATGTTATTTTTCTCAAGCCCTGCCGGCGCACGTGGCTGCCTGCCGGTGCGAGTCATTGTCTGTTTCTTTGTTGGCGCGCGTCGTTATTAGGATTAGGAGACCTAACTTCTACAAATTTACCTTGTCAAGAGGGCCCTACACTGTTTGAATCCCGCCAGTTCTGATGCAATTCAGGTCTGTCGTTACGATCATATCGTCTGTCGTCATGTCGGTAGATTCCGTAGTTTCTTTCTTGTCGGTCACGTGGTGGAGAATTTCTCCCTGAATCGTAACTGCGCGCTGGACCGTTGCATCTAAAGTTATTCTGTATCCCTTGATAATAATTATTTTGGTTCCCATATTATCTGTTTCTCTGATTGTCTCTGTGATAGTCATTACTGCGGAGAGGTGATCTTTCCCTGTAATTATTACTACTCTGCCAACGGTTGTCATACGGGGCGTGTCTGTTTTGGTCACGATTTACGTTGTAAGAATAGCCTTGTCGTGTATTATTTCTGTCATCGCGGAATTGTGACAGATGTGACCTGTAATTGTTGTGCTCCTGTTGTTGTGTTCCGCGATTGTCAGTGTCAATTTCCAGTTCTTGTAACAGTCCCTGAAAAGCTTCAATGTCGTCTTTGCAACGTCCTGCTAAAATAATATGTCGTAAATGTTCAGGCAATTTGATTAAGCAAATGTGGATGAGTTCTGAGGGGCTGTATGGGTTTGAAAGATACTGATTCTTATGCAACATGTCTTCAAAATGTTTCATAAGATTGGAAAATTCATATTGTTCGAAACTTTCATCATTATGATGTTATGTTTTACTCGGTCTTGTGTAGCTTGAGACCAATACGCTGAGAGGAAGGCATGATAAAATACTCCTTCACTGTGACAATCGTGAATGACCGATCGCATTCTTACAGCTGGTTCATTCTCCAAGTAGCCACACATAAATTCTAACCTGTGCTCCAATGACCAGTTGGGAGGAAAACAATGAGAGAATTGATGAAGCCATGCTTGTGGATGAATGTCGTTGTCAGAATTCTTAAATGTTTTGAATTTACGTGTAGTAATGAACAGCTTATAGTCAAAATCATCGTGTTGGCGAGTCACACATCACTCATTGTTACTTCGTTTCGGCGGTTCCATTTCAAAATCCAATGCGCCTTGCCAATTTCTTTCATAATTTCCGAAATGTCCTGTGTTACTGTTTTGTGGTTGTTCCATATTTCTATGTCCCTCTTCCCGTACTGGAGCGCGAGTGTCCTCTGAAATATGTAATTCTTGTATTACTTGTTCCAACTGATCTTGTACTTCCCGGATTTCTCTTTTGTACTGTGTATTGATTTGATTTTGATTTTGTTTGAATTTTCTAATTTGTTCATACTCTTCAGTGTCTGTGAAGGCTACAGGTCTTGTCATTCAGATCATCATCTACCTTTGTAGATAAGTTAGTGAACTGATCTGAAAGTTCGGCTACTTTATCCGATAGTGAAATTATTTCCTCTGTGTGTTTCAGAGTGTCCATTTGTGTTGAAATCGTATCTACTGTGTCCTTTAAGTTTTCCTGAGTTTTTGCAAGTTGCGTAACCGAATCGGTAGATGCAACTGAGTCAGTTTTAGCTTGCAAGGTGTCGTGATTTTCATGAACAATAGTTTGCAGTTCTTTTATGGCTGCTTCGTGATTCTATAATGCATTTTCATGACGCGAAAAAATAAGTTGTAAATGCTCACAAATTTGTGTTTTTACGTCATTACAGACTTTTTGACATTTCGATTCAATGTTATGTAACTCAGTAGTTAAATCTTCACGTGTTTGTTCAAGTGTGGTGCCTAACTTCCGAAGATTTTGTTCCATTGTGTCTAACTTTTGAAGTTTTTGCTGTGTTTGTCTCTGATTTTGTTTCATTGTGTATAACTGTTGCTGTGTTTGCCTCTGGTGTTGTTCCATTGTGTCTAACTTTTGAAGATTTTGTTCCATTGTGTCTAACTTTTGAAGATTTTGTCCCATTTGTTTCTGATTTTATTCAAGCGTTCTGTCTAACTTTTGTAGCCTTTGTCCCATTTGTTGCATTAACTGTAATAACAGTACACTGGTGTCTGAAACATGTTCCTCAGTGCCATTCGGCAGTGCATTTGAACCGGCAATATTCGCATTTTGAAAAGCAGAAAATGTGTCTTGATTTATTTGAGAAAACGGTGAGGACGCAAAACCTGAATCTACAGTATTTGCAAGATTGCGTCCTGTTATTTCGGAATCCTGAGGCGAGCTGTTGCCGACCGATCGATCGATAATGCTTCCCTGTTCACTAATTGTTTCACTGCCTACACCATTATTTGCAGCCCGCTCCATTTCCCTATGCACAAGTACCAAATTACTGCTTTGAACATTAGTTAATTCATTACATGGTGGCGCTAACGCACTGCTTTCGTCTTCACTGTCATTTCTCAGTTTACTTTGGAGCCTAGTATTACGTTTTTCACACGCCATTATTGTCAAAATACAGGGTTATTACGAATGATTGAAGCGATTTCACAGCTCTACAATAACTTTATTATTTGAGATATTTTCACAATGCTTTGCACACACATACAAAAACTCAAAAAGTTTTTTTAGGCATTCACAAATGTTCAATATGTGCCCTTTAGTGATTCGGCAGACATCAAGCCGATAATCAGGTTCCTCCCACACTCGGCGCAGCACGTCCCCATCAATGAGTTCGAAAACATCGTTGGTGCGAGCTCGCAGTTCTGGCACGTTTCTTGGTAGAGGAGGTTTAAACACTGAATCTTTCACATAACCCCACAGAAAGGAATAGCACGGGGTTAAGTCGGGAGAGCATGGAGGCCATGACACGAATTGCTGATCATTATCTCCACCACGACCGATCCATCGCTTTTCCAATCTCCTGTTTAAGAAATGCCGAACATCATGATGGAAGTGCGGTGGAGCACCATCCTGTTGAAAGATGAAGTCGGCGCTGTCGGTCTCCAGTTGTGGCATGAGCCAATTTTCCAGCATGTCCAGATACACGTGTCCTGTAACGTTTTTTTCGCAGAAGAAAAAGGGCCATAAACTTTAAACCGTGAGATTGCACAAACCATGTTAACTTTTGGTGAATTGCGAATTTGCTGCACGAGTGCGTGAGGATTCTCTACCGCCCAGATTCGCACATTGTGTCTGTTCACTTCACCATTAAGAAAAAAATTTTGCTTCATCACTGAAAACAAGTTTCGCACTGAACGCATCCTCTTCCATGAGCTGTTGCAACCGCGCCGAAAATTCAAAGCGTTTGACTTTGTCATCAGGTGTCAGGGGTTGTAGCAATTGTAAACGGTAAGGCTTCTGCTTTAGCCTTTTCCGTAAGATTTTCCAAACCGTCGGCTGTGGTACGTTTAGCTCCCTGCTTGCTTTACTTGTCGACTTCCGCGGGCTACGCGTGAAACTTGCTCGCACGCGTTCAACCGTTTCTTCGCTCACTGCAGGCCGACCCGTTGATTTCCCCTTACAGAGGCATCCAGAAGCTTTAAACTGCGCATACCATCGCCGAATGGAGTTAGCAGTTGGTGGATCTTTGTTGAACTTCGTCCTGAAGTGTCGTAGCACTGTTATGAATGACTGATGTGAGTGCATTTCAAGCACGACATACACTTTCTCGGCTCCTGTCGCCATTTTGTCTCACTGCGCTCTCGAGCGCTCTGGCGGCAGAAACCTGAAGTGCGGCTTCAGCCGAACAAAACTTTATGAGTTTTTCTTCGTATCTGTAGTGTGTCGTGACCATATGTCAATGAATGGAGCTACAGTGAATTTATGAAATCGCTTCAATCATTTGTAATAGCCCTGTATTTTACACGACAACACAGAAAAACACAATTTGAAGAGCAAAAATAAGAGAACACATGAACATAGCACTGAAAATAATATCTAGTTAATTGGAAGTGCAGCTGCGGAATACTTGGTGCAAATTTACATGTGTGCCACACCTGTTTTACTGTACAACAATGAAAGACTGCTACTACAAAGGAGATTCCCTCTACAATTATGTGCTAGTAATAAACAAAATCTACAGTAATTACACAAACTACAAGAAAAAATCAGAAGATTCCAGTGAGGTATCCTTGGCTAAGGGTCGACATATAAAACGTCCCCTTAGAAAAATTATACATGGCTGTGCTTAAACCGAGACACAATATTTTTTAGCGCATCGCAATCTGACTTTCAATAATCCCTACAAAAGATTGGCCCTGACTAACATTAACCTATACCTTTCACAAATCACTTACCTCACAAAAATCTTTGTTACTCGAACTACTGTAATACAGCGAGCGCCACTACTGCCAGCTAAATAAAAGATTCTAACTACTGAAGGCACTAACTACTGATAGGCATAGTTAGCAAATGAAAGATTTTGATAGAGAACAAACAATGTATTTACCTCAATAGTGTTCAAAAGTCATAATGTATATAGCAGTTCATGACATCCAGTCTTACAAATTTCAAAACTCCGCCATCTCTCTCCCCACATCCACCACTGCTGGCGGCCCACCTCCAACTGCGCAACGCTACGCGCTGTTAACATCCAGCTGCCCAACACTACAATGGCAGACAACAATGAAAACTAGTCACAGACTGCACACAGCACAGCCAGTGATTTTCATACAGAGCGCTACGTGGCGTTACCAATAAGAAAACCTAAACAGCCTACTTAGAAGTGTTACTGCTACTGCGCGGACTATCTCGGCACGCCTCCAGGCTGACCCACATTCCCACCAAGTGCCACCTTCCCGCAGCCCCTGCCCATTTTCTCCATGCTCTCTACTCTGAGATTCCTGCAGGAGGACAGACGTATTTGTGTGCCTGCATTGAAGAAGGTAGGTCCATTGCCTATCAAGACGAATTAATTCTGTGAATGCGTGTTTTCCTCACATGGGCAATGGATCCACCTTCTTCAGAGAGGATGCACAAGTACGTCCGACCTCCTGCAGGAATCTCAAGAGTAGAGAGCATCTACATCTACATCTACATCCATACTCCGCAAGCCACCTGACGGTGTGTGGCGGAGGGTACCTTGAGTACCTCTATCGGATCTCCCTTCTATTCGAGTCTCGTGTTGTTCGTGCAAAGAAAGATTGTCGGTATGCCTCTGTGTGGGCTCTAATCTCTCTGATTTTATCCTCATGGTCTCTTCGCGAGATATACGTAGGAGGGAGCAATATACTGCTTGAATCTTCGGTGAAAGTATGTTCTTGAAACTTCAACAAATGCCCGTACCGAGCTACTGTGCATCTCTCTTGCAGAGTTTTCCACTGGAGTTTATCTACCACCTCCGCGCTTTCGCGCTTACTAAATGATCCACGAAGAGCTCTGCTCGCCATTGGATCTTCTCTATCTTTTCTATCAACCCTATCTGGTACGGATCCCACACCGGTGAGCAGTATTCAAGCAGTGGGCGAACAAGTGTATTGTAACCTACTTCCTTTGTTTTCGGACTGCATTTCCTTAGGATTCTTCCAATGAATCTCAGTCTGGCATCTGCTTTATCGACGATTAATTTTATATGGTCATTCCATTTTAAATCACTCCTAATCCCTACTCCCAGATAATTTATGGAATTAACTGCTTCCAGTTGCTGATCTGCTATATTGTAGTTAAATGATAAGGGATCTTTTTTTCTATGTATTCGCAGCACACTACACTTGTCTACATTGAGATTCAATTGCCATTCCTTGCACCATGCGTCAATTCGTTGCAGATCTCCTGCATTTCAGTACGATTTTCCATTGTTACAATCTCTCGATATAGTACAGCATCATCCGAAAACAGCCTCAGTGAACTTCCGATGTTATCCACAAGGCCATTTATATATACTGTGAATAGTCACGGTCCTAAGACATTCCCCTGCGGCACACCTGAAATCGCTCTTACTTCGTAAGACTTCTCTCTATTGAGAATGACATGCTGCGTTCTGTTATCTAGGAACTCTTCAATCCAATCACACAATTGGTCTGATAGTCCATATGCTCTTACTTTGTTCATTAAACGACTGTCGGGAACTGTATCGAACGCCTTGCGAAAGTCAAGAAACACGGCATCTACCTGGGAACCCGTGTCTTTGGCCCTCTGAGTCTCGTAGACGAATAGCGCGACCTGGGTTTCACACGACCGTCTTTTTCGAAACCCATGTTGATTCCTACAGAGTAGATTTCTAGTCTCCAGGAAAGTCATTATACTCGAACATAATACGTGTTCCAAAATTCTACAACTGATAGACGTTAGAGATATAGGTCTATAGTTCTGCACATCTGTTCGACGTCCCTTCTTGAAAACGGGGATGACCTGTGCCCTTTTCCAATCCTTTGGAACGCTACGCTCTTCTAGAGACCTACGGTACACCGCTGCAAGAAGGGGGGCAAGTTCCTTCGCGTACTCTGTGTAAAATTGAACTGGTATCCCATCAGGTCCAGCGGCCTTTCCTCTTTTGAGAGATTTTAATTGCTTTTCTACCCCTCTCTCATTTATTTCGATATCTCCCATTTTGCCATCTGTGCGACAATCTAGAGGAGGAACTAAAGTGCAGTCTTCCTCTGTGAAACAGCTGCAACAGCTGCGCACTGGTTGGATGTAACTGAAGAGAGACTCCAACTAGGCTTGTGGTTAAGGGCGAATCCCAAGCTCATGGCTACGAACAATTGGGAACGGAAAATTAAAGTCGTCAGAGCCTTGCTGAAGGACCATAATATGCGATCGTTAGACCGACTGCAGAAAGCTCTTAGCAAAATATACACTCCTGGAAATTGAAAAAAAGAACACATTAACACCGGTGTGTCAGACCCACCATACTTGCTCCGGACACTGCGAGAGGGCTGTACAAGCACTGATCACACGCACGGCACAGCGGACACACCAGGAACCGCGGTGTTGGCCGTCGAATGGCGCTAGCTGCGCCGCATTTGTGCACCGCCGCCGTCAGTGTCAGCCAGTTTGCCGTGGCATACGGAGCTCCATCGCAGTCTTTAACACTGGTAGCATGCCGCGACAGCGTGGACGTGAACCGTATGTGCAGTTGACGGACTTTGAGCGAGGGCGTATAGTGGGCATGCGGGAGGCCGGGTGGACGTACCGCCGAATTGCTCAACACGTGGGGCGTGAGGTCTCCACAGTACATCGATGTTGTCGCCAGTGGTCGGCGGAAGGTGCACGTGCCCGTCGACCTGGGACCGGACCGCAGCGACGCACGGATGCACGCCAAGACTGTAGGATCCTACGCAGTGCCGTAGGGGACCGCACCGCCACTTCCCAGCAAATTAGGGACACTGTTGCTCCTGGGGTATCGGCGAGGACCATTCGCAACCGTCTCCATGAAGCTGGGCTACGGTCCCGCACACCGTTAGGCCGTCTTCCGCTCACGCCCCAACATCGTGCAGCCCGCCTCCAGTGGTGTCGCGACAGGCGTGAATGGAGGGACGAATGGAGACGTGTCGTCTTCAGCGATGAGAGTCGCTTCTGCCTTGGTGCCAATGATGGTCGTATGCGTGTTTGGCGCCGTGCAGGTGAGCGCCACAATCAGGACTGCATACGACCGAGGCACACAGGGCCAACACCCGGCATCATGGTGTGGGGAGCGATCTCCTACACTGGCCGTACACCACTGGTGATCGTCGAGGGGACACTGAATAGTGCACGGTACATCCAAACCGTCATAGAACCCATCGTTCTACCATTCCTAGACCGGCAAGGGAACTTGCTGTTCCAACAGGACAATGCACGTCCGCATGTATCCCGTGCCACCCAACGTGCTCTAGAAGGTGTAAGTCAACTACCCTGGCCAGCAAGATCTCCGGATCTGTCCCCCATTGAGCATGTTTGGGACTGGATGAAGCGTCGTCTCACGCGGTCTGCACGTCCAGCATGAACGCTGGTCCAACTGAGGCGCCAGGTGGAAATGGCATTGCAAGCCGTTCCACAGGACTACATCCAGCATCTCTACGATCGTCTCCATGGGAGAATAGCAGCCTGCATTGCTGCGAAATGTGGATATACACTGTACTAGTGCCGACATTGTGCATGCTCTGTTGCCTGTGTCTATGTGCCTGTGGTTCTGTCAGTGTGATCATGTGATGTATCTGACCCCAGGAATGTGTCAATAAAGTTTCCCCTTCCTGGGACAATGAATTCACGGTGTTCTTATTTCAATTTCCAGGAGTGTATGTCGCAGCAATCTTACCGATAGCGCACATCACCGCACGAAAAATACTAGCTGCAGCGTGTTGATATGTGTGGAAACAAAATATCTTCAAGGGGTCGTTCCACACGGTAACTTTGCAGAGGAACAACGGGGTCTTGGAATTAAAGACGTTAAATCTAGATGTGCCGCACTGTTTCTAACTCGTGTTTTTAAATTAACACATGCCACTAAGACAGGCATTACGAAACTTCTATTCCTCTCATTAGATCATGGGGACAAGAACGCTCCTGTTAATGTAGCACATATCGATGCCAGCCTAGATTACGTCGGAAAGTACTATGTCGATTGGAGCTATGTAAGACTTCCACCAGCACAAACCAACCCAAGAACAGTCTATGAATGTTACCAGAAACAACCCAATTCAGATAAAATATCGTGCTAAAAACTGGATGAACATTTGGACCAATACCAACAGTGAAATTCTACCCACTAGAGCCAGTGCCGTGTGGTATAACGACGTAAACGAAACCATACCCACAGCGGGACTATGGAAAATCAAATTGAGACCATCTCCATACTGCGACAAATGTCAGCTTGTAGAAACTGTAGCGCATATGTTCTTAAGTGGAAATGAAATCAGAATTTGGAACTGGATTAGGAAGAAATTAGCACTTATAACAGAACTGCAGAAAGTCATATACCGATAACTGAAGCTTTGCAACCCGACTGGAAATGCTACCCGTCCGGAAAGAATAACTGTTATTCGTGGCTTCTGGGACAGCTAGTGTTTTACGTGTTAGCAAACAAAACTTCGAACTTAGAAGAGTGCATGTTCTGTATTGCAGAAGAGCATTTTAAGCTGAAGAAGAATAACAAATATAAGTACTGGTTTCAAATTTTTTTATCTATTGCTTTATGTGAGCTACAAAGACGAAAGTTTTATTGATTAGAAGCAGAATACTTATTCTTTCTTCTCTATTATTCCAGGAATCTTTTTGATACGTGTTTCCTTAGTCATACCCCGCTTGCACAGTATATCTTAAATACCATAAAAGAGGAAGCGGGATGGAATCATGTTTGGTAGTCACACTTTGTAATTAAGACACTTTATTGGCATTACGCCTTTAAAAAAATAATTTGAGAATTACAAATTGTGGACAAACCATTCGATAAAACTTTGCAAATACAATTAGAAACCTAACGTACTCATAACTCAAACAATTCCAAATTGCACCAGTTCGGTTCACCTGCGAAGCCACAAGATAAGACATGCGGAAAGCAAAGATAGCTTACCTCAACCACAATCGATCTCAACGATACATGAACAAAATAAGACTGGCCCCAGCTTGCCACTGCTCACTTTTTATGTTGGCTCTGAAGTGAGACTGTTCTAATTTGGCAAACCCCTCCGACTCCGAATTTACTTTCATTTGATGAAAAATATGTGGCTTCCTTACAGACATCATATGTCTCCAGTGCATAATGTCTTACATTGTGAAATGTTTTTGAATGTTATGGATTTTTCTGTCACCTATTTTCCTCTTATGAGTTATGTCTTACGAGGTGCTCACGCCTTCGGAAGTGGCAATCTGGCATGTGGCCAAGCCTCGGATCTTTGACACCTGTCCTCGTTGCCTACACCTACCTGGTGCAGATAGTCTTCGCATTACACAAAATGTGAGTGGATGACAGGTACGGGGGCTGCATCGTGGCCAGGTTTCAGAATTCTCGACCCCTGCCCTCTTTGCCACCATCTGCCTGGCATGCACTCGAACGCCATTGGAAGTGGCAATCTGATAATTATCTTACCTTCATTATTACTTCCGTTTTGTTCTTTTATTTAAGGTATTTATGGGAATACATGGGAATAATGGAGCTGCTCAGTGACAGGTATTGGTTACCGCATCTGCCTTGTAAGCAGGAGATCCCGGGTTCGAATCCTGGTCCAGTAGACACTTTAACTCGTTGCCGCCGATTCTGCGTAATGCCCTGATGCAGTTGACAGCGGTGATCTCTTCCGTTTCCTTTCCTATCTTCCCTACTCCACCTTCAATTTACATATAATGTATCACAGCTACGGATTCCGCGAGGTGTCTGTTCTTTCGGACACGTCCAAAATAATAAGACACCACGCATTCATATAACTTCGTTCCCAACGTTCCCGCTGGGTACCATGCGCGAATGAGTCATTCCAAGAGTCTAATGACGTATAATGGTGTAGAGACTATGCAGTGTTGTTTATGGTTTCATGACTGTAAATCCGCTACTACAGTTCAGAGGGACTATTCACTATTAAATGTAGCAAACCACCAACTCAAATTGTTATTAAGAGGTACAGTTGTTTCACTGAAACTGAGTGTGACTCAAGGCTTTTGATTGTGTAAATCATGGAATACTTCTAGATAATCTCAAGTACTGTGGTATGATTGAGACAGCGCTCAGATGGTTTAAATCATACCTAACTGGAAGAGTGCAGAAAGTTGAAATAAGCAGTTCACATAATATGCAAAAAACTGGTGATTTCTCAAACTGGGGAACAATCAAGAATGGGGTGCCGCAAGGTTCGGTCTTGGGTTCTCTGCTGCTCTTAATATGTTAATGACTTGCCATTCTATATTCACGAAGATGCAAAGCTGGTACTTTTTGCCGATGATAGAAGTATAGCTATTACACCCAACAGACAAGAATTAACTGTTGAAATTGTAAACCATGTTTTTCAGAAAATCATTAAGTGGTTCTCTGCAAATAGGCTCTCATTAAACTTTGACAAAACACAGTACATAAGTTCCACACAGTAAATGGAATGACACCATTAATAAATATAGACTTCGATCAGAAATCGGTAGCTAAGGTAGAATATTCAAAATTTCTAGGTGTATGCGTTGATGAGGGGTTGAACTGGAAAAAACACACTGAATGCTATTAGGGTCATTGCAAATTTTGGCGATATACATCTCAGTAAATTAGCTTACTACGCCTATTTTCATTCTCTGCTTTCGTATGGCATCATATTCTGGGGTAACTCATCATTGAGTAAAAGAGTGTTCATTGCACAAAAGCGTGTAATCAGAGTAAGTGCTGGAGCTCATCCAAGATCATCCTGCAGACACTTATTGAAAGAGCTAGAGATCTTCACTGTAGCCTCACAATATATATATATATATATATATATATATATATATATATATATATATATATATATATATATATATATATATAAGGTTAAATAACTTTGGCTCAGAAAGGGGTAAATTATGCTGCCACAAAAGTCTTTGCTCACTTACCTAATACCATCAAAAGTCTGACAGATAACCACATAGCATTTAAAAGGAAATTAAAAGAATGTCTCAATCGCAACTCCTTCTAATCATTAGATGAATTTTTGGATATAGTAAGTGGGTAATTTCCCCAACACCCACAAAACAAAATTTTAAAATTAAAAATATTAAGTGTCATGTAATATTTTGTGTAATGTAATATCTTGTATAGACACCTTTTATTAACCTGACACGTTCCACATCATTACGAAGTGTCGTATCATGATCTATGGAACACGTATAATCTAATCTAATCTGTGACACTTGGTCAGGGTCGGGCAGCATTCTCTGACTCAGCGGTTGAGCAAGTTTGGCAGTCTTACATTCGTGATCCGGGTAAACCAGCGAGACGTGCCAGCTCACACTTAATTACGCCTAGTGTTACAGTGTGGAAGGCATTACGGAAACGCCTATCTTTCAAACCCTACAAATCGGAACAGTTGCAAACTTTAAGAAAAAGCGACAACGAAAAACGAGCTCAGTTTTGAGTAGAAATGGTTAACAGAATGCAGACTGAAGATATTTTCTTAATAAAATTGTGTTCAGTGATGAAGTCACCTTCCATACCTGCGGCAAAGTGAATCAGCGTAATGTTCGGATATGAACTTAATAGAAATTACGTCACGTAATGCAACATGTATGGACTCGCTTTAGGTTAAGGTGTTTTACGCTGTTAGCCGTAACAAGGTTTACCGTCCTTTCTGTTTGTCGAATCAGCTGTAACTGACCTGTCGTACCTTGATATGCCCGAACATGATCTAATGCCTCGATTACAACAGTATAGGGGCACAGAGTTTATTTTCCATCAAGGTGACGCGCCACCACATTATCATCGTAAAACTGACGCGTATCTCCGCCTGAATGTGCCGACTTGGATTGGACGTGATGGAACAATATCCTGGCAACGATGATTAGCTGATTTAACACCAGTGGACTTCTGTGTATGGGGTTATATTAAGACAGGGTGTTTGTTCCTCCATTTCGGGGAAACGTCGAAGAGCTGCGACAGGGGATAACACAAGCAGTTGCTGCTATACGTCAAGACTCGCTCCGTAGCATCTGACAGGAAACTGGAACATCTGTCGTGTTCCAAAGTTAGCCACATCGGAAATTTTTAAATAAAACTTGGAAATATACTGCAAGCAGATTAGAGATGGGTAGTTCGCGAACGAACGGGTGCAAAGGAACGGTTCACCTAGATGAACGAAAGGACCGAGGAACAAATTCCAAGGAACGATCAGTTCATAGCTCACTTTGGTCGCGGCGGTCTACTTATAGTTCCCGGGAACGAGGAACGATCGGCTCATAGTTCACTTCGGTCGCGGCTGTCTACTTATAGTTCCCGGGAACGAGGAACGATCTGTTCATAGTTCACTAGTTCACTTCGGTCGCGGCGGTCACTTCGGCAGTTCTCGTTCCAGCCTCGGTCGCGTGCTCGTCTCATTCTCGGTCTCCCTCGGCCGCACTCGTCGTTCTTCGCTTGACCACCTGTCTCACTTACACTGCCGACTGCTCCTAGTTAGTTCAGTATCCAGTTGTTCGTTTCGTCCACTGCGCTCGCCCATTTTACGTGTGTTCCAAACTGTTTTTGCACTTGGGTCTGGCTATTCAGCGTCCACGACCGGTAATCAAAAAGTATTTTATAGCCACTTAAATTACAAAAAAATTACGTTGTATGTAACAGGTACGTCTTTTCAGGCAACAAAACGGCATATCAGCTCACTTCATTATATAGATGAACAGCAGAAGACATACTTATAACAAGGCAAGTTTTTTCTTTGCTATTCATATATTTTTTGGTTTCATCGACTTGATTTAGCAACTAACTTTCAATAATTTGCTTAATTTTTAGTGTAAGAAAATTCATATAAAACAATTTTCGTGTATCTTTCATATGCAAAACATTACACTCAGGAAGGCTCTAATTATTTTTAAGTTTAGTTGTTTCCAATTTACATTACCTGCTAGTTTGGTTTCTTTGGGGAAAAAAGTGGGTTGTGGGTCATTTTGGCTCAGTAGGAAAAGCGGTGGCTCTCCATTTGAAAAGACATATTGCCATAAAATCGTATTTACTTATTATCTCAAAAACATTTGTTCAGAAGGAGCTTTCAAACCAAAAGCTTTATTACTGCGAACTTAATTATTATTATTATTATTGCTGCATTAACTTTAATAATGCAACATAAAAACCTAATTTTTACTAAGCACGTGACGCAAGTATGATGAGAAAACCACATTTTATTTTATGCTTCCATACAATCTACTTTGCCTACGAACTCAGAGACAATCGTTTACACCCTATACATACTTCACGTTATTGTTTACAACGCAGCATAGCTATGAAGTGGTCTATTAGGTTGGGAAACAGCCACCAACAGGTTTACAAGACTACATGTGCTATAGCCCATGCGCGTCGCGTGACATTTTTATGTTCTCTTCTCCAGCTCTCTACACATCGTCATCGATATTTCGCCATTGTTGCTTGCATTAGCTTGTTATTTCTTCACTGCCTAATTATTACATGTTTGTCTGTTTGTTGTATCTGCTCGTAACGGGCAACACATCGTCTGCAACTGGCGAGCAGTCTGTACTCGGGGCCGGTTTACCGTGCGCCACCCTATATCATTTCCCTGCAATCAGCCACACAACGCTGCAGTTGGCTAAACGAGAGGTTCTGCAGAATCACAGAAATTACTTCTAAAAGTGTGTAAGAATTCTGTAATGAATAAAAACTCTATACTCCAGGGGGGAGGCAAGTGCCCCCTCTTGGTGCCCTCCATCCTTCAGTCACCTACACTACTAGTTTTCAGTTTTACATGAGAACCATATACTAAGCACAAATGAACGGTGAACGAGTAAAAATGAACGGTTCCCAAAAAGGAAAGATCAGTAGTGAACTAGTTCCCAAGGATGAACGAATTTGCCCATCTCTAAAGCAGATATCTAACAGTAACTGCTTAAAGTTGACGAATAATGCTGTCATTGTAAACATATGAGAACACTGACGGGCCAAAGTACATGTGGCGGTGCTGAACGTTACGTGGCTAGGAAAGTAGACTTATCTGCAAAACTGAAGTACCATATACACTGAAACGCCAGAGAAACTGGTATAGGTATGCAAATACAGAGGTATGTGGACAGGCAGAACATGGCGCTGCGGTCGGGAACGCCTATATAAGACAACATGCGTCTGGCGCAGTTGTTAGATCGATTACCGCTGCTACAATGTTATAGTCGGCGCAGGAGCGATGGGACACAGCATCTCCGAGGTAGCGATGAAGTGGGGATTTTCCCGTACAACTACTTCATGAGTGTACCGTGAATATCAGGAAGCCTTTAAAACACCAAATCTCCGACATCGCTGCGACCGGAAAAAGATCCTGCAAGAACGAGACCGTGACACTGGTGCAAGCCTTCCGCAAATTGCTGCAGATTTCAATGCTGCGCCATCAACAAGTGTCAGCGCGCGAACTATTCAACGAAACGTAATCGATGTGGGCTTTCGAAGCCGAAGGCCTACTCGTGTACCCTTGATGAGTGCCGACACAAAGCTTTACGCCTCGGCTGCGCCCGTCATGACATTGGACTCTTGATGACTGGAAACATGTTGCCCGGCGGGTCGAGTCTCGTTTCAAATTGTATCGAACGGATAGACGTATACGGGTATGGAGACAACCTCATGGACCCATGGACCCTGTATGTCAGAGCAGGGAACCGTTCAAGCTGGTGGGCGCGGCGCCCCCCCCCCCCCCCCCCCCCCCCCCCGTCGGAGGTTCGAGTCCTCCCTCGGGCATGGGTGTGATGGGTGTGTGTGTTGTCCTTAGCGTAAGTTAGTTTAAGTTCGATTCAGTAATGTGTAAGCCTAGGGACCGATGACCTCAGCAGTTTGGTCCCATAGTCCTTACCACAAATTTCCAATTTTCAAGCTGGAGGAGGTTCTGTAATTGTGTGGGTCGTGTGCAGTTGTAGTGATATGGGACCCCTGATACGTCTAGATACGACTCTGACGGGTGATACGTACGAAAGCATCCTGCCTGATCATCTGCATCCATTCATGTCCACTGTGCATTCCGACGGACTTGGGCAATTCCAGTAGACAACGCCTGTTTACCTTTCAAGTCAAGAATCATACCTTCTGTACCCTAGCCATCACTTCCACCCGCCAGGCAGCACGTCATGGATATCAAATTGGTAGTTAATTAATTAAATTGATCATGGGAGTCACTTTGCATGGCGAGTAATTTTTTTCCAACAGTCTGATTACATTCACCAGACAGCTCAAATGGGAATCCCTGAGGGGCACACGATGTGCTTTTTGAGGAACACTACTGGGAACCGGCATTTGAAGCTGACCGCAGAAGGATTCTACCACTGCCAACACACATTTCGCGTAAGGACTGCGCTATTAAAACACGAATACAACGATTATGTTACCCTGCATAAGAGGCGGTCTTGGTTCTACAGGCACATGCAAGAGTCGCTGATAGTGTTATTCTGTTTCGGAATCAAGTCTATCCATTCAACCACATAATTGCGTTGGATCCTACGGAGATGTATTTTAATGATTACAGCCACTGATGAATCATATTCGTGACACACTCATATCTCGAAACGTGTTACCTTTTTTTTTTTCGAACTATCTGCTGCAGCAAAACGACAGCACTGTTTTTTAGACAGTCCCTCTGGATCTTGTAACTGTTCCTCAGTCTCTGCACTTTTGTCCACGTGATCGTTCCAATTTAAGTCGGAACTGAGCAGAAGTCGGAAAGTGCTATATCCATCACCTTCTGCAACGCGTGGGGAAACAGGATGAGCTGAGTTAATGCAACAGGACTGTGTTTTGACCACTCGATGGAGATAGGAACATGTTGTCGTAGCTCTACCGACCAACAGAGATAAGCTACGAACTATAAAAATTTAGCTATCGCATCCGATAGAGAACTCGATAACATGCTACCACATCCCTCTCTTCAAAAATATCGGAAATACGTACCGTCTGCATGCAGATGTCGAACATATGTGGCTACTCTGTTAAATATGCAGGTATTGGTTCGTTGGAGCAGATGACCAGTGGTCGAAGTCGTTCCACAGAACAGTGTAAAGTTTTGTCACCAGTACTGTATGTTGGGGGTTGGGTTGTTGGGGGGAGGAGACCAAACAGCGAGGTCATTGGCCTCATCGGATTAGGGAAGGAAGTCGGCCGTGCCATTTTGAAGGAACCATCCCGGCATTTGCCTGGAGCGATTTATGGGAATCAGATAAAAGCTGCCGCCCGTTGTGGCCGAGCGGTTCTAGGTGCTTCAGTCCGGAACCGCGCTGCTGCTACGGTCGCAGGTTCGAATCCTGCCTCGGGCATGGATGTGTGTGATGTTCTTAGGTTGGTTAGGTTTTAGTTCTAAGCCTAGGGGACTGATGACCTCAAATGTTAAGTCGCATACTGCTTAAAACCATTTGAACAGAAAATCTAAATCAGGATGAGGGTCAGACGCGGGATTGAACCGTCGTCCTCCTGAATGCGAGTTCAGTGTGCTAACCACTGCGCCACCTCGCTCGGTAGTACTGTAGGAGGGTCATATTCCACAAACTATTAATTGCAATAGAGGGTCCCTGTGTTGTCGTTTGATACATATATCTAGCACTTCGATCGTAGTGCGTAATTTACGATTACGATTGCCCATCGCTCCCTCACATTCTCACATTCTTAGGATAAAGTTAGAGGATGAAAGATCTCCCCACATTGTCCTTGACCAACTCTTCCTGCAACACTGTCACCGATTTAAGTTGCCGCTGACCAGAATTAGGAGGCTGCATTCCATGTCTCAGGAAGAAACAGGCCGATCCGAGTCTGTAACTGCTGTTCCACACCAATCTTACTCAAGGCACCCATCCAAGTGCACGAGATTTCTCCAGATGTGCGCATGTCGAGGAGGTTAGCACCCCGTATCAGTGTATAGCAGATATGGAAGTTTTGTGGTGGTATAGCTGATGGTTAAGAAGAGAAACATGTGGCTGTCCAAAGAGGAAATGACCAAGAGTGAGAGCAGATCGAGAATTTATCATCAGAGAGAGTACCAAACGGCCTTGAACTCAGGCAAGCTTCTGTCTAAGTTAACACTATAATTAGTTCTTCAAATGTCAGTACTTCATTGTCAATTACACATCTGAGCTGTGACATCTTATATTTGAGTCCTGCTTCCCACAGTCCACCATAGTTATGGGCATGGGGTGGAGTAAAATCCCAATTGATAACCTCTAAGTTCGAAAAGTTCACCACACCTCCTACTACAGCATCATTAGACAAAAAAGTTGAAGTTCTTTGTGCACACCTCCAAATGTAGTGCCATTATCACTGTACATGTGAGTAGCTTGACAGGTAGCAGATTATACTAGACAAGCTGATCTGTCCAGTTTGCAAGATGGTACTAGAAGTGACATAAAGAGTTGAATAGCTCAACAATGATGGTGTTGTTCATTACAACATGACCAACCAAACGTTTGGATGACTTCACATAGGGGAGAATCATCGGCAAACTATAGCAAGGACGAAGTGTGAGGAGTGTAGCCCTGCAGTTTTATATTGCACACTCCATTCTTTCATTTGACAGGCTGCGCCATCGTCGCGAAAAAACAGTGACCCATTTGTGTAATAAGCTTGCTTTAATTTACGTCTATGGTCACAAACTTTTTGCTAACAGATTACCGGTTTCGGTCTTTAATGACCATCATTAGATCTGCAGCAAAAATGGGAAAAACCTAAATACACTCGCAAACTGTATACAGCTTAAGAACAATACATAGACCATAATGAAAAGGAGTACTGACAAAATTTACATATGTGCGCTTTAAATATGAAGAGGCATACCCGTTTCATATTTAAAGCGCACATATGTAAATTTTGTCAGTACTCCTTTTCATTATGGTCTATGTATTGTTCTTAAGCTGTATACAGTTTGCGAGTGTATTTAGGCTTTTCCCATTTTTGCTGCAGATCTGATGATGGTCATTAAAGACCGAAACCGGTAATCTGTTAACAAAAAGTTTGTGACCATAGACGTAAATTAAAGGAAACTTATTCTTTCATTTGTGTGGGGAGCATTCTGAACCACAGGCACTGCTGCCTAAAGTCGATACAGTTGTCGACCACAGACATCCACCGCAGAAGATGGCCGCTACATTGCCTAGCAATGAAGAAGGACCCACGTCAAACTGCAGGTGCATTTGCAACCACATTTAACAGTATTGGAAGGCCTGCAATCTCATGCTCCACAGTGACACGGCGACTGCATGAGGGTGGTCTCTTTGCCCGACTACAAGTGCTTTGTTTTCCATTGACACCTGGACACTGCCAGCATGGTATCTGATGATGCCAAGAGCACCAATGAAGAGTGAGGTTGTGTGCTGTTTTTGGATGAGAGTAGGTTCAGTCTGAGTAGTGATTCTGGAAGTACCTTCTTAGGACGAGAAGTGAGGACAAGTATTGCCCTCAGGAACTTTGTCAAACAATTGGCTTTGGCAGTGCAGGTGTTATGGTGTGGGGAGGTATAACGTTGTATGGGCATACTGACCTCCAGATTTTTGAATATGGTACGCTCGTAAGTCAAAGTTACTGTGACACTCCACTCCTTCCTCATGAGCCCTGACTTTTTATGGATGACATTGTGCAACTGCACGGTCAGAGCAGATGATCAACTCTTGGAATGAGAGGGTACTCAGCGAATGGACTGGCCTGCCCGGTTTCCCCAATTGAATCCCATTCAGGACGTGTGGCTGGCATTGGGGAGATGTATTCTAACACGTCCATATGCTCCAACGGCCATTCAGTAGATGTCAGCTGCACTGGTAGAGAATGGAAAGCCCTACCACAAGACTGCTAAAGCTTGTGGCCTGCATGGAAGCAAGTTGCAGAGCATGCATTGTCATCCATGGTGATCACTCATACTATTACGAGCCATATGTGGTCTTATGTAATGCCCTGGGGACCATCATAAATCACGGTGACTTTAGTGTGATCATCGTATTTCTTTCAGTTACCTTCTGTACTATGCTGTAGTAGTTGTTTCTATGTACGATCCAAGTTTCGTCAAGCTATGTTACTTGATGGCATCATGAAAAAGTTACTTTTGTCCTCAAGTTTAGCAAATCAGAGTATTTAAATATCTCACTCTCCCTACCAGTTTATGGAAAGTGATGTCGCGAAGCGAAGCGTAAAAATATTTGTAATAATACACTCCTGGAAATGGAAAAAAGAACACATTGACACCGGTGTGTCAGATCCACCATACTTGCTCCGAACACTGCGAGAGGGCTGTACAAGCAATGATCACACGCACGGCACAGCGGACACACCAGGAACCGCGGTGTTGGCCGTCGAATGGCGCTAGCTGCGCAGCATTTGTGCACCGCCGCCGTCAGTGTCAGCCAGTTTGCCGTGGCATACGGAGCTCCATCGCAGTCTTTAACACTGGTAGCATGCCGCGACAGCGTGGACGTGAACCGTATGTGCAGTTGACGGACTTTGAGCGAGGGCGTATAGTGGGCATGCGGGAGACTGGGTGGACGTACCGCCGAATTGCTCAACACGTGGGGCGTGAGGTCTCCACAGTACATCGATGTTGTCGCCAGTGGTCGGCGGAAGGTGCACGTGCCCATCGACCTGGGACCGGACCGCAGCGACGCACGGATGCACGCCAAGACCGTAGGATCCTACGCAGTGCCGTAGGGGACCGCACCGCCACTTCCCAGCAAATTAGGGACACTGTTGCTCCTGGGGTATCGGCGAGGACCATTCGCAACCGTCTCCATGAAGCTGGGCTACGGTCCCGCACACCGTTAGGTCGTCTTCCGCTCACGCCCCAACATCGTGCAGCCCGCCTCCAGTGGTGTCGCGACAGGCGTGAATGGAGGGACGAATGGAGACGTGTCGTCTTCAGCGATGAGAGTCGCTTCTGCCTTGGTGCCAATGATGGTCGTATGCGTGTTTGGCGCCGTGCAGGTGAGCGCCACAATCAGGACTGCATACGACTGAGGCACACAGGGCCAACACCCGGCATCATGGTGTGGGGAGCGATCTCCTACACTGGCCGTACACCACTGGTGATCGTCGAGGGGACACTGAATAGTGCACGGTACATCCAAACCGTCATCGAACCCATCGTTCTACCATTCCTAGACCGGCAAGGGAACTTGCTGTTCCAACAGGACAATGCACGTCCGCATGTATCCCGTGTGGTGTCACTGCCAGACACCACACTTGCTAGGTGGTAGCTTAAATCGGCCGCGGTCCATTTAGTACATGTCGGACCCGCGTGTCGCCACTGTGATCGCAGACCTAGCGCCACCACCAAGGCAGGTCTCGTGATACGAGAGTGGACTCGCCCCAGTTGTACGCGAACCTAGCTATCGCCCAGTTGTACGCGAACCTAGCTATCGCCCCAGTTGTACGAGAACCTAGCTACCGCCCAGTTGTACGAGAACCTAGCTACCGCCCAGTTGTACGAGAACCTAGCTACCGCCCAGTTGTACGAAGCCTTTCTCTCTCATTAGCCGAGAGACAGAATAGCCATCAGCTAAGTTAATGGCTACGAACTAGCAAGGCGCCATTTGTATCAGTGCCTATAGCTTACGAGTATTCAAGAGAGATGTATTCCAAGGACTAATAAAAAGATAAGTAATAAGCATCTACATACTTTTCTTCTTATTCATTTATAAGTTCTCATGTTCCAGACTTCACGCCCGTCTGCTTTAGCCGTGCGTGCCCTATCGGCTACAGTGTTAGTCTAGAGTTCATTTTCAGCCATCTCTACTTCACGGTGTCGGCCCAGCTACCGACACAACATTTATTGGCGACGAGCAAAAGCGTTTGTATTAATTCGTTTACAACATTGGCGACGATTTAAAGTGTTCTGATTGCTTACATTTAATTGTGTCATGGCTTCGCCACATTCTCCAGATGTACTGTCCGAATTTTATCGCTTGCAGAATCAGCAGACGCAGGCGTTACTGGATGCCCTTGGACAGCTCGTCCAGGGTCAACGTACCATTCAAACCGATGCGGCCGCCGCCGCTTCTTCGCTACCGCTGCCACTAAACGCTGTTGCACCTCCCTTTCGACCATACGTGGCAGCCGATGAGACCTGGCAAGAGTGGTCTCGCCAGTTCAACTTTCACCTCGCTGCCTACAGAATTCAAGGTAATGAGCGGCAGCCGTTTTTGCTTTCTTGTGTCGGTGTGTCCACATACCGTGTGATAGTGAAATTGTTTCCCCGACGCGACGTAGCAACTTTGTCCTACGAGGAAATTTTGTCTGCATTAGATGCCTATTTCAAAGAAACAGTTAATGTGGTTGCAAAAAGGTATACGTTCTTTCGTACAAAACGTACGGCCGGTCAAACTAATAGGGAGTGGGTAGCAACATTGCAAGGACTTACTAGGGACTGTGCCTTTGAATGTGACTGTGGTCTTTCTTATTCAGATACAATGGTGCATGATGCAATTGCACAGAACGTTTCTGATGTTCGTATACGGGAGCAAATTTTGAAACTAGTTAATCCCTCCCTTCAACAAGTGATAGACATATTGGATAGACAGGACACACTTGACTGTGCTCAGGAATCTTTTGAAACTTCGCCAGCCGTGTGTAACATTAACCGGCCCGCTGGACGCGCTGCGCGGCCCGGTAACCGGGCCTTGCGCACGTCGACACAGCGACCGCCGCGTGCTAAGCCAGGTGTGCCGCGCCAGCCCACAAATGCAGTGAAATCATGCCCGCGGTGTGCTACTAGACATTCGCGTGAACATTGCCCGTCACGCCAAGCTATTTGCTTTTTCTGCAATAAGAAAGGACATGTTCAAAGTGTTTGCCAGAAAAAGCTCAGATCAGACAATCACAATCATTCCAGGCCCTTTGCTTCGCGCCGGAATCGAACCAAGGACACTCAGGCTCGTGGACCTTCGCCTATGGACATTCATGTCGTTAATTTCGCTTCGTCCAGTGACACTTTCTCTAACAGTAACTGTGTTCGTCCCACAAACACTGTGCGTCGACGTCGCCGGAAATCACGTCAATTAGCAAGTGCTTCTGTACCAGTGTCTATTCAAATTGCACAAAACAGTCGCTTTTGTCGTCAGCAGGACAATAAACTTTTTGTGGACTTAGACTTTGAAGGCAAAGTGATACAATTCCGGCTCGATACCGGAGCTGCAGTTTCATTGCTCAATCATGACACGTACAAACAACTGGGCAAACCTCCGTTGCATTCCGCAAATGTTAAGCTAACTACATATTCCGGACAGAAAATTCCTGTGTTAGGACAGTGCAGCCTTCTTGCAACATACAAGGGACAAACAAAACTTGTGTCATTTTACGTTCTTCGTTCTTCTTCTGCAGTGAACTTGTTTGGTCTAGACTTGTTTCAGTTGTTTAACATGTCTATTGTAAATCAGGTCCTATCAGTGAATCAGACTGTGCTTACAGACAGTGTTTCTCGGCTGTGTGACGAATTTGCAGACATTTTTGCACCGGGCTTAGGTTGCGCTAAAAACTATGAAGCACATTTAGAACTGAAGGTAAACGCGCAACCGAAATTTTTCAGGGCGCGCAATGTTCCCCACGCATTGCGTGAAGAGGTCGCAAGAACGTTACACGATCTCGAATCACAGGGTGTAATTGAACGTGTGCAAGCTTCTCTTTGGGCCTCACCCTTAGTAATTTTGCCAAAACCTTCCGGAAAATTGAGACTTTGCGTGGACTTCAAGGCCACAGTGAATCCACAGCTAGTGACTGCTACTTTTCCTTTGCCCCGCCCGGAAGATCTTTTTGCTAAACTGTGCCCGGGAAAATATTTTTCAAAGTTGGACCTAGCCGATGCGTACTTGCAAATACCGGTGGACGACGAATCCCAGCGCGTATTGGTGGTTAACACGCATCTTGGATTGTACCGCTTCAAAAGACTGCCATTCGGGTGTGCATCCGCCCCTGCCTTGTTTCAGCAATATTTACAAACTATTTGTGCGTCGGTCCCTACTGCAGCAAACTATCTGGACGATATAGTGATCTCCGGACCGACAGAAGAAGATCATCTTGCGAACTTACGAACCTTATTTCAGGTCTTGCGGCAAAATGGTCTTCGCTTGCGGAAGGACAAATGTGTGTTTTTTGCTCGTGACTTACCATACCTGGGACATGTCATTAATGCCCAAGGCATACATCCGAGTCCAGAGCACCTCCGTGCCATACAAGAATTGCCTTCCCCTCAAAATGTGAAACAGCTACAGAGTGTGTTGGGTAAAATTAATTATTATCATCGCTTTCTGCGCAATGCCTCTTCTATTTCAGCTCCGCTTCATCGCTTACGCCGTAAAGGTGTTCCGTTCGTCTGGACGACGGAATGTGAACGCGCCTTTCGCCAGTTGAAATCGGCGTTGCTTTCTAATACTTGCCTTACGCCATTCGATCCCCAGAAACCCCTTTTGTTGATGGTAGATGCATCGGATTTCGGGATCGGTGCTGTGCTTGCGCACAAAGTTGGCTCCCATGATCGCCCTATTGCCTTTGCGTCCAAATTGCTCTCGTCTGCGCAAAGAAATTATTCACAGATAGAGAAAGAAGCTTTGGCTCTCGTGTTTGGTGTTACTAAATTCCATGATTTCTTGTATGGTCGTCACTTTACCATCATCACAGACCACAAACCTTTGACATCGCTTTTTCATCCGACCAAGCCTGTACCTCCACGTACAGCGCAGAAATTCATTCGCTGGTCTATTTTCCTCTCGCAGTACCGCTACGATATCTTGTATCGGTCCACTGCTAAGCACGGAAACGCCGATGCGTTGTCCCGTTTGCCTGTTACTGAGGATAAAGCATTCGATTCTTCCGAACTTGCTTGCATGTTCATTGATTCGGAAACCGATGAAGTGGTCGAATCGTTTCCGATTGATTTTCGTCGTGTCGCTACAGCCACAGCTGCTGACCCTGTCCTTGCTACTGTTTTACGTTTTGTTGCTACGCAATGGCCTTTGTCAAAGTCTCGGATCGAGGATCCGTTAGTTCGCCGATTTTTTGCTCACAAGGCGAGACTTTTTGTTCGACGTGGTGTTTTGTTGTTGCGTTCTGATAATGATCAGTCCAGAGTCGTGGTCCCACGTTCGTTACAGTCCGCTGTTTTACGGCTTCTTCACCAAGGACATTGGGGTATAGTGCGAACGAAACAACTTGCTCGTCAGCACTGTACTTGGTTCGGAATCGATGCTGCGATTACGAATATGTGTTCTTCGTGCCCGGCGTGTGCCGAACAACAGTCCGCACCGCCGCGGCAAGTCTTTGCAGGGCCAAAAGCCACTTCCCCTTGGCAACGCTTGCACATTGATTTTGCTGGTCCATTCTGGAATGCTCGATGGTTGGTTCTGGTCGATGCCTTCAGTAATTTTCCTTTTGTTGTCCGGATGTCTTCCACGACGTCCTCCGCCACCATCCAAGCGTTGTCTGCTATCTTTTGCATTGAAGGTCTTCCGCAGACTGTTGTTTCCGACAATGGCCCACAATTCATGTCCGCAGAATTTCAGTCATTCTGCCAGGCCAATGGTATTCAACATCTGACATCCGCGCCGTTTTCGCCTCAGTCCAACGGTGCCGCTGAACGATTGGTCCGGACTTTCAAGTCACAGATGTTGAAATTGAAAGAGTCGCATTCTCGGGAGGACGCATTGTTGCTCTTTTTGTCTTCGTATCGCTCTCAGCCCCGAGATGGTCGCTCGCCGGCTGCGTTGCTCCACGGTCGTCCTCATCGCACCTTGATGTCTTTGCTGCATCCGCCGCATCAGGTTCCTGTGCAGCGGCAGACTCCTGCTTTTGCTCCAGGCGACGTTGTATTTTATCGCAACTATCGAGGTTCACGGCGTTGGCTCGCAGGGCGCATTCTTCGCTGCCTCGGCCGCGCGATGTATTTGGTTTTGGGGGCCTCTGGTGAGGTGCGTCGGCATCTCAATCAGCTGCGCCTCTGTCGTCGCTCGGGTTCTGCCGCTCCCCGTCTGCTTTCAGCGACGGTGCCGTCCGGTCAGCGCCCTGGAGACCCATCTACTGGCTCGCCTCATCCCCAGGTGTTACCGACGATGCCTTCCATTTTGCCCCATGGCGACGCGCCGCCGCCGCCGCAGCAGCAGCAGCCGCCGCCGCCGCCGCCGCCGCTTGTTCTCCCGCCGGCGCCGCCCGCATTAGACGCTTCGCTGCAGCCGCCAAGCGCCTCCCAGGGTCACGCGCCGCCGATCGCTTCCCGTGACCAGCTGTCCTCCGCCATGGAACTCCCGACCGCTCCGGACCACGTGACGTCATCGCGCGTCGGATACCCCGACGCAATGGAGGTCGACCCTTCAGTCACTCCTGTCTCTTTACGGGCGCATACACCGCATGTTGACGTGCACCCTGCACTAGTTTTGCAGGCGTTTCCTAGCTCCCCTCGGACCGTATGGCCGGGTGCGGGTGGCACAGCCTCGCCTGTTGTTAGGCTCCCCACCTCATCGCATACGTCAACATGTGGTCCTCCCCACGGCGGGCGGAAGCCTTATCACACGACCGTTCGCCGATTTGCGGGGGAGGAATGTGGTGTCACCGCCAGACACCACACTTGCTAGGTGGTAGCTTAAATCGGCCGCAGTCCATTTAGTACATGTCGGACCCGCGTGTCGCCACTGTGATCGCAGACCTAGCGCCACCACCAAGGCAGGTCTCGTGATACGAGAGTGGACTCGCCCCAGTTGTACGCGAACCTAGCTATCGCCCAGTTGTACGCGAACCTAGCTATCGCCCCAGTTGTACGAGAACCTAGCTACCGCCCAGTTGTACGAGAACCTAGCTACCGCCCAGTTGTACGAGAACCTAGCTACCGCCCAGTTGTACGAAGCCTTTCTCTCTCATTAGCCGAGAGACAGAATAGCCATCAGCTAAGTTAATGGCTACGAACTAGCAAGGCGCCATTTGTATCAGTGCCTATAGCTTACGAGTATTCAAGAGAGATGTATTCCAAGGACTAATAAAAAGATAAGTAATAAGCATCTACATACTTTTCTTCTTATTTATTTATAAGTTCTCATGTTCCAGACTTCACGCCCGTCTGCTTTAGCCGTGCGTGCCCTATCGGCTACAGCGTTAGTCTAGAGTTCATTTTCAGCCATCTCTACTTCACGGTGTCGGCCCAGCTACCGACACAACATCCCGTGCCACCTAACGTGCTCTAGAAGGTGTAAGTCAACTACCCTGGCCAGCAAGATCTCCGGATCTGTCCCCCATTGAGCATGTTTGGGACTGGATGAAGCGTCGTCTCACGCGGTCTGCACGTCCAGCACGAACGCTGGTCCAACTGAGGCGCCAGGTGGAAATGGCATGGCAAGCCGTTCCACAGGACTACATCCAGCATCTCTACGATCGTCTCCATGGGAGAATAGCAGCCTGCATTGCTGCGAAAGATGGATATACACTGTACTAGTGCCGACATTGTGCATGCTCTGTTGCCTGTGTCTATGTGCCTGTGGTTCTGTCAGTGTGATCATGTGATGTATCTGACCCCAGGAATGTGTCAATAAAGTTTCCCCTTCCTGGGACAATGAATTCACGGTGTTCTTATTTCAATTTCCAGGAGTGTAGAAATACAATATCTGAAGGCTGTCTCTTTCTTATTTTATGTATGAATAAACACAACAGAGTTTTTCTGCTCCATATGTGCGTGAATATAAGTTAATGTGGTAGCAATCATACCTGAGTCCACTATTATATCCTGAACCTGTCTGCCATATTTCCAAAACAAGTAATTTTTTTACCAAATTAAAGAGTATGAGAATATATATAAAGTGTCTCATCTCAAAGCAATTTTGTTAATGGTCCCACAACTGCTCTTAGATTTTGTGAGATTGTAATATTTTCAATATTATGGGTGATGTAACATTTCGATTTATATTTTGGTTATATTGATTCAGTTGACGTGTATAGATTACAGTTGTACATGTAAATCATGATGTTTTATCCTCTGGTATCTGCTGACTGAATATTCCTTTTCAAAATTCGATTAATTGAATGTGAATATTACGCAACAACTTCCATTTTTGAATTAGCCAAATGAGTTGACTCTTCATGAAACCTGTTATCCTACTATGGTCTCTAGTTACAAACGATCCACAGTTCATGGTAATAAAATGTGGAGTAATGTATTAAAGTCGGTTCAATATACAAACTATGGACTTCTTCCAGGAATCCTAATACACAAATTTTGGAAGGATTGCATTATATCAATGGAATCAGGAAGCAATTTCTAATATGTCGTAAATATCTCGGACATATAAGAAAACTCAGCCTCTGGCATAAGGTTATGCAAATATTTTATTCTGTAATGTCTATTACAATTTTATATTGACAAGGGCCGCTACCTTTGGGCATTTACTATTGAAAATTTATTCTGAAGTACGATATATGTAGTCTGGCTGCTATCTAAAGTCATGGCTTCCGATAATTCTCGTTTTGGCAATTTTATTTATGACAAGAGCCGCTCGGCTTCATCTAATCTAATGTACCGCCATGTGATGTAACAAGGCCCACTACTTGTGAAGAAGATATTTTTACAAATATCGAAACCTAGGTCAAGGGTTAATAAACCCTTATTTGCAACTGGTTGGCTGATTTTTCAGCCTCTTCATGTAAAAGCGTGGAATTCACATGATATATCATTTTTCTAAGTTAAAAGAGATTTTTTTTCTATGTTAAAATAGATTGTTTTTAAGTGTCGCGATTGACCTTGCTTCGATGATTGATTATGAAATTATGTCACAGTATTAAATGTTGTTATTGGGCGGGAGAGCGGAAGATATTAGAGTAACAAAATAAAAATGCACGAATGAACACACAAAGAAAAAAAGGGAACATTTTATTTTCAAATGAAAACACTGCTCTTCCACCCAGATTTCTGTTGTTACACACAAGTGGGCGTAAGTGACGTCAGTTCGTGGCAGTCAGAGCGTGGCCCTGTTGACAGGTGTGCACGGTGGGGGTGCATGTGCGCAGGACGGACTACAAAGAGTTCATGGAGAACATGTTCCAACTGAAGCAACCGGCCGGCATCTCATACTACAAGGCAGCGGCGGACGCCATGTTGACAGACCTGCGCCACGAGTGCACTGCCGTCGCTTTCGCCGTAACGAGCGACGACAACCAGTGGTGCCAACAGAACTTGCTGCCCACTCTCACCAGGAATGCGTCTGTGAGTTTTCTGCACGTTTCATTATTAGGATACCTTGGCAGAACGAACACCTGTGAACGAAAAATACTCTTTATTGCCTTCTTTTGGGTGATAAGTTGGTCTTATGGTTTTCTGGGCATTGATTCCACATCTAATCTCGTTTTTTCTTTTCTAAAGCGTACAGTCTTGTCAAAATGTGGCTTCGCTATAAACCAAGAAACTTGCTAAACACTTGTTACTGAAATGAGAAGTAATTTAGCTTTTCAATATAGACAAAGATCTTATTTAAGAGTTCCTTAATAGAGAGGAATTTTGTATCCATTGGCTCATGTTCCACTGAAGTAACTAACTCTAGTTAACCATTACCTTGGCACTCCAGTGCACCCAGTACTGTCTCTCCATCACTTTGGCATCTTGATGAAAGTGCTCACCTTCTTCATCATATATGTAGCCCAAATTTTCCGAGATAAATCAAAATTACCCTTCAAAAAGTACGTTGTGAAGCTCATCATACAGCATAGATTCTTGAAATTATCCTGCATTTTGGCCGTAACAGATTTATGGGTAGTTTTCGTTGTCTAAGAAATTAGCAACAACCGCTTTGTATTGTACCCGTCACTCCATCCCACTCGCAGTCATTTTTGATTGGAATCAGACATCAGTTTTCGAACGTCAGGTTGGAACGTTATGCTTATGATGGTGAGCTAATTGGCTGCCTAGAATTGGTACGACGTGAGGTGAATCTGTCTGTGGAAACTGGGAGAACCCCATTACGGGGAATTTTGGACATGTCTATTGCTGCAGCAATAGTGAAGTATCAGACAAGATGAAAGATGGCTTCTTCTTCGATCTCTTTGAAATTCGGCAATAAAACATAGTCTAATATTAAATTAAATCTAAAAACAACTGTGATCTTAGATAAATGTGGTGCATCAAATGACACAACAATATTTTAAATAGCTTAAAAACTACAAACGTTAATATTTCTCAGCGACTAAATATTTTCGCAGTGAACCTATGAATTAACAACTTCATACAGTTTCAACGATCAATATCTCTGATGATAGCATCGCACTATAGCCATCATCCCCGAAGGCTGCATGCCTGTGTCTGTTTTAATTATTGACTTATGAGATTTTTTATACCTTTTTATTGCCCAAATGTCTGTCAGAATACCATACTTCCTACAATAACTCAGCAAATGAATACATCATGAATACCTCATATTTGGTCATACTTGTGTATTACTTAATGAATAGTTCACTACTTTGCTGTTAACTTTATTTAAATATAATTGTAACTGATAATGTAAAATCATGGTAATTTAAGAAGTGGCCTATCGCTTATGTTAACTGACACCACTATTGAAAAGAGTGCCGAACGATGACTATCGAGCAGCCATAAATAATTGTGTGGCAACACTTTGACATTCTTTGCCACGTGAGTTTAGCGCGATCGTATCGCTGACGTATTAGAGCACGATCTTTGCCGCTGTTGTTTATGTTTATCATTTTTTTCGAGTGTTAAAGTAATAAAAGTTATTCTGAACAACTGCGTATTATTCTGTAGTTCGTGCATACTAGAAAGTCGCCACAGTGGTGACCCTGCGAAGAAGACGCAACAACACACACACCAAGTCGAAATAATGACTACACCGACATCAGCATCGGAAAACAGTTTCGAGGAGGAACAAAGTACGTCGCCTGCCGCAAGCTCTTCCACAGGAGAACATAGAAGTACCCCTATAGGCCAAGGAAATGTCAAACTCCCTGCTTTCTGGACAACGAGGCCACAGCTGCGGTTCACACAGGCGGAATGTATATTTCAACAACGCAAGGTAGCCTGTGATAGTGATAAGCTCAACATTCTGCTTTCATGTCTAGACTTGGAAGTGATAGAAGAAGTGGAAGATACCTTGTCACAACGCAGTTACGCAGCGTCAAAAGAGGCTCTAATACAACGCTACACTTTACCGACAGAACTACGTCTTCAAAAAATTTTCACTGGACAATATGTGGAACAAAAGCTTCCGTCGCAAGTCCTCAGGTCATTACGCACATTGGCGGGCAGATATGCTGCCAGAACAATCTTTACGGGTACTGTGGCTACATGAACTGCCAGTCAACATCATCGCCGCACAAACAGATGTACCGTTAACGACATTGGCAAAGAAGGCAGACACCATGGCAAATAATTTAATAGAATCTTCTGCTTATGCAACGGTCAATACAAACCACAATAGAAGCACGGGAGTATACAGCAATATAGAGTCAGACACCGTGGATTCCGTTTCAGGCATTACTTCCTCTCATCACCAGCACACATCGTAAGAATCCGTCATAGAACAGTTGGTAGCACAAGTGGCAAAACTTAACGTCTGTCTCCAAGCACCAACAACATTTACAAAGCCGTCGCCGGAAAAGACGCAGGAATAACATTCCTCAGAGCCAGTCAGAACATTGGTGCTGGCATCACAAACGCTTCCGCGATTCTGCTCGTCAATGTGCCCAACCCTGCAGCTTCCCAAACTTCGGAGACGGACATTAATGGGTGCGAATGTTCGTCATCAATCTTTTAGGAGCCCGGAGACAGAAGGAAAACGAAACGGTGCTAAGAAAACGATATCTATGGTTAGCAAATCGGACAGACTATTCATCCAATGCTTTACATCCGGAGAGAAGTTTCTGGTTGATACAGGTTCAGAGGTTAGTGGGTATCCTAGAAGTAATAGTGATATCCAAAGAATTACGTCACATCACGTGCTCACTGCCGCCAACAATTCTGCAATCCCCACTTATGGTGAGAAACGATTGGCGTTACATCTCGAACCTGATTACAAACTGGTATGGACTTTCATAATAGCACATGTACAGGACCCTATTATTGTTGCAGATTTCTTGCGCAAACATCACGTTATGCCAGACCTTGTCAATCGACGACTGGTTCCGATACGCAAGGAAAAGACATTGTCTCCCCTCACTTCCGCATAGGGGCAAATGCAGTGCGAAGTGCCCGGTCATTCTAACACTTCCTCCGTGCCAGAACGCGTCGCTACGAATTCGTGCTTACAACAATACGGGACGCACATGAGTGAGCCACGCAAGAATAAGCTTCTCAAATGCAACGATTCGTTTGTTGTAGGCAATATGACAACATCAAAGGAGGACGCATCTTTTCGCAGCATACTTCAACGCATTTCAGCAATTACTCGCCACAAGGAAGTGCTTTCACGAGACACAGCATCACATCCGCACGAAGCCCGGCCAACCAGTTGCATTCCGTCCAAGACGTCTGTCTCCAGAGAATCTACTTGCGGCGCAGGCGGAGTTTGATCGTCTTTTGGCGATAGTTATAGTAACTAGGTCAGACAGTGCGTGGGCTTCACCCATCCATATGGTTCGCAAGAAAGACAGTTCTTGGAGGATATGTGGTGATTATAGGGCACTCAATCCTCGAACAATTCCGGATCGGTATCCTGTTCCCAATGTGATGGATTTCAATTGTAATATCGGCAATGCTCCACCTTCAGTTTGATAGACTGTGCGAAAGCGTACTTACAAATTCCAATGGCACCAGCAGACGTTCAAAAAACTGCAGTGATCACACCGTTTCGCCTGTTTGAATACAACTTTATGCCATTTGGCCTTAGAAACGCGGCCCAGTCTTGGCAGCGGTTTATGCGTAAAGTGCTACGAGAGCTGCCATTTGTTTTTTGCTACATGGACGATGTTTTAGTTTTCTCCTCATCGACGGAAGAACACAAAGAACACCTGCAGCTGCTTTTACAGCGTTTTGAACGCTATGGCATCTTAGTTAACGAGGCAAAGTGTGCATTGGGCAAACAGGCAGTCAAATTTCTCGGATATGTGGTCTCGACAGCAGGTCTGCCACTGCTGCTTGAACGTCTGGAGGCAGTTCAACGGATGCCTCTCCCAATAACGTACAAAGGACTTCGCCGATTCCTCGGCATGCTCAACTACTACCGCAGCCATTTACTTCACCTAGAGACAGCCCAAGAACCACTCGCGGCTCTACTCACAGGAAAAAATACTACAGGAAACCATGTAATACCATGGACATCAGAAGCTGCATATTAGAGCACAATCTTTGCCGCTGTTGGATAGTGACTCAGAGTTGTTTATGTTTATCGTTGTTTTTCGAGTGTTAAAGTAATAAAAGTTATTCTGAACAACTCCGTATTATTCTATAGTTCGAGCATACTAGAAAGTCGCCACAATTGTTTCAGCACTATTCAGTGACAATTGGCTCTCATTTAACACGAGGACACCTCCGCAAAAAATGCTGATTTATTTATTTACGAAAATACTTTCATTTATATTTATTGTGCGTGGTCTGAGCGTAACTGAATGTCTGTAAGATTTCTTAATTTAAATACTGTTATAATATATTATTTTAGCGCAAGAAGTGTTCAAGTAGGGTCAAATCATATTGTAGAACTTAAGTAAGACGTCTGTTTGGTGGGGACGGCATTCAGCCAACTGAAAAGCAGACAGTAGAGGAACTCCACTGAGTCAAGTGAAGAGAGACACTTTTTCAAGTGAAGAGCTCAATGGCGCGATACTGAACACTTCTACATTCGTTCTTGAAGAAGGCAGACCAGCTATTCTTTTTAAACGGAGTTGTGCATTGCCCAATTATCTAATGAGGGAGCAGCATGAGGTAAAGGCGTATATAGTGCTGGTTAGAGAGCAAGTACTCAGCAAGAGAAAACCGTTCCCTAGCGTCGCAAAGTACTGCAATCAAACCCTCTTTCGATTTTGATGGAGATACATCAAGAAACGTCTTGCAGAAATACTTCAAATATTTTAATTTCTGGATAAGGCTCCTTCAGACTGTTTCATTATATCAATTTAATGTCCATAGATGCTAGCAGAATATATTCAGATAAATGAATATAATCCTGCACCTGCAACAGACATCGCAATGGGAACAAAATGATTGTGTCTAAAACATTCAATACAACAACAATGCTGTGCTCCATTAAATTATAATGAAATAGTGTACGTTCTTGTGACATTACCTAAAAATTTTCTGCTAAATAATTGCTCTCTAATCTGCATTCCATACGGGCAAATCAATTGCAACTTTTCCTGATGTTGCTCTTACCTTAGGTAATTGGGCTATAAACAGCTCTGTTTAGCAAAAAAATGGATCGATAGTGTCTTAAGGTGGAGGTGCACACATTTGTTTTCATCCCCAACAGCTAGTGTGTTACAAATAACTTGTAGTTGTGATTCTGCGGTCAAATAGTCTATGCATCAGCTAGAATTGCAAATCAGTAAAATAAACAGACATATTAAAAAGTGAATAATTTTGAAAAGTGTTATATTCTAATGTCTGTACTTGAAGTACATGAGAGGGAAATACATTCAATAATGTTTGTTGAAGACAGTACATCTAAAATAAACAGAATAAGGTCCTACGATATCTAATTACAATACAGACAGAAAATAACCTTATCAAATTAAGTAAGTGTGGCGAAAAGAACGTGGTGAGAATGGTAGCAGAACCCCCAACTAAATAGTCATCCAAGATGCTCGAAAATTAAATCCACTTCGTGATGACAATGCACGAAATATACTTCGCGAAAACAGACATAATGTCTTATGGGATAACAGCAATCAGTGATTTTATAATGTTACTTAAAATCCGTCTTGATTGCAAATTTTTTATTATTCATATGACCGGTTTCGGTTCATTCAGAACCATCTTCAGATCTGATATTTCAGTTACAGGAGTAACCCGTCCAAATCCAGCAACTTTCACATGTGACGTAGTATGTGACTGAAATATCAGATCTAAAGATGGTTCTGAAAGAACCGTAACCGGTCATATGAATAATAAAAAATTTGCAATCAAGACGGATTTTAAGTAACACGAAATATACGCCAGCTCAAAATAATTCCGAATTCTGTATAATTTACACAATAACATATGAGAGACAACGAGCAAAAACACACACTCTTTCTGTTCTCAGTTCCGTATTGCAACTGGAAAAAGTTTGAGTTCTGCACTGGAGCACATTCAGATGTTGCACATGCTAATTCTCTCCAAAACTTGAAGTATTGTACTGGCCATTCACCGCCCAGCATCCGTCACCCACTCATCCAAAAAACCCACTATCTCACCGGCAGGTCTGCCTTCTTCAAGAACAAACGTAAAATTGTCCAGCATCGCTCGCTTGAGCTCTTCACTCGAAAAGTGTCCGCCTCCTGTTGACTTCAGTAATGATGCGCCTTTCTCTGCTTCTCCACTGTCTGAAGGCTGTTGTCACCAAAATTCATTGTTCTTTAAGTTCTACAGACGTAATTTGATTCAACTTGACTACTTCCCAGGGTAAACTAATATATTACACCAATATGTAAATGTAGAAATGTTATACACATTGTCATACTCAGACTATGCAGGAGAAATATAAATAAAGGTTTGTTCGTAAATAAATAAGTCAACGTTCTTGCATAAGTGCACTCACATTAAATGACAACAAACTGTCCTTCAACATTTTTTAAACAATTACTTACATGTGATGTTAGTATCGTCTTCTGGCACTCTTTACAATAGTAGTGTCAGCTAACACATGTGGTTGACTGCTTTTTACATTACCATTATTTTATATTAGCAATTGTAACCAGTCTTTAAATAAATATCTGGCAAAATTAGAAACATATTCATTAAGCAAATATGACAAGATATGAAGTGTTCATACTGCATTAATTTTGTGTGTTATTGTGGAGAATACGATGCACTGACAAATATTTGCATAGTAAAAAAGATGTAAAAGCCATAATACGTCAATAAATAAAATAGATACAGATACATAGCCTTCAGGGATGATAGCTATAGTGCAATGCTATCATCTGAGCTATTATTTGTTGATATCGCATGAAATATTTAAAGGTTATTAATGGTAAGATTCATTGTGAAAATGTTTAGTCACTGTGAAATATTAACGTCTGTAGTCTTAAAGGTACTGAAAATATTTTTTGTGTCATTGGGTACATCTCATTTTCCTGAGATTCCTGATGTGTTCAGTTTTGCCTATTATTTAACTGTGATTTACTACAGAATTTATAAGAACTGTAAGTAGCTATATTTCAGACTGTTTGGTATTGCTGGTGCGTCAGTGGCCCTCTTAAGGGAGCGACTGCTGTCCAGGTTTTACCTGCTTCCTGTTACTCGCTTCACGTCTCTGCACCTGAGCCGGACCATACCAGTCACTCTGCTGGACTATCCGTCAGGCCATTCCACCCAGCGTTCTTCTGCACAAATGAATTCACCTCCCTTCATACCAATTCTAATTGGTCAAATAAATCGCCTACGTGCCTATTACATTACAAACTGTATATCACTATTTCGACAAAGACACCTTTTTAAAAATTCTGTTTGTTAATTATAAACAATGGCAGTGATACATCATTTTTGTTAACATAATAGCGTGTGTCTCTCTAAAAAAGGCTTTCATTCAAAAAGTTTGTTAGTATCTCTGACATAACCAAGAAAGCACACTTTGGATTTCAGAGGTTTCTTAAACTTAAAACAAAGTATGCACATTCACTCCTATGAATAAATCTTTCCTGTGAGACTGAAGATGTGCACTGGATTCCAATATTGCAATATTGCCACCTCTCCAATATTCATTGCTGCTCTCTGTTTGATGTCTTTGACTATGTAGGAACCAATGGAAGAGAGTAATGGTGGTCGCATCTACTAGAACTTAATAGAAACTAATGGATATGAACCAGAATGTAAAAAAAGTGCTGAAAAATTCAAACAATATTGAATGGCCAGAAAATTTCAGGGCCACAAAGTTCAATTTTGGGTCTACTTCTATTCCTTACCTGTATGTATTACCTTCCACTTAAACATTTAACAACCAGAATTGGTTCTTTTTACAGGTGATACTAGTGCCATAATAAATTCCATTAAAGAGAAAGCCATAGAAGAGCTCTTAATGATATTTTTTAAAGAATTATTAAACGCTTCTCTGAAAATGGACTCTCCCTAAAGTTTGGGAAAACTCACTATGGTAATTTTTTTATTGTTTTTGTGATGTCTTCAGTTGCCATTCCCTCTATTTGATGTATGACTGTACAATTTTGGCCTGTACAATTTCAGATATCTGAAACAGAAGCATTATACATTGGGTACTTTAGTCTCACTCATAAATGTAACTCAGGAACAAGTCAAACCTAAGATATACTAGGAGGATTATAACTTACTTTATGAACGATTCTGCAATGGTGAATTATGCCATGTATGTCTTTGCTCTTTAGGCTGCATGTAATTGTCACAAACTAATTTAGAAATAGTTTTCCGCGATTTTAGGAGCATCTTATTTTTGGGCAGTTGTTTCCAAACTCGTATATATATATATATATATATATATATATATATATATATATATATATATATATATATATATATAGTCGAAGTTTTAATGTACTTGCACTAGGAATATTATAATTATTTTACAGAATTTTTTGGTTTCAGTATATATGTCTTTGTCCTCAATTACATTTATTTGTCATTGATCATTGCTATAAATATGACTGTCTGTAATTCCCTTAAAACAAATTATAAATATTTGTTCTGTTATTGTGGGAGCATGTCATTTTTGAATAGTTGCTTGAGTCGATCACAGTACTCTAATGAAATAGTAGAAAAACCACAAAAATCGAGTAAAGTCTTCATGACCTGCTTCCGCATTACAGTCATATTTATTAATGAGTATAGCGATAATTATACATTATATGGCTGTATAACACTTCGTTATAGAGCTGGTTAAAATTTGTCTAGAAATTTTCCACTTCACAGATCTATTTCTTCATTAGAAACTTTGAATGGCCTTTTAGAAGGATGTAAGTTTCAGTTTCTTCTATTACATCCATGAATTTACCTTTCTGTAACTTTTGTTATATTTGTAGTGATTCATCAGTGTTAGATATTTTGTGGTTGTGTCTTTTAAGTGTGAAGCGAAGGTCGATAAGCTATTGCTGCTTGTTGTCGTGTGTTCTTCAGATTGTGTGCTAACTTTCTTTCCGGTTCATCTAATATAAAAGTTAGAGTATTCTACACAGTTAATTTTGTAAATTCCTGATGGGGGAAAGGCTCTGATTTCCGTAGTATATGTCTCAATAATCGTTGTAGATTGTTAGTGATCCTGTACCTAGTGTTAAATAGTTGAAGGAGATGAAAATTTGATTGTTAAGGGGAACTGGAACTCAATAGTAGGAAAAGAAAGAGAAGGTTGGCAGACATGATATTGCGAGAAGAATTTGACGAAGATCTAAAAGATCTAAATCGAAACAAGACCCCGAGAGTAGACGATATTCCGTCAGAATACCTTTGGGAGCGCCAGCAGTGACAAAACTCTTCCACCCAAGATGTATGAGACAGGTGAAATACTCTCAGGATTGAAGAAGAATGTAGTAATTCCAATTACAAAGAAATCAGTTGCTGACAGATGTAATAATTACCAAACTATAAGTTTAATAAGTCATGGCTGCAAAATACTAACACGACTTTTTTTACAGAAGGATGATAACACTGATAGAAGCCGACCTCGGGGAAGATCAGTTTGCATTCTGGTGAAATGTGGAACACGCGAGGCAATACTGACCCTACGACCTATCTTAGAAGATAGATTAAGGAAAGGCCCACATATATTCATAGCATTTGTAGACTTACAGAAATCCTTTGGCAATGTTGACTGGACCACTCTCTTTGAAAGTCGGGAGGCAGCAGGGGTAAAATACAAGTAACGAAGGGCTATTTACAACTTGTACAGAAACTAGATGCAGCTATAAGAGTCGAAGGGCATGAAAGGGAAGCAGTGGTTGAAAAGTGAGTCAGGCAGGATTGTAGTTTATCCTCAATATTATTCTATACGTACATTTAACAAGCAGTAAAGGAAACCAAAGAAAAATTTGGAATAGAAATTAAAGTTCAGGGGGAAAAAATAAAAACGTTGAGGTTTGCCGATGACACTGTAATTCTGTAATTTCACCATATCCAACACATTTTCGATTGGCGACAAGGTTGGTGATCTGGCGGTAAAGGAACAAAGGCTGATATCCTGTGACACCAAGAAGTCACGTGTTCATGCAGCAACATGTGGTCGTGTATTTGTCTTGCTGAAAAATGGCGTCTGGAGTGTTGTGCAGAAAGGCTCCAGACGGCTGCAGGTCATCAATGGTGTCTGTTCTTTCGGACATATCCGAAAGAACAGACACCATATCCATATAGTATATAGTTCTGGAAATACCGGCCATGATCTTCTTCTGTGCGGATGCACACATATTCCCCGAACTCTTACGGGACTTGGTAAGAATGTCTTCCACGAGTAATGAGTGTGTTCGGGTGGGACACTACGAATGTAGTGAGTGGATATACAAGGTGAGAATGTGGGTCTCGCGGGGGGCGTGCGCGAGATGTCCCTGCAGTCACGCTATCCTCGGGCCCTCGGTGGCTCAGATGGATAGAGCGTCTGCCGTGTAAGCAGGAGATCCCGGGTTCGAGCCCCGGTCGGAGTACACATTTTCACCTGTCCCCGTTGATATATATGTCAACAATCGTTAGCAGCTGAAGGTATTCATATAATTCTAATTTCTTAGGGGATGGTCTGATGACACGACCTGGCCCATCTCGTCGTGTTCTACTGCCTTCCACGAACCATTCTGTACTCACCCACTGTACTGCCGAAACGCCTCATCCCACATGAGCAGCAATTCCCTGGATGGATGCATCACATTTCCTCATGTCAATAATGTTCCCTATTTCAAACTCGCTGATTTTGATGGTACGGTTAGCGCACACTTCCTTCTGCAAGATATCCTGGACGTCTGCTCAAGTCACACTGATCGACTACCGGTACCTTCGGTTTATAGCGACAACGAGAGCTGCAGCGCCATTTTACCGACAGCTGGTGTTGCGTTGACCTCGAACCCGTGGGCCGACATGGCTCGAATGCTAATCGTTTTGCGGACCTCACCAATGTTCATATCCTATGAATACGACTGTTCTATCTCTAGTCATTCATGGTGTTCTGTTTATTCTGACCATGACTGTAGTTTGCAGAAACTCGGGGTGGGTTGGGATTCTCTATCAGAGTTGGATAGTAAATGTAACAACCCACATCTGGCAGTAAGAGCTTATATACTCTTGTACATTTACATACAGGATATGGAAATAAGTCAGGAAAATTGAGAAATACAGGGAAAACGGAAAAAACAGAAAATCGTGAAAATACGGAAAAATGGTAAAAAAGTGTAAAAAAGGGTAAAACCCGGATACAAAATATTGTACTGGATATCTATATTTATACAGAGGAAGTAGTTGAAATTTGTGGCATAAAGAGAATATGAAAGTGTCCGGAGATCTCTAGGACACTTTTTTATAAGGTTACAAGTTTGTACCAAGGAAGTAAACTATTAGAATCACAGCACAATCTGCTCCCAAAATGACAGAGATCCGAGCTAAAGATTGAAGAATTTGCAGACTACTTGAAAAACAATGTAGTTTGTTATTTATACAGAGGGAGTAGTTGAAATTTTCCGCATAAACACTGGGCATACAGTTAGTTCCAAAGGAAAGTATACGTAGTTATCTGTATGAAATAAAAGACATTGTTATAAATATATGTTTACATGTAAATAGGTGCTAATACTAATTGCACAATTACGTAATGGTTAATCCAATCGCCGTCATTATCGATTATAGTTTGGCACCTTTTTGGCATGCTTTTCACGAGATTTTCTGCATATTCTCTCGGAAATGATCTCCATATCGTCCTGATTTGATATGACAGTTGCTTCAATTAATATATCGGCTTTCCTTTAAGCTTCATGTTAATAACCGCGCTGAATTAGCCGAGCAGTCTCAGGCGGTGCAGTCATGGACTGTGCGGCTGGTCCCGGCAGAGGTTCGAGTCCTCCCTCGGGCATGGGTGTGTGTGTTTGTCCTTAGGATAATTTACGTTAAGTAGTGTGTAAGCTTAGGGACTGATGACCTTAGCAGTTAAGTCCCATAAGATTTCACACACATTTTTTTCATGTTAATATACGACAAAACATTTTCGATCGGATTTGCATCCGGAGACATTGCAGGCCAATCCATCGTGGGCACTCCGTTGCCTTGTTTCCACGCTGTATCTACACCTACATCTATACTCCGCAAGCCACCCAACGGTGTGTCGCGGATGGCACTTTACGTGCCACTGTCATTACCTCCCTTTTCTGTTCCAGTCGCGTATGGTTCGCTGGAAGAACGACTGTCTGAAAGCCTCCGTGCGCGCTCGAATCTCTCTAATTTTACATTCGTGAACTCCTCGGGAGGTATAAGTAGGGGGAAGCAATATATTCGATACCTCATCCAGAAACGCGCCCTCTCGAAACCTGGACAGCAAGCTACACCGCGATGCAGAGCGCCTCTCTTGCAGAGTCTGCCACTTGAGTTTGCTAAGCATCTCCGTAACGCTATCACGGTTACCAAATAACCCTGTGACGAAACGCGCCGCTCTTCTTTGGATCTTCTCTATCTCCTCCGTCAACCCGATCTGATACGGATCCCACACTGATGAGCAATACTCAAGTATAGGTCGAACGAGTGTTTTGTAAGCCACCTCCTTTGTTGATGGACTACATTTTCTAAGGACTCTCCCAATGAATCTCAACCTGGTACCCGCCTTACCAACAACTAATTTTATATGGTCATTCTACTTCAAATCTTTCCGCACACATACTCCCAGATATTTTACAGAAGTAACTGCTACCAGTGTTTGTTCCGCTATCATATAATCATACAATAAAGGATCCTTCTTTCTATGTATTCGCAATACATTACATTTGTCTATGTTAAGGGTCAGTTGCCACTCCCTGCACCAAGTTCCTATCCGCTGCAGATCTTCCTGCATTTCGCTATAATTTTCTAATGCTGCAACTTCTTTGTATACTACAGCATCATCCGCGAAAAGCCGCATGGAACTTCCGACACTATCTACTAGGTCATTTATATATATTGTGAAAAGCAATGGTCCCATGACACTCCCCTGTGGCACGCCAGAGGTTACTTTAACGTCTGTAGACGTCTCTCCATTGATAACAACATGCTGTGTTCTGTTTGCTAAAAACTCTTCAACCCAACCACACAGCTGGTCTGATATTCCGTAGGCTCTTACTTTGTTTATCAGGCGACAGTGCGGAACTGTATCGAATGCCTTCCGGAAGTCAAGGAAAATAGCATCTACCTGGGAACCTGTATCTAATATTTTCTGGGTCTCATGAACAAATAAAGCGAGTTGGGTCTCACACGATCGCTGTTTCCGGAATCCATGTTGATTCCTACAGAGTAGATTCTGGGTTTCCAAAAACGACATGATACGCGAGCAAAAAACATGTTCTAAAATTCTACAACAGATCGACGTCAGAGATATAGGTCTATAGTTTTGCGCATCTGCTCGACGACCCTTCTTGAAGACTGGGACTACCTGTGTTCTTTTTCAATCATTTGGAACCTTCCGTTCCTCTAGAGACTTGCGGTACACGGCTGTTAGAAGGGGGGCAAGTTCTTTCGCGTACTCTGTGTAGAATCGAATTGGTATCCCGTCAGGTCCAGTGGACTTTCCTCTGTTGAGTGATTCCAGTTGGTTTTCTATTCCTTGGACACTTATGCAACTGACAGTAGCACTCAGTTTGCCCCGTTCGAACCAAACGCATCAGAAGGCTAAATATACAATTATGAATATAAATAAGTGACGCTTCCGATATTTTGCACCCATTTTAAACTGCAACCAACAAAACATTCAACTGTGACACTGTCTATCTATACACTGTGCAAAAGCGCACTGATTACAGATTCCAGACTACTACCAGATATTTCGCTGCGGGCGTTACATTTAAAATCATGGCTCACACTTCCTTATGCAACTGACTGTATGTGGGAGGTATGTGACCTCACACAGATACACTTAGAAATAAAAAAAGCAGCACACAGACAGAGTAATAGGAATATGTTGTAGAAAGGGACTGTATGTCCTAAATGTAACCACTGGATACAGGAGAGGGAATGACACTACAAATGCGTTAATAGAGAGAAGACGGTGCATTCTAGAGAGACATAGTAACAAAACGAAATTGTCATATTCCCAATAGTTCTGTGTGTGTGTATGTGTGTGTGTGTGTGTGTGTGAAGAACCAGTAATAATATTCCCAATCCTCATCACAGCTGATTTTTTAAAAATTACCTAGCAGCATTTTTACAACATGGGTTGGGTTGGGGTTGGGTTGTTTGGGGAAGGAGACCAGACGGCGAGGTCATCGGTCTCATCGGATTAGGGAAGGATGTCGGCCGTGCCCTTTCAAAGGAACCATCCCGGCATTTGCCTGGAGCGATTTAGGGAAATCATGGAAACCCTAAATCAGGATGGCCGGACGCGGGATTGCACCGTTGTCCTCCCGCATGCGAGTCCAGTGTGCTAACCACTGCCGGCCGGTGTGGCCGTGCGGTTCTAGGCGCTACAGCCTGGAGCCGAGCGACCGCTACGGTCTCAGGTTCGAATCCTGCCTCGGGCATGGATGTGTGTGATGTCCTTGGGTTAGTTAGGTTTGGGTAGTTCTAAGTTATAGGCGACTGATGACCTCAGAAGTTCAGTCGCATAGTGCTCAGAGCCATTTGAACCATTTTTTTGCTAACCACTGCGCCACCTCGCTCGGTTTTACAATACGTTCCCAGCTATAAGATTCTACTGTGACGTAAACTGTAGGCATCCATTCGGTCTCCAAACTATTAGCTCTATACATGGGAATGTAGCGTGGAAAAAAAAGTTTCTGACGTGCGCTAAGTTTTCTTACCTTCGGTCGTTTTATTATTGTGGAATGTAATTTGTACAGCACCCTTTATTTGCATTCTGAATGCTGCGGTATTCTCTCCATATACATGGGAGCTGCAAGTCACTTGTATTTGGAATTGTGCTGTATTTTGATGTATTGTAAAGTGACATGATTCCCTCAACGCAGAGTGATACACGTGGATCACTTGTCGAATCTAGTACAAACGAAATCACGATAAGTTGCACAAGCATGGGCAGCATGCATTTTATCTGCGTTACTTAGACTACCACCTAATACTGTTTGTCGGTGTTTGTCTAATGTTTTTAAACCATTTATCTCACTTTGAACGATTCTTTCGATTGCTCCCTTTGGCAGTGTCAGTTGCGGAAAATATACAGCTCTCAGCACATATGTAACTGACTACTTAGGAAGAGAGTTAACAAACTGGAGAGAGAGAGAGAGAGAAATCTGGAGATACTGTGAGTTCGAGTGCTGACCATGTCTCACCGTTAGTGTGTGGAAGGTTAGGTATGCTACTATTGAATTGACAAGGCCTCTCGATAGCTCTATCTGCCAGTCTACAAATTCCTGCCACAGACCTATGTGTAACATTTCATCATCATGCATCATTAATTTTTAAATAAGCAATTACACTCTTGTTTTAAAGAGGATCTGGACAACATTAATTGCTTTTTCTCCCTTAGTATGCATTTTGCTTTATAAAGTAACACTATGCGTGCAAAAAAAATTACGTCACACCTAACTTCTGGCCATTTGGCATCCACATCACAGTACACACACACAAACACACACACACACAAAATAGCGTAACTGGATTGCAAGTACATTCAGACTTAAAGCCTATGACCACAAATGCTGCCATCTTGGGTCTTTACTCAGAGGCTTTTCCTATTGGTATGAATAATCGACTAGGCTGCGTTTGACAGGCGGGAGTCTAATGCAAGATGTTATTTCTATGTCTATAATTGTAACTACTCAACGTGAAAATCGATTACACAAACTCGTGCTGTAGGTGTACAGAAAGATTTATAAACACTTCTCGCAGAGTGCCACTGGTACGATATTTGGGTTTTTAACGTATTTTAGCACATGCCAGAGCTTACTTACGCATTGATGCAGACATTCAGATTTTTCTCCAAATAGCGAGCAGTGCACACAGGCTCTTGGGCGAGCTGTGTGTGATAGCTATTGCCCGCTGTTACTGGACGTTGTGCAGTGGTCTTGTTGGTGTAGTACAAATTATTCCTACCGCCGTTCCTTACTATTATTGTGGAAGCAGTGCATACTGCGATAGCTACCAAACTCTGAGCAATACTTGATGCTTACACGTGCCATTAATGGCTTCTAAACTAGCAGACATCTGCAAAGACGCATTAGTAAAATATGTATGGAATTCTTTGAACAGAGCTGACAGTGCTATCTGAGGCATAGGTGGGACTAGCAGATAATGGACGTGGCGCACTGCAGGTGTCAAAGCGTTGGCAAAATCCTCTTCTCTTTTGTAACTGGATATGTTGCATTCCACCACTGTCCGTGTGATGGACCAGCGTGTGTACATGTCCAGTTGTGGAAGTGGGGTAAGATAGTGTCACCTATGCACAGCCGCGAGTTGGTGCCGTCCTGCCTAAAAGCACGTGACTATATTACTATTGGCTGAAATAAACAAAGGAAAACGATTTTCTGCTACAAATGAGTGGTGTTTTGGCCCAAAAAGTAATTCCAGTGTGAGACGTGCCAGCAACAACATCAACAGTACTGATGGCTTCAGCAGAGATGAAGTGATATAATGGAAATAGTTATGATGGCGGTTCATCAGCGACTAAAAATTGAGCCCAGTTTGCGGCCAGCGATCCTACAGGTATGTATTTAAGGTGATTTTTTTCTCCATGCTTGTCTGTTTTCGTTATAGCTGGCATCTGATGGTTCATTTCTTCTTCTTCTTCTTCTTCTTCTTCTTCTCTTCTAGATCTGATGGATGCATGCAGTTGGGTTGCACCTGCATCACCTCCTCATGACCTACCATGATGATGATGTATCCATTGCACAATCATGATCTGTTCAAGATGTATTTGCCACACCTGCAGACACCACTACAGCCTCATCTGTCATCATCAGCATGGTAAGGACTGGTGACACCAGCTCACTTGCCAACCCAGCCACATTCTCACACTCTGGACTATCTCACAGTCATAATGGACTTTCGTTCCTAAATACACTCAATGATAATACTGGTATTGTGTTGACCTGCAGGATACGATATTACAAGACATCACGGCAAATAACATTGTGATAGAGACTCGTTGACCTTATTCAGATGCTGCTAATTTCGTATGTAACTAAAGAATGGCTACAAATTATTATAGATGGCTGCACATATCTTTTTTATACACAACAGTTATCCATTTTTATTTTCTTTGTATTTTTTTGTATACCGATTAGGTTCCTTTCAGATTACGCTAATACAATAGCTCCCTACTTAGCACTCATATACAACCGCTCGCTCACCGATAGATCTGTACCTACAGACTCGAAAATTGCGCAGGTCGCACCAGTGTTTAAGAAGGGTAGTAGGAGTAATCCATCTAACTACATACCTATATCATTGACGTCGGTTTTCAGTAGGGTTTTGGAGCATATACTGTATTCAAACATTATGAATCACCTCGAAGGGAACGATCTATTGATACGTAATCAGAATGGTTTCAGGTGGTAAGTTCCTATGGGACCAAACTGCTGAGGTTATCGGTCCATGGTTTCAGAAAACATCATTCTTGTGCAACGCAGCTAGCTCTTTATTCGCACAAAGTAATGGCCGCTATCGACAGGGGATCTCAAGTTGATTCCGTATTTCTAGATTTCCGGAAAGCTTTTGACACCGTTCCTCACAAGCGACTTCTAATCAAGCTGCGGGCCTATGGGGTATCGTCTCAGTTGTGCGACTGGATTCGTGATTTCCTGTCAGGAAGTCGCAGTTCGTAGTAATAGACGGCAAATCATCGAGTAAAACTGAAGTGATCTCAGGTGTTCCCCAGGGAAGCGTCCTGGGACCTCTGCTGTTCCCGATCAATATAAATGACCTGGGTGACAATCTGAGCAGTTCTCTCAGGTTGTTCGCAGATGATGCTGTAATTTACCGTCTAGTAAGGTCATCCGAAGACCAGTATCAGTTGCAAAGCGATTTAGAAAAGATTGCTGTATGGTGTGGCACGTGGCAGTTGACGCTAAATAACGAAAAGTGTGAGGTGATCCACATGAGTTCCGAAAGAAATCCGTTGGAATTCGGTTACTCGATAAATAGTACAATTCTCAAGGCTGTCAATTCAGCTAAGTACCTGGGTGTTAAAATTACGAACAGCTTCAGTTGGAAAGACCACATAGATAATATTGTGGGGAAGGCGAGACAAAGGTTGCGTTTCATTGGCAGAGCACTTAGAAGATGCAACAAGTCCACTAAAGAGACAGCTTACACTACACTCGTTCGTCCTCTGTTAGAATACTGCTGCGCGGTGTGGGATCCTTACCAGGTGGGATTCACGGAGGACATCGAAAGGGCGCAAAAAAGGGCAGCTCGTTTTGTATTATCACGTAGTAGGGGAGAGAGTGTGGCAGAAATGATACGCGAATTGGGATGGAAGTCATTACAGCAAAGACGTTTTTCGTCGCGGCGAGATCTATTTACGAAATTTCAGTCACCAACTTTCTCTTGCGAATGCGAAAATATTTTGTTGAGCCCAACCTACATAAGTAGGAATGATCATCTAAATAAAATAAGAGAAATCAGAGTTCGAACAGAAAGGTTTAGGTGTTCGTTTTTCCCGCGCGCTGTTCGGGAGTGGAATGGTAGAGAGATAGTATGATTGTGGTTCGATGAGCCCTCTGCCAAGCACTTAAATGTGAATTGCAGAGTAGTCATGTAGATGTAGATGTGATGGACATGTGTACACTCATGCTTGCGCAGGCAAAAGCAACTACATTACCTGACACATGATGATGCATTCGTCACCCCACTCCCAGTTCGTTGATCACGTATTTACTTCACTTGGAATCACCACCACAGCCCTGTTCATCATCATCAACACGGTGCGGACTGTTGACTCCAGCTCCTTTGTTAATACAGCGATACTCTCCACACCTCTGGATCATGTCGCAATCGTCACCACTGGACATCACCATAACATTGCAACGAGTCTAGTGGCAGCAGCCCTAGAGCACGCTCTGTTATGGATCATGAGGTAAATCATACAGCCACATTGGGCTAATCTGTGGTTGCTGCTGCTTTTAGGGACGAGATTTCACAAGCTCACATTGACAACAATAATGTGAGGTATTGTGATCTTGCGACTTTCATCAATGCTCGTGAAGCTGTGTTGTAAAGGGAGCTCCCTCCATTGGTTAATGACATACAGTATCCTGCCACAAAGTTTAAAGCAGTTCGGTATTGCGAACTCATGCACCCTCAAAAGAATGTAGTGATGCTGTTGAGGAAAAGAGCATTGTACAAATTTGGCAGGTTAACGGTGTGATATCATGAAATGACTCAATTGCAAAGTGGCTTGGTATTTTTACCTTTAGTGTCATACGGGGGCATTTTTTCAAAGTGTAGGAATGAGGGTCTGCTAAGGCGCTCAAAAAAAAAATGTTCAAATGTGTGTGAAATCTTATGGGACTTAACTGTTAAGGTCATCAGTCCCTGAGCTTACACAGTACTTAACCTAAATTATCCTAAGGACAAACACACACACCCATGCCCGAGGGAGGACTCGAACCCCCGCCGGGACCAGCCGCACAGTCCATGACTGCAGCTCCTTAGACTAAGGCGCTCAACCATGTACTCCATCTCAGTGTATACCAGTTTGTTTTGATCTACTTAATGGTGTGTTCAGTTTCACCTCTCTTCTGGAAGCTGAAGCCATTAAACAGGTATGTATTAATGTCTGTAATAGTGAAGATGATGATGAATTCTGACTTGCATGGTCGCTGTTGGACTGTGATAGAAATTATAGTGTTCATCCTGAGTGTGCAACTGTATACTAGAAACATCAAAATGTCTGTGAGTATTACAACTTCAAATATATCTAATTCCTCATTAAACATCAGGATGTACCAAAATTCGACGGGTAGAAACTGAATTATTTTGTTCACATATATAGCCTGGATGATGATAACGAGCCAGAAGAAATGACCAGGAGCACTCCCTGCAGAAAGAAGTAAAGAATAAAGTAGTTGGACACCTCTACCTTTCAAAAATTACCTGATCAGCGTCGAAAACATGGAGATTTATTGATATTGTCCGAGGATGTGAAGTAACAATACGTCTGGATCAAAACCAGAAAGGGGCGAGGTATTTTTGCTGTAGACGCCTCAACTCTTATCCCAAGAGAGAGTATCTTGAAAGGCGCTCACTGACTGCTCGAGCCAGGAGCCGGTACGTGTTAAATTGTGTACCGAGCATGAAAATACGATGGACATTCAATAAGTAATGCAACACTTTTTTCCGGAAAGCAGGATGGTTATATCCAGGATTCCAATGCACCATATTATTCCTCAGTCTTTTGGCTAGAAAGCCCTATTTTCAACGTAATCTCCTTTCAGTGCGACAGCCTTGTGCCACCTTTGTGGGACGCCCTGTATGCCAACATGGTACCACTCTGTTGGTGGACTTCAGAGCCAACGTGTTGCTGCATCAATAAGCTCTGCATCATCCAGATACTGCTTCCCGCAGAGTGTATCCCTCATTTGGCAAAACAAATGGAAGTTGGAAGGTGCGATATCTGGATTGTAGGGCGGATGAGGAACAACAATCCAACGAAGTTTTATGACAATGGTTGACAAAAAATTGTCATGATCAACCATGCAAGGCACAAGTAATTCCGCACAGATGGTCCATCGTTATTCTTTATGGTCATCTGTTAGGTAGTGCGATGATACCTGGCGATTTACCTGCAGTTACTCGTACTTTAGGCACTTGAGCTATTTAAGGCTGTTTAAAAGAATAGCTCGATGTATTGACAGGGTCGAGCTGCTAATGTCTGCTTTCATGCTCCACAGGTAATTCGCTGCAAATAATTACTTGTAGCTGTGATCCTGCAGTCAAACAGTCTGTGCATTGGCTAGAACTACGAATCAATAAAATACACTGAAATATAAAATAAAAGATAAATGAAAAATTTACTAAAAATGATTCTATCCTAACGTCTATAATCGATGTAGACGACAGAGAATTATGTTGATTAACGTTGCTCAAGAAATATCATATCAAATAAACGGGAAATGGTCCTACAATATTTAGTTAAAATACAGACAGAAAATATGCTTATGAAATGCAGTAAAGTTACGTTGAGAGCTTTACAAGGATGGTAGCAGAAATCTGAAACTACATTCTAATCAAAGATACACAATAACTAAATCAGTTTTGTAATCACAATACACGAAACATTCACCAGCTCACAACAGTTCAGAGTTCAACCATGATGATTTACAGATTATCAGACGCAGTAAAAAGAATAGTAACTAATACCCTGTCTATTCTCAGTTCCGTAATACAAGCAGAAAAAGTCAGAGTACTACACTGGAGATTTTTCTGTTTAGAAAAAGTGACAGAAAGCAGATTACAGAGTACCTGAGGACTCAACACAAACGTTTTGTCTCAAGTACAGATAGTGTTGAGGATCAATGGACAAAGTTCAAAACCATCGTACAATATGCGTTAGATGAGTATATGCCAAGCAAGATCGAAAGAGATGGAAAAGAGCCACCGTGGTACAACAACCGAGTTAGGAAACTGCTGCGGAAGCAAAGGGAACTTCACAGCAAACATACATATAGCCAAAGCCTTGCAGGCAAACAAAAATTACGCGAAGCGAAATATAGTGTGAGGAGGGCTGTGCGAGAGGCGTTCAATGAATTCGAAAGTAAAGTTCTATGTACTGACTTGACAGAAAATCCTAAGAAATTTTGGTCTTATGTCAAAGCGGTAGGTGGATCAAACAAAATGTTCAGACACTCTGTGACCAAAATGGTACTGAAACAGAGGATGACAGACTAAAGGTCGAAATACTAAATGTCTTTTTCCAAAGCTGTTTCACAGAGGAAGACTGCACTGTAGTTCTTTCTCTAGATTGTCGCACAGATGACAAAATGGTAGATATAGAAATAGACGACAGAAGTATAGAGAAACAATTAAAATCGCTCAAAAGAGGAAAGGCCGCTAGACCTGATGGGATACCAGTTCGATTTTACACAGAGTACGCGAAGGAACTTGCCCCCCTTCTTGCAGCGGTGTACCGTAGATCTCTAGAAGAGCGTAGCGTTCCAAAGGATTGGAAAAGGGCACAGGTCATCCCCGTTTTCAAGAAGGGACGTCGAACAGATGTGCAGTACTATAGACCTATGTCTCTTACGTCGATCAGTTGTAGAATTTTGGGACACGTATTATGTTCGAGTATAATGACTTTTCTGGAGACTAGAAATCTACTCTGTAGGAATTAGCATGGGTTTCGAAAAAGACGGTTGTGCGAAACCCAGCTCGCGCTATTCGTCCACGGGACTCAGAGGGCCATAGACACGGGTTCACAGGTAGATGCCGTGTTTCTTGACTTCCGCAAGGCGTGTGATACAGTTCCCCACAGTCGTTTAATGAACAAAGTAAGAGCATATGGACTATCAGACCAATTGTGTGATTGGATTGAAGAGTTCCTAGATAACAGAACGCAGCATGTCATTCTCAATGGAGAGAAGTCTTCCGAATAAGAGTGATTTCAGGTGTGCCACAGGGGAGTGTCATAGGACCGTTGCTATTCACAATATACATAAATGACCTTGTGGATGACATCGGAAGTTCACTGAGGCTTTTTGCAGCTGTTGCTTTGGTGTATCGAGAGGTTGTAACAATGGAAAATTGTACTGAAATGCAGGAGGATCTGCAGCGAATTGACGCATGGTGCAGGGAATGGCAATTGAATCTCAATGTAGACAAGTGTAATGTGCTGCGAATACATAGAAAGATAGTTCCCTTATCATTTAGCTACAAAATAACAGGTCAGCAACTGGAAGCAGTTAATTCCATAAATTATCTGGGAGTACGCATTAGGAGTGATTTAAAATGGAATGATCATACAAAGTTGATCGTCGGTAAAGCAGATGCCAGACTGAGATTCATTGGAAGAATCCTAAGGAAATGCAATCCGAAAACAAAGGAAGTAGATTACAGAACGCTTGTTCGCCCACTGCTTGAATACTGCTCAGCAGTGTGGGATCCGTACCAGATAGGTTTGATGGAAGAGATAGAGAGGATCCAACGGAGAGCAGCGCGCTTCGTTACAGGATCGTTTAGTAATCGCGAAAGCGTTACGGAGATGATAGATAAACTCCAGTGGAAGACTCTGCAGGAGAGACGCTCAACATGATCACTTCTCAGACTAAACTAATATATAACCTCAATATTCAAATGAAGAACTGTCATAAACATTCGGTTGAACATAGATCATTTACAATAGATTTAAGACTTAGTTGGTTCATAAATAAATAAGCCAGCATCCTCGCGCAAGTGTGGTCACAATAAATAACAACGAATTGTCGTTAAATTTTGTTTAAACAATTACTGATACTTTTTTGACATAAACATCTTTTGGTTCTCATTTCAATAGTGGAATCCGCTAACATATGCAATTGACCACTTTTAAAGTAGCACAGGTTTTTAATAGCACTTTCAGTCAACATTTAAATAAAGTTACTTGCAAAATAGTAAACTGTTCATTAAATAACTAAACAATTAGGACAATGTTTGAGCAATTCATGACGTATTCGTTAGTTGTGTAACTGTGGAGCCTGCTATGTTCTGACAAACATTTGCGTAATAAAAAAGGTATAAAAAACGCCGTAAGTAAGAAATAAAACAGATACAGATACGTAGCACTCAGACGTGATAGTTATTGTGCAATGCTATCATCTGAGATAATGTGTGCTGAAATGGCACGAAACGTTTAAAAGTTGTTAATTCAGATGTTCACTGTGAAAATGTTGGTCACTGTGAACTATTAACGTCTCTAAAGATGAAACTTCCTGGTAGATTAAAATTGTGTGTCCGACCGAGACTCGAACTCGGGACCTTTGCCTTTCGCGGGCAAGTGCTAAGCCATGTCTCCGCAATATCCTTTCTTTCAGGAGTGCTAGTTCTGCAAGGTTCGCAGGAGAGCTTCTGTAAAGTTTGGAAGGTAGGAGACGAGGTACTGGCAGAAGTAAAGCTGTGAGTACCGGGCGTGTGTCGTGCTTCGGTAGCTCAGATGGTAGAGCACTTGCCCGCGAAAGGCAAAGGTCCCGAGTTCGAGTCTCGGTCGGGCACACAGTTTTAATCTGCCAGGAAGTTTCATATCAGCGCACACTCCGCTGCAGAGTGAAAATCTCATTTTGGTCTCTAAAGATGTTGAAAATATTGTTGTGTCACAGGATGAGCCTCATTTTTCTGAGATCACAAGTGTGTACAAATTTGCTGTAATAGTTGACTGTAAATTACCATAGATTGTCAAAGGGCTGCCAGAAACCATCTTTTAGCTTGTCTGACACTCCACCATTTTTAACGCATCATCTGCTGAAAGGCCATGCTAGCAACATCCGTCCAAATTCCCAGCTTTGGCATTTACCCATTTCCGTCGAGGCGCTCCTTGTCTCTGCACTGAGCTCGCTTCGTTCCGCTGACTCGTACCCAACCAAGCAAGGAAACTCAGCTGTCCTTACAAGGGAACCTCCCCATCGCACCCCCCTCAGATTTAATTATAAGTTGGCACAGTGGATAGGCCTCGAAAAACTGAACACAGATCAATTGAGAAAACAAGAAGAAGTTTTGTGAAACTGTGAAAAAATAAGCAAAATATACAAACTGAGTAGTTCATGGGAAGATATGCAATATCAAGGACATGAAAAACGCAGGACCGCTGTGGTCTCGTGGTAACGTGAGCAGCTGCGGAGCGAAAGGTCCTAGATTCAAATCTTCCATCGAGTGAAAATTTTAATTTTTTATTTTCAGTTTATGTGACAAACTCTCATGTTTTCATCACTTTTTTGGGAGTGATTATCACATCCACAAGAAAACCTAAATCGGGCAAGGTAGAAGATTCTTTTTACCCATTCGCCAAGTGTACAAGTTAGGTGGGTCGACAACATATTCCTGTCATGTGACGCACATGCCGTCACCAATGTCGTATTGAATATATCAGACATGTTTTCCTGTGGAGGAATTGGTTGACCTATGACCTTGCGATCAAATGTTTTCTGTTCCCATTGGAGAGGCACGTCCTTTCGTCTACTAATCGCACGGTTTTGCGATGCGGTCGCAAAACAAAGACACTAAACTTATTACAGTGAACAGAGACGTCAGTGAACGAACGGACAGATAATAACTATGCAAAAATAAAGAAAGTAAAATTTTCACTCGAGGGAAGACTTGAACCAAGGACCTCTCGTTCTGCAGCTGCTCACGCTACCACTGGACCACGCCGCTCCTGAGCTCACACTGTCATGATGTTGCCTATGTTGTCCATGGACTACTCAGTTTGTATATTTTGCTTATTTTTTCACAGTTCCACACAACTTCTTCCTGTTTTCTCAATTGATCTGTGTTCAGTTTATCAAGGCCTATCCACTGTGCCAACTTATAACTAAATCTGACGGGGGTGCGATGGGGAGGTTCCCTTGTTAGTACTAGACCTATGTGTACGAACAACTTGCCTATATACTCGCAACGTTACAGTGCCGATGAACCTAGTGGGCACACGCCTGTGAGGACCCCAGCTGGTGGACAAATGTGTCACCGCTCCCATCAGAGATGTTCTCTTGTGTAGCAAGGTGTTGGACTGTGACCCGTCGATCACCTCAGGTGAGAGTGTTCACACCACGCTCTAAAGTTTCAAGTGTCAGTGCTGTGTGCAGCCAGCTGGCACGCAGGAGATTGGACACGTTTGCGTGATCTTATTGCAATGATGACAGATGCCTGGCTCGACGACTCACTGTGCTTTCGTTCATTGCCAGGTCTCCATAGACATTCTGCAAGTGGCCATGAATGTCTGTGGTGCTCTGCTTTTCCGCCAAGAGAAACTCTAAGTCAGGTCCCTGCTTGAAAATCACCTCTGTTACAGATGCCATTTTGAAAGCTACATATAGTGCTGTCACTTATTGGAACTTCATAGTACTTTAGGGGCTCAAGCAGGAATATTCCACAACGTTACGCCACAAATTCTGCACCTTTTCAGCGGAAATTGGACGAGAAACAAAATATGTGGCATTTCTTACTGAATGCTCCTTGTAGTTCTTAGAGTTTAAAAACTCCCGCCACCAGGAGCGACGTTCCTTCGCCATATACGCTGACTTTCAGTGTATTCTAGTGTGGTGTGCGTACTGTAAGACTTTTGGTACACACACACCATCAGATTATTTGACTTGTCGCTCTAACGAAGTAGGCGAGTGTCAGCAATATGTCTCGTGGTCTTATCGTGGCATGTTTATCTTCTGCCGTTAGGTCAGACGATAGAAATGCCACTTGCACGCTTAGTGTAGCAGATTGATGGTGACCAACTTTAAGCAGAACTTGATTAATTTTCATACACATTTATTAAAATAATAACAATCATAAACCTTACTTAACTTGATTCTGGATGCTATTTACAATTGACAATCTGAAGTTCCTTTGGTCTTGGTACGTTAATCTTATTCTCACATATCTCTGGTACTTGACAAAGTGTCTATTCATTTATCTTCATGGCTATGTATAGGAATATGATAATCTTATTAGGCGCAGACTGAAACTTGACTATAGACTGGTACAGGCTAATGCAGACTGGTGCAGACAAATGCAGACTGACTAATCGGAGGTCTGTACACTCGTTATAATATCTTGCATGTTCAGGTATCACTGCGCGAGTGTGATCCGCGAGGAGAAAAGGTTCTAGGTTAGCAGCAATCTCATTGTCTGCGTTACATATTAATACGCGGATCGGCGGAAGCAGAATTTGGTCTGTCTCTTAGGTAGCGCCATCTCGTAGTGCAGAGACGGACGAGCGCTACGCCTGCACTGTTGTGCTTAGCAGGGCGCGCTCTAGAGGGAAAGTTTTGTACGCGCTGACTACGCGGAACTATGTACACAACATCTAGCTCATTTGCCCCTCAAACTATGTACACAACATGTAGCTCATTTGCCCCTCAGAGCCTTTTTAATGGGACCAGAAATGGCGTAATCACTGGGAGAGAGGTCTGGACTGTATGCAGTGTGGCCGAGAACCTCCCATTTGAATTTCTGCAGGACTACCGCGACTGTGTTGGCCTTATGAGGCTCTGCATTGTCGTGGAGCAGAATGACCCGACTGGTGAGATTGCCTGGTTAATTTGATTTGATCGCTTGGTGAAGGGTTTGCAAGTAACGCTGGTCATTCACTGTTGTCCCGTGCTGCAGGAAGCGAATCGGAAGGGGGCCATTTTGGTCAAAGAAGAACGTCAGACTAGCAGCGATGGACGATTGATGCATGCTACTTTAGCTCTGTATAGCCACGTGACGTGCACGTGTGCCCTCTAGCGACAGGCTGTGAACTTCCACGCTCTGGTCGGAACCACGCCTTACACACGCCACGATATTACCCTCCTGTCACCGGTTTGCGCATTCCAGATTCCGGCTCGTTTCTTTTTGAACGCTCTTATATGTTCGTATGACTCCAGCCACAGATTCGAATCATATGTTGGGGATAATCCTGCAAGCTTGTTGCTTTCTGAATTTAAATTACTTGAGTAAAGTTGATCTCACTTGTCTCAACAATACTCCCATTACCGACTGGCAGGACAATGACATACTTTACAAGAAGGTAGTTGGAGGCTGCCATTGGATAGAAAAGGAGACACTCAATGTAGACACCACTGTGATGCAACAGAGAAGTTGTGTAGCACAAGGTTACCATGCATGCTACTTGAAAAGCCAATTGTCACAGCACATGCTCATCTTGTTCCTTTTTTTTTTTGTGGGTATGATGCTGACCTCCCCCCCCCCCCCCCCCCCCCCACCCTCCCTCTCCATGAACCATCGACCTTTCCATTGGCTGGGTGGCTTGCGTGCCTCAGCAATACAGATAGCTGTACTGTAGGTGCAACCACAATGGAGGCGTGACTGTTGAGAGTCCAGTAAAACGTGTGGTTACTGAAGAGGGACAGCAGCCTTTTCAGTAGTTGCAGGTCCAACAGTCTGGATGATTGACTGATGTGGCCTTGTGACATCACCAAAACGGACTTGTTGTGCTGGTACTGCAAACGACTAAAAGCAAGGGGAAACTACAGCTGTAATTTTTCCCGACGACATGCTACTCTGCTGTATAGTTAAATGATGATGGTGTCCTCTTGGATACAATATTCCGGAGGCTAAATAGTCCCCCATTCGGATCTCCAGGCGGGGACTGCTCAGGAGGAAGTCGTTATCAAGAGAAAGAAAACTGTCGTTCTTCTTCAGAACGGAGTGTGAAATTTTAGATCCCTTAATCGGTCAGGTAGGTTAGAAAATTTAAAAATGGAAATGGACTGCGTGAAGTTAGATATAGTGGGAATTAGTGAAGTTCAGTGGCAGGAGGGGCAGGACTTCTGGTCAGGTGAATACAGTGTTATAAATACAAAATCAAATAGGGGTAATGCAGAAGTAGGCTTAATAATGAATAATCTACTATGAACAGTATAATGAAAGCATTATTGTAGCCAAGATAGACACAAAGCCCAAATAGTACAAGTTTATGTGCCAACTATCTCCACAGATGATGGAGAGGTTGAAAAAATGTATGACGAGATAAAAGAAATTATTCACATAGTTTACGGAGACGAAACTTTAATAGTGATGGAAGACTGGAATTCGATAGCAGGAAAAGGAAGGGAAGGAAAAATATTAGATGAATATGGACTAGGGAGAAAGTAATGAAAGATGAAGCCGGCTGATAGAGTTTTGCACAGAGCGTAATTTAATCAATGCTAACACTTGGTTTAAGAATCATAAAAGAAGATTATGTACGTGGAAGAGACCTGGAGGCATCGGAAGGTTTCAGATTGATTATATAATGGTAAGACAGAGATTTAGAATCTAGTTTTTAAAATATAAAACATTTCCAGGGGCAGATACGTACTCTGACAACAACTTATTGGTCGTGAACTGTAGATTAAAACTGAAGAAATTGCAAAAAGGTAGGAAATTAAGGAGATGGGACCTGGATAAGTAGAAAGAACCTGGGTTTGTTGAGAGTTTCAGAGGGAGAGTTAGGCAACAGTTGACTAGGAGAAGGGAAAGGAATACAATAGAAACGAAAGGGTAGCTTTGAGAGATGCAATAGTAAAGGCAGCACAGGATCGAATAAGTGAAAAGACAATGCTGGCAGGAATCCTCGGGTAACACAAGTGATATTGAATTTAACCGACGAATATATATATATATATATATATATATATATATATATATATATATATATATATATATATATATATATGCAGCAAATGAAGCAGACGAAAGGGAACACAAAATTTTAAAAAATGAGACTGACAGGTAGTGCAAAACGGCTAAGTAGGAATGGCTAGAGAACAAATGTGAGGGTTTAGAAGCATAATTCATTAGGGGAAAGACAGGTACCGCCTACAGGAAAATTAAAGAGGCCATTGGGGAAAAGAGGAGCAGCTGTATGAATATCAAGAGCTCAGATGGGAAACCAGTACTAAGCAAAGAAGGGAACACTGAAAGGTCGAAGGAGTATATAGAAGATCTATGCAAGGGAGATGAATTTGAAGGCAGTATTATAGAAAGGGAATTGAACGTAGATGAAAATGAGATAGGAGATATGATACTGAAAGAAGAATTTGACAGAGTTCTGAAAGATTTAAATCGAAACAAGGCGCCGAGAGTAGACGATTTTTCGTCAGAAGTACTGATAGGCTTGGGAGACAAAACTTTTCCATCTGGTATGTAAGATGTGTGAAACAGGAAAAACACCCTCAGATTTCATGAAGAATGAAATAATTCCTTTTCCATAGAAAGCACTTGCTGACATGCGTGGAAACAATCGAACTCTCAGTTTAATACGTCATGGTTGTAAGGCACTAACACGCATTCTTACAGAAGAATGGAAAAACTGATAGGAATCGATTTGGATTGCGGAGAAATGTAAGAACACGTGAGGCAATACTAACCCTACGACTTATCTTATAAGGTAGGTAAATTAAAAAAAAGCTACATTTATATCATTTGCAGTCTTAGAGAAAGCTTTTGACGGTGTTGACTGAACTACGCTCTTTGAAATCCTGAAGACAGCAGAGGTAAAATACAGGGCGAGAAATGCTATTTACAACTTGTACAGAAACCAAACGGCATTAATAAGAGTCGATGGGGCATGAAAGGGAAGCAATGGTTGAGAAGGGAGTGAGACAGGGTTGTAGTCTATCCCAGGCGCTATTTAATCTGTACATTGAAAAGGCGGTAAAGGAAATCAAAGAAAAATTTGGAGTAGAAATTTAAGTTCAGGGAGAAGAAGCAAAACTTTAAAGTTTGCCGATTACATTGTAATTCAGACAGAGACAGCTAAGGGCTTGGAAGACCAGTTTAACGGAATTGACAGTGTCTTCAAAGGAGAATGTTAGACGAACACCAACAAAAGTAAAACAAGTATAATGGAAGGTAGTCGAATTAAATCAGGCGATGATGAGGGAATTAGTTTAAGTAGTAGATTTGAGTGTTAGGAAGTCTGTTTTGAAAATATTAGTCTGGAGTGTAGCCATGTATGGAAGTGAAACATGGACAATAAATAGTTCAAACAAAAAGAGAATAGAAGCTATCGAAATGTTGTGCTACAGAAAAATGTTCAATATTATATGGGTGGATGACATACATAATGAGGAGGTGCCGGAGGGAATGGGGAATCAAGAAATTAGTGGCACAACTGACCAAAAGAAAAGAATGGATTAGTTACAGTAAGGAGATGAAGAAGGATGTAGGTTGAAATGGTTATTCGGAGATGAAGAGGCTCACACCGGATAGAGTAGCGTGGAGAGCTGCATCAAACCTGTCTTGGGACTGAAGATCACAACAACAATGATGCTTACTTTCTTGTTGAGCACTTGGGTGATTTTGGCTTGGATACGGTCAGTACCATCCCTGACACTGTTGAGTACATTTCATTTTCTAAGCGAGTCAAGCCAAAAATATTACTCTGATTTCGTGATTTGCTACACCTCACGCATGGGTTTCTTCAAAAACTTGTTGTGACAGTGCGTCAGGAGGATTTGCATATCACTGGAGCTGCATATCACTATGATGCTAAGTTTCAGCTTGTGATGAAGAGAGTGGTCTTTCAATATGAATACCAGCATTCAGTGGAGAGACTCCTTGAAACCACATTGCCCGACATATGTGCATATTCCAGTAAACAAACAGGCACAGCCATAATGGATGCAGAGCTCGAACACGTGATGCATCATTGAAGGAGTTCAGCATTACAAGAGGTTCTTGTTCAAGGGCGTTTGGTGCGCCAGATATTCTTTCAATTCCAAGACCACAAGGTACATGCTGGATTGCAGCTGAATGTTAGGCTGTCATCTAATGGTGACACACGGTTCATCTGGGAGGACGGGATCCAGACCCTCTCATATTCAGGTTATTGATGGAACAATTGAGTGTGTGGCTGTGTATTTGTTTAATTGTAAATATTGGTGATGTGTGCAGAATAGTCGGATGAACCACTTATAGTTGTGTGTTTGAGGATGCTTGCCTGATTGGTCGCTATGTGTATATGTAAAGGACTGTGCACTGTGCACACATGTAAATATTGTATATATTCGTGTGTGTGAGTAGTTTTTCTTCAACTGCTGCTGTTGGTACTCTTATAAGATATATATTGTACACAGAAAAACGATTAAAATGTAAATATCGTATGCAAGATGAAGAAAACAATTACTAGTTTAATGGGAAACATTGTATTTAAGTTATTCAACCAAAAAATATTTATGTACATTTCATTTGTAACTATATCCATAGAAGAAAATTATTGCTAATAAAGAACAAAAATCAATGTAAGAAATTTGCATTGAAAAAAATTATTATTAAATCTTAAGTTCATTTGGTATAACACTGTTATTATTTCATGGTCATTCCAGTATAGACAAAAAATTGTTGTTAATAAAAATGTGTTTATAAGAAACCTGGTCTTCTCCCTAAGGTGATTAGCAGAAGACTGATGCCACCCATGCTATTAACCTATTTATAAGAGATGGGGAGTGAGAGGAGGAACTTGAAGCTAATTGTTCAAGGGGGGGGGGGAGGGGGGAGGGAGAGAAAGATTTGCCATCACTTTAATGTGTTCCTATTGATCGAGAGAGATAGGGATTATTCGCCAATTTTTTCTCACACAAGGTCCTGGTGACCACATGACTGGTATCAGGCTATGTCCTGTACCACGTCAGGTGCATGGATAGGGCGAGGGTTCCCATGGGTAAACTTGCATGTAACTCACACAATTGCCAGTGCTTTCTCCAGGTGGTGAGGGGAGTGGGGGGAGGGGGAAGGATGACCTTGAATATACCTAGCCCAAGATTGTAACCTGGCACCACAAGTCATGACCAGTGACCTTGAGATAAGATCGTGATCTGTTCAAGAACATGCCATTTATAAGTACTACTTATCAGTTACAGTGCTGTCTTATCACCAGAAGTGATGCATCTTCCGATGTTTAGTTGTCTTCAGAGTTGCAGTACATAATTACCGTGAGCTACTGCCATGAATGCCAACGACCAAAGTGCCTCAATTAACTCTGGGGGATCCGATACCAATTCTGCCTGCAGCATCACCATTCCACCAGACTTAATTCGATCTCCTGTGGAGGTCCGTGAAGTCGACAAACGGGAGTCGATAAATAAGTCTGCACTGGCCACCTTACGCAGTGCGATGTCACCAAAGACGTGCCGTGCTGGAAATTGCAAGATTAATTGTAGAAGACATCATTTTGAAGCACGATGCACTTCCTGTGATGGTTCCAGAACTACTTCTGGGAGGGTGTAGGTGGTTCCAATGAGAATTTCTGAAACAGCAGGCCGCAAGCAATATGAAGCAGCAGTTAGCGTAACTGTCAAGTGTGCGGCCGGACGCCAGTTCAGAACACCACTGCACAGGGTGTTTGTTTTAACCTAAGACAACTAAAATTTCGAAAACGACGCATCGTATGAAAAAAAAATGTTATACTTGAAAATTTAATAAAGGGGTCATCTGTCTGTACTACAAGTGGCCACCTCCTGACCACCCGTGTTGGCAGGGGTCAACTTCGTATTTTCAAATGGGCAACCCCCCATTTTTATCACATATTCGGATTCTACGCCGAAATATATGTGCTGGCTACACAAACCATTGTTTCGCATTCCTTGCAGGTGACACTGCAGTCGTCAAGTAGCAAGTGTGTCTGTTTTTGTATTCAAGAACCGAAGAATTTGATTCTACATTTCATTTACAATATAACAGTCAATATTTGTTTTCTAACAGTTGATACTGATGCTCAAATGTTACTTGACTGTTGATAATGCGATTGTACAGTACAATCAATAGATCTACACATTGACAATACTCGGAAATAAGCTACTTGTATGATGACGTAGATTTCTGTTCCGTGTGGGGTGACTGTGGTAAGTCCTCAAACAAATGGAATGCTCGATTTCGGTGGCCGTCCTCGAACGTCCCGTCCCTTCTCCATCAGGGCGACTGATTTCGGCGCGCGTTTCTATCTAACCGCTATAACTCTCGCGCAGGCCGCTACGTCGAAACCGGCGGAATTCGAACCACAACCATTGTACCCTAGTAAAGTAATGCACTGAAGAGCCAAAGAAACTGGTTCACCTGCCTAATATCGTCTAGGGCGCCCGCGAGCATGCAGAAGTGCCGCAACACGACGTGCTATGGACTCGACTAATGTCTGAAGTAGTGCTGGAGGAAATTGACAACATGAATCCTGCAGGGCTGTCTACATCCGTAAGACTACAACCGGGTGGAAATCTCTTCTGAACAGCACGTTCAAGGCATCCCAGATATGCTCTATAATGTTCACGTCTGGGGAGTTTGGTGGCCATTGAAAGTGTTTAAACTCAGAATAATGTTCCTAGAAGCGTTCTGTAGCAATTCTGGACGTGTGGGGTGTTGCGTTGTCCTGCTGGAAATGCTAAGTCCGTCGAAATACACAATGGACATAAATGGATGCAGGTGACCAGACAGGATTCTTACATACATATCACCTGTCAGAGTCGTATCTAGACCTATCAGGGGTCCCATATCACTCTAACTGCACATGCTCCACATCATTACAGAGCCTCCGCCAGCTTGAACAGTCCCCTACTGACAAGCAGGGTATTGGGATTCAGGAGGTTCTCTCCATACCTGTACACGTCCACTCGCTCGATACAATTTGAAAGGAGACTCGTCCGACCAGGCAACATGTTTCCAGTCATCAACAGTACAATGCCGGTGTTGACGGGCCCAGGCGAGGCGTAAAATTCAGTGTCGTGCAGACATCAAGGATACACGACTGGACCTTCGGCTCCGAAAGCCCGTATCGATGATGTTTCGTTGAATGATTCACATTGACACTTGTTGATGCCCCAGCATTGAACTTTGCAGCAATTTTCGGAAGGGCTGCACTTCTGTCACGTTGAACGATTCTCTTCCGGCTACAGCGATGTCGGAGATTTGATGTTTTACAGATTCCTGATACTCACGGTACTCTCCTGAAATGGTTGCACGAGGAAAATCCCCACTTCACCGCTACCTCGGAGATGCTGAGCCCTATCGCTTGTGCGCCGAATATAACACAGCGTTCAAATTCAATTAAATCTTGATAACCTGCCATTGTAGCCGGCCGAGCGGTTCTAGACGCTACAGTCTGGAACCGTGCGACCGCTACGGTCGCAGGTTCGAATCATGCCTCGGGCATGAATGTGTGTGATGTCCTTAGGTTAGTTAGGTTTAAGTAATTCTAAGTTCTAGGGGACTGATGACCTCAGCAGTTAAGTCCCATAGTGCTCAGAGCCATTTGAACCATTTGAACCTGCCATTGTAGCAGCAGTAACCGATTTAACAACTGCGCCAGACACTTGTCTTACATAGGCTTTGCCAACCGCAGCGCCGTATTCTTCCTGTTTACATATTTCTGTATTTGAATACGCATGCCTATACCAGCTTCTTTGGCGCTTCAGTGTGTCAACCTTTAGCACAAAAGTTAGATTTACATGCTCTATCTACCACGAATGGGGAAAAATGCTTAGGGAAACTTGAAGCACTTTTTGGCCTAGAACCCGAATATGGATAGAAATGAGGTTTCTCATCTGAAAATACAACGTTGACCTCGCCCACGCAGAAGAAGTTGTTAGGAGGTAGCCAGTTATAGCACCGACGGATGTCTCCAACACATTTTTTTCGCTCGATGAGTTGTTTTCGAGATATTTAGTTGTCTTAATTAGCATATTTCACTTCTAGAAGGTTCTCGAAATTTCTTATGTTTGTAATCTATGCATTTTCTGGAGTATTCATTGTTTGCTCTTATACTAGCTTTCTGGACTATTCGATGCCTGTATAAATAACTGCAGTCTCCTTGCAGGAGGCAGTTCTATTCTGGCTTCACGTTGGTGTCTGCAATGAGAGTGCCTTCAGTGCTAAGTGTTGCAGTTCACTGATTAACCTGCTTTCGGATTTGCACCATGATTGTCGTTACGACGTGTCAATATAATATTCTTTTCATAAATCAAAGTTCGTATGTGGCCAGTCAATCTATTTCTAAACGTTTGGTTCGGAAAGAAGCACTTGTGTTTATTATACCTTAAATTTTCTCATAGTTGATGTTGGTCTCGATTTGTTGACAATTTGTGTAACTGGTGTAAGTCCCAGTACACTCGTTCGCCTCTTTATCTCACACACGATACAGCGCTTGCTTTGCTTCAACTAGTGATGGGGAGCTCGTGAATGAGTCGTTCAAATGAACGCTTCACTCTAGTGAAGTGTGAATTAACCACTCAATTTGAGTGAACTGGTACTTCAAACTCTTCTTTTTTCTAGTTCGTTCACTCACTCTCTTCCCCTCTCCCACTCCCGCTGCTATGTGAGCACGCACAGCCAACATGAAAATGAAATGTTTGTTAATGACACTGAAAGAGGGATTTTACTCGAAATCTTACCAATGACTACAGGTGACAGTTTACGTTTTGAATCTGGAGGGTTATTATTCTCAACAAAAATAAAATCTACAAGAAAACGTCCCGAACAATTACTTAACGTAGGTATATAGACTTTGTAACAGTGGTAAACATACTCATTCCATTTTGCATTAAACTTTAAAAGGAACATAAAATTGGACTGCATTTCGTTGGTAGCCCTAGTTTTCGGTCCATGAATACAACAAACAATGTTTCATTTGGCAGATAAAGACTTTTTTGGGCGCTTCATGAGAAAATGTCGAGCAAGATTAAATGTAATACCTTCTTTATATTTGACAGGCTTCTCTGTTTATCTTTCCTTTGTCCCCTTCGACCATGTTCTATTTAACTCAGACGCTGTAAGAGCGTAAAACGTTGCGTGCACATTACTGCATAGTTCGGCCACCTGTTGGTAAAATTATGAAGTATTACGAAGCTTTATTGTACGAGCGGGGCGAAGCAAGCGTAGCCGAGGCTGAGCGGCGAACTGGGCTTACCTACTTCATGAATGAACTACTTCATTTGAACGCTTCACGGCAAAGAGTGAAATGAATGAAGTAGTTCACGGGAATGGACGAGTTCGACCCATCTCTAGCTTCAACTACTACTTCCTCTCTCGCAGACAGACCTCGTCTCACAACGATGCTTAGAATCGCGCTCCCATGTTTCGCCCTCAGCTTGTTACTATCGATATCTGAGTGCTTATTTACTTCCAATCATACACAATACAAAGGGTAGCGTTAAGTTGGCTATATTGTCTTCAGTGTAGTGAAGAGTTCTCACACATTCCTTACATAGCGTAGAGCTGCGATTCATCACTGAACACATGCAACACCATTCGTCAGCAGTCCGTATTTCCCGGGCACGGCACTGTACAGACACAGCCATCTGTGTTGTGGCGTTAACTGCACGTCACGCGTGGGACAGTAATTCCCTGGTCCAGCTGCTCCTAATCTCAGACCTGTGGTCCGGGATGACACAGAATGTTGCAGATAGTCCACTAGGTGTTCTCGGATGGCAGCTGTAGATGTGAAGAGATTACGATCTGCTTGACGCACAGTACGGCGATCCTCCCTTCTGGTGGATAGAACTTTGACGATAAGTACGCCTGACGAACAGAGTGCCGCTGTCACATCTGAATGCCTCACAAATCTGAACACTGCGCAATTCGACCAGCCAGCCAATTGCAGATGAGCAACGAGACCCCATTCAGATTCTGTCAGGTGCTGATGATGCTATCTCACAAAAGGCCTGGTGATAACACTACATAAGAATATGTACTCTGCATGGATACTCTGCAAATCACATTTAAGTGCCTGGCAGAGGGTTCATCGAGCTTTCTTCACAACAACTCTCTATCATTCCAAACTCGTACAGCGCGCGGAAAAAACGAACACGTATATCTTTCCGTGCGAGCTCTGATTTCCATTATTTATTACTTATTTATCAATCATTATTATTATTTTATTATGTTGACCGTTTCTCCCTATGTAGGCCGGCGACAACAAAATATTTTCGCATTCGGAGGAGACAGAGTTGGTGATCGAAATTTCGTGAGAAGATTCCGCTGCAACGAAAAACGCCTTTGTTTCAATGATGACCACCCCAAATCCTGTATCATTTCAGTGACACTCTCTTCCCTATTTCGCGATAATACAAAACGTGCTGCCCTTCTTTGAACTTTTTCGATGTACTCCGTCTATCCTATCTGGTAAGGGTCACACCGCGCGGCAGTATTCTAAAAGACGGACAAGCGTAGTGTAGGCAGTCTCTTTCGTAGATCCGTTACATTTTCTATGTGTTCCTTCCAATGCAAGTTGTTCGTAACTGTAATTCCTAGGTATTTACTTGCATTTACGGCCTTTAGATTTGACTGATTTATCGTATAATCGAAGTTTAACGGATTCGGTTTAGCACTCATGTGGATGACCTCACAATTTTCGTTATTTAGGGTCAATTTCCAATTTTTGCACTATACAGGTATCTTTTCTAAATCGTTTTCCAATTTGTTTTGATCTGATGATTTTACTACACAGTAAACAACAGCGTCAACTGCAAACAACCTAAGACGGCTGCTCACATTATCTCCTAACTCGTATATATAGATAAGGAACACCAAAGTGCTTATTTATAACACTACCTTGGGGAACGCCAGAAATCGCTTCTGTTTTACTCGATGACTTTCCATCAATAACTACGAACTATGACCTCTCTGACAGGAAATCACGAGTCCTGTCACATAACGGAGACGATATCCCATAAGCACGCAATTTTAGTACAAGCCGCTTTGTGTGGTACAGAGTCAAAAGCCTTCTGGAAATCCAGAAATACGGAATTAATATGAAATCCCTTGACAGCAGCACTCAAAACTTCGTGTGAGTAAAGAGCTAGTTGTGTTTCACAAGAACGATGTTTTCTAAATCCGTGTTTACTATGTGCCAATACACCGTTCTCTTCGAGGTAATGCATAATGTTCGAATACAACGTTAAGTTCCAAAATTCTGCTGCATATCGACGTTAATGATATGAGCCTGTAATTTGGTGGATTACTCTTACTACTTTTCTTGAATATTGGTGTGACCATACAATAACGCAGTCTGCTGGCTGTCCTATCTGTCACAGAGAATTGCAGCTTTAGTCATTTACATACCCACTGTTTGTGTGTACGTGATGCCATCTTACTATGTCTTCTACGTACTCAAATTTTCTGTCAGGTAGTACATACGAACTATATTCTGCAGTATTTTTCATTTTATCTTTTTCTATTGATTTTTGTTTTCGCATGATTTCGCTTTTCTGTCCCCATGTCAGCGTGAGTCAATCAATATAACCTAAACACGATCTGCATACAAACAAAACCAGCAATCTGTGACTGAATACTATTTTGATCTACTGAAGCATCCAGAAAACTGGCCTTCAGTGGCATCGGAAAGTGTAAGAATATTCAGTTGATTTATAAGACAGTAATAATGATGTGGAGCTTGTTTGTTGCCATGGGATCGACATAACAAGGCACTGTAATAAAACAAGCAGCCTCTACTCTGAATGTGACTGATGGTGGACAGGTGTGGAAAATGGTGATTTTACAATTAGATTTGCTTAAATATGTTTTGGTACTGAACAACAGTAAACAAACATCACACAATGTTCTTGTTTGTTACCTATAAAGGTAAGACTACCCCAAACATAAAATGGATCTGTGGACGTGCAACATTGGTGCGAACTAGTGACCACAAGATAAGTATATTCACAGAAGCTCTGAATTTGAAAATCTTCTGATGGGGTTCGCTTTTTTATAAACTAAATAACAAAGTGCATCGTAAATGGTTCAAATGACTCTGAGCACTATGGGGCTTAACTTCTGAGGTTCAAAAACGGCTCTGAGCACTATGGGACTTAACATCTGTGGTCATCAGTCCCCTAGAACTTAGAACTACTTAAACCTAACTAACCTAAGAACATCACACACATCCATGCCCGAGGCAGGATTCGAACCTGCGACCGTAGCAATCGCGCGGTTCCGGACTGAGCGCCTAGAACCGCTAGACCACCGCGGCCGGCACTTCTGAGGTCATCAGTCCCATAGAACTTAGAACTACTTAAACCTAACTAACCTAAGGACATCACACACATCCATGTCAGAGGCAGGATTCGAACGTGCGACCGTAGCGGTCGCGCGGTTCCAGACTGTATCGCCTAGAACCGCTCGGCCACACAGGCCGGCAGTACATCCTAAGACACAAAACGACGCACAGCAAAGAAACTATCCGAATGAGATGGAAATTAGTAGATGTGACGTACATGTATAGATAAACAAATGACTGCAATTTCAGAAAAATTATATCATTTATTGAAGAAAAAGAGCTTCACAAATTAAGAAAGTCAATAATGCGTTGGTCCACCTCTGGCCCTTATGCAATCATTTATTGGGTTCTGCATTGATTGCCACAGTTGTTGGATGTCCTCCTGAGGGCATCATGCCAAATTCTGTCCTATTGGCGCGTTAGATCGTCAAAATTCCGAGCTGGTTGAAGGGCCCTGCACATAGTGCTCCAAATGTTCTTCAATGGCGAGAGGTCTGGCGCCGTTGCAAGGCAGGTGGCAAGCACAAAGACAAGCAGTAGAAATTCTCTCCACGTGCGGGGGGACATTATCTTACTGAAATGTAAGCCCAGGACGGTCTGCCATGAAGGGCAACAAAATGAGGCATAGAATATCGTCGTCGAACCGCTATGCTCGTAGACATACCCCTGTGCCGTAAGGGTATTGCGGATAGATTAGATTAGATTAGATTAATACTGTGGTGTCACCGCCAGACACCACACTTGCTAGGTGGTAGCCTTTAAATCGGCCGCGGTCCATTAGTATACGTCGGACCCGCGTGTCGCCACTGTCAGTAATTGCAGACCGAGCGCCACCACACGGCAGGTCTAGAGAGACGTACTAGCACTCGCCCCAGTTGTACAGCCGACGTAGCTAGCTACAGTTCACTGACCACTACGCTCTCATTTGCCGAGACGATAGTTAGCATAGCCTTCAGCTACATTTGCTACGACCTAGCAAGGCGCCGTATTCGATTGATATTGAGATTCTATTAATGTGTCATCAAGAGCGATGTTCTACAATTGTGGATTAAAGTTAAGTATTCCAGAAGCTACGTACTTTTCTTATAGCATTCATTACGTATCCTGTTTCAGACCTCACGCCACCCTGCGTGAGTTTAAGCGCTTGCCTTTCGGCTTCCTCACATTGTGTCTTGTCTAGACACAACAAATACTAGTTTCATGGATCATGAATACGATATTTCGTAATGATGTGGAACGAGTCAAATTTTCCAATACATGACATAATTAAGTTAAATTAACAACATACTTAAGTTAATTTAACAACTTTTCATTTTTTGTGTTTTTTCATTTTTATTTTTTATTTTTTTTTTTTAACCAAGGAGGTCCTGCTGTGAAATGATTGTCGTGCCGTATGGTGGGCAATAGTCAGTTTGGTATCCCACTGCTGTCCGGGCGTCTCCAGACGTGTCTTGGCTGATAATCAGCGCTCAGGGCTGGGACTCATCACTAAAGACAATTCTAGTCCAGTAAATTAGTTTACAGGCCAAAGATGTGTCTAACCCCGGAATTTCAGTGCAAGAAGCAAAGGAGTGCCTCCTACAGGCGAGCGATTAACTGCTGAAGCATTCGCAACAAAGTGTCAGAGTTTGAAGCACACCTAAAACGCTGTAGAGATCACATCATACTAGGTACAGAAAGCTGTTTCAAACTCGAAACCAATAGCAGTAGGTGTTTGGGGAAAATTTAAGTATGTATCGAAAGAACAGGGTAATGAGAAATGGACCCTGTGTATTGATCGCCGGAGACAAGGAACTCAAATCCATCGAGATAGAAATAGAAACTGCATACTAGATTGTCTGGGGATGACACAGTATCAAGGGAGGGCATAAATTTATAATCGGATCCTTCTTTTGACCACCATACTCAGTTCCAGATGAAACAAAAACTTAGAGAAAACCTCAGTTCAATAATTTCACTCTCATCATTGGAACGGATCATAATTATTCAACAACCAGCTTGGAAAATTACAATTTTGTAATTTGTTTGGTGTGACAAGACATCCTGCAAAAAGAACTAAATGCGTTACCTGAAAACTACCACGAACAAATTGTTTGGAAGCCCATTTGTGATGGAAATGTGTTGGATCTGACAGGAACACATAAAAAAATGGAAAACAGCAATCAAATGTATGATGTAATGATTTGTCTAAAAGCAAGAAATATAGTATATTAGAGAAATATTTGATGTGCCTTTCAATAATTCAGCCGGTCGCTGTGGCCGAGCGGTTCTAGGCACTTCAGTCCGGAACCGCGCTGCTGCTACGGTCGCAGGTTCGAATCCTGCCTCGGGCATGGATGTGAGTGAAGTCCTTAGCTTAGTTAGGTTTAAGTAGTTGTAAGTCTAGGGGACTGATGACCTCAGATGTGAAGTCCCATAGTGCTTAGAGCCATTTGAACCCTTTTTTTCAATAATTCACGAAATTATGAACAGCAAATGTGTTGGCAACTGAGACTGCCTATTCTCTTGCCTGATATTTGAAGAATTCTCCACTGAAAAAAATTTTAGGCTAAAAAATTGGTGGAACTTTTTTACACCCTCGATCAAAGATAATAGAAATATGTCCGAGCCACTCAATTGTAAACTCCATGGTCTACATAACCCACCAGACAAATATTCTCCAGTATCTTTTAGAATTACTCGCTCATTAGCTGAGCGGTCAGCTTGGCTGTCTGCTACGCAGTTAGATCTGAGTTCGAATCGTGGTACTGCCAGGGATTTCTGATCGGTGGGAGGACTGGAACAAGTTTCATTTAGCCTTGTCTTGGTTACTGAGGAGCTACTTGAAACAGAATTAGCGGCCCCCAGGTCTGTTAAAACTACAACAGCTCGTAGAGTGGTGTGCTGACCGCCGCCTGCCCTTACTGCATCCAGATGAGGCCATTGGCTGAGAATGATACGATGGCTGGCCATTCCAACAGTTCATCTACGGCCAGAATGGCAGTACTGACTCTTTAAAATTCTATGCTTCTCATTCAGAAATTGAACTTTACATGCTTAGTTGGCATCTCATTTGGTGTACATGATTTCCAGCATTACTCAAATGTGCATAAATGTATGTGTTATCTATTTTATTTCTTAATTGTAGAGAAATCATTTCACCACACATCTGACCGTTTTTTCATTTTTATTTTTTATTTTCAAGTTCCATTTTACAAACACTTCTTCAATGACTGGTGGCTAGAATTGTTTATTCCGAGCAGAACGTTTTCTTCAGTCATGGTTCCATCCTCATCAAAAACAAATATCTCTGCCTTCAATGTTGCTGGCAGTCATTCCACATTTATGAGGCATCTTTGGTGGTCGCCAGACTGCTTGAGATATTCTACAGGGTATTTCAAAATGACATCTGAAAAACTTTGGGGGCTCATAGAGGGTGTCTTTAGGAACAAATTGAAGGCAGGAATCTGTGCCCCGAAGCGTCATCCAAAGATGCTACAGAGTGCCGAATTAATAGGCACCAGCGCCTGCCGCTAGGCCATCCCTTTGGCAGGAAATGTGACTCCATGTAGTGACAAATTAAAGGTGGAATGTCTCGCAATTTACCTGACAGTATTGTGGGTGTTAGATGGCGCTGAACATGTCCACACCTTTTGTAACAACACTGTAGAGACCGCTAACAGCAGTGATGGCATACAGGAAAGACAAATAGTGAGGTCAGCTTAGATGTGCATGCAGCTTTATGCTTCTACTGGCAAAGGCATCCGTATAGGCATCAGCAACACTATTCTACATTTGCGGCTGTTCATCAGCATCAGATGGTTTCAAAGTATGTCAAAACGACAGAGGTGGCATGCGAAGCATACTCACACTACGATCTGAAGAGGACTTATTAGGCAGATCCAATGGATCATCCACAAGCATTCGTGCCATGGCGCGTGCATTGCAAAGCGATCACTTAGCGGTTTTTAGGTTTTTGGTGAAGACACAGGTGCTGGTAGCCCATGATTTTGCTCCACATGTGTAGTTTAGGCAATGGTTTTTGCATCGTTGTGCCACTCATCCATATTATGCTGCGTATGTTTCGTCCATAGACAAGGCGTTCTTCAACTGTAGGGGTGTCTTAAACACTTACAACTGTCATATTTGGGCGGAAGAGAACTCCACGCCACCTGTAAACGAGAATTTACTATATTTTATGGGCTGGCATGGAACACGTTTACTTGATTGGCCCCTACATGCTTCCTCTTTGCTTCACAGGTGTTAGCTATGCAACTATTGTTCGAGAAGTGCTGCCAGCATTACTGGAGGAAGTGACACTTACAGTCCATTGACATACGCAGTTCTGGCACGAGAGACCACACACACACTTGGGTTTAGCTGCCGGAACCCAAATCGGACATCTGTTTGCAGATCGCTGGAGTGAGCTAGGTGGCTCTGTAACTTAGCCGTCTCGGTGGCCCTGCAGGCATTTTGAACATCTTCTCCAATTGTATTTAAATTACAATTAAATTAATACAGTGAAATGAATACCCTTAGCTGCAGACAGGCGTTGATATACGTCAACGGGGATAGTTGAAAATGTGCGCCCCAACCGGGACTCGAACCCGGGATCTCCCGCTTACGTGGCAGACGCTCTACCCACCTGAGCCACAGAAGACACAGAGGATAGTGCGACTGCAGGCACGCCTCCCGTGACACGCAAATTCCCAGCTTATTGTCCCGCACTATATCCGTAGTGTCCCTGTCCATTACGCTCATATATATATATATATATATATATATATATATATATATATGAAGATGGTATCTGTTCTTTCAGACATTTTCGTTTGTTCAGAAGGGGAAGCTCGTTTGTTCAGAAGGGGAAGCCGACAGTGTTTTTCCATCTTTCGGCCTGTCGGTGATCATAGAATCGACGCACACATCCAGTAGTCTTTCTCGAACGATTTTACGGAAACTATTGGGTAAAAAAATTTGATTTTTGCGTTACTTATAGCTTTATATGTCGGGTTCATGATAATGTGCCGATCATTTCGTTAATGGTCACAGTTATTGTGATATTTGTATGGAAGTGAGACCCTGCACTAAGTACGAAAATGTTCGAAATGAAAAATATGATGGCTATAATTTTGCGTTTGGTGCATATTACATAATATGTTGTTGCACCCGAAACTTAGCTAACATATCCAATTTGTCCTTACACTTGGGTGGAGGTATCTACACTACTGGCCATCAAAATTGCTACACCAAGAAGAAATGCAGATGATAAACGGGTATTCATTGGACAAATATATTAGACTAGAACTGACATGTGATTACATTTTCACGCAATTTGGCTGCATAGATCCTGAGAATTCAGTACCCAGAACAACCTTCTCTGGCCATAATAACAGCCTTGATACTCCTGGGCATTGAGTCAAACAGAGCTTGGATGGCGTGTACAGGTACAGCTGCCCATGCATCATCAACACGATACCACAGTTCATCAAGAGTAGTGACTGGCGTATTGTGACGAGCCAGTTGCTCGGCCACCATTGACCAGACGTTTTCAATTGGTGAGAGATCTGGAGAATGTGCTGGCCAGGGCAGCAGTCGAACATTTTCTGTATCCAGAAAGACCCGTACAGGACCTGCAACATGCGGTCGTGCATTATCCTGCTGAAAAGTAGGGTTTCGCAGGGATCGAATGAAGGGTAGAGCCACGGGTCGTAACACATCTGAAATGTAACATCCACTGTTCAAAGTGCCATCAATGTGAACAAGAGGTGACCGAGATGTGTAACCAATGGCACCTCATACCATCACGCCGGGTGATACGCCAGTATGGCGATAACGAATACACACTTCCAATGTGCGTTCACCGCGATGTCGCCGAACACGGATGCGACCATCATGATGCTGTAAACTGAACCTGAATTCATCCGAAAAAATGACGTTTGACATTCGTGCACCCAGGTTCGTCGTTGAGTACACCATCACAGGTGCTCCTGTCTGTGATGCAGCGTCAAGGGTAACCACAGCCATGGTCTCCGAGCTGATAGTCCATGCTGCTGCAAGCGTCGTCGAACTGTACGTGCAGATGGTTGTTGCCATGCAAACGTCCCCATCTGTTGACTCAGGGATCGAGACGTGGCTGCACGATCTGTTACAGCCATGCGGATAAGATGCCTGTCATCACGACTGCTAGTGATAGGGGGCTGTTGGGATCCAGCACGGTGTTTTGTATTACCCTCCTGAACCCACCGATTCCATATTCTGCTAACAGTCATTGGATCTTGACCAACGCGAGCAGCAATGTCGCGATATGATAAACTGCAATCGCCATAGGCTACAATCCGACCTTTATCAAAGTCGGAAACGTGATCATACGCGTTTCTCCTCCTTCCACGAGGCACCACAACAACGTTTCATCAGGCAACGCCGGTTAACAGCTGTTTGCGTATGAGAAATCGGTTGGAAACTTTCCTCATGTCAGCACGTTGTAGGTGTCGCCACCGGCGCCAACCTTGTGTGAATGCTCTGAAAAGCTAATCATTTGCATATCACAGCATCTTCTTCCTTTCGGTTAAATTTCGCGTCTGTAGCACGTCATCTTCGTGGTGTAGCAATTTTAATGGCCAGTAGTGTATCTGTCACCAATCTCCAGATAGTCGAACTGATGTCAACACACTCATCTGCGATCTTGCCGCGCCAGCGATAAAATAAGAGTGAAATATCCACAACATTCCTCATGTATCATAAACGGTTTGAGGCATCGATAATAGATTTTGGCAAATGATAGCACGCAAAAAGCAGAGTATTTTGCCATATGGTTGTTATGCAAATCTTCACTTTCTACCACGTTATTTCACTATCTACAGTATTTTCCCATGAAAGAATGTAGTTTTTAGGTGTCATCGATAGCTGGTGAAACGAGAAATGCTTTGGGTTTTGGAACAACATAAGTGAAGACATTACACGTTTATTTTGTGCTTAGGATGTGCTTTTTCATAAGCTACTCACCTTGCTTTTCCTCAGTTGCTCAAGTAAATCAACCACTGTCTCAGGATTCTCTCACAGTTTTGTCTGTACAACATGTCAGTGAGGTGACACTGTGTAACCTCTGCTGTGTTTTGGCAAAAGAAGCAAATTTTGACATGGCAGCTAGAGAAATGTTAGGTTTTAGTCCAGATTCGCCACTTGTGACACCTCTCTAAAAGTTACAAATGATTAACAAGTCAAACGAAAATAAATCACTTCATTCTTAGCGGAATTCTTTTTAGATAGTAACCAAGCAGAGCTGAGAGATCTTTTCGAATGGTCACCGTGCAAGTGTGGGTGTGGAGGGGCTCCACTTAATACTTATAGAAAGTGTGAGCTTCAGTTTACTACGGTGCTTCCCCTCCAGTGCTCGGAATTTCCCCTACATCGCCTGCCCATAACCCACACCACTATCGCTCTCCCCACATGTGCCCTGCCGACTGCACATCTACCAGCCTTGGTACTTTGCGTGGACCCTACTAGGTGACAGCTGCAGTGTTTGTTTCATGTGCACGGGCAGCTAGAGAGTACGTAATTCTACCGATGTAATTATTGAAACATTCAGCAGAAATGTCGTCTTACCGCTTCTCTGCCTGAGATGATGAACACATTATCAGGATGGTATCCGAACAGCATGTTTTGTGGAATATGGCTGACGTAGAGTTGAAAAACTGGATGGAAAAAGAGATCGGGAGTAAAATGAATCAAGCAAGTAAGAAGAAATGTCTTTGATAATGTCCAGTGTAACACATTTGTAAATACACTGAAGAGCCAAAGAAACTGGTACATCTGTCTAACATCGTGAAAGGCCCCTGCGAGACAATGTGGTGTGGACTTGACTGATGTCTGAAATAGTGCTGGATGGAACTGACACCATGAATCCTGGAGGGCTGTCCATAAATCCGTAAGAGCACAAGGGAGGTTGCGGGGGGGGGGGGGGGGAGATCTCTTCTGAATAGCACGTTGCAAGGCATCCCAGATATGCTCGACACTGTTCATGTCTGGGGAGTTTGGTGGCCAATGGAAGTGTCGAAGCTCAGAAGAGTGTTCATCGAGCCACTCTGTAGCAATTCTGGACGTGAAGGGTCTCGTATTGTCCTGCTGGAATTGCCCAAGTCCATTGGAATGCACAGTGGGGACAAATGGATGCAGATGATCACACAGGTGCTTATGTACCTGTCACTTGTCAGAGTCGTATTTACACATGTCAAGGGTCCCATATCATTCTAGCTTCACACTCCTCACACCACTGCAGAGCCTCCATCAGCTTGAACAGTCCCCTGCTGACATGCAGGGTTAACGGATTCATGAGGTTGTCTCCATACCTGTACACGTCCATCTGCTCGATACAATTTGAATGAGACTCGTTCGACCAGGCAACATGTTTCCAGTCATCAAGAGTCCAATGTCAGTGTTGACAGGCCCAGGCGACGCGTAAAGCTTTGTGTCGCGCAGTTTTCAAGGGTACAAGAGTGGACCTTCGGCTCCGAAAGCCCATATCGATGATGTTTCATTGAATGGTTCGCACGCTGACACTTGTTGACGGCCCAGCATTGAAATCTGCAGCATTTTGCGGAAGGGTTGCACTTCTATCTCGTTGAACGATTCTCTTCAGTCGTCGTTGGCCCTGTTCTTGCAGGATCTTTTTCCGGCCGCAGCGATGTCGGAGGTTTGATGTTTTACCAGATTCCAGATATTCACGGTACACTCATGGTATGGTCGTACGGGAAAATGCCCACTTTATCGCTACCTCGGAGATGCTGTGTCCCATCGCTCGTGCGCCGACTATAACACCACGTTCAAACTTACTTAAATCATGATGACCTGCCACTGTAGCAGCAGTACCCTATCCAACAACTGCCCAAGACACTTGTCTTTTATAGCAGTTGCCGATTGCAGCCCCGTATTCTGCCTGTTTATATACCTCTGTATTTGAATACGCATGCTCATACCAGTTTCTTTAGCGCTTCAATGTATATTTGTACTTAGCCTTTAACCACAGTTATAATGTGTTGGCTGTTGTTGTTATTGTGATCAGTACTGTGAAAGACGATTCAAATTCGGCCCTTTGAAGTAATCAGTGAATCTGCTTCACACAGTGAATCCTACTGCATCGGCGTAAGAGACGACGCCTACCAAGGGTATCACATTGTCCTTGAGCAGTTCAGTAATTATTGATACGTCTGCATTATAAGGCATTCCTCCACATCGTCGAGCGACTGTTTACTAAAATGTTATACGCTCCTTCTTCATAGTGTAAGAACATTAGTGTGACTGCTTCGCTCTTCCTGAGTGCTCTCAAAAAAATGGTTCAATTGGCTCTGAGCACTATGGGACTTAACATCTATGGTCAGCAGTCCCCTAGAACTTAGAACTACTTAAACCTAACTAACGTAAGGACAGCACACAACGCCCAGCCATCACGAGGCAGAGAAAATCCCTGACCCCGCCGGGAATCGAACCCGGGAACACGGGCATGGGAAGCGAGAACGCTACCGCATGACCATGAGATGCGGGTTGAGTGCTCTCACTCTTCCTCCACTCCCCTAACTTCTATATACAGGGTTATTACAAATGATTGAAGCGTTTCACAGCTCTACAATAACTTTATTATTTGAGATATTTTCACAATGCTTTGCACACACATACAAAAACTCAAAAAGTTTTTTTAGGCATTCACAAATGTTCGATATGTGCCCCTTTAGTGATTCCGCAGACATCAAGCCGATAATCAAGTTCCTCCCACACTCGGTGCAGCATGTCCCCATCAATGAGTTTGAAATGGTAAGGCTTCTGCTTTAGCCTTTTCCGTAAGATTTTCCAAACCGTCGGCTGTGGTACGTTTAGCTCCCTGCTTGCTTTATTCGTCGACTTCCGCGGGCTATGCGTGAAACTTGCCCGCACACGTTCAATCGTTTCTTCGCTCACTGCAGGCCGACGTGTTGATTTCCCCTTACAGAGGCATCCAGAAGCTTTAAACTGCGCATACCATCGTCGAATGGAGTTAGCAGTTGGTGGATCTTTGTTGAACTTCTCCTGAAGTGTCGTTGCACTGTTATGACTGACTGATGTGTGTGCATTTCAAGCACGACATACGCTTTCTCGTCTCCTGTCGCCATTTTGTCTCACTGCGCTCTCGAGCGCTCTGGCGGCAGAAACCTGAAGTGCGGCTTCAGCCGAACAAAACTTTATGAGTTTTTCTACGTATCTGTAGTGTGTCGTGACCATATGTCAATGAATGGAGCTACAGTGAATTTATGAAATCGCTTCAATCATTTGTAATAGCCCTGTACTTCCGGAATACCAAAAGTAACATACTTTTTTTTAGATAGATCGCTGCGTGAGCTTCATGTTTTGCCTCTGCTACTACTGTTGCGCTGCACTGCACTGCCCCAATAGCAAAATATTTCTCACAGCGCGCCGGAAATCGCGTCGCGCAAACCAACCGCACAATACTGCTCTCGTCTAGGGAAAGCAGTAGCACCTACTGACTTTCAGCAAACTGTAGAAATAAATTCAAACCTTTCTGAAATTTCTTCTCTCTTTCACCCTCCCACAAAAAGAGTAAAGGGAAAAAATTTGTTCCGTACTACATTTCGGATATTGGTTTGCTAAAAATTCTGCGTCATATGTGAAATTTTAATTTATCACTTCACTCTTACTGACGCTATTGGCCAGAAAGCTTGCACACGCTAACGACTTATGCCGCTGAAGTCAACTCTAAAATTATGTTGTTGTACGACACATAGATTAGGAGATATGGTACTGAGCAGTAAGGGAAAACCAACTTTTCTTAAAAGCTTTCATAAAATCTTTCTCTATTGCCGCGCGGAATAGCTGGCCGGGCTAAGACGACTTGTCACGGTTCACGCGGCTCCCCCCGTCGAAGCTTCCAGTCCTTTCTCGGGCATGGGTGTGTTTTTAAGTTAGTTTAAGTTAGATTATGTAGTGTGTAAACTTAGGCACCGGTGACCTCAGCAGTTTGGTTCAATAGGATCTAACACTAAAAAAAGAAAAAAAAATTCTATGTTTCAATAGCAAATGGTTCAAATGGCTCTAAGCACTATAGGACTTAACATCTGAGGTCATCAGTCCCCTAGACATAGAACTACTTAAATCTAACTAACCTAAGGACATCACACACATCCATGCCCGAGACAGGATTCGAACCTGCGACCGTAACAGCAGCGCGGTCCCGGACTGAAGCGCCTAGAAGCGCTCGACCAAAGCGGCCGGCTCCTCTCGGAGGTTGGTCCTACTTATGTATGAGATATATTATTACTAAGTTACGTTAAATGAAACTTTAAGATATTATAATGTATTGGCAGTCATCAACGTATTTCATAATCACGCTTTAGTTGTTTTTGTGGTCCTCAGTCCTGAGACTGGTTTGATGCAGCTCTCCGTGCTACTCTATCCTGTGCAAGCTTCTTCATCTCCCAGTACATACTGCAGCCTACATCCTTCTGAATCTGCTTAGTGTATTCATCTCTTGGTCTCCCTCTACGATTTTTACCCTCCACGCTGCCCTCCAGTACTATATTAGTGATCCCTTGATGCCTCAGAACATGTCCTACCAACCGGTCCCTTCTCCTCCTAAAGTTGTGCCACAAACTCCTCTTCTTCCCAATTCTATTCAATACCTCCTCATTAGTTATGTGATCTATCCATCTAATCTTCAGCATTCTTCTGTAGTACCACATTTCGAGAGCTTCTATTCTCTTCCTGTCTAAACTATTTATTGTCCACGTTTCACTTCCATACATGGCTACACTCCATACAAATTCTTTCAGAAACGACTTCCTGACACTTAAATCAATACTTGATGTTAACAAATTTCTCTTCTTCAGAAACGCTTTCCTTGCCATTGCCAGTTTGAATTTTATATCCTCTCTACTTCGACCATCATCAGTTATTTTGCTCCCCAAATAGCAAAACTCCTTTACTACTTTAAGTGTCTCATTTCCTAATCGAATTCCGTCAGCATCACCAGACTTTATTCGACTACATTCCATTATCCTCGTTTTGCTTTTGTTGATGTTCATCTTATACCCTCGTTTCAAGACACTGTCCATTCCGTTCAACTGGTCTTCCAAGTCCTTTGCTGTCTCTGACAGAATTACAATGTCATCGGCGAACCTCAAAGTTTTTATTTCTTCTCCATGGATTTTAATACCTACTCCGAACTTTTCTTTTGTTTCCTTTACTGCTTGCTCAATGTACATATTGAATAGTATCGGGAAGATGCTACAACCCTGTCTCACTCCCTTCCCAACCACTGCTTCCCTTTCATGTCCCTCGACTCTTATAACTGCCATCTGGTTTCTGTACAAATTGTAAATAGCAGTTCGCTCCCTGTATTTTACGCCTGCCACCTTTAGAATTTGAAAGACAGTATCCCAGTTAACATTGTCAAAAGCTTTCTCTAAGTCTACAAATGCTAGAAACGAAGGTTTGCCTTCCTCTTAATCTTTCTTCTAAGATAAGCCGTAGGGTCAATATTGCCTCACGTGTTCCAACATTTCTACGGAATCCAAACTGATCTTCCCCGAGGTAGGCTTCTACCAGTTTTTCCATTCGTCTGTACAGAATTCGCGTTAGTATTTTGCAGCTGTGACTTATTAAACTGATAGTTCGCTAATTTTCACATCTGTCAACACCTGCTTTCTTTGGGATTGGAATTATTATATTCTTCTTGAAGTCTGAGGAAATTTCGTCTCTCTCATACATCTTGCTCACCAGATGGTAGAGTATTGTCAGGACTGGCTCTCCCAAGGCTGTCAGTAGTTCTAATGGAATGTTGTATACTCCCGGGGCCTTCTTTCGACTCAGGTCTTTCAGTGCTCTGTCAAACTCTTCACGGAGTATCATATCTCCCATTTCCTCTTCATCTACATCCTCTTCCATTTCCATAATATTGTCCTCAAGAACATCATCCCTTATATATACTCCTTCCACCTTTCTGCTTTCCCTTCTTTGCTTAGAACTGGGTTTCCATCTGAGCTCTTGATATTCATACAAGTCGTTCTCTTATCTCCAAAGGTCTCTTTAATTTTCCTGTAGGCAGTATCTATCTTACCCCTCGCGAGATAAGCCTCTACATCCTTACATTTGTCCTCTAGCCATCCCTGCTTAGCCATTTTGCACTTCCTGTCGATCTCATTTTTGAGACGTTTGTATTCCTTTTTGCTTGCTTCACTTACTGCATTTTTGTATTTTCTCCTTTCATCAATTAGATTCGGTATCTCTTCTGTTACCCAAGGATTTCTACTAGCCCTCGTCTTTTTACCTACTTGATCCTCTGCTGCCTTCTCTACTTCATTCCTCAAAGCTACCCATTCTTCTTCTACTGTATTTCTTTCCACCCTCCTTGTCAATTGTTCCCTTATGCTCTCCCTGAAACTCTGTACAACCTCTGGTTCTTTCAGTTTATCCAGGTCCCATCTCCTTAAATTCCCACCTTTTTGCAGTTTCTTCAGTTTTAATCTACAGTTCATAACCAACAGATTGTGGTCAGAGTCCACATCTGCCCCTGAAAATGTCTTACAATTTAAAACCTGGTTCGTAAATATCTGTCTTAGCATTATATAATCTATCTGAAACCTAGTATCTCCAGGGTTCTTCCATGTATACAACCTTCTTTCATGATTCTTGAACCAAGTGTTAGCTATGATTAAGTTATGTTCGGTGCAAAATTCTATCAGGCGGCTTCCTCTTTCATTTCTTAGCCCCAATCCATGATCGCCTACTATGTTCACTTCTCTCCCTTTTCCTACTCTCGAATTCCAGTCACCCATGACTATTAAATTTTCGTCTCCCTTCACTACCTGAATAATTTCTATTATCTCATCATACATTTCATCAATTTCTTCATAATCTGCAGAGCTAGTTGGCATATAAACTTGTACTACTGTAGTAGGCGTGGGCTTCGTGTCTATCTTGGCCACAATAATGCGTTCACTATGCTGTTTGTAGTAGCTTACCCGCACTCCTATTTTTTTATTCATTATTAAACCTACTCCTGCATTACCTCTATTTGATTTTGTATTTATAACCCTGTATTCACGCTTTAGTTATCTAGTTTTTATTTAAAAAATCGTGTATAGCCACAGCCTCTGCACTGTTGTGCCCTGATTGTCGCGCTGTTAATACGCAGTATCAAAATGGCTGGGCTGCTTCCCTTTCCGTAGCGTAACGCGCGTGTGGAACACGGTTACAAAATGCCGAGAAATATGTTGTTCTTAACGTTTTTCACAAATTCACGGAGATAACCGCCTTTGAAGTTTTTCGAGGGACTGTATTACATACAGCTGAAACACTGACTCACACTGGATGAATAACGGTATCGGTAGTGCTGTAAATCGATAATTTACTGCTGTTCGTGGTTCGCTGGTTCAAGTTTTACCTGAGTCACATTTGTTTCTCGTTCCATTTGAAATACCTAAATCTCGTAATTGTAAAATTCATCATAATTTTTATGAATAATGCTCATCTTCTTGTTTCTAATTACGTATTCACGCGACATTCCTATTTTCATTTAAAGGTTGCTTAAATTAAGAAAATATAACAGTTTAATTTTTAAGGCAAAAATGAGAAACCAAATAGTCTTTATTTGGACTATGTCCATTGTTTTATACCACAGATGTAGATAAGTGTCGTAGAAACAAGGGGAAACAAACATTTACACAGCATCGAGCACTTCATACAGAAGCTGCATTTTTACACTTGCCACAGTAGCAATACAATATGAACCCAACAGAACTGATCTGGAGCCAAGTTACGGGATTTGGCCCGCGAAATAACAAGACTGTTCAACTGCCAGACGTACTGGAACTAACGCAGGCAGCTTTTTCACATATCACTGCCAAACGCTGGCGGGACATAGAACAGCAAGCACCTCATAAAAGAAGAGGAGAAAATGCGCCGCCTGGGTGGCTTCTGCCGTTGATCGACTCGTTATCAATGTAGCAGATGACGGTTCCAGAACTGAAACGTATTTCTCGGATTCGGATAAGGAAGGAGCTGAGAGATTACCTGACGACTGACTGTAATACCTCTAGTGTTGTCAGCATTCAACAATAGGTGAAATCCCTGCAGTCTGCTTTTGCATCACACATAGCTCGCTCAGAAAAATTACCCTCTATTTAAGTTAGGAGTTTTCATCACTTTCTTTTGTAATTAGCATACTATCAGGTGAGAACGAGAGCACTTTATACTTTCCGTCTGGTCACCTTAGAAGCGCGCGGTAGTACTGGAGTTTTGCGAAATATTATTTCATTCTTTTTAAAAATTAAATGACACTCGAAGCTATATTGTTTCTTTGTTCGTCTCTTTCTACGTCTGAACTGCAACTGCTCACACCATTGTAGGTTAGTTGGACCGCTGGCAGGCCAGGGCTGTCAAAATTTAATGCGCCGGTAAAGCTGTTGGCCCGCGTTATCGCTCAGTCCATGTGCGTGTTACACACCATAAAACGTATACCTATGAATTTACATGGTTGTACTGGTCACAGTTTGCATTCCGCTCCAAGGGAAACGAAATCCAATGAGATTCGAGCAAACGCTGAAGCATACATGGCGTAATGTTTACATCAGATTTATTCTTATGATAAATAGAGTATAAGAAAACGTAGCTTCTTTGACGTTTTACAGCGTCGTTGGATGACATTTCTGGACAGGATGACATTTCTGGAGACGGGTTCCTGTCCGCACGACACCCCCTAAGACCGCTCGACGTCCATCGGTATCGTTTTCTAGCACCCTGTACAGTCGAGTCGCCATAACTTGATCCCTGAAAGTTAGCGCTACTGTTACCAGGTTTCAACAGTTACGGAAACGACGGCAGGAAAAAAAAATACTGGATTCATCCCATATTGAGCGATAGATCAACTAAAGGAAAGTTCGTGCTTCTACACAACAAACTGAAGGCAAATCCGGACAAGTTCTTTGAATACTGCAGGATGTCGGTTAACTCATTTGAAATGCTTCTGAATATGATTGGAGAGAAAATTTCTAAAAGGAACACAACATGTTATAAAACCAAAAATAAGACATGTGTGGCTACTTCATTATGAAATACCTACTTTTGATAATATCGCACCACGCATTGTTAGATTGCATATGTTCTTTATTATGAAATGCCTATTGAAATAATACCGCTCCACGCAGTGTTGCACATGTTGGCATCGCTACGATTTCAGATCGGTAATTGACGGTAAGCGTCGGAGGAAAGGGCTTAGGTTCCAGACTCTGCCGCAGCGTGTCTCCCGCCCGTGTGGCCAGCGCCCAGCGTGAAAAACACGCAAAACGAATGCACCCGAGAGCGTTCGTTCAGCGTGAAAGCCGAAGTTTGCGGGCCCGCGGCGTGCGAAAACGCCTCGTGTGGCCAGACCCATTCAACACGCAATGGTCTATAATGTCGGCTTGAACGCCTGCAGAAACGCGCGTGAAAGAAACGCTCGTGTGGCCGTAGCCTAAGTCCTCACAGCTGTAGGAGAAACAATATTCCTCGGTACAGCTGCGACAACACAGGCATTGGCATAGAGACGTCTACAAAACAGCTATCCTGGTGGTTTCTGTTCTCGAAATGTTCTGAGTTTATTACCTGGTACATTTCGAATGTTACATGTCACACCAACGCAGCTTTTTTACGTACAAAATGGCTATACCTTGAAGAGATGAACTTTTTGACACATCTTTGCATAGATAATAGCAGCTGTTGGTGAAATATTTCAATTTTCCCTCGAATCGATAATTATATTTTTCTTAATTATCCAGATTTCTTTCAAACGACTGAATTTCTTTCAGCAGATCTAGACCTCTAGTCGGTCAGTTTGACAGCACGGTTGTCCATTTCCCACTCTGTTTAGCTATGGAAATTCGGACAAATAGTTTCCCTTACGCTAATTACCTTCAAGGAAATCTAGACTTCAGACTAATCAATCTGATACCCAATATCCCAGTTTCCCATTCTTCATTTGGCTATGAAAGCTCTGCCAAAAACAAACTGTGTAATGCGTAGGAAGTAATGTTTTCGTTACACTGTTACATTTCACCAAAAATGGACTTAATCTCTTTGAGGATGTCCGCATAGAAATAGGTATCAGTGACAATGAAGCTACTGTAGCAACAATGATTACGAAAGTACAACAGATAACTAAAAAATAGAAGAATTTACATATTCAGCAAGGTAGATGAAGAAGCAGTAGTGTCATATCTCAAAAAGGAACTCTAAACACCCAACGCTGGAGAGGAGCATGTAGAAGAACTATGGTTCAAGTCTGTGCACTTGATAGGTTAGGGTGACAATTATTCAACTATATGAAACAAAAGCGTCATAGCTTCTGAACGGTATGCGTCAGGACGTTCAAACTGCACATTTGGCCACGGGGCATGATGGAAATTAGTAAACACTGTTGCGAGCTGCCAGGGTGGAGAAGAGTTCGTACCTCTTTAATCGAGAAGAATTTTGCATGAGAACGAGACATGTACTCGACCCTCTCCTTATCTACCAACTAATTAATTATGCGCACAATGGTAACGGAAGGAAATGATGGTGGAACCTGCTGGTTGGTAAAATAAGGAGTGCACATTCACAATAATTTAACAAAAATAGCAATCTACTCAAAAAAAGAGAACTGTAACATAATAAACAACAGGAAATGGGATTCTGCATATATCTACGAAATGATATGCGGAGTAAATATTACAGTGAGATTTATTATACATCAGAACGTAAATGCACATGATTGTCGACACAAACAGTAGGTTAAAGGGTAGGGTATACTGAACCATTGTCAGAACAAGAATTGGGTTGAGAACAAGGGGCTCCTACTCTCTGTGATGCAACAGATTGACGATAATGACTGGAGGTCCTAATTAATCAAATATTAATCTCCCAACTATATAGCAGTATCGCAATTAGTAGTGAGAGCTCAAAAGGGATCACATGGAGAAACAAGCAAGGTGGACTTGTAGCAAGGCGAGCGCGCGTGCTGCAGGGATTCACTGCATTGATAAGGTCCTACAATGCCCGAGCCGCAAAATACTGTACCAATACTGAAATCTGCAGCATGTCGTCGGTAGGCAGCGTCCTGATGATGTAGGCGCCGACTTCTGCCGTGCAGCAACTCTGTGTCAAGCCCTGGCCTCGAAGGCTGTCCGAGAATTCCAAGTTCTTCCAAAAAAGAGCGACCAAGTAGCAAGACCGTCTGACTCCGACAAAGATCAGATCCCGAATCTTACTCTGTAATGCGATGCAAGAACGAAGCCAACATTGCTCAAATCCCTACTCTCCTCGAAAACCGCGAACCAGCATTCAGTTCTGATTCCAAAATTCCCTCATACTGTCTCAGAACATCATTCGCGCCAATAGCGACCGTTCCCTCCAATTTCGAACAGGGCTTTATGACGTCAACTAGCCTCAGTTTAAGCTGAACAATCATGCCTCTGCTATTCAGCTGAGGACACTGAACTTGCCATTTGACCGGCTATGAAAACAACCTGCCTAGACCACCGGACATCCGGTACCAGACAGTCGCACCCAGCAGGGCACAGTCCACAAGTATTCTCAGAATCAAGAGGACAATGCAGTCAGTTGGCGCCAGGAGTCTTCATTCCGGACGCACCGAAACGGTAAACACATAAACTGGGGCGACACTCAGACGTCTCCCAGGTCGTTTCACCCTGCACACAATAGGCGAAACTCGACTGACGTCAGTCGTTCCGCCAGGCACTTAAGTCCGTTGTACGAACCCCTCAGAATTCAGGGAAGTGCAATCCCCAACCAGAAATGCAGTATGCCGCGTCCTCCGATGCTTGCCTCGCACAGGACACACAGGAAAGTAACCCAACAAGCATAGGAATCAAATGAAAAGTATTTTTTGAGCTCTCGGTACAAATACTCTCATTACAATAACCCTATTCAGTCTGCTACTAACGTGCAATGACATGGAACATTAAGGGGATACGAAATCGGATTTTGGGTTAAAAAATCGAATTTTTTTTATTGGCGTATTATATTCTGCCATGTTTCCTCTTTAAAATGACGTATCATACATAGCTCTACTACAATTATAACTATTTTATTTTTATATATTTGTGAGATCGGGTATTGCGCTTTAGTTATACACGTCTCTCGTGGCTGACCATGAACTTTTTGGCAGTACCTTTAAAGTGACATGAATTCAAATATCCCGGTTTCCAGCGACTATTTATACACTAGTTGCCCGAAAATGTTTCTCTCTGGTTTCCTCAAGTTACTCTTTGACTTTGTGGCGGGACTGTTTTGTAAACAGTGTGATATAAGAAAGTAGTTGTTGTTCAGTTATTTCGTATTTAGTGCTTCATTTTTCGCAGTGAAAATGCCTAGAGCTAAAGCAAAAGTATTTAAAAAGCGTGTGAACTGGCAAAAGAAAAGAAATAATGATTCATTAGCAAAGCAAAGCAGTTCATCATCATCACTGTTGGAAAATGTGAATCCACTTATTACTGATTTGCCGAACGAACTTACACCAAATGAAAACAGTGCTTCTCATAAAAAACTAAGAGATTTGGAAGAGAAATATAATTTACTTGATAGAGGGAATGAAGTTTTTGAACTCATTGATACGAATATATTGTGTGAAGCTCTTGAAAACAGTTTGTGCTGCAAAAAATGTCATGGAAACGTTTCTCTGAAAGTAGAATCCCATGTTGGCCTGGCTGCCCAGTTTAATTTAATATGCAGTGTTTGTAAATACAGCTGTAAGTTTCCAAGTTCGGTTTCAGTAACTGTAAATAATGGATACAAGAAAACTGAACTTTATAGTGTAAATATTAGGTTAGTTTTGGATTGCGAGCAATTGGTAAGGGCAAAGCAGCTGGTGATATGCTATGTGGTGTTCTAAATCTTCCAAGTGCACCTTCAAAGTTTGAAGCTTACAATTATGTACTAGGATCTGCAGTTGAAGATGTAGCACAGAAGTCAATGCAGGTTGCTGTGGAAGAAGCAGTGGAAGAAAATGACGGCAGTCGTGACCTCACAGTGGCGTTTGATGGCACGTGGCAGAAAAGGGGCCACACCTCCAACAATGGTGTTGTAACAGCAACTAGTGTTGATACTGGCAAGGTTATTGATGTTGCAATAATGTCTAAATACTGTAGGTGCACAGGCAGGCTGAAAAATGAACACAGTGATGACTGTATTGCTAATTATTATGGTAGTAGTGGTGGCATGGAGGTTGCTGGGGTGAAGAAAATTTTTCATCGCTCTTCACAGTGGTATAATGTTCGCTATGTCAAATATCTGGGAGATGGTGACTCTAAAGCATTCAAAGAAGTTTTGGAAAGCAAGCCATATGGGAACAGTGTAAATATAAGCAAACTTGAATGTATAGGACATGTGCAGAAGAGAATGGGTGCCAGGCTGAGAAGGTTAAAATCAGTTATGAAAGGGAAAAAACTAGATGATGGGAAAACCTTGGATGGCAGAGGAAGATTGACTGGTTCCATAATAGACCACATTCAGAACTGCTATGGCCTTGCAATCAGGCAAAATACAGGCAATCTTGAAGAAATGAGGAGAGCTATATGGGCTTTATATTTCCACACCGCATCCACGGATGAGCATCCACAACATGGTTTGTGCCCCAAAGGTGAAAACAGCTGGTGTAAATACAATAGGGGACTAACAACAGGAGAGAAATACATTCACCACCACAGTCTACCATCAGCCATCATGGCAGAAATAAAGCCCATTTTCAGAGATCTGGCTGACAGAAGTCTTCTGATGAAATGTCTTCACGGAAAAACGCAGAACCCCAACGAGTGCTTGAATAGTGTGATATGGCATCGTCTCCCAAAAACAGTGTTTGTCGGAATTAATACACTACATTTTGGTGTGTATGATGCTGTGGCAACCTTCAATCTTGGAAATATAACTAAATGCCAGGTCCTTCAAAAGTTGGGTATGTGTGTTGGTTCCCGTACGGTACGTGCTATGTTCTTTTTAGATCAGCACAGACTAAGGCATGCTGATAATATAATCAAGACATTAGTGAAAAAAACAAGACAGGTGCAGAGGGGTGCCAAAAGAAGACTTGAAGATGATTATGAAGACTGTGAAGGGGGTATTAGCTACGGATCAGGAATGTTTTAATCTTCTTTCTCCGTTTCCCGTAAGTTTACTTTTTACTTCATCTAGGAACATTATCTCAGGTACTGGTCAACCTAGAAGTCTGAAATTTTTATGACGTAGTGACATAGGTCCCTATTACCTACTGAAACAACGATTTTTTAATTACTTGATTTACAAAAGACTTAGGGGTGATAGTCTAGTAAAAAGCGATGGAAAAAATTTACTTAAAAATAAATGTACAATATCTCTGTAAGAAAATACTTTGACAATAAACTGTTGTTTCAGTATTGTTGTAACATATGAATGCACATACAGTAAAATTTTTACCTCTCTGTCTCCAGTAGTTTGTGAGAAAATGTTCCCTATAGTAGGCATATTTTAACATTGCGGGGATAGGTGATTCCGTATCCCCTTAATAAAATTGATGAAAATGAGAGGTGACATGCAAAAGAGGGCATGGAACCTCTCACTGTTTGGTTCGGTTTAGCAACGGAGCCCACTTTCATTTGGATTGGTTTGTCAATAAGCAAAACTAGGGCATTTGGGATACTGAGGATCCGCATTTCGCGATCGAGAAATCACTTCACCCGCAGCAGGTGACTGTGTGGTGCTCAATGTCCAGTCACGGAATAATCGGTGCGACATTTCTTGATGGCACGATGACTGCTGACAGCACGTGAAGATTTTGGAAAATGATATCATCCCCTTTATCCAAAGTGATTCTGATTCCGACAAGATGTGATTTATGCAAGATGAAGCTCGACCCCATTGACGCAGGAGTGTTTGATGTCCTGGAGGAGCACTTTGGGGACCGCATTATGGCTCTGGGGTACCCTGAGGCCTCTGGCATGGGCCTCTATTGGCTGCCATATTCTCCAGATCTGAACAATCTCGACTCCTTTTTGTAGGGCTATATTAAAGACAAGATGTACAGCAATATCCTCAAGACCATTGTTGAACTGAAAATAGCCAATCAGGAGGCATCGACAACACCGACGTTCCAACACTTTAGTGGTCATGCAGAATTTCGCTATTCGTCTACGACACATTATCGGTAATGATGGCAGGCATATCAAACATGTCGTAACCTAAATCCGGTTATTTGCAGAGACGTTTCCATGTTAAATAAAGTGTAATTTTTGGAATTAATTTACGTTTTTTTACGTAGTTCAATAATTTTCATCCTGTATGAACCTAATAGGACAGTTCATGATGGGAGGGGTCCTCCATCGTATACAGTCACTGTAAAGAAGCTTCTAAGGAAATAAGACTACTGTATAACAGGTGTGAAGCAGGGTATGGGGCTACAGACAGGGTGATGCTAAATGAAACGAACTTGGCTCTTGAGAGGACAAGGCGCGGAGTCTTCAATGATACCGTAGTAGGATGTTCTAGAACTATCTCCTACAGAACCCACAGAAATTCTGGTGGTGTGTAAAGGCTGTAGTGTCCAGTCACTCGTGGACGATACAGGGACTAATGTCGACAGTAGCAAAGTAGAAGCAGAAACGCTGAACTCGGTTTTCAAATGTTCGTTTACAAATGAAAATCTAAGGGCATTTTCCCAATTTAGTTCTCACACTGTTGGAAAGATGAGTGATGTAAATGTTAATGTCAGCCGTGTTGGGAGGCAGCTGAAATGGCTAAAATAGAACAAAACTCCAGGGCTCGTTGGAACCCCTATCAGATTCTGTATCGAATTCGCGGCTGCATTAGCCTCTCTTGTAACTCTAATTTATCGTAGATCCCATGAACAAGAAACCGTGCACAGTAGTTAGAAGAAAGCACATATCACACCCATTTAGAAGAAGGTAGTAGAAGTAATACACAAAACGACGGTTCAGTATTCTTGACAGATATTTGCTGTAGAATTTTAGAACATACTCAGAGCTCACAGTCAGACGTAATGAGGTATCTCTAACAGAACGGCCTCCTCCACTCCAACCAGCATGGATTCTTTTTTTAATATGACATACTGAAAGTCTTGGATCAACGCAATTAGGAAGACGCAGTATTTCACGATTTCTTAAAAGTATTTCACACAGTACCACATCTATGCTTATTATCAAAAATACGATCTTACGACGGTATCAAGCGAAATTTGTATTGGATTGAGGATATCTTGATAGAGAGGACTTAGCATGTTATCTTGGATGGAGAGTTATCGGCAGATGAAGAAGCAACTTCTAGTGTGCCAAAGGAAAGTGTGGTAGGATCTTTGTTGTTCATGTTGTGTAGTAATGACTTTGCAGACAACCTTGTAGTAACCTCAGACTTTTTGCGAATGATATGGTTATCTATAACAAAGTACTGTCTGAAAAAAGCTGGAATAATAGTCACTCGGATGTTCTTAAGGTTTCATAGTTGTCCAAACGTCGCCAGCTTCTTTCAAATGTTCAGAAGTGTAAAATTGTGCAGTTCACAAATCGAAAAAACGTTGTATACTACAACTATGTATCAACACGTCACGGTTGGAATCAGTCACCTCATATACACTCCTGGAAATTGAAATAAGAACACCATGAATTCATTGACCCAGGAAGGGGAAACTTTATTGACACATTCCTGGGGTCAGATACATCACATGATCACACTGACAGAACCACAGGCACATAGACACAGGCAACAGAGCATGCACAATGTCGGCACTAGTACAGTGTATATCCACCTTTCGCAGCAATGCAGGTTGCTATTCTCCCATGGAGATGCTGGATGTAGTCCCGTGGAACGGCTTGCCATGCCATTTCCACCTGGCGCCTCAGTTGGACCAGCGTTCGTGCTGGACGTGCAGTCCCAAACATGCTCAATGGGGGGCAGATCCGGAGATCTTGCTGGCCAGGGTAGTTGACTTACACCTTCTAGAGCACGTTGGGTGGCACGGAATACATGCGGACGTGCATTGTCCTGTTGGAACAGCAAGTTCCCTTGCCGGTCTAGGAATGGTGGAACGATGGGTTCGATGACGGTTTGGATGTACCGTGTACTATTCAGTGTCCCCTCGACGATCACCAGTGGTGTACGGCCAGTTTAGGAGATCGCTCCCCACACCATGATGCCGGGTGTTGGCCCTGTGTGCCTCGGTCGTATGCAGTCCTGATTGTGGCGCTCACCTGCACGGCGCCAAACACGCATACAACCATCATTGGCACCAAGGCAGAAGCGACTCTCATCGCTGAAGACGACACGTCTCCATTCGTCCCTCCATTCACGCCTGTCGCGACACCACTGGAGGCGGGCTGCACGATGTTGGGGCGTGAGCGAAAGACGGCCTAACGGTGTGCGGGACCGTAGCCCAGCTTCATGGAGACGGTTGCGAATGGTCCTTGCCGATACCCCAGGAGCAACAGTGTCCCTAATTTGCTGGGAAGTGGCGGTGCGGTCCCCTACGGCACTGCGTAGGATCCTACGGTCTTGGCGTGCATCCGTGCGTCGCTGCGGTCCGGTCCCAGGTCGACGGGCACGTGCACCTTCCGCCGACCACTGGCGACAACATCGATGTACTGTGGAGACCTCACGCCCCACGTGTTGAGCAATTCGGCGGTACGTCCACCCGGCCTCCCGCATGCCCACTATACGCCCTCGCTCAAAGTCCGTCAACTGCACATACGGTTCACGTCCACGCTGTCGCGGCATGCTACCAGTGTTAAAGACTGCGATGGAGCTCCGTATGCCACGACAAACTGGCTGACACTGACGGCGGCGGTGCACAAATGCTGCGCAGCTAGCGCCATTCGACGGCCAACACCGCGGTTCCTGGTGTGTCCGCTGTGCCGTGCGTGTGATCATTGCTTGTACAGCCCTCTCGCAGTGTCCGGAGCAAGTATGGTGGGTCTGACACACCGGTGTCAATGTGTTCTTTTTTCCATTTCCAGGAGTATATATATATATATATATATATATATATATATATATATATATATATAGAGAGAGAGAGAGAGAGAGAGAGAGAGAGAGAGAGATACGGAATGGAACGATGACATTGGCTCTCTTGTAGGCAAATCAGGTGCACGCTTCGGTTTGTTGCTAGAATCTTTTCATTTGTTTATGACATACGGCGTTATATTCTAGGATAACTCTTCCCTTTCACAAAGGATATTTTTGGCTCAGAAACGGACAGTTTGAACAATAAGTGGCCTAGTTTCTCAATCCTCTTGTCCACTGCTCAGGGCTCTGAGAATCCTGACACTGGCCTCCCAGTATATATTTGCTCTAATGTTATTTATTGTTTACAGCGTGAACTTATTCCCAAGAATTAGCGGCTTTCAATCAGTTAGTACCTGGCAGAAATTAGATCTGCATTTGGACCGCACTTCCTTGATTCATAAGCAGAAAGGTGTCGGTATTCTGCTGCGGCAATTTTCAGTAAACTACGCCAAGAACTTAAAAAACAATCTTATCAGTAATTCTCGCACTTTCAAGCCTAAATTGAAGAATTTCCTCAAAGCTCACCCCTCCTATTCTGTGGAACAGTTCCTGGAAAAAATTAAGCTAAGTCCTGTGTTATATTGTTGATTGTGGCAATTATACTAGCAGCCTGTCGTCTACATACGATTTAGGTAAATTTATTTTATTTATTACTAACTTTTCTGGTGTTAATTTCGTGTACTGCCTCGTTTCACGACCATGGAGGTTTACTCCTCACTTTGGTCCTGTGAAACTTGTAACATTTTAATAAAAGAAAAAAAAATACTAGGTAAATGCAGTCAGCTTCATTCGTGCAACCTGTTCTAGAATATTACTCAAGTGGATGGGTCCTGTACCAGATAGGAATAACAAGGGATATCAAACATAATCATATTGAGAAGAGTGGTACGAATGGTCACAGGTTTCTTTGACCTATGAGAGAATGTCAGAGATATGCTGGAAGAACTGTACTGGCAGACTCTTCAAGATAGACAAGCTATTCCAAAAAAGCCTACTTACAAAGTTCCATAAAACGCTATAAATTATGAATCTAGGAATATACTACAACCTCCTACATATCACTCCCATATGGATCATGAGGACAATATTAGATTAATTACAGTGTGCATGGAAGTATTGATTCATTTATTTTATTTTAATCTGTTACCTGTACTTTAAACACATCCTGTACTCATTCTTAAACAAAAATTTTTGCTATCAACAGTAATTGTTTTTCCTATACATCAGCATATTGACCACAGACGTATTTAAACAGTCATTCTTTTCGTGCTCCATACATGAGAGGAATGGGAAAAAGCTCTAATAACTGGTACAGTGGAACGTGTCCTCCGCCATGGACTTCACAGTCATTTGCAGTGTATAGATGTAGATGCAAACGCAATCTGCTACCAGCTCCATAAATTTGTTTGTTGTTAGTCACTATCAACAATCTGGCCCCCATCAGTCATTAAAACGGCTGATAGGAGATGAGGTTTTTTTGGGTGTGTTTCCATTTCCATATCAGTCACATTCTGTTTTGTTTCTTGCTGTTTCTTTCATTTGTATTATTTAAAAAAAGTTATGTTTCAACATTGTTGTGAGCTGCTGATAAAGTAATAATTTATCTACTAACAGCTCAAATCATCTTCAGGTATTACAAAGTTATTTACATCAGCCTATATAGCAACATTCGTATTGTGGCTTCAAATTAAATAAAAGCCATTTGCCCTCGGTACACTCAATAGTGAAATGTTCTGCTGGAGCTTTAGTACTAAGTATGTAGAGTGCACTCCACACAAAAGGATGGAACCTGATTATGATAATATATGAAGATCGGTTAACTCTGTGAGTTCATTTTGCTATTGACTGTATAGTATATTTTACTTTTGATAGTGGTGACCCAGGACTGCTTTCATTTCATTTGTAAGATCATTGCCATGTAGCCTACAGTAAATAATTTTATGATAGCTGAAGATGATCAGATGCTCGAAACTGGTAGTTAATGGAGACTTATTTTGTCAGAAGCTCGTGACAGTTTTGAAATTTTCAAATATGAGCTGTGTAGCGCCACCTGCACAAAATATATTGTATTGTTTCTATCGATTTTGAATCGTGCCCCAGGTACACACTCACACACACACATTTTAGCGCAGAGCGATGTTAAGAAACCAAGCTGAGACCCACCTCTTTTCAGAAGGACTCGCCAGCCAGTGTGGGGTTCCTGATGACCTCGGACTCCCCAGGAGATGACCTGTGCCTGCTGTCCTCCTGCCAGCACCTCATCATGACCTACGGCACCTTTGGACTGTCAGCCGCCATCTTGTGTGGCGGGAGAACAATCGTATATGATGCGCCCAGCCACGGCGCCAAGGATGGGCCCTCAGCCCACAAGATGGCGACCATGGTGCCTGGATGGCGACTCGTCGCGTAACACTGCAGCAACCTACTACTGAAAGTAGAGCACTCTAGCGGACTGGTGTTGTACCTACCTCCTATCTGCGACATTATGCCCAAGTTTTTCTAAAGTTTGAATCCTTGTGTTTCAAGGGCAACGTTCATACTGACTGAGCTGTTGAGGCATGGCTCATGGCCAGGCATTACAGCTTCACCACTGACATTAACTGTTTCAGTGGTGTTTCAGTGGTGCCCTACAGCAAAAAACGATGGACTATTTTATAGTAAATAAAACTAACAGTGCTTTATAATAACGTAAACAACTTCCTAAGACAATAACTAAATCAGTTTTTTGTGTTATTTACATCATCCTGTGTCCTCGTATTGCACTGTTGAGTGCCTTCGGTGAAGTACACATTGCTCCAAATGTCAGGCAACTTTTCACAATATCTGAACTTTTAAAACACAGATAGTGTCGAGCACACACACACACACACACACACTTTATATTTCAGTCGAGGGATATTTATAAACAAAGATTACTTTATTGTAAGAATCTGTATTTTCACACAGCCACAGTCAGAAAATGCAGGTTTCGACAAAACAGCACTAGGATAATAGTTGAACATCGAGACTAATGCCATGAAATTTAGAAGATCAGAAGCTATTAGATGTAAACCAACATTTGCAAATAAACTGGAACAGAAATCGTCCAACTTCACAGAAACCACTTTACTTAAAAAGTCGTTTCTCCTCCACAATCGTTTCTATTGGCTTCAACAGTTTTTGAACAAATAATACATTCTGGAGTGTGTGTGCTTGTGTGTTTCGTTAATTCATGTCAATATTTAATTAATAATATGTAAATACGGCTTAAAACTTCATGTGAAGTGTGCAGAGTGCACGCAAATTTGCACCTAGGAAAAGTACTATTTTCGTAAATAGTAGACATGCTCCACAACAAGGAGACATAATTCACAGACCATGAAAATAGCTGACTACGAAAGTTTCATATTACTTGGCGCTTCTAACCCATCTCACTATGTGCACACACATGGGTTTAACACATGTTACCATTTACATAAACTCTATTAAGTAGACTTTCTCGACGACCTTTACAATTCATTCTCAGAACTGTGTGAAGGAACTATATTGTGCCTGTTACATGAAGTTGCTCGATATTGCTAAGCTAATCAGTATTCTTGTTAATCATAATGTCATTTATTCTTGTTATTATTATTATGTATATGTGTCTTTTATTCCTGGTCCGATCATAGAGAGGGGCTGGAAGTCTTAATCTGGTCACGTTAAATTAATAATAAATAGATTTTTGTGTATCGATTTCATAATTTATTTCCCCAAATGAAACTAAAACAAAAACATGGTGTAGTACTTTCACAACACATTGATGCCAGTTCCATATATGCACTTCAAATATTTGATGACTTTGACCGAGATGAATGAAACGTAACATCACGAGTGTGTTATGTGTGTTTAATGGCAAATCCTCTCCATTCCTGCGCGTGCTCCTGCAGTACAGACCGACGCAGTTTATTTTGCACTTGAATGCGAATGCAGTATTTCTCTTCCGCTACGGTCGCAGGTTCGAATCCTGCCTCGGGCATGGATGTTTGTGATGTCCTTAGGTTAGTTAGGTTTAACTAGTTCTAAGTTCTAGGGGACTAATGACCTCAGCAGTTGAGTCCCATAGTGCTCAGAGCCATTTTTTGAGTATTTCTCTTCTGAAGTAAACAGCCACAACAATAGACAGTTTTACGGAATAGTCGATTGTTGGCAGTCTTCTGCCAGCATTTTAGTTTATTTCATTGCAGAAGTTCCTCTTTGCTGTCTGCAAAATGACTTTCTCGATAGAAGGAAGAACTGAAATTGTGAAAGCAAGTGTGAAAACGTGTTCGAGTGAAGAAACTCGCGAAATTTTCGGTGTCAAGTATACGGATAAAGGACTACAAACAAAGAGAGCAATACAAAGTCCGTAAAAAAATTAGCGCTCCTACGAATCAGTGCAAAATGTAAAACGACAAAAAATTCTTCCCGTTCGCACACCAGAAGTTATTGCAGACATTCACCTAAAAATTATTCAGAGTCCAAAGAAGTCTCAAGTAAATTGACCCAACAGCCGCATGTACAGGTAAGTACGAAAAGTTGCCAGCGGATATTGAAAAATCGTAATCTGAAGCCATAGCGTGTGATGGGAGAATGACAGTGAGAAACGTGTAGATGACTGCACGTGGCTTTTAAATAACGTCAACGACGGTTTGTTAGATTCTTTCCATTACATCATGTGTGATAACACACGGTTTCAGCTTTCCGATCATGTGAATTCACAGAAGACGAGGTAGAAGTAACGGAGAATCCTAACATTGTCTGGCAGCAACGACTCCATTATGAAAAAATCGGTGTTCGATGCGGTGTAAGAGTAATACGCATCTTTGGACGGGTATTTTTTGCCACTACCCTCAACACGATTGCAAATATGGAAATTTTTGATAATTTTTGTGCTCAACTCACTGAATATGACAGACAATGCAGCTTCTTCCAGCAAGATGGGGCAACGTGCCACATGTCTAAGCAACATGCCACACATCTAAGGTATTTCTGGAGCAAATCTATGATGTCTTCACTGAGGAACAAGCTATCAGCAAACATTTATGGCCATTACCTTCGTCGGATCTAACAACATGTGATTTTTTTCCTGTGGGGCACTTGAAGAACAAGGTCTATGAAACAAGTCCATACACAGTGTACTAACTGAAAGACAACATCAGTCGTGAAGTTGTCACCATCTATATCCGAAATTTACGCTAGGTGTATCTGAATATGCTTAGATGTCCACAGCTCGATTTTGCAGAGGGTCTCTTTCAACATCTTCTACAAAAGTTATTTTCGCTGTATTTCTCACTGCAGATAAATGGCAGTCCATTTCAGCTTTTCGTTTCTCTAATTTCACTTCATTTCGTTTATACACTCCTGGAAATGGAAATAAGAACACCATGAATTCATTGTCCCAGGAAGGGGAAACTTTATTGACACATTCCTGGGGTCAGATACATCACATGATCACACTGACAGATCCACAGGCACATAGACACAGGCAACAGAGCATGCACAATGTCGGCATTAGTACAGTGTATATCCACCTTTCGCAGCAATGCAGGCTGCTATTCTCCCATGGAGACGATCGTAGAGATGCTGGATGTAGTCCTGTGGAACGGCTTGCCATGCCATTTCCACCTGGCGCCTCAGTTGGACCAGCGTTCGTGCTGGACGTGCAGACTGCGTGAGACGACGCTTCATCCAGTCCCAAACATGCTCAATGGGGGACAGATCCGGACATCTTGCTGGCCAGGGTAGTTGACTTACACCTTCTAGAGCACGTTGGGTGGCACGGGATACATGCGGACATGCATTGTCCTGTTGGAACAGCAAGTTCCCTTGCCGGTCTAGGAATGGTAGAACGATGGGTTCGTTGACGGTTTGGATGTACCGTGCACTATTCAGTGTCCCCTCGACGATCACCAGTGGTGTACGGCCAGTGTAGGAGATCGCTCCCCACACCATGATGCCGGGTGTTGGCCCTGTGTGCCTCGGTCGTATGCAGTCCTGATTGTGGCGCTCACCTGCACGGCGCCAAACACGCATACGACCATCATTGGCACCAAGGCAGAAGCGACTCTCATCGCTGAAGACGACACGTCTCCATTCGTCCCTCCATTCACGCCTGTCGCGACACCACTGGAGGCGGGCTGCACGATGTTGGGGCGTGAGCGGAAGACGGCCTAACGGCGTGCGGGACCGTAGCCCAGCTTCATGGAGACGGTTGCGAATGGTCCTCGCCGATACTCCAGGAGCAACAGTGTCCCTAATTTGCTGGGAAGTGGCGGTGCGGTCCCCTACGGCACTGCGTAGGATCCTATGGTCTTGGCGTGCATCCGTGCATCGCTGCGGTCCGGTCCCAGGTCGACGGGCACGTGCACCTTCCGCCGACCACTGGCGACAACATCGATGTACTGTGGAGACCTCACGCCCCACGTGTTGAGCAATTCGGCGGTACGTCCACCCGGCCTCCCGCATGCCCACTATACGCCCTCGCTCAAAGTCCGTCAACTGCACATACGGTTCACGTCCACGCTGTCGCGGCATGCTACCAGTGTTAAAGACTGCGATGGAGCTCCGTATGCCACGGCAAACTGGCTGACACTGACGGCGGCGGTGCACAAATGCTGCGCAGCTAGCGCCATTCGACGGCTAACACCGCGGTTCCTGGTGTGTCCGCTGTGCCGTGCGTGTGATCATTGCTTGTACAGCCCTCTCGCAGTGTCCGGAGCAAGTATGGTGGGTCTGACACACCGGTGTCAATGTGTTCTTTTTTCCATTTCCAGGAGTGTACTTACATGGGGTAATTTTATCTACACCACTGTCTTGAACAGACAGACCATAACGAGCTTTCCTCAAACGGGAAATTTATTTCTCTCTTCTGAATCAGTGCGACTGGCCTGTAACGATTCCTGTACTTGCTTCCAAAACAATCATAAAAATGGTAGTACAGCGCTACTGTACTCAATACACTTTTAAATTTGTTCCCACAACTATTTGTTCTTACACACTCTCTGACAAACAAAAAAATGGCTCTGAGCACTATGGGACTTAACATCTATGGTCATCAGTCCCCTAGAACTTAGAACTACTTAAACCTAACTAACCTAAGGACAGCACACAACACCCAGCCATCACGAGGCAGAGAAAATCCCTGACCCCGCCGGGAATCGAACCCGGGAACCCGGGCGTGGGAAGCGAGAACGCTACCGCACGACCACGAGATGCGGGCGCTCTGACAAACAGACGTAACGAGAGAAGTTTCAACGGAAAGTTCACATTTGTGACCGGACTAGGTAGTCAACAACAACAAATTCGTAACCCTTACAGTGAACTGTAATCCACGGCTCGCTGGTAAAGGAACCACAATGGCATTTACTTCCTTCCTTTCTACCTGCGCACAAATGCTTGGGCGACTCGCTCCAAAATATTTTATTCCTTTGCAGATGACACATTCCGAACATGCAATGTTTGCGACGTTTTTCTTGTCAGTCCCAGAGACTCTCAGCTAGCAGCAGCTTGCAGTCATTGCAACAGAATTAACGAATAAACTCGAGAATCATCGTTCCTTCATATACTTAGAAGAATGTGATAGAGCCAAGAACCGTATTGAGAACTTCCGAGCAAAGAGTTATGTTTCAGTTGTAACCGTATTATAATCTGAATCGCCGAGAAACAATCCCAAACATATAAAAGGAAATACGAACATGCCAAAAATCGAAACTGTGTAAGCATATATATCCAATCAAACCAGTATTTGTGTATCTCAGGATGGAGGTCTTTCCTGATTTACCTGTTATACTTTCCCCGAATACAATTGCAAAAACAACGGTCCCAGACTGCCTACATTTTTTTTCACAAATTAGCTAGAATTGCGACGCCGCTACTTTAGACTCTTTCGCTGGTCTGTCCTTACTCTACACACACAGGTGAGTTAGTTCAGACCATGCACAGAGATCTCTGACGGAGATTCCCCGTTTCCAATTCACAATTTTATGAGAGCCACCACCAAAAACAATACGTGGCACTTGTAATAATTGAAGTGTAAGGGAATGCACATGGTTCCTCGAACTATGTGACTTTCGGTAAGGTGGCCGAGCGGTTCTAGGCGCTACAGTCTGGAACCGCGCGACCGTTACGATCGCAGGTTCGAATCCTGCCTCGGGCATGGATGTGAGTGGTGTCCTTAGGTTAGTTAGGTTTAAGTAATTCTAAGTCCTAGGGGACCTCAGAAGTTAAGTCCCATAGTGCTCAGAGCCATTTGAACCATTTTGAACTTTCGGTAATAACTGAATCTTGTAGATTAGACAACCTTGCAGCTCAATTAACTTGTCACTGAGGCTTTTGTAAAGACGTAACTCAGGTGGGAGTTCATTCAGGCCATGCGCAGAGATACCTGAAAGAAATTCTCCGTTTTCAATTCGAAGTTTTCTTTAGAATCACAACAAAAAAACTACTCTACACTTGCCTCTGACTAATAACCGAAGTGGAAGGGAATGCACATCCTTCCTCCAACTACATGACCTTTTTCGAAAATCTGACTGAATATTGTCAGTAACTTAAACTTGTAGCTCAGCTAACATATCACTGGGGTTTGATACAGAACTCAAGTAAGTGCAAATATTGTTATTGGTGACTTAGTATGGTGTACTCAACAACATTACATCGGTGTTTGCCTCATTTACAGACTTATATTTATAGCTGTTTTTAGGTTGATTAATATCTCCAAGTAAAATGGAGCAATAGCAAGCCATTAATGTTTATTTTCCCCTGGGTAGCATGTCAGATGTTGAAGTGTGCTCGCATAGATGCAAAGTGGTTAGTCTATACTGCAGGCGTAGTTCAGTGCAGAAAACATTAGTACAATTACGAGGGTCGTTCAGTAAGTAACGCCCCACTTTTTTTTCTCAGAACATACGAGGGTTGGAACTTAAATAGTGGCAACTATTTATTCACAGCCGATACAAAAGAGTTACATGTTTGCACCTGTTACTGTTCTTCAAAGTAGTCACCAGCGTTGTGTAAAACCCGTTGCCAGCGATGTGAAAGGCGTAGTATACCGTTAGCAGAGTCTGTTCTGTTGATGGTGCGAATGGAGCGGTCTACTGCCTGTCGAATCTATGGAACAGTTCTGAGGCGAATGCCACGAAGTGGTTCCTTCGTCTTGGGAATCAAATAAAAGTCACAAGGACAAGTCCGGGCAGTATGATGGATGGTACAATACTTCCCAGTCCCATCGAGCGAACAGAGCAGCCACAGATTGCGCTGTATGCACCCGCGCATTGTCGTGCAAAATGATGGGTGGGTTGCGCAGAAAGTGTCGCCGCTTCTTACGCAAAGCTGGTCGCAGGTGATGCTCCAAAAACGATCAGTAATATTGTGAATTGACGGTCTGCCGTGGAGCAACGTAATGCGTTTGGATCACACCATCCCAGTCGTACACGAGAATCACCATAACTTTAGATCGCTCCACTCGCACAATCAACAGAACTGGCTCTGCTGACGGTATACTACGCCTTCCACATCGCTGGTAACGGGATCTACACAACGTTGGTGATTACTCTGAAGGACAGTAACCGGTGAAAACATGTAATTATTTTGTATCGGTTGTGAATAAATACATCTACATCTACATTTATACTCCGCAAGCCACCCAACGGTGTGTGGCGGAGGACACTTTACGTGCCACTGTCATTACCTCCCTTTCCTGTTCCAGTCGCGTATGGTTCGCGGGAAGAACGACTGTCTGAAAGCCTCCGTGCGCGCTCTAATCTCTCTAATTTTACATTCGTGATCTCCTCGGGAGGTATAAGTAGGGGGAAGCAATATATTCGATACCTCATCCAGAAACGCACCCTCTCGAAACCTGGCGAGCAAGCTACACCGCGATGCAGAGCGCCTCTCTTGCAGAGTCTGCCACTTGAGTTCGTTAAACATCTCCGTAACGCTATCACGGTTACCAAATAACCCTGTGACGAAACGCGCCGCTCTTCTTTGGATCTTCTCTATCTCCTCCGTCAACCCGATCTGGTACGGATCCCACACTGATGAGCAATACTCAAGTATAGGTCGAACGAGTGTTTTGTAAGCCACCTCCTTTGTTGATGGACTACATTTTCTAAGGACTCTCCCAATGAATCTCAACCTGGTACCCGCCTTACCAACAATTGATTTTATATGATCATTCCACTTCAAATCGTTCCGCTCGCATACTCCCAGCTATTTTACAGAAGTAACTGCTACCAGTGTTTGTTCCGCTATCATATAATCATACAATAAAGGATCCTTCTTTCTACGTATTCACAATACATTACACTTGTCTATGTTAACGGTCAGTTGCCACTCCCTGCACCAAGTGCCTATCCGCTGCAGATCTTCCTGCATTTCGCTACAATTTTCTAATGCTGCAACTTCTCTGTATACTACAGCATCATCCGCGAAAAGCCGCATGGAACTTCCGACACTATCTACTAGGTCATTTATATATATTGTGAAAAGCAATGGTCCCATAACACTCCCCTGTGGCACGCCAGAGGTTACTTTAACATCTGTAGATGTCTCTCCATTGATAACAACATGCTGTGTTCTGTTTGCTAAAAACTCTTCAATCCAGCCACACAGCTGGTCTGATATTCCGTAGGCTCTTACTTTGTTTATCAGGCGACAGTGCGGAGCTGTATCGAACGACTTCCGGAAGTCAAGAAAAATAGCATCTACCTGGGAGCCTGTATCTAATCATTTCTGGGTCTCATGAACAAATAAAGCGAGTTGGGCCTCACACGATCGCTGTTTCCGGAATCCATGTTGATTCCTACATAGTAGATTCTGGGTTTCCAAAAACGACATGACACGCTAGCAAAAAACATGTTCTAAAATTCTACAACAGGTCGACGTCAGAGATATAGGTCTATAGTTTTGCGCATCTACTCGACGACCCTTCTTGAAGACTGGGACTACCTGTGCTCTTTTCCAATCATTTGGAACCTTCCGTTCCTCTAGAGACTTGCGGTACACGGCTGTTAGAAGGGGGGCAAGTTCTTTCGCGTACTCTGTGTAGAATCGAATTGGTATCCCGTCAGGTCCAGCGGACTTTCCTCTGTTGAGTGATTCCAGTTGCTTTTCTATTCCACTATGCCACTATTTAAGTTCCAACCCTCGTATTTATTGTTATGACTAAGAATTTGGTGACAATATACATCAGCATGTCCACGTGCTATTTCTCACTCCCTGACTAACACTCTCGTCATCTTCAAAGTGTTTCCCCATAGAGAATCTTTAAGCAGCCCAAAGAGATGAAAGTCCGAGAGTGCCAGGTCTGGACTGTAGGGTGGATGAGGCAATGATGTCCAACCCAATATGGTGATGTATTTCCGGGTTGTCAGACTTTGTGTGGGCGTGCATTATCGTGTTTGAGCAAGATGTCTGCTGGATTCTTGTCCGATCGAACACGTCGGAAACGGTTCTCGAGTTTATTCAAAGTCTTCACGTATGCCTCTGAATTGATAGTTGGCCCACTTGGCACCACATCCACGAGAATGACGCCATCACAATCCCAGAAGACTGTCACCATGACTTTTCCGGCAGAGGGTGTTCTTTTGAATTTTTTCTTTTGTGGTGATTGAGGATGATGCCACTCCATGGACTGCCTTTTTGTTTCTGGTGCAAAGTGGTGCACCCAGCTTTCGTCCCCCGTAACGATCCGTGACAGAAAGACCCCTCCGTCGGTTTCAAAACGCTCCAACAATTCAGACGAAATGGCCTTTCTTTGAATCTAGTGGTCCGCTGTGAGCGTTCGTGGAACCCATCGTGAGCACATCTTACAACATCCGAGAGTCTCGATCATTGCAGACGCACTTCCAATGCTGACCGACAACTGTAGAGCAAATTGTCGAGTTGTGATGCGCCAGTCGGCGCGAATAATGGCAACCGCACGATTCAGCATGTCTGGAGCAGTGACTGTGCCAGTACATCCAGAGCGTGGCTGATCACAGAGCTCTGTTTCTGCATTTCCCGAGGTTGTAACTTTCTTTACCCATCGCCCAAATGTACTCCTATCAACTGCAACGTCGCCATACACTACTCACAAACGTTTATGGATGTTCACCACGGTTTCTTTTTCTGCACACAAGAATTCAATAATAGCTCGCTGCTTGTAACGTGAGTCGTATGTAGGCACGATTTTGACGCTGTACTACGGCTCTGCCATCTGCCAGGATGGTTCGAAACTTCACCGGCGCACACAACAAATATCAAATGTGAAGCACCAACAAGGACCTTTGTCTATGTATATTAAAAAAAAAGGGCTTTACTTACTGAACGACCCTCGTATGTTACGTCTTTGCAGGAAGACTGTTTAATGCAGAGAAAAAACGACCAGCACACTGATGTACACATTAAGCTATCTCATACAAAAATATCTGCACTGACATCCATTACACGAAACACAAGTTACAGCAAACCATCCACAAATCCATCTAACCAATCGGATTTCCTACTGATGACACGTAATGACGTGAACTGAAGCGTATCTCAGTGTGTTGGAAACTTCGCAAAAGTATACGGTAATGCAAGAGTTCCTTAGTATTACTGACTTAATTTTTTTTTTAAATAGCTGATGTAGGCACCGGTGGTCTAGCGGTTCTAGGCGCTCAGTCCGGAACCGCGCGACTGCTACGGTCGCAGGTTCGAATCCTGCCTCGGGCATGGATGTGTGTGATGTCCTTAGGTTAGTTAGGTTTAAGTAGTTCTAAGTTCTAGGGAACTGATGACCACAAATGTTAAGTCCCATAGTGCTCAGAGCCATTTGAACCATGTTTTTGATGTAGGCACTTTACTGGTGTCCTGTAAACTGTACCCAGAAAAGGTCGACGAAAGGTTTAGTAATCCACCTGTCCGAACTTGGATGGCAGGTAGAAAAGCCGAGGGCTCTTATGTGGCGTACTGATGAAGAGGACTATAGATGCTAGAACGACAGCAGTAATGCCAAAAAAAATTACAGTCGGAAGTGATCACCATTTATTTTATTTCTATCTGCCGCAGTCGCAATATTTTTTATTTATTAATGGATTTACACAGGAAATATAAACCAAATTAGAAACACGAATTTTAAAAATCATGTCTCTTTTACTTGGCAAAGCGTACCTTAAATTAAGTATAAAACAGGCCCACACCTGAGAATCATCATATGGTGCATATATTGTATGCTACGGTCGCAGGTTCGAATCCTGCCTTGGGCATGGATGTGTGTGATGTCCTTAGGTTAGTTAGGTTTAAGTAGTTCTAAGTTCTAGGGGACTGATGACCTCAGATGTTAAGTCCCATAGTGCTCAGAGCCATTTAAACCATATATTGTACATAACATATGCTGTCATATTAACTAGACCACATAAGCTATACTCAGCTTCTCCATGCACCTGTAGCTCAACATGGGCGCGTTCTCTATTTGTGAATTCAAAAAAAAAAAAAGAAAAAGAAAAAAAAGAAAACAATTTTCCTTGTAATTCGAATTGTGCATATCATTGCCAGTATTGGCAAGTGGAAGGCATATGACCATTATAAAGTTGTATATTAAGAAAGATGTACTTTGAAACTACAGATGGTTGTCATAAAATAACTTATATAATGACAAACTATATTTCTTTACGCTGATAATGTGTACCAGGATTTTTTGGATTAGGACACAGTACACATCATAAAAGAAGGAACTGCATGCTTTAAACGTTAAAATAACTAGAATCAGCGTAATATTCATATGTAAGAGGGCATATCGTAGAACATCATATCAACCACTGCCCTGGCACCAGGATGTTTACTACAGGGTGCTGTATATAAAACCAGTACGTCTCACACCCGGGATTCAAGTAGCAATGAGCTAACTGGTAATGTTCTGTTTAAGATCGTCTATTGTTCGAAGAGTGACAGCATACACTTTGTTTTTTAGTGTGCTGCATAAATAAAAATTATACAATGCTAAGGCTGAGGACCTTGTGGGCCAGAAGCCTCTACTAACAAGGCTGTCTTCAAGGAACATGTTAGTGAATTGGAACACACTTTAGTTGTATGTGTGAACAGTTGGTCCATCTTGTTGGAAACCTGCGTACAGTTCCTCTGCCTCTGTTCATTGTGCGTGGAGAGAGTCAAAGATCTCTAGATATCCAGCACTGTTTACAGTGCAATTGAAAAATATGTGGCCAATAATGCTGATCCTGGATAGCGCACACCAAATATCTGTCTTCTGTGAAAGGATAGATTCCTTGTGCACAATATGTAGGTTGTCCTGCGATCAGTATTTGCAATCCTGGGAGTTTACATAACCTGACAAATGAAACCAGGCCTCATCTGACATGAAGTAAAGTAAGGGGTTAGCAACTGATATTAACAGCTAGTTACAATAATGTTCTCTTTCTTCGTGCCATCAAATTTCAACTCTTGCACCACACTCGTATGTAATTTCATACATTTCATTTTACGATGACACTATGTACTACATACATCAACTTGCTCCAGTAACCTCCTTACTGACTGCTCATAATGTCCATGTGAAATCTTTTTATAGTTTCAGGGGTCCCCACGGTCAGTCACGTATTCCTCTGCACTTTCTGAACGGTTCCTTAAGTCCTCCATTTCTCAGACAGATCTTGAATAGACCTGGTCGTGGGGAGTTTCCTACCAGGATACTGCGCTTGAAACATTTGTTTACATTTCTTGATGGAGCTTGTCTTTATGTAACACTCCACAACATCAATTTGCTGTTATAATGCAGACTACCCCATTTCTGTAACAAATCAACAAAACGAGCTTCGCACAACTGACGCACGAACATGCACCTGCAATTAACTTTCAAATAAAATGCAGTGTAGCCAACTTTCTAGACAGTGTTGCTACTTCACAACCGGTTTTACTAGAGATGGTTAACCGGTAAGTGAGGCATATTGGTTTTATGTGGGACACACTGTATTTGGTCAATTGCAATGCGGCATTAACACGGTTTGGACGAGGCAGCACAGCAACTGAGAGCATACACCAACCACCCATCTCCAATAGAAGTGATCCCCAGCACATGGATGAGCTGAGCAGTTATACTGGAGTGGATGCAGTCTTCCAAAGCACAAATAGGCTATGACTCACAGGGAGTGTTCACAGTTCATCAACCAGACTATTGGGGTGGGCGAAAATTTCACTGGGTGCAGTTTTCATATAGCCTCCTTTTTCCTACGTGGCTGCTAGCTGCACAAGTCAATAGGCATGGACGTCTAGTCGCATAGCATCTCTGTAAGGTGCGTGTACAGAAAATGAAACTTGGTGATTTTCTTTTCTACCAAATCGGACTTAACATGACACTGTATCAAGACTAAATTATAAGGTTCAAAAATTATATCTTTCCTTCGCTGTTCATTTTTTTCATCTCGTTTTGTCTAAGTCTCTGCTATGATATCACAATTTTTTCTCGCCTGCTGATCACAGGTGGAGAGGTTAAATCACTGCTGGTATCGGAATGTGTATAGTAATATTGGACATCAGCTCTTGCCAGGGCAACCAATAGATCAATGGACTAGCGTATTCAAAACCTCTCATAACTTCTGAATTGTGGGGTGAATTCAGTCCATATGTCATATGTTTGTGGGCACACTGCATCTGCTGTTCCGAGCTCAAGTACCTTTCGTGAGGTATGTGCTCGAACAGTGTCCTCTGCAGGTTCTGTTCCTCGTGGGTAATATCTGTTACGATTCTTGTCGTCAGTTGTTATGATGACAGGTGGCCAATGCTAAATAGAAACATATATTGCAGGTTTGGCAGTGAAGTAGGTAAGGAGCTGGCTGCATAAACTGTCTCTGCAACTACTGGAATAACTAGTAGTCGTTGGTAAAAAATAATATACGAGGTGCATTCAAGTTCTAAGGCCTCCGATTTTTTTTTCCCCAGACTGGAAAGAGATAAAACATGCACATTGTTTTAAAAGAGGCCGCGTTTATTGTCAATACGTCCAAGAGATGGCAGTACCGTACGGCAGATGGAATTTTACCGCCAGCGGCGAGAATGAGAACTGTTTTAAATACTTAAAATGGCGACGTTTTCCTTACTTGAACAGTGTGTAATCATTCGTTTTCTGAATTTGCGTGGTGTGAAACCAATTGAAATTCATCGACAGTTGAAGGAGACATGTGGTGATGGAGTTATGGATGTATCGAAAGTGTGTTCATGGGTGCAACAGTTTAATGAAGGCAGAACATCGTGTGACAACAAACCGAAACAACCTCGGGCTCGCACAAGCCGGTCTGACGACACGATCGAGAAAGTGGAGAGAATTGTTTTGGGGGATCGCCGAATGACTGTTGAACAGATCGCATCGCCTTCAGAGTTGGCATTTCTGTGGGTTCTGTGCACACAATCCCGCATGACGACCTGAAAATGCGAAAAGTGTCATCCAGGTGGGTGCCACGAATTCTGACGGACGACCACACAGCTGCCCGTGTGGCATGTTGCCAAGCAATGTTGACGCGCAACGACAGCACGAATGGGACTTTCTTTTCGTCGTTTGTGACAATGGATGAGACGTGGATGCCATTTTTCAATCCAGAAACAAAGCGCCAGTCAACTCAATGGAAGCACACCTATTCACCGCCACCAAAAAATTTCGGGTAACAGCCAGTGCTGAAAAAATGATGGTGTCCATGTTCTGGGACAGCGAGGGCGTAATCCTTACCCATTGCGTTCCAAAGGGCACTACGGTAACAGGTGCATCCTACGAAAATGTTTTGAAGAACAAATTCCTTCCTGCACTGCAACAAAAACGTCCAGGAAGGGCTGCACGTGTGCTGTTTCACCAAGACAACGCACCCGCACATCGAGCTAACGTTACGCAACAGTTTCCTCGTGATAACAACTTTGAAGTGATTCCTCATGCTCCCTACTCACCTGACCTGGCTCCTAGTGACTTTTGGTTTTTTCCAACAATGAAAGACACTCTCCGTGGCCACACATTCACGAGCCGTGCTGCTATTGCCTCAGCGATTTTCCAGTGGTCAAAACAGACTCCTAAAGAAGCCTTCGCCGCTGCCATGGAATCATGGCGTCAGCGTTGTGAAAAATGTGTACGCCTGCAGGGCAATTACGTCGAGAAGTAACGCCAGTTTCATCGATTTCGGGTGAGTAGTTAATTAGAAAAAAAGTCGGAGGCCTTAGAACTTGAATGCACCTCGTATATTGTTCTTAACTTGTGTTACAGGCTTCTTCATATGCTGCGTACATATAATTACAAACAGATATCTAGAGAGGCATTACTTATGCCATACTTGACTAAGCGCCTTGTTAGAGGTTGATTTCACTCAGATGAAGGCTATTCTACATTCCTAGTTGAGGTCCCGAGCAAGAGTGGGCGAGAGCTCGCTAGAGACTTGTCAGAAGCCGCGGAGCACGCTAGCAGCGCTAGTCGCGACTCGCGCGTCCAGCGATATCTATTACGGACCGCGGTCGACATCTGCAACACCTAACAAGTGTGGTATCGAACGGTGATACCACAATTTCCCTAGGAACAAAACCGCTGGATAGGAGAGGAATACCTCTCACCTACCATTCCCCACCCATAAGAATGGAGCATTACACAAATTTGTGTCTCGCTGGACTGTCCCTTGTTGTCACATATGCAGGATTAGAGCAGTGGCACAAGGTTAGCCTCACTCCACCACTCATATTGAATATGCTAACTGCTCTGTATCGTGAGTAGATTGTTGCTCATCGCTTCTTGCCACGTCATTTCTCCTAACAGGGCAAACAGCTTCATTATTATGCCATGTGCTCCGCTGATCTCTATCAGTTTCGAATTCGTCCAAGGCCAACAGAAGGTCGAGTGACTCTTCTACACACCGTGTAACGTTTGTAGCAAATAGACACAGGACAAATCGAAATGTTGTGCAATATATCTGAAGCTCTACTGTGGGTAGCATATTACATCATTATTGATAACTTGCTAAGACGCCAATTTACTTGGAGACACCATTTTGACTTCTCACTGGCTGAGTGTATACACACATATTCCACATGAACAGACCTTGGAAGGCCCAACGGTACCGACCGACCACCTGGTCATCCTCAGGCGATAGGCGTCACTGTATGTGAAATGGAAGGGTATGTAGTCAGCACACTGCTCTCCAGCCATTGTCAGTTTTCGTGGCCAGAGCCGCTGCTTCTCAATCAGGTAGCTCCTCAATTGGCCTCACAAAGTCTGAGTACACACCGCTTGCCAACAGTGCTCAGCAGACCCATCCAAGTGCTATCCAAGCCAACAGCTCTTAACTTCAGTGATCTGGTGGGAACTGGTGTTACCACTGCACAAAGTCCATTGGCAGCTGAGCTTAACATGACCTAATATGGTAGTGTTGATTTTCCAAGTCGATTATTGGTCAAAACGTACGAGACAGCTACTTCGCTATTGCATATGACAGGGTTAGGTGGTGTCCATCAATGTGAACTATTGTGTGTGCGAGGTCCCAAATGACAATTATTAATAGCATGACCTGCAGTTGATTCACTACTCAGATATGCTAAAGGTGTTATTAAGAAGTAATTGTATTAAGAACTACTGTGGCTGACATAGTAATTAGCGATTTAAGTTTGTGACTTACTAAGCAGTTAGTCATGGGGAATATAGTGCAACATATCATGATTGTATTTTTGACAGAGCTGTGGCAAGAATTGCAATGTTGAACAAATTAATGTCATCCTTCAAATAAATTTATGTGGTCTTTACTGGAAGGCAAACCAGCATCTTCCCAGATAATTTGAGCCACTATTTCATAAATGTAACCATGGCCATGCATGATCTTCTGCAAGGACATCAACTTCAGGAGACACAAGGTGAGCAGTTAGAATCCTGTGGTGTATGCCTGAAGATGCATGCATCCAACTGCAGGCCTCATTGTATTGACATGCTGTTACAACCAACTACCCTAGCACAGCTTTTAGAATGGAGGTGCTGCGTCCAGATCAAGACTGTAATTATTTGTCTATGCACCCAGTCAGGTACTCTATGGCATATCACAGCTGTAAGTGCCTCTGGCTCAAACAGGGTATCTAGGAGACATGCTAATGAGACTACAAGCTCCATAATTACCATAATTAGCGTTGCAGTCAGGCCTTGTCCTCTGGCAGTTGGCACATTGTTGCTGGTTATACCTACAGTGCTGTGCCAAAAATATCTGCTCAAGCACTGGGTAAGACTCAGTATTTTCCTGTAATGTCCCACCACACCAGTTTTGTTTCTCCCATAAGGTGTTGTTCGCACCTGCAGGTTTTCTGTTGATTGGGTAGTGGTGTAGTTATAAACCACTCTTTGAAGTTCTCAACAAACTCTATTGGGTATGGGGTATAACGACCCTGTATTACTCCCGGCCCGCTACATTAGATCACAGTCTCTCCTTACTTTTCCAACAAACTTTCCATACAGCTAATCTCATTAAATAATTCCTCCAGGGATACTATGATGACTGTTTCAAGTGATAACATCAATTGTTGAGGGGTCAAGAATTATAATTAATTCTAACAGTCAGTAAAAATTATCACTTTTGATAACATTGAGCATTTCAATCCACATGGCACAATTTGATACTGGTCGCATCCACACTGAAGCTTAAGCAATGACTGAACGAGTCACAGATATGGTATAAAAGCCTTAAGACGACTACCGAGCAGTGCTGATGAATGCACAATCTAAAAGCTGTCCATGATTGTCTGTGGACAGTGGTGCCTCATGGAGTATTGTTGGCATCACCCTACTAAGACTGTAGACTCTTTGCCATTCCATAAAATATCCAAGGAGTGTGGACCTCGATGTATTCCACAATGTGGACCAGTGTAAGGTGGCTGTAATGGTCGTTTCACTCCTTCAATGCATAGCATGATGTGCATGCACATCTCCATATCATGGGGTACATACAATAAGGCGTGTCATGTCGAGAAGCATGCGATGGATGGACTTATGCAACGTGTTCATGAAGCTCGAGCAAGAATTTCAGTTGGTCCTCATTGATATTTAGCGTGTTTGTATCAACAGATTCGCTGGGGAGACGCAATGTTCATCCATGTATCAGCTCTCTGGTTGAGGAATTAGTGTCCGGTTTGTATGTTGTCCTCAGGCCTTACAGAACTAATGGAAAGGCAGTTGTCCAAGACATGTTGTCCTCAGGCCTTACAGAACTAATGGCAAGGCAGTTGTCCAAGACATGTTGTGATACATGATTGCTGCTTTCCATGAATGGTGCCAGAACTTCACCACCTCATTACTCACTGTGTGGTAGTTCGGGGTCTTGTGATACCTATAGCTGCAAAACTTGGCTAGTTGATTCAACAAAAAAATGGTTCAAATGGCTCTGAGCACTATGGTACTTAACATCTGAGGTCATCAGTCCCCTAGAACTTAGACCTACTTAAACCTAAGGACATCACACACATCCATGCCCGAGGCAGGATTCGAACCTGCGAGTTGACTGAACAGTTCAGACTCGAATTGTAGTCCCCAGTCAGTGGGGACAACCAAATCTCTTTAACCATGTAGAGGCAAATGCAGAGGCTAAACTCTCAGCCGTATTATTGTCTAGAAGAACTGCTTCTGACCATTGTGCATACCGATCAATCATTGTGAACAGATATCTGTTCCTGTTTGAGGGCGGCAGTAGTCACACAATGTCCAGATATATGTGGGCGAAGCGTGTTGTCATGTCTGAGAACTTACTGAGAGTGGCACGGACATGACAGGGTATTTTGCTTCTCTGCTTGCCTGCGGAATGCCAGTGGAAGGAATAAACAATGTCTTCATTTGGAGACATCGCACTATAGTTTCATCTCTGTGCCAGAGATGTCGGCCAACTACAACTGGAGTGATGAATTGGCGTCTTCTATGAGAGTGTGAAGTTCATCATCAGTCTGCTGCACCTGCACCATTGCCATAAAATCTATATGGCTTGTCACACTGCTGATACACGAAAGGCAGTTTGCTACAATATTATCTACACTCCTGGAAATTGAAATAAGAACACCGTGAATTCATTGTCCCAGGAAGGGGAAACTTTATTGACACATTCCTGGGGTCACACACATCACATGATCACACTGACAGAACCACAGGCACATAGACACAGGCAACAGAGCATGCACAATGTCGGCACTAGTACAGTGTATATCCACCTTTCGCAGCAATGCAGGCTGCTATTCTCCCATGGAGACGATCGTAGAGATGCTGGATGTAGTCCTGTGGAACGGCTTGCCATGCCATTTCCACCTGGCGCCTCAGTTGGACCAGCGTTCGTGCTGGACGTGCAGACCACGTGAGACGACGCTTCATCCAGTCCCAAACATGCTCAATGGGGGACAGATCCGGAGATCTTGCTGGCCAGGGTAGTGGACTTACACCTTCTAGAGCACGTTGGGTGGCACGGGATACATGCGGACGTGCATTGTCCTGTTGGAACAGCAAGTTCCCTTGCCGGTCTAGGAATGGTAGAACGATGGGTTCGATGACGGTTTGGATGTACCGTGCACTATTCAGTGTCCCCTCGACGATCACCAGTGGTGTACGGCCAGTGTAGGAGATCGCTCCCCACACCATGATGCCGGGTGTTGGCCCTGTGTGCCTCGGTCGTATGCAGTCCTGATTGTGGCGCTCACCTGCACGGCGCCAAACACGCATACGACCATCATTGGCACCAAGGCAGAAGCGACTCTCATCGCTGAAGACGACACGTCTCCATTCGTCCCTCCATTCACGCCTGTCGCGACACCACTGGAGGCGGGCTGCACGATGTTGGGGCATGAGCGGAAGACGGCCTAACGGTGTGCGGGACCGTAGCCCAGCTTCATGGAGACGGTTGCGAATGGTCCTCGCCGATACCCCAAGAGCAACAGTGTCCCTAATTTGCTGGGAAGTGGCGGTGCGGTCCTCTACGGCACTGCGTAGGATCCGACGGTCTTGGCGTGCATCCGTGCGTCGCTGCGGTCCGGTCCCAGGTCGACGGGCACGTGCACCTTCCGCCGACCACTGGCGACAACATCGATGTACTGTGGAGACCTCACGCCCCACGTGTTGAGCAATTCGGCGGTACGTCCACCCGGCCTCCCACATGCCCACTATACGCCCTCGCTCAAAGTCCGTCAACTGCACATACGGTTCACGTCCACGCTGTCGCGGCATGCTACCAGTGTTAAAGACTGCGATGGAGCTCCGTATGCCACGGCAAACTGGCTGACACTGACGGCGGCGGTGCACAAATGCTGCGCAGCTAGCGCCATTCGACGGCCAACACCGCGGTTCCTGGTGTGTCCGCTGTGCCGTGCGTGTGATCATTGCTTGTACAGTCCTCTCGCAGTGTCCGGAGCAAGTATGGTGGGTCTGACACACCGGTGTCAATGTGTTCTTTTTTCCATTTCCAGGAGTGTATACCAGATATGTGTCGAATATCTGTGCAGAACTGATGCATAAACTCGAGATGGTTGAAGTGGTGTGGTGAGCAACCTGTTCTGTTCTCTTCAATAAAATTCTTCAGAGTATCAGACCGCATCGTCATAATTTAAAATGCGCCAACGTTTCGGCCAGCGTTGCAGCTAGCCTTCATCAGGGCCTTACGTTAACTGCTAAATGAACACACTTGGTTCCTTAAATAGCTGCACGAGAAAACCGTGTCGTTACTTGATTGGCTGTAAAAGGAGGAGAAGGAGGGGTGAAAGGTATGCTTTATTGGTGTTTCCTTTATTATCTGTCATTGGCTGAAATAGGTGTTTTCTATTGGTCTTTATATTAATCCACCCCATTGGAGGAGACGGACGAATAGCGAACAGGTGATAGCTGTGACGTCACACTGTTTCCATGCTGTCCAGAAGCCGGCTGCAGTGTGCCATTGCTTTGTGTGCTCGCGACCACTACTGCGGCTCTCCGCGTGTCTGCATGGGCCGCCACGGCTCTGCCGCCGCTCCGTAGCCCTGCTATTGCAGGCAGCCAAGACCTCGGAAGCTTGTACCCGACCTCTCTATTCATGTTGGCGGGTCTTTTGGCTATTTCTATCGCCTCTCTAATCTTTCTTTTGAAAGTGAGAGGCTGTTTCGCCAGGACGCGGGCTTCTTGAAAAAATATTGGTTTCCCGCACTCGTCTCGGTGTTCCGCCACTGCTGACTTAGTGTGTTGTTTCAGGCGGATATATCTTTCATGTTCCGAGAGCCTTGTGCTAATCGGACGTCCCGTCTCACCTATGTAGACTAATCCACACGCACAACCAATTTCATACACGCCAGCTGTGTGTAGTTTGTCAACTGTATCCTTGGTAGAACCAAGCATGTCTGATATTTTGTTTCTGCTTCGGAAAATTGGTTTGATGTCGGCTTTTCGTAGAATTTTGCCAATACGTTCGGTGACCCCTTGTACATATGGTAACACAGCAATGCTCTGTGCCTCCTTCTCCTCTTCCCTATTAGTCTTCTCCCTTGTCGACATGGTGCTGTCTATCATCTGCTTCCCATAGCCATTAGTTCCGAAGATGGACCTGAGGCGTTCAAGTTCTGTCTTCAGATGTTCTTCGTCGCTTATCCTGTACGCTCTCTTCGTTAGCGTGTGCAGGGCGGACTTCTTCTGCGTGGGGTGATGGTGGGAGGAGTTTCCTGTACACTTTGTGGCCAAGTTTACCATCAGGTTTTCGATAAACTTCCACGTCGAGAAAAGGCAGCACCCCAAGTGTGTTCATTTAGCAGTTAACGTAAGGCCCTGATGAAGGCTAGCTGCAACGCTGGCCGAAACGTTGGCGCATTTTAAATTATGACGATGCGGTCTGATACCCTGAAGAATTTTATTGAAGAAGACAACGGCCGCGGAAGCCTACGCTTACACTGTTCTGTTCTGTTTGAATACATGGATCGAGGAATTATCATCTAGAAATATAGTAAACACGAATCTCGATCTGTGGGCAGAAGTACTTAATGGGTCCATAGATTGCTAACAATCTCTGTCACAAGCACTCCATTTTCTTTGCGATAATGATAGCTTCCTTGAAAAGAACACTAGCGGCTGCTCAGTGCCTTCTATGTACTGTTGAAGTGCTGTGCCAATAGCTGTCTGATTCGCGTCGATGATCAAAGCTTAGGGCACGTCAAGTTTCGAGTGTGCGAGCAGTTTTGCGTCAGCCATATTCTGTTTGACATTGTCAAAAGCAGTATCATTTCCTCTTTCAATTTTATCGAGCAGCTACCTTTCCTCTTTGGTCCTGCGAGTGCTGCCTTCAATGGTTCGAGAAATTTGGTAGGGTGCAGGAAGTGATGGTGGTAAAAATTTAACATACCTAAGAATCTGCATAATTCTTTGACTGAAGAGAGCTTAGGCATGTGCATTATTGTATTTACTTTTTCCGTCAGAAGCAGACGACGAGGTGAAGGTATCTTGTCCACAAAAAGCGACTTCTGGCAGTCTGAAAACACACTTTGCTGTGTTAAAAACAATGCCATAATGTTGAAGGCGACTAAATAGGTCTTGCAGGTGTTGGCGGTATGGCTATTTGCCAGCCAAGAACACTAGCACATCTTCTAGATACGCGTAGCAGAATGGAAGGCCTTGAAGGATCGAATCTACAAATCTCTGCCAAATCTGCCCCGCATTCCTCAAGCTGAATGTTATGAATATACTCTCAAAATGTCCAAAATCTGTCATTGTAGTTGTTTTCGGAATGTCCACCTCGGCCAGTCGTACTTGCGCATGCGCCTTAGTACAATCTAGGACGCTAAAGATGATTTTGCGTTGCAGAACGTGGTTGTAATCTCACAGCAATGGTGTGGGCTATCTATAAGGTACTGTCCTCGCATTTAGTGTATGGTAATCTCTGCAAATACGCAAAATCCCATTGTTTTTAGTCACAAGGTGCAAAATGGGGGACCATGAACTGCTGGACAGTCTGATAACGTCTTCGCGCAAAATGGTATTAAACTTTGCTTTCAGTATTGCGAGTCGATCAGGCACCAGATGACCTGGCCTGCGAGAAATGGGAAGGCATCTGTTGTCTCTACATGGTGTTCCATATTGTGCAACAGCTGTTTTGAAGCGCTTGGCAGCCTGGTTGGATTCGGGTAATTGCAGAGCAGTGTACACGCCATATTCTGTCTGGACTAGCTTCGTACTGTGACAGGTGCTTCTGCAGTAGAACCCAGCAGCTTTTCTGCAGTAGAACGCAGTGGCAGCAAGCCTGGTGACGCTGTCAACTAGCCGAGCGTTTGTCGCATCTGGCAAGAGGTTATGTGAGACAAAAGATCAGTGCCAATGATCGCCTCTGGGACGTCTGCGATGGTGAAGTTCCAGCCGACTTGGCGATGTAGTCCTAGATTCAGTTCCAAATTCTTCAAACCTACATACACGACTAGCCATTAAAATTGCTACACCACGAAGATGACATGCTACGGACGCAAAATTTAACCGACAGGAAGAAGATGCTGTGATATGCAAATGATTAGCTTTTCAGAGCATTCACACAGGTTGGCGCCAGTGGCGACGCCTACAACGTACTGACATGAGGAAACTTTCCAACCGATTTCTCATACACAAACAGCAGTTGACCAGCGTTGCCTGGTGAAACGTTGATGTGATGCCTCGTGTAAGGAGGAAAAATGAGTAGCATCACGTTTCCGACTTTGATAAAGGTCGGATGGTAGCCTATTGCGATTGCGGTTTATCGTATCGCGACATTGCTGCTCGCGCTGGTCGAGATCCAATGACTGTTAGCAGAATGTGGAATCGGTGGGTTCAGGAGGGTAGTACGGAACGCCGTGCTGGATCCCAAAGGCCTTGTATCACTAGCAGTCGAGTTGACAGGCATCTTATCCGCATGGCTGTAACGGTTTGTGCAGCCACGTCCCGATCTCTGAGTCAACAGATGGGGACGTTTGCACGACAACAACCATCTGCACGAACAGTTCGACGACGTTTGCAGCAGCATGGACTATCAGTCGAAGGCCATGGTTGCGGTTACCCTTGACGCTGCATCACAGGCAGGAGCGCCTGCGATGGTGTACTCAAAGACGAACCTGGGTCCACGAATGGCAAAACGTCATTTTTTCGGATGAATCCAGGTTCTTTTTACAGCATTGGTCACATCCGTGTTTGATGACATCGTGGTGAACGCACATTGGAAGCGTGTATTCGTCATCGCCACACTGGCGTATCACCCAGCATGATGGTATGGGGTGTCACTGGTTACAAGTTTCGGTCACCTCTTGTTTGCATTGACGGCACTATGAACAGTGGACGTTACATTTCAGATGTGTTACGACCCGTGCCTCTACCCTTCATTCGATCCCTGCGAAACCCTACATTTCAGCGGGATAACGCACGACTGCATGTTGCAGGTTCTGTACGGGACTTTCTGGATACAGAAAATGTTCGACTGCTGCCCTGGCCAGCACATTCTCCAGATCTCTCACCAATTGAAAACGTCTGGTCAATGGTGGCCGAGCAACTGGCTCGTCACAATACACCAGTCACTACTCTTGGTGAACTGTGGTATCGTGTTGAAGCTGCATGGGCAGCTGTACCTGTACACGCCATCCAAGCTCTGTTAGACTCAATGCCCAGGCGTATCAAGGCCGTTATTACGCCCTGAGGTGGTGGTTCTGGGCACTGATTTCTCAGGATCTATGCACCCAAATTGCGTGAAAATGTAATCACATGTCAGTTCTAGTATAATATATTTGTCCAATGAATACCCATTTATCATCTGCATTTCTTCTTGGTGTAGCAATTTTAATGGCCAGTAGTGTAGCTATGCTGGAGTTGTTGTGTGTCGTTAGGCAGAGTACAGTGGATGGCCTGCAGCGATACCTCCAAAATCTTGCGAGAATTCTCAAGTCAGATCCAGTATCAACAAGAAACTTCAAACCAGAATCGTGGTCATTAATAAACAGTCACTTCGATGACAAGCTGCCAGGTACTTATAGAACTGCCAGTTTTGGGCATTTAGCATAACTGCAGGGGGTGGGGATACGTTTCCTTGCTTTCTCTCTGAAACGACGATGGTGCCAGCACACCAGCCGTTCTCTATGAGTTGACGTGGTACTACTGGCAGACCGACTCCTAGAAAGTCTGTGACAGCGCTTAGGATCGTCCTCAGAACTGTTCTGTGACAATAATGTGCTGACCAGCGCGCGTAGTAGCTCCACCTCGGTCGTGAGGGCATCATAATAGGTGGGCTATTGTTACACAATCGATATCACACGAGGTACCATCATCCTCGAAGACTCCGAAATTGGCAGCACAAGTGCAGCGGCTGTCCACAAACGCTACTGCAATGGGGCGCCACCAGATCTTGAAACTCAACCGCTTATAGAGGCGCCCTCTGCAGCGACAGTTCCAGCTACTAGCCAGTGTAGTTCACATCGACGCCAACGGAGCCACTTAACAGTACAGTGACTTACATCGCTGTTCAGTGTTTATTCTACATTAGAGACGTTAACTCACAGTTAGAACAGTTAGCTTTATATAACTCTAACTTCAGTCCTGCACAACAGAACTACTGCATCGAGGCTTACGATTGTGCATGTCAACGCCATCTATAAGCAAAGAATAGGATGCTAGTACTAGCGAAAGAAAAAAAGCGACATAAGCAGCAGTGGCATCCTGTACCTCAGTTGAACTATGAAAGTTGTATTCTATTCTTCAGTTGACCTGTAAATGTCAGCTGTAATACAGAATATAAATTTAAAAACGTTTGTCGCTTTTGCCACCTTCACTAGAACTAGTATCCTATTCTTCAGCTGATCTATATATGTCAGCTGAAATACACTCCTGGAAATGGAAAAAAGAACACATTGACACCGGTGTGTCAGACCCACCATACTTGCTCCGGACACTGCGAGAGGGCTGTACAAGCAATGATCACACGCACGGCACAACGGACACACCAGGAACCGCGGTGTTGGCCGTCGAATGGCGCTAGCTGCGCAGCATTTGTGCACCGCCGCCGTCAGTGTCAGCCAGTTTGCCGTGGCATACGGAGCTCCATCGCAGTCTTTAACACTGGTAGCAAGCCGCGACAGCGTGGACGTGAACCGTATGTGCAGTTGACGGACTTTGAGCGAGGGCGTATAGTGGGCATGCGGGAGACCGGTTGGACGTACCTCCGAATTGCTCAACACGTGGGGCGTGAGGTCTCCACAGTACATCGATGTTGTCGCCAGTGGTCGGCGGAAGGTGCACGTGCCCGTCGACCTGGGACCGGACCGCAGCGACGCACGGATGCACGCCAAGACCGTAGGATCCTACGCAGTGCTGTAGGGGACCGCACCGCCACTTCCCAGCAAATTAGGGACACTGTTGCTCCTGGGGTATCGGCGAGGACCATTCGCAACCGTCTCCATGAAGCTGGGCTACGGTCCCGCACACCGTTAGGCCGCCTTCCGCTCACGCCCCAACATCGTGCAGCCCGCCTCCAGTGGTGTCGCGACAGGCGTGAATGGAGGGACGAATGGAGACGTGTCGTCTTCAGCGATGAGAGTCGCTTCTGCCTTGGTGCCAATGATGGTCGTATGCGTGTTTGGCGCCGTGCAGGTGAGCGCCACAATCAGGACTGCATACGACCGAGGCACACAGGGCCAACACCCGGCATCATGGGGTGGGGAGCAATCTCCTACACTGGCCGTACACCACTGGTGATTGTCGAGGGGACACTGAATAGTGCACGGTACATCCAAACCGTCATCGAACCCATCGTTCTACCATTCCTAGACCGGCAAGGGAACTTGCTGTTCCAACAGGACAATGCACGTCCGCATGTATCCCGTGCCACCCAACGTGCTCTAGAAGGTGTAAGTCAACTACCCTGGCCAGCAAGATCTCCGGATCTGTCCCCCATTGAACATGTTTGGGACTGGATGAAGCGTCGTCTCACGCGGTCTGCACGTCCAGCACGAACGCTGGTCCAACTGAGGCGCCAGGTGGAAATGGCATGGCAAGCCGTTCCACAGGACTACATCCAGCATCTCTACGATCGTCTCCATGGGAGAATAGCAGCCTGCATTGCTGCGAAAGGTGGATATACACTGTACTAGTGCCGACATTGTGCATGTTCTGTTGCCTGTGTCTATGTGCCTGTGGTTCTGTCAGTGTGATCATGTGCTGTATCTGACCCCAGGAATGTGTCAATAAAGTTTCCCCTTCCTGGGACAATGAATTCACGGTGTTCTTATTTCAATTTCCAGGAGTGTATGTGGTGCAAACTTTAGGTTTGTCGCTTTTTTCGCCTTCGCTAGTACTAGTATCCTACTCCTCATTTGACCTATATAGGTCAACTGAAGTACAGGATACAAATTTTACGTTTGTCGCTTTTTTCGCCTTCTCTACTACTAAATCCTATTCTTCAGTTGATACTAGTACTAGCGAAAAGTCGACAAACATAAAATTTGTAAAGTGTCAACTTCGGTACTCCACGCCATTGTAACGTACTAGAGTTTTATACTGTGAAAAAAGCGATTTACGTCACATTATGTTCGAAATGTGGATGTACATGGCATATGATGCATGTCCGCGATCTTCTTTCTCTATACTAAAATCATTAGTTTCTCAACATCCGTCCATGCTTTTAAATATTTGCAATGCATCATCTGTGGTAACTTGTGATGTCATTGTTCAAAGCAGTTGTATCCCGTTCTTCAGTATCCCCTAGTTTACACATACCACTCCCTTTTTCGCTATCCTTTGGCAACATCAACACTTATCCGGCATTGTAACACAGATTACACACTTAAAATGAAATTAAATTTCTTAACACTGTTTACATTACACGAATTTTCGTTATTTACGAGCATCAAAAATGAGGCCCACAGGTTACAGCTTAATGTGTATGATATGACGTAAAAAGTTGTTTACTTTCGCATCCAATAAGAACTTCGCGCTCACTTTACAGCAGTATCCATTAATTAATCACAACAGAATGACATTTTACCATACGCAAACTGTATGTAAACCAACGACTATTGCGAAAGTTTGTAAATCAAACAACTTAAGATTTACCCTACTTGCCGGAAATATGAACTTAATAGTGAATGGACAAGCTCAAATTAAATTGTTAGAAAGAAAAACAAACACTCAAACGGGATTCTCTAAGTTAACTGTGCCAGAACGCACGACTACAATCCGAACGTACGATCTTTTGGGTGTTTCTGGACTAATACACAAAGGAAAGTGATACCTTTAATAGTAAACTTAAAAATGCACTAATACCTGAGTCATTTGTAGTCCACTAACTGGTATTGCAATCTAAATACCATATCTTTACTAAAGCCCAAAAACTTGGACATCTCGCCAGGCGCAAGGTTTCTTTGACGTGTATCAACCATTTTAAAATTCAGCGTGCATACAAAGAGGATCAATTTTTTTTTTATTGGCTTCAAGCATACAAACTTTTTAGCCGCCACAAATAAATGTACTCACACATGTAACAAGGTAAAGGATCAACTCTTGATCGAGCAACAGCTGACTCAGACAGTACGCGCAGCAGATATGCGGCGATCTCCTCGCTACACAAAATGCCTGCGCATATACGATATGCATCTAGAGACTTGAGCAATTTTGCTCAAATCTCAACGTTTGCCCATGTATCATAGTGGCGCACAGCATTAAATTGTTAGAAAAACAAACACTCAAACGGGATTCTCTAAGTTAACTGTGCCAGAACGCACGACTACAATCCGAACAAGTTTCTGCGCAGATGGTATGTGACGAGATACTTGGGCAAATAAGTCGTTGCATGAGGACCGATCATTATAATAAAAGCACGTCTCATACGACTTTATTATCTTTGCGAGTGTATGTAATTTAGTTACATCATTGGTGTGAAGCAACCTGCGTTAAATGTTTGTTTTGTTTTTGAAAGCCACAGTGACGCGAATTTTAAATATGTTGCTAATACTAGTAATAGTAGCGTCTTGCAACATTGTGTCTGGTACAACAATAAAACCAATTGTAATGTGGCATGGAATGGGTGAGAATAAATTTTCAGCTATTATTATCGAGCAAAATTAAGATATTTGTATAAATTGACGTTTCTCTTCTTTTGTAATTTTTTTCCAGGTGACAGCTGCTGTAACCCAATTAGCTTAGGGAGAATAAAATTAGTAATCGAAGACACGTTTCCAGGTGTCTATGTGAAGAGTATCAAAATTGGTGCCAATATAATTGAGGTATGTTACGGCTTGTATATTTGACCCCTTTTTGTAAACAGATGGTACTTCACGACATTATTAAAATGAACGCTTTATCTCTAGGACACGGAAAACGGATTCTTTTTAAATGCAAATGTGCAAATTGAAGAAGTGTGCAGTCAGCTAGCAAATGACAGTAAGCTAGCAGACGGATACAATGCGATAGGTTTTTCCCAAGGAGCGCAGTTTTTGTAAGTTATATCTCACCAAGAGCTAAGTTTTACAATTTTGATGGCAAAAAACTCGTTTAAATAATGTTCTAGTACGTAACACACTTTGAACGATTCGGAAATATTTCTGTATGAGTCACTTCCGCATTGCAATATGTAATGTAATATTGTTCACATACTCTTAACTTTACAGGATAGAAAAGAAAATTAAAATTGAATTGGATCATTATCAAAATGAAGAGAAGTAAAAGAATCCCACAAGTTATAACAGAATGACTCATCATAAGTTCATTGGTGCTAGGAATTGATCATTATCAAAATTCTTGCTCTTTAAATGTGCTATGCATGAGTAAATAAGTTCAAAATAAAACACAATTTACTACAGTCAAATAACCATGTTACCTAACCGGAATATAAAGTAGAATAGTTGACAACATTACTGGTGTTTAACAACTATGGCCTGTATACTGTCATTTTTCTGGCCTGCCCCCAGGATATTTTTAATCCTTGTTCCAATATGCCAGTTGACAACCTTTCAGCCATTTCAAAGTGTAAAGTGATGTATAAATCTTGTAAGTGACTCACCTTGAGAGTAGTTGAAAAATTGTCATTCGAAATATCAGAAGAAGAATTAAGAATATCATGGATGAATGCCTAAAAAATGATGGACAATTTGATCCCACAGGAAAACTTCAAAGTTATGACATGAGCTAAATATTTACCCAATAACTCTTGTTTGTTAAATGTATCTCGAAACTGCCTCAAAATGTAAGTGTAAATGCTTCTGGAGATGCTTTCCATGGTGAGCATTGGGGAGTACAAAGAGGTAAATTTTTTATGTGGTACATCACTGCAGTATAATATATGATTATATGATGAACAACCAAGATACACAGGCACTTTCTGAGCATTACAGGTAAATTAAATAAACATTTAGTTTTTACAGGGTATCGTATAACTCTCTTGGCAAATGCCTTTCTGAGATTGATGTCAGAAATACTCCTCTGTGATAGAGACAAGGAGGAGATTGAGCCAATAGGCCTAATTAAATCACTGAAGACTAAGGACTCTCATGGATATGATTATGTGCCTAGCAGAATGTTAAAGTACTGTGCTGCACATGTTAGCTCTGTATTTAGTCGTATTTGTAATTTTTCCTTTAGGAATGGTCAGTTTCCTGAACAATTGATGTACTCAGTAGTAAAGCCATTTTATAAAAAGGGAGAAACGGATAATGTAGACAATTTTCGACCTATTTCTAGCCATCAGTGTTTGCTAAAGGCACTGAAAAGGCTGTGTATGTAAGGATAATTGATCATTTTATATCACACAATTAGCTATCAAATGTACATTTCGGCTTTAGAAGTTGTATAACAACTGAAAAATGTTCGAACTCTATACATATTTTTTGATTTTAATAAGGTGTTTGATTGTGTTGATCCCAAAATATTGCTCCAGAAGTTGGACCATTACGAAATACGGGGAGTAGCTCACAATTGGTTCATCTCTTATTTTAGAAACAGGCAGCAAAAGGTCGATATTCACAATGTTGAGAATGGCTGTGATGTGGGGTCTGAGTGGGGTATCGTCAAGTGGAGGGTGCCTCAGGGTTCAATGTTGGGGCCACTCCTGTTCCTTATTTATATAAATGATATGTCCTCTTAGTATTACGGGTAACTCTAAAATATTTGTGTTTGCTGATGGCACTAGCTTGGTAGTAAGGGATGTTGTGTGCAACATTTGCTCGGTTTCAAATAGTGCAGTTCACGACATAACGTCATGGCTTGTAGAAAATAAACTAACACGAAACGACAGTAAGACTCAGTTTGTACAGCTTGTAACAATTTCTAGGTGTTCAGATAGATTGTAAAGTGTTGTGGAAAGCCCACATTTAGGATCTTGTTCAAAGACTTAATTTTGGCATTTTTACTATTTGAACGGTATCTGAAGTGAGTGATTGTTCGACACGAAAATTAGTCTGCTTTGATTATTTTCATTCGCTTATATCGTATGGTATTATATTTTGGGGTAACTCTTCCCATTCTAAAAGGATATTTTTGGCTCAGAAACGGGCGGTTCAGGCAATAAGTGGTGTAAGTTCACGAACCTCTTGTCGACCCCTGTTCATAAGGCTGGGTCTTTTAACATTGGTCTGTCTCTCTCTCTCTCTCTCTCTCTCTCTCTCTCTCTCTCCCTCTCCCTCCCTCCCTCCCTCCCTCCCTCCCTCCCTCCCTCCCTCCCTCCCTCCCTCTCAGTCAAACTTGCATTTGGATCGGACTTCCTTAACTCTTGTGCAGAAAGATGTGCAGTAAACTGCTGCATCCATTTTCAATAAACTACCACTGGAATTCAAAAATCTTAGCAGTAATCCATGCGCTTTCAAATCGAAACTGATGAATTTCCTGATGGGTCACTCCTATTCTGTCAAGGAGTTACTTGAAAAATTAAGCAGATTCTTGTTGTATCGTTGATTGCGTTTACTTAAACTTATGGATTGACTTTATTCGGGTTCATAAACATTTTATTTTTATCAGTTATTACTTTTATGTTGTAATTTCATGTACTGACACATTCCATGAACTTGGAGAGTTGCTCCTCAATTTGGTCCTATGGAACTTGACATGTAAATAAATAAATAAATTCTACATTGGTACATATCTATCCAGTGCATGGTCAACTATTCTTTTAAATTTCCTGTCCATGCTCCTGCTGTTTGTTGAAAGCTTCAAGTTCCTCACTCGAGATTTGACATTGCTGATGTTTTATCTAGTTTACTGAACATATATATCTTTCTGCTTAGTTTAGTTGTCTTTTATACTTTGATAATCATTGTTGCCACAACCATGTCTTGGTCACTGATACCAGTTTCAGTGTGGACGTCCTCAAAAAGATCAGGTCTATTTGTTGCCGGTAGATCCAATATATTTCCATTGTGAGTGGGGTTCCTAGCTATCTGTTCTAGGTTGTTTTCAGAGATGGCATTTAGTAATGTTCCACAAGATGTCTCATCACGCCCACCACTAACAAAACTGTGATTCTCTCAATTAATTCTTGGATGGTTAAAGTCTCCACCGATGATTGTAGCATGAGTGGGGAACTTATGTACAAGTGAACTGAGGTTTTCTCTAAAGTTTTCGGTTACATCAGGGGATGAGTCTGGTGGGTGATAGAAGGATCCAATTATAATTTTGTGCCTACCCCTCATACTGAGTGTTGCCCAAACTATCTTACTTGCAGCTTCAATTTCTGTCTTGATGGATTTCAGTTTCTTGTCTACTGCAACAAATACATCACCCCAACCTCCCATTTACCTATATTTCGATACACACCCAATTTTTCCCAAAAATCTCACTGCTGTCAATTTCTGATTTCAACCAGCTTCCTAAGCTAGTAGAATGTGAGCTTCACTGTTTTTCATGAGCTCTTCGAACTCTGGCCATTTGTTGTCAATAGTTCAGCAGTTTACCCTTAGTATTATCATCATCTGGATTGTATGGAGAGTTGCCTAATCTAAAAAACTCTTGTGTGCACCCCATGCATAATCAGCTACCTGAGTAGCAGCCTCTTATGTATAGTGCACACCTCGCCTATTTAGGGGGACTCTACAGTTCTCAACCCTGTGTTGCAAGTCCAGGAAGTCGCAGCCGAGCTTATCCCAGAACCTTTGAAGTTTCTGGTTCAGTCCTTACACTCGGTGCAGAACCAAAGGGTACAGTCAATTCAGGGGACAGTGCTGCAAATTGTGAGATTTGTTGAAACTCCTCGCACTAGGTTGGCCTTCTCAATTGACTCTGCCACTCGCTGGAATGACCCAAGAATGACCTTGTAGCCGAGACGACAGGCATCATTTGTTCCATTGTGTGCCACAATCTGCAGTTGGTTGCACCCTGTTCCCTCAGTGGCTGCCGGAATAGCCTCTTCCACATGTTGAATGAGGCCTCCAGGCATACACAGAGTGCACCTGGTGTCATTTCCTGACCCTTGCTGCCATTACCCCAAGGGGTACCAGCGTTCACTGTACATTTGAACTGCTGATGTTTAATAGACCCCTATCCTGTTGTGTTTGCCTCCTGCTGACGTCGTACAAAACAGGTTTCCCCAAAATAGGTGAAATGAGGCCTACTGGCTCAGTTTCAGTTTCAGTGAAAGACAGACAGGTTCTTTCAAAGAAGATTAAAGTAGTGGCTTTTAGACATCTAAAAATTGTTATACTGCACCAGTGAAAATGTGAGAAACATACTAAAGGGGTTTAGATAATGAATGTGTGTATTCAGATAATGGAAAGTCAAGGTTGGTATATCAGCAATGTAAGGATAAGATAGATTGCTTCTTACTTTAAAGATGACACATTAAGTTACAGACAGGCACAATGAAAAGACATTTACACATTAGCCATCTCTGTCAACTTGGACCCATGTTGGAGGTGCATGAGGTGTGCTTGATTGTGTGAATGAATGTGTGTGCATTTCTGATGAAGACTGTGGCTGAAAGGTAATGTGTAAGTGTCTTTTCGTTGTGTCCTTTTACAACATAACATGTCATCTTTACAATCTTTTTATCAGTAAGTGACATACCCAACAACATTCTTACAATATGTATATATTGTGAATGTTTTTGTGCAATAGCAAAATGACTTCTTTATTCCAACCTCTTAGTACAGCTTAAATTCCAAATTCAAGGACAAATAAATACCACATAGTCACTGTTCCCACCATCACCAGATATGTGAAACCCAAGTTGTGCTGTTCATGGTTGAAATCCAGAAACCTTAGGTTGTGGAGCTCATGTTCGTACTGTGTTTCTTGACATTTAGAAAACCTTTGCCACAGTTGCACACTGTCGTGTAGTCAACAAAATACATACATGTGGAATATCTGCACAGAAATGCCATCGGATTGAGGACTTCTGGTGAACAGAACCCAGGCACTGTGAGAATCGAAGGTGATGTCTGGTGCACCTTTAGGTAGTTTAATAATGTGACTACTGTTCATGGCATGTAATGCATAAATACAGGGAGATGGCCTGGTGGATAACACCTGTAGCCTTATGAGGTTATTGCAGATGATGCAATAGTGTGCAAGGAGGTTTATTTCTAATACACATAAAGTTAAATAAAAGATTTAATATCATTCACTATGCTGCTGGCGATCAGTCACTGTAATCAGGAAAAGTGCACTTATGGTGTTGGCAGCTGTTGTGCTGATGTTGTTAACAACTCATGTGCTGAACGATGGGAACTGAATGCAACAAATAGTGAGTCGGTTGTCAATAGTGAATCAGAATGCTCAGCCATAATTTTCTATGGTCGATAAATAAAGGTAGCTACTATTTTGTACTGTTAGGTTAAAATTTAATGACATTGTCACAATTTTCGCAAAAATCTGATATACATCTACATCCATACTCCGCAAGCCACCTGACGGTGTGTGATGGAGGGTACCTTGAGTACCTCTATCGGTTCTCCCTTCTATTCCAGTCTCATATTGTTCGTGGAAAGGAGGATTGTCGGTATGCCTCTGTGTGGGCTCTAATCTCTCTGATTTTATCCTCATGGTCTCTCCGCGAGATAAACGTAGGAGGGAACAATATACTGCTTGACTCCTCAGAGAAAGTGTGTTCTCGAAACTTCAACAGAAGCCCGTACCAAGCTACTGAGTGTCTCTCCTGCAGAGTCTTCCACTGGAGTTTATCAATCATCTCCATAATGCTTTCACGATTACTAAATGACCCTGTAACGAAGCACGCTGCTCTCTGTTGGATCTTCTCTATCTCTTCTATCAACCCTATCTGGTACGGATCCCACACTGCTGAGCAGTATTCAAGCAGTGGGTGAACAAGCGTACTGTAAGGTACTTCCTTTGTTTTCGGATTGCATTTCCTTAGGATTCTTACAATGAATCTGTCTGGCATCTGCTTTACCAACGATCAACTTTATATGATCATTCCATTTTAAATCACACCTAATGCGTACTCCCAGATAATTTATGGAATTAACTGCTTCCGTTTGCTGACCTGCTATATTGTAGCTAAATGATAAGGGATCTTTCTTTCTATGTATTCAAAGCACATTACACTTGTCTACATTGATTCAATTGCCATTCCCTGCACCATGCGTCAATTTGCTGCAGATCCTCCTGCATTTCAGTACAATTTTCCATGGTTACAACCTCTCGATATACCACAGCATCACCCGCAAAAAGCCTCAGTGAACTTCCAATGTCATCCACAAGGTCATTTATGTATATTGTGAATAGCAACGGTCCTATGACACTCCCCTGTGGCACACCTGAAATCACTCTTACTTCGGAAGAATTCTCTCCATTGAGAATGACATGATGTGTTCTGTTATCTAGGAACTGTTCAATCCAATCCCACAATTGGTCTGATAGTCCATATGCTCTTACTTTGTTCATTAAACAACTGTCGGAGACTGTATCAAACGCCTTGCGGAAGTCAAGAAACACGGCATCTACCTGGGAACCCGTGTCTTTGGCCCTCTGAGTCTCGTGGACGAATAGCGCCAGCTAGGTTTCACACGATCGTCTTTTTCAAAACCCATGCTGATCCCTACAGAGTAGATTTCTAGTCTCCAGAAAAGTCATTATACTCAAACATAATACGTGTTCCAAAATTCTACAACTGATCGACGTTAGAGATATAGGTCTATAGTTCTGCACATCTGTTCAACGTCCCTTCTTGAAAACGAGGATGACATGTGCCCTTTTCCAATCCTTTGGAACGCTACGCTCTTCTAGAGACCTACGGTACACCGCTGCAAGAAGGGGGGCAAGTTCGTTCACATACTCTATGTAAAATTGAACTGGTGTCCCATCAGGTCCAGCGGCCTTTCCTCTTTTGAGCGATTTTAATTGTTTTTCTATCTCTCTGTCGTCTATTTCGATATCTACCATTTGGTCATCTGTGCAACAATCTAGAGAAGGAACTACAGTGCAGTCTTCCTCTGTGAAACAGCTTTGGAAAAAGACATTTAGTATTTCAGCCTTTAGTCTGTCACCCTCTGTTTCAGTACCATTTTGGTCACAGAGTGTCTGGACATTTTGTTTTGATCCACCTACCGCTTTGACATAAGACCAAAATTTCTTAGGATTTTCTGCTAAGTCAGTACATAGAACTTTACTTTCCAATTCATTGAATGCCTCTCGCATAGCCCTCCTCACACTACATTTCGCTTCGCGTAATTTTTGTTTGTCTGCAAGGCTTTGGCTATGTTTATGTTTGCTGTGAAGTTCCCTTTGCTTCCGCAGCAGTTTTCTAACCCGGTTGTTGTACCACGGTGGCTCTTTTCCATCTCTTACGATCTTGCTTGGCACATACTCATCTAAACATATTGTATGATGGTTTTGAACTTTGTCCATTGATCCTCAACACTATCTGTACTTGAGACAAAACTTTAGTGTTGAGCCATCAAGTACTCTGAAATCTGCTTTTTGTCACTTTTGCTAAACAGAAAAATCTTTCTACCTTTTTTAATATTTCTATTTACGGCTGAAATCATCGATGCAGTAACCGCTTTATGATCGCTGATTCCCTGTTCTGCGTTAACTGTTTCAAATAGTTCAGCTCTGTTTGTCACCAGAAGGTGTAATGTGTTATCGCCACAAGTCGGTTCTCTGTTTAACTGCTCAAGGTAGTTTTCAGATGAAGCACTTTAAAAAAATTTCACTGGATTCTTTGTCCCTGCCACCCGTTATGAACGTTTGAGTCTCCCGGTCTATATCCAGCAAATTAAAATCTCCACCCAGAGCTATAACATGGTGGGGAAATCTACTCGAAATGTTTTCCAAATTATTCTTCAGGTGCTCAGCCACAACAGCTGTTGAGCCAGGGGGCCTATAGAGACATCCAATTACCATGTCTGAGCCTGCTTTAACAGTGACCTTCACCCAAATTATTTCACATTTCGGATCTCCGTCAATTTCCTTTGGTACTATTGCACTTCTTATCGCTATAAACATGCCTCCCCCTTCACTGTCCAGCCTGTCACTGCGGTATACATTCCAATCTGAGTTTAGAATTTCATTACTGTTTACATCTGGTTTCAGCCAACTTTCTGTCCCTAGTACTATGTGGGCATTGTGACTGTTTATTAATGAGAGCAGTTCTGGGACCTTTCTATAGATGCTCCTGATGTTTACTATTAGCAGATTAATATTGTTATTCCCTGTTGCATTTTGCCTACTCCTACCTTGCCGCGTCTCTGGAGGCGTCTTTTCGGGGCTAGAGAGGAATTCTCTAACCTAAAAAACCCACATGTGCTCTCCACACGTACTCCGCTACCCTTGTAGCCATTTCCTGCATGTAGTGCACACCTGACCTATTCAGGGGGACCCTCCATTTCTCCACCCGATAGCGGAAGTCGAGAAATTTGCACCCCAGATCTCCGCAGAATCGTCTGAGCCTCTGGTTTAAGCCTTCCTCTCGGCTCCAAACCAGAGGACCGCGATCGATTCTGGGAACGATACTACAAATAGTTAGCTCAGATTCCACCCCGTGAGCGAGGCTTTCTGCCTTCACCAACTTCGCCAGCCGCCTGTATGAACTGAGGATGACCTCTGAACCCAGACGGCAGGAGTCATTGGTGCCGACATGAGCAACAATTTGCAGTCGGGTGCACCCAGTGCTCTCGATCGCCACCGGCGGGGCCTCCTCCACATCTCGGATGAGACCCCCTGGCAAGCAGACAGAGTGAATGCTGGCCTTCTTCCCCGACCTTTCCGCTATTTCCCTAAGGGGCTCCATCACCCGCCTACCGTTGGAGCTCCCAATCACTAATAAACTCCTCCCCCTTTGTGCCTGCTCAGACCTTGCAGAAGGAGTGGCCACATGTCCACTCACAGGCAGAGCGGGCGATGCCACACGGCCAGCCTCCACATTGACCCTCCGCCTCGTGTGCCGCGAACGCTGCTAAACCTGCCACTCCCCTTGGGGAGAGGGTGGCCCAACCGCGCCCGGTACCCGCAAAGATGTCTCGACAGCAGGGACAGTGGGTGAAGCATGTAACACCTGGGGTGTACCATGCAACACACCAGACTCCCCACTGCCGCTAAACTCTGAGGCAGCAGCCTGAAGACGGCTGTCTGCGGCTGTCAACACGTTCAGCTGTTCGCGAACAGTGGCCAGCTCCTCCTGCATCCGTACACAGCAGTCACACATCCTATCCATCCTAAGAAATCAATTTACTATAGAGAGTTAATCAACTTTTAACTAGACTGCCAATTTGCTAAAGGCGGCTGATAGTTGACTAAACTGTGGTTACTAGACACTTCTTGTAGAAAACAATGAAAATAGCACTACCTGTCTCTGGACTCTATTCAAAACAAATACTAGCACTACTGGCCCTGTGGCTGACTAAAGGGACTCTTACTGTATTCAAAACACGAAATCTATGGAACACTATTACTAGCACTTGACAATTAAAGCTTCCTAAAAGCAAAAACACACAGAAGAAGAAGTGACAAGTAAGAAAAATACAGTTAATACTTAAATTAATGTAGCTTGCTGCACAGCATACGTGACACAAATGGCAGTTACGACGACACTTGTATGCTACAGCAATGATGAATATTTATCTTGGGCTACACTACATAGCAATCTGTTACAACAATTGTATTGTCATGTTCAGATATGTTGGCTTTGCCAGCCCACAAGTAGATTGTCACATTCCTACATAACCTAGGTCTCATGCTAACTGTAGGCCAGTCTGTCTGTCTTCCATTCACATTTATTGGCTTCTCCAGCTCATGACAACACTGTTACATTCCCAAACTGACCTAGGCCTTGGGCTTCACTACAGATCAGTCTACAAGCACATCTAGTTGTTTCCATTCACCAAATAATACAAAAATCTGTAACTAGCTACAAAATTCATTGTAACCAGATCAGCAAAAGTTATTGTGGTGCTCTCCATGTCAAAAACAATCAATTGGGATCTTATGCCAAAAGATTCAGTAATTTTTTATTGCCTATTATGTACTATCGCTCTTTTGACTATGACCATTGTCAATTAATTACCAACATCCACAAGTAATGTAAGATGCACAAACACCATAAGTGCCCTTTAGCCACAAGGGGGAAGTATCAAAAACTTCGTCTGGAAGTGTAATTGCAATTACGATAGATGTTGCTCACAAAATGCTCATTCAGCCAATTCTTGACTACGGTTCCTGAGTCAGAGACCCTTAATGAGCCGGATTAATGGGAGAGATAGAAAAGATTCCAGAAAGATCTTCACAGTTCATTGCTGGTTTGTCTAATCAACTCCTATGTCACAGAAATGGTCAGCCTACGCAAGTGGGAGACATTACAAGAAAGACCCAGTGCATCACATCATGCCTTTCTCACAAAATTCTGGAAGCTCTCATTCCAAAAATAGTAAAGAAACATATTACTTCCTCTAACATAAGTCTTGCTTAGTGATCACAAATATGAAATTAGAGGAATTTGGTGTGATACAGAGGTGTACTGCGAATCTTTCTTCCCATGCACCACCCATTAAGTGGAATAGGAAGGGAGAAAGATTATACTGCAACACTTTGTACCCACTGCCCTATACCATAAAACAGCTTGTTGAGTACAGATGTAGACATAGACATAGAACAGTCCTTTGCTGCAGCAGACCCAAAGGATGGAAGTGCTCTTTCCTCATATGGTATTACACTCGGCCTTGTTTAATACTTGTTGTGGAGGTTATAACTGAAAGAAAGAACCCATCCTCATTGTAATAAATCTAGGGATGAAAGACATTACCCAGATCTCAAACTTTACTGCTGTTTGTGAAAATCATCACTCCATGGTGGAAGCTTGTAGTAGTAGTAGTAGTAGTAGTAGAAGATTCGAGCTTTCAGTTTTAACCTGTGATGCGATCAACAAGGCGACTGTTGGTAATATGTAAAGACTATGGTGACTGTCACATGATACAATCACACGTTGAAGCATTGGGACCCCTGCAAGAATGTGGGGGTTTGGACAGGGACATTCTTGTAATTAACATCTTCAGAGATATTGAAAGACCGAGGAAGGTGATGTAGTGGTTAGTACACTGGAGTCGAATTTGGGAGGATGACAGTTCAAACCTGCGTCTGGCCATCCTGGTTTAGATTTTCCATGATTTCCCTAAATCGCTTCAGGCAAATGCCGGGCTAATTCCTTTGAAAGGGCATGGCCAACTTCCTCCCCCATCCTTCCTTCATCTGATGGGGCCTATGACCTCACTGTTTCGTTCTCTTCCCCAAACCAGCCAACATATTGTTAACTTTGGAAAATACAGGTTTTAGCTGGTACATAAAACCAACTATCGAATGCACAGTGGATGAAAAAAAAAGTTATTGTGAGATATTCATTAGTCTTACCTTCTCACAAGCAAACTATCTATTGAATCCAACTGAGATGTTATGCTACACTACATATCGGTTGATTACAAAAACCTCCAATAAAAAATTGTACTGTCAATGGTCAGAGGACTATAGCAGTAGTGTAGACTTCACCATATGCCATGATAATATATGTATATTACATTCAGAGTTGAGTAAGGCTTGTGAATGGGCAGATGACTAACCTTTATCTATATAATCTGTTGTATTGTGAAATTGCAGTCCATCTGGGGCAAAATGCTGTTACAGTAATGGACATGTGGAAGATATGGAACAAAGAGAAGTTGCAAACCCAGCAGTGGACTATGGAACATGGCGCCCTCATACCATTGGCAGGTCTAGGACATCATCCTGACTGTTGCCACAACTCCATAGCTCTGCTACAGGTATCATACCACTGAATGAACTTGTATTCTGTTAGTGTCTGCTGCACAAAAGATATCATCTAGAGATTTCTTTGGACAGGGTGCACCTGATAACAAATCAAAGATAACTTCAATTAAATGGACTCATGAGGGCAGCAGAAGGTGTGTTGATTGATAGCAATTATCTTTTCTGGCGGGGCTGACTAATTTTGTTAACAGTGATTGCCTATTATATGCGAACCACTGTAAAAGTGAAAATCATCTCCAACTGTTCATTACATAGTGTAATTTGAAATCTATGCCTGCGATTAGTTTCTAGTGATCATGGGTGGTCATGTCTATTAATGTTTGAGTGCTACCAACAGCAAAGATTTGATGTCCAACATGATGCTAATTCTTCAAAACAGTCAAATAGCTTGTTCCAGCAAGATAATATTTGACATAACACTGTATTCTTCAAAATAACTTATCCCTTTGTTAATTCACCTGACATGATTTCAATTGAATTTTGCCACTAAGCACGGCGGTATTGGGAAGATTCTCATTAAACGCCAGTGGCAGTGAAGTGCCATGCATCACAGAGAGATTTACTGCTGAAATTCTGAAAGTGTACATTCCAAGATGATTAGGGTACCCTATTGCTTACATTGCATATGCATGCAGGTAATCCCTCCCCCCCCCCTTCCCCCCCCTCCCCCCCCCCCCCCCCCACACACACACACACGCCCACACAAAACAAAACAAAAATCCTCACCAAATGACCATGATGGGAAAATGAGAGAATATAAAACTCATACAGATGCTTGCCAACGGTCATTCTTGTAATGCACCATTCATGAGTAGAATAGGAACAGTAAAATATAGTTTTGCAGCAGTTAGCTCTACTGCACGACATAAGACAGCATTTTGAGTACACATGTATGCATGGACTTTGGAGAGGAAGTTACATGTGTCATCCTGTGCTAAGACCATTGCGTAGCAAGAGTGGTGCATTATCAGAAGAGGGTACATGTTTTATGTTTCATGCAGCAATAGTTCTGCTGCGGTACAGATAACAGATACATCACAGTGTGTGAATGGAATGACATGGCAACTGGAAATGTCCTTCAGAGTTGAAGTACATGCGCAAAACGTCTAACCTGCTCGCAGATTCACTGTGAAATTCTGGTGGTATATGGACCAAATGCAATGAAATGTCCAGCTGTAGTGAAATGCTGCCAACAGTTTGACCAAGCCCAAACAGATATTTGTGATGCTGATTGAGTAGGAAGACCATTGATATTGACCACAGATAACAATGCCTAAACAATCAAGGAACTGATCTGCAGCAATCCTAGTGCGACTGTCACAGACATTGCTCAACAGATGAGCATCTCGATAGGCATTGTTCATTGTACTGTTTTAGATAATCTGCAGTATCGGATTTCTTGCTGATGCTGGGTTCCGTGATTACTGTCACCTGGACACAAAAATGCAAGCTTTACACTGTCTTGAAGGTTACTCCAAGGAAGGCAATGATTTCCTAAGCCACATCATTATGGGCGATGAGACATGTGTCCATATTTTGTGCTTGCAACAAAGAGTGTACCTGTGGATTGGAGCACCTCTTTGCTTCCACAGAAGAAATGCAAAGTTGTGCAACCTACTTGGAAGGTCATGGCCTCCATTTTCTTCAGCAATGAAGGAGTTGTGTACACAGAGTTTACGCCAAAGAAAATAACCATTACTGCCAATTTGTGCAACGCAACGTTGGTATTGCAGTGCAGCACCTGAAAGAACAACAGACTTGGAAAATTGAGCAAAGGCAATGTTCTCCTGCAGAACAATGCAACACCCTCTGTAATGTGTGCAGCATTGCCATAGAGTCCAATTCTTGTTCCATGTTGTCCTTTTCAGAAAGGTGAAAAAGCGTCTGGATAGGAAAAAGATTTTCCAACAGTGACGATGTTCACACAGTGGTTCTGGAATGACTGCAAAAGAAAGGAGCTGATTTCTAGCATTGAGGAATTGAATGATTTGTAGGACATTCTGAACGTTGTATAGAGAGACTGTTGGCTATGTTGAAAAATAATGTCACGTATCTGTGTCACTTGGACCTGTAGTGCAGAGTTCAATAAAATTTACTTTGCCCACTATAACAATGCATAACTTATTTTTTGAAACCCCTCTCAACAGATCTTATGCACAAAATGTTTGTTCAACTGCTTCTTACCTGTAAACAAATTTTCTATCTTGTGTACTTTATTTGAAATATTAGTTTATGACACACATGGTGCTGCAGAACAACTGATTAGTTCAAATTTGATTTGTCTCCTGATATAACAGTTTTTTTCATAAAGAATCTTTCACTCTGTGAAGTTTTGAAAGTTCATGGCAGTTTTGAACTGTATGCCTGACCAGAACTTGAAGTAAGGACCTTGCCTTTTGCATAGGACCACAGAGCTGTATCTATCTCTGTCAGTCTTGTAGGAGAGTAACTTTGGTGATGCTGATTGAGTAGGAAGACCATTAACATTGACCACAGATAACAATACCTAAACAATCAAGGAACTGGTTTGAAGCAATCCAGTACAATGAACAATGCCTATCAAGATGCACTTTGTAGTGCTCTAACTGATAAAGCTATCCAAGCAGACTCATGAATGCTCTCTCAGCTTCACTTGTGCCAGTATTTGCCACATACTCTCCAAACTTCACAGAAACTCTGCTGCTGTTTCAAAATGGTGCACACATCTCTGTAGGATGAAAAATTCATTCTGGAAACTAGTTCCTATCCTGTGCCAAAGCCATCTCTCCATAATATGCTTTCTTGTTAGAGTACTAGTCCCGCAAGGTATACGGGAGAAATTCTGTGAAGTTTGGAAGACAGGACAAGATGTACTAGCAGAAGCGAAACAGTGAGGGTGGATTACAAGTCGTGGCTGGATAGCTTAGCTGGTAAGAGCATAGTCCATGAAATGTGAGGTTCCGGGTTCAAGTGTCAGTCCGGTGCACACTTTTGATCTGCCAGAAAGTAAGGCTGCATTTTAACAATTCATGTTTTTTGTGACAAGTTAAAAGTGAGTGCCAGAACATGCCTGTTGTGAGCAGTGCACTACCGATAATGCTATTTGACCATGCCTAGTGGAAGACTCGGAGTGTCAGCTTGCCTTTCATTCATTTCTACACCTTTCATACGCCACAATTACTCTTCCACAAGACTGACAGAGATAGATACAGCTCTTTGGTCGTATTGGAAGTGATAAGCCTGTACATCTGATTCACTCGCTTGAGATCATATAATCCGCATCATGTTCAGTCTGAAGAAAAATTTGGACTTCGCAGCACAATTCCTCACGTACTAGCAGTACAAAAATGTCTGTCATAAAATTTTTTCCTGTGCATATTTCAGGCAGTAAATGAACGTTAAAAGATCGGCAATCAGGCAACAGTGTAATTACATATATGGCAACTTCCTTTGCCAGGATACAGCAGTATTGCCATGCAGTTGGTGCAGTGGATAGCATTTTGGGTTAGTATGCAGGAGGTCCCCCCCATGAACCATGGACCTTGCCGTTGGTGGGGAGGCTTGCGTGCCTCAGCGATACAGATGGCCGTACCGTAGGTGCAACCACAACGGAGGGGTATCTGTTGAGAGGCCAGACAAACATGTGGTTCCTGAAGAGGGGCAGCAGCCTTTTCAGTAGTTGCAGGGTAACAGTCTGGATGATTGACTGATCTGGCCTTGTAACATTAACCAAAACGGCCTTGCTGTGCTGGTACTGCGAACGGCTGAAAGCAAGGGGAAACTACAGCCGTAATTTTTCCCGAGGACATGCAGCTTTACTGTATGATTAAATGATGATGGCGTCCTCTTGGGTAAAATATTCCGGAGGTAAAATAGTCCCCCATTCGGATCTCCGGGCGGGGACTACTCAAGAGGACTTCGTTATCAGGAGAAAGAAAACTGGCGTTCTACGGATCGGAGTGTGGAATGTCAGATCCCGTAATCGGGCAGGTAGGTTGGAAAATTTAAAAAGGGAAATGGATAGGTTAAAGTTAGATATAGTGGGAATTAGTGAAGTTCGGTGGCAGGAGGAACAAGACTTTTGGTCAGGTGATTACAGGGTTATAAATACAAAATCAAATAGAGGTAATGCAGGAGTAGCTTTAAAAATGAATAAAAAATAGGAGTGCGGGTTAGCTACTACAAACAGCATAGTGAACGCATTATTGTGGCCAAGATAGACACAAAGCCCATGCCTACTACAGTAGTACAAGTTTATATGCCAACTAGCTCTGCAGATTATGAAGAAATTGATGAAATGTATGACGAGATAAAAGAAATTATTCAGGTAGTGAAGGGAGACGAAAATTTAATAGTCATGGGTGACTGGAATTCGTCAGTAGGAAAAGGGAGAGAAGGAAACATAGTAGGTGAATATGGATTGGGGGGAAGAAATGAAAGAGGAAGCCACCTTGTAGAATTTTGCACAGAGCATAACTTAATCATAGCTAACACTTGGCTCTAGAATCATAAAAGAAGGTTGTATACCTGGAAGAATCCTAGAGATACTAAAAGGTATCAGATAGATTATATAATGGTAAGACAGAGATTTAGGAACCAGGTTTTAAAATGTAAGACATTTCCAGGGGCAGATAAGGATTCTGACCACAATCTCTTGGTTATGAACTGCAGATTGAAACTGAAGAAACTGAAAAAAGGTGGGAATTTAAGGAGATGGGACCTGGATAAACTGAAAGAACGAGAGGTTGTAGAGAGTTTCAGGGAGAGCATAAGGGAACAATTGACAGGAATGGGGGAAAGAAATACAGTAGAAGAAGAATGGCTAGCTCTGAGGGATGAAGTAGTGAAAGCAGCAGACGATCAAGTAGGTAAAAAGACGAGGGCTAATAGAAATCCTTGGGTAACAGAAGAAATATTGAATTTAATTGATGAAAGGAGAAAATATAAAAATGCAGTAAATGAAGCAGGCAAAAAGGAATACAAACGTCTCAAAAATGAGATTGACAGGAAGTGCAAAATGGCTAAGCAGGGATGGCTAGAGGGCAAATGTAAGGATGTAGAGGCTTGTCTCACTAGGGGTAAGATAGATACTGCCTACAGGAAAATTAAAGAGACCTTTGGAGCGAAGAGAACCACTTGTACGAATATCAAGAGCTCAGATGGCAACCCAGTTCTAAGCAAAGAAGGGGAAGCAGAAAGGTGGAAGGAGTATATAGAGGGTTTATACAAGGGCGATGTACTTGAGGACAATATTATGGAAATGGAAGAGGATGTAGATGAAGATGAAATGGGAGATACGATACTGTGTGAAGAGTTTAACAGAGCACTGAAAGACCTGAGTCGAAACAAGGCCCCGGGAGTAGACAACATTCCATTAGAACTACTGACGGCCTTGGTAGAGCCAGTCCTGACAAAACTCTACCATCTGGTGAGCAAGATGTATGAGACAGGTGAAATAGCCTCAGACTTCAAGAAGAATATAATAATTCCAATCCCAAAGAAAGCAGGTGTTGACAGATGTGAAAATTACCGAACTATCAGTTTAATAAGTCACAGCTGCAAAATTCTAATGCGAATTCTTTACAGACGAATGGAAAAACTGGTAGAAGCGGACCTCGGGGAAGATCAGTTTGGATTCCGTAGAAATGTTGGAACACGTGAGGCAATACTAACCTTACGACTTATCTTAGAAGAAAGATTAAGAAAAGGCAAACCTACGTTTCTAGCATTTGTAGACTTAGAGAAAGCTTTTGACAATGTTGACTGGAATACTCTCTTTCATATTCTAAAGGTGGCAGGGGTAAAATACAGGGAGCGAAAGGCTATTTACAATTTGTACAGAAGCCAGATGGCAGTTATAAGAGTGGAGGGGCGTGAAAGGGAAGCAGTGATTGGGAAGGGAGTGAGACAGGGTTATAGCCCCTCCCTGATGTTATTCAATCTGTATATTGAACAAGCAGTGAAGGAAACAAAAGAAAAATTCGTAGTAGGTATTAAAATCCATGGAGAAGAAGTAAAAACTTTGAGGTTCGCCGATGACATTGTAATTCTGTCAGAGACAGCAAAGGACTTGGAAGAGCAGTTGAACTGAATGGACAGTGTCTTGAAAGGAGGATATAAGATGAACATCAACAAAAGCAAAACGAGGATATTGGAATGTAGTCGAATTAAGTCGGGTGATGCTGAGGGAATTAGATTAGGAAATGTGACACTTAAAGTAGTAAAGGAGTTTTGCTATTTAGGGAGTAAAATAACTGATGATGGTCGTAGTAGAGAGGATATAAAATGTAGACTGGCAATGGCAAGGAAAGCGTTTCTGAAGAAGAGAAATTTGTTAACATCGAGTATAGATTTAAGTGTCAGGAAGTCGTTTCTGAAAGTATTTTTATGGAGTGTAGCCATGTATGGAAGTGAAACATGGACGATAACTAGTATGGACAAGAAGAGAATAGAAGCTTTTGAAATGTGGTGCTACAGAAGAATGCTGAAGATAAGGTGGGCAGATCACGTAACTAATGAGGAGGTATTGAATAGGATTGAGGAGAAGAGAAGTTTGTGGCACAACTTGACTAGAAGAAGGGATCGGTTGGTAGGACATGTTTTGAGGCATCAAGGGATCACAAATTTAGCATTGGAGGGCAGCTTGGAGGGTAAAAATCGTAGAGGGAGACCAAGAGATGAATAGACTAAGCAGATTCAGAAGGATGTAGGTTGCAGTCGGTACTGGGAGATGAAGAAGCTGCACAGGATAGAGTAGCATGGAGAGCTGCATCAAACCAGTCTCAGGACTGAAGACCACAATAACAACAACAACAATGCAGGAGGTCAAGGATTCAATTCTGGGACATGGATTAGTTATTTTTAGTTGCTAAAATAATCTGCATTGTACAGTATCTGGCATCTTAATCGTCATACATCAATTACAGTAGATCTTTTACAAAACATTTGCAGTTGCATACTGCGAACACAGAAATGGAAATACAATCAGTTTCGTTGGTCAGATTTTAAAGAAAACTTTTGTACCTCATGGATGTGGATTCTTTCGCACCACTGCATCTACTAGATTCCAACTAATTTTGTGTGTACACTCCCCCAATAGTCCCATCGATTAATGATTAATACTAACTGTTATTATTGCCACGTTCAGGCCCATTACATTTAGTTAGGGTCTTATGTCACCAGTAGGGCTAGCAGCATGCTTTCCAAATAATTTTGTGGGATTATTGGGGTAGGGCACACAGATAACAGCTTTGGAATCTAGTAAATGCAGTGGCATGAAACAGTTCTCATGCACAATGCACAAAAGGCTTCTTTAAAAGCTGACCAGTGAAAACGATTGTACTTCCATTCCTGTGACGTACTACGTAACTTCAAATGTTTTGTTGAAGACCCACTGTAATCACTGTATGACGATTAAGACATCAGATACCATACCACGCAGACTACTTTTGGCAAATAAAAACAAATAAGCCTCAACCCACAACTGAACCCTCGACCTCCCGCATGCTAACCCAAAACATTATACACAGCAGTATATACAGCACTGCTCTGTTTGGTGACAGAGATGGTTACCGTACATTTGGTTACAGTGGTGCCAGATGGCTAATCTTTGACATCCATTTACTGCCCGAAATATGTGTCAGATGACATTTTGTGACAGACATTGTTGTATTGCTAGTACGTGTGGGATCGCTCTGTGAAACTCCAATGCACGAATTTTTCTTCCCCCTATATAACAACATATGGTGCTTTTCTATTGGAAACCTTGATCTGTATGTTTAAGATAATTTCGCAGTGTTCACTAAATTCCATTTGTCTTCCATCTCTCTTATTCATGTTCCCTAATACAAGTTTACTGACCCATTTTGGATTTTGGTGGTTGTCTGCCCAGGCATTAAAGCATCATGTTGTAATGTTTCCTTTATCATTCTAAACAGTTCCTATTTTATATCACTCCTATCTCTGTATTTTTAACTGTTGTTGTTGTTTGTTGGAAAGTAAGCTTGTGTTATGCATAGAGCAACCGGAGACACCATCAGTTTTATCATCAATAATCATTGACATGGCAGGTATAAATTTTTGTTTGTACTTCTATTTCCTCTTAGAGAAATAGATAATCCCTTGATTAGATTCTGATTTTTCTTTTACAGCAAAAGTAATACTGACTTCATCAAATGTAAAGTCTCGAATGCCTTTCCACCTGGTTCCTGATGCACTAAGATATTCTATCTGATCTTGGAGCAGGATTTCTTTGGAGGACTATTTTAAAAATATGTATCTTTCTCTGTTGTTGTATGTCTGTTAGGACTGATTAAAAGTTTGTGCAAAATGTTTACCTCTTATGTATTCAGTTAAAAGGTCATTGACTTGTATATAATGGAATGAGTAAATGTAATGACTTACCATATAGTCCAGCTGCAATACCAGTTCAGTGTTGTTGGCTGGGACGTGTAGGTGTGCAGGTGTATGATTATTCTGTTTGCTCTGAAGGAAGATTTATCCAAAAGCTCAGCAATGGCCTTACTCTTTTGTATGTGCCTCTTGATAGCTCAATGATTTGGTGAGTTGTTACTCCTTCCATTATGTATATTCCAGCTGAATGTAATAAAGAAAGATGTCATTTAAAATATTCTGTCAGGTTATCTGATAATTCTTGTTCTTTTTTTATAACATGACTTGCATCAAATACCAGTCCCTGAGTAGTTATGAATAATCTTTATTTTTATGTTCCCTGCCAACAGGAGAGCTGTTGCTCAACGCTGCCCGTCTCCTCCTATGATTAATCTTGTGTCACTGGGAGGGCAACATCAAGGAGTTTATGGTCTTCCAAACTGTGGATACCCGGCACATAAATGGTGTGATTACATACGGAAAATATTGAACGTAGGGGCATACTGGAGGTAAATTCAGTTTTTGCAGTATTTATAAGAATTCATAAAGGTAAAGCTGGTGTTACCTTTGTTAAGTGATTTGATGCAGTTGAAATTTTCCCTTGTGGAGACAGATTGCAAAATAAGGGAAGTTTCAAATAAAAAGATGAAGACTCTGGAGTCTCTTAAGTTCTACTCTTTGAGGGTTTAATACATAAAGGATTTGTGGAGCTATTTCACAGAGGTTTGGGCTTGGGTACTACTGCCATAAGAAGAACTGCCAACTTGGGGAACATAGAAACCAGTGTGATAACAATTTTACATATTTTCATTCACTGAAATCCTACAGGGTAACATTCTGGGGCAGCAGCTCACTTAGACAAAACATTTCCATTGTACAAGAAAAATAGTTACGATTATGTTCCGGTTTACACACACAAATATCCTGCAGGTGTCTACATTCGTACTTTATGAACTGCTGTGAAGTGCATGGCAGAGGGCAATTCCCATTGTACCAATTATGAGGGCTTCTTCCCATTCCATTCACACATGGTATGCAGGAAGAATGGCTGGTTAAATGCCTCTGTGCATGCTGTAAGTAATCTAAATTTACCATCATGACCCCTATGGGAACGTTATGTAGGGGCTTGCAGTGTATTCCTAGAGTGTCATTTACAGCTCTTTCTGAAACTTTGTAAGCAGGCTTACTCTGGGTAGTTTTCATCTATCTTCAAGTGCCTTCCAGTTCAGTTTATTCAGCATCTGTGAGATTCTCTCCCAGGGGTCAAACAAACATGTAACCATTTATCCTGCCCATTTCTGTGTATGTTCGATCACCATGCCAGTTCTATTTGGTACAGGGACCACACACATGTTCTAGCATAGGTGACTTGAGTGATTTGTAAGCAATTTCCTTTTCAAACTGATTGCATTTCCCTCATATTCTACCAATAAACTGAAGTCTGCCACATGACTTAATCTTCTACTGAGCCTATGTAATAGTTCCATTTCATATCCCTACAAATCCTTACACCCAGGTATTTATATGAGTTGACCTATTCCAGCTGTGACTCGTTGATACTTTGGTCATATGACACTACAGTTTTTCGTTTTGTGAAGCTCACAATTTTACATTTTTGAATATTTAAAGCAAACTGCCAATCTTACACCACTGGGAAATCTTATCAAGATATGACTTCATATTTGTGCAGTGTAATTGGATGTATAAAAAAATCTACTTACCAAGCAATAGCAGGAGAACACACCCATAAAGGTACAAAAATTTGAAAATTTCTGGGATTTCCAGAAAGCATTTGACATGGTGCTCCACTGCAAGCTGTTAACAAAGGTTTCAACATATGGAATAAGTTCACAGATATGTGAGTGGCTCAAAGACTTCTTAAATAATAGAACCCAGTATGTTGTTTTTGACGGCGAGTGTTCCTCAGAGACATGGGTATCGTCAGGAGTGTCCCAAGGAAATGTGACAGGACCGCTGCTGTTGTCTATATACATAAATGATTACAGTAATTGGAGTTGAGTGACTGTAGGGAGATACAAGGGTGACAGACAAAATTTCCAATTGCTGTGATGAGTGGCAGCTATCCCTAAATGTGGAAAAATGTATGGTAATGCAGATGAGTAGGAAGGAAAAACTTGTAATGTTCCGATACAGTATTACTAGTGTCCTCCTTGACACAGTCAAGTTATTTTAATATTTGGGCATAACAGTGCAAGACAAAGTAAAATGAAACAAGCGTGTGAAAACTGTAATAAGGAAGGCAAATGATCATCTTTGGTTTACTGGGATAATTTTAGGAAAGAGTGGTTCACTTGTAAAGGAGACTGCATATAGGAAATTGGTGTGACCTATTCTTGAGTACTGCTTGAGTGTTTGGGATCCGTACCAGATTGGATTGAAGAAAGGCATCGAAGTAATTCAGAGGCGGGCGATTATGATTGTTACCAGTATGTTTGTGCAACAAATAAGTGTTACAGAGATTCTTTGGAAACTCAAGTGGGAATCCCTGGAGGGAAGGAGGAGTTCTTTTCGAGAAACACTCTTGAGAAAATGTAGAGAACCAGCATTTGGATTTATCTGCTGAATGATTCTACTTCCACCAACATAACATTGTGTGTAAGGACCATGAAGATAAGATACAAGAAATTAGGACTCATATGAGGTGTATAGACAGTCGTTTTTCTCTCGCTCTATTTGCGAGTGGAACAGGAGGGGAAATGACAAGCAGTGGTACAGGTTACCCTTCGGTCCGCACTGTATGGGGCTTGTAGAGTATCTCTGTAGATGTAGATGTAGATCCCAATATTCTTCCATGGACACACTCAAATTTACTTCTACCTCTGTCAATGACTTTCTGTCCAAGGTAACATACTGCATCCTCCCTACCATAAAATTCTCAATCCAGTAACAAATTTCACTTGGTACTCCATAAGATTATGTTTTTGAAAATAAGTGTAGGTGTGGCACTGAGTCAGATGCTTTTTGGAAATCGAGATAAGCATTTAGGAATGTTCACCACAGACTTTCATTCATTCACTTTTGAACAATACACACAGCTGTAATTTGATAATCTGTCCAAGGTAATAATGTCAAAAATAATCAATTATTATACTGATGAGGTGAAATGAAATTAAATGTTGTGTGGCCAGGGCCTCCCATCACGTAGACCGTTTGCCTGTTGCAAGTCTTTTGAGTTGAGACGCCACTTCGGCGACTTGCGTGTCGATGAGGATGAGATGGTGGTGGTGGTGGTGGTGGTGGTGGAGGTGATTAGGACAACTTAACACCCAGTTCCTAAGTGGAGGAAATCTCCGACCCAGCCAGGAATCGAACCCGGAACATCAGGAAAGAAGACTGAGATCTAGAAAGTAAGACATCGTCAAATAGATTTCTGAATTTGAATTAACTGTCAAAGATAAATACAGTTCCATAACTGGAGATCAGTTAATGTTGCTGAATATGAACCCAACAAAAGGCTGTTGTCCTGGTAGTTCAGATTGTCCATTTGAGAAAGGAAAACTTGGACAGAATGGATTTAGTAGCAGTTATTGGCCAGATCTGTGGTTTGTGTGTAGGTCCCTGGCTCAGCTGTAGAGTGAGAAGCCATTACACAATGAAACTACAGTTAAATGATTGTAGACATTGAAAAGGAACAGTCACAGAAATTTAAAAATGTATTTGCATTTATAGCTTCAGTATTTTTGAAAAATGGACCAGTGTGCATGTGAAAGCAGAGAAAAGAAAGGTGCTCATAGGGAGTCATAGTTATTCCTGTATATGTATATGGAGACACATTAGGTGCACTATTATTATTATTATTATTATTATTATTATTTAGCTAAGCTACAAATTCTTAAAAATAATAATAATAAACTTTTGAACTAAAGTACACTTATGGTGTCCACAGCTCTTGAGCTGCATGCTGAATCTAATGATTTCTTTCAGCAGATGTTACATTGATTACATTTGTTTTTTATACAGAGAGCAGAAAGGAAACTAGATGTTCTTGCAGACTGACCCGTAATGTAGCCCAAGGCCTTGGTTAGGTTGAAAAGTGACAGTTTGATTGTGAGCTGGAGAAGTCATTGGATGTGAATGGGAGAAAACTAGATGTGCTGGTAGACCGACCCATAGGAAAGCCTGAGGTCTAGGTTAAGTTGGAATGTGACTGTTTGGTTGTGAGATGGCAAAACCAACAAATTTCAACACAAAAGTAGATTGATGTGTAACGTAGCCTGAGATATACATTTGTCATCCTACTTGTATGTCTTACACTGATTTTCCAAAAATTTTGACAGCGTGGTTAAATTATTACCTAAATAATAGAACAAAATGCCAGCTACCTTTATTTACAAATGATCGAAATTGTAAAAGAACATTCTGATTGGCTACCGCTAACTGACTCGCGATTCCTGATTTTCAGTTCCCGTTGTTCATCATGTGAGTTTTTACCAGTTTCCACCAGCACTGCAACAGTCGCTGACAACATAAGTGTACTTTTACCAGTTTTTGTGTTTTAATAAAATAAGGTAGATGGTGTACTGGCAATTTATAGCATGATTTTTTTGTGTGTTATTTCATTGTGTTTGTTTGAAGGTATTATAAAATGTGATGTGAGTGAAAAGTGCACAAACTGTTACAGGTTAGTGAGTTGTGGGATATTTTGCGAATAGTGTATCAACTCATTTCAGTGGGGTGAATGTAGCTAATGTGAAATCTAGCAATTACTCTCCTGTATCTGCATGACATGTGGTAGAAATAGATCACTAGCAGTTCAGGAATTGAGAATATTATGCTATTCAGGTGTAATTAGAGGATGCTAGACAATAATTAGACATGCTACAGAGGAGACGGTGGCGAAATGGGAACTGACATTCAGCAATGAGGCCTTAGGAAGAGAATGTACTCTGATAGTTTGCCTTTGAATGTTGATAGCAGATTTAGCCAGCTGTCAGTCATGTGGAGAGGAGCTTTCAGTAACTGTAAGGGCAAGTAAGATGAAGGAGACAACTCAAGTTGTTAGGAAACCTAAGTTAAATAGGAACAGTAAGAAGAGAGGATTCTGCTGGTAGGTAGCAGTCATAGATGTGGTGTAGGCCCACGGTTGCAGGAGACACTAGGTACGGAGTAACAAGTCAGCAGTATTTAAAAGCAAGTGGTGGGCTCAGTAAGATGACAGAGTACTTGCAGGCTTTGTGTAAGGATTTTACTAAAGAGAATCAGGTACTGACAGTGTGAGAGTCTGAAATAGTCTTGATAGGGACTGGACTTGTGATTTAGGTGGTGAGTTGGACTGGATTGGTACTCAAACCTGGACTCAGTTGGGAGTATCTGTAGGTTAGTCTGTAGTAGACAAAGCCTGCACCTGAATGGGACTGGGAAGGGATCATTGGTGAAGCTTACAAGTGACAGTATATTAGGTGGATCTGGGATCACTGAGGGCCAAATTATGGTGATAACACACACAGAGAATTATTATTTATTAGAATGTAGCCAGGTTGGAGATATCTTTGCTTGAGGGAGGTTCCTTTAATGCTAGATGTTAGTTAAAAAAGTGAGGAATGCAGATCGGAAGAAGCAGTAAGCTTATTTAATAAATATACTAGGGGGCTTAAAGGTAGAGTAGATGAATTGTTAATAATTATTGACACTGGTATTACTTTTATCTCAGAGCATAATTTACATAGTGAAGAAATGCTAAGGTTTCCTTTGTGTTCTATGTAAGGTACTTGCAGAAGAGAGGTGTGCCCATTTATACCAAGTGTAATGTTTCATTCAAAAGTGTTGACATACCAAAATACTGTAAAGACCAAATATTTGAATGTTGGGCAGGAGAGTCTGGATTTTCAGGAAGAAAATTAATCTTAGTGACCACTACAGCTCCCCTGTTCAGACTACAGATTCCCTCTTCAGACTTGATGCTGTGCTAGGCTATGTTCTTAACAAAGACATGAGGTGGTTTTTATGTGGGATTTCAATGTAACATTTGTGATTGATTCCCCAGGGAAAAAAAGTGACTGGATTTGCTTATATCATACAGCCTAGTACAGACAATATACATTCCAATTGGAATTCAAGGAAACAGCTGCATGATCATAGACAGTATCTTCATAGACTATTCTCTAGTTGATGGGCACAGTGTGAGACAAATTAGTAATGGCCTGTCATATGATGATGCACACCTAGTAACATTGAAGGGAATCAAGGCAGATCCATATCCCAAAGTTGTAAACAAAATATTGAGAGATGTGAGACCTCTTGCACTGCAGACATTTGAAGCCAGTCTTGAAGTAGTAGTCTACATACATACAAATTATGACAAATATAATACATTTCTTCGAACTTGTATCACTTTCTTTGATGTCTCATTCCCATTTTAAAAATGCAGGCACGTATGTAGTGATAACATTAGCAATTGATTTTGATAAATAATGGCACTAGACTACTGTACAGGTCATTTGTGGAAGAGATATCGGGGCAGAATGTGGGTGCTCGACATGTGAAACCTCTTTTGTGTGAGAATTAAACTTTTACTGATCCACCAACATTGTGCGAAATATTTAATAATAATTTTATGTAAGTAGTCAGCAGTTTAAATCAAAATTTTCTTTGCACAGCTAAATATGCAAAACTCTTGAAATCTGGTGTTTGAAGGCAAATACAGCACATACACGGGAAACAAGCAGAGATGAAAATTGAATCAATTATTAAATCTTTTAAGACAACATTCTCATGAGTATGATAAAATTTTCAAGTAGGGATATGAAGATCAGTGTGCCCTATGTTAGTTCTGTACTCAGTCATGTGTATAATGTTTCCTGGCTGATTGAAAATCATTTATAAAACAGGTGGAAGAAATAATGTAGACTATTGGCCGATTTCTTTGTTGGCAGTGTTTTCAAAAGTTTTTGAGAAATAATTGTATAACATTGTTGTGGCAGATCTCATAATTTGCTGCTAGACTCAGAGTTTAGCTTCTGGGAGTATACACAGAGATTGCAATTTATTCTTTTGTATGTGAGGCACTGGGAGGGCTGAATGATGTGTTAGTACAGTAGGTATGTTCCCCGATTTAACAAAAGCATTTGATTGTGTGTGTATCACACAATACTTTTGCTGAGCTGTTTGGAGGGCCCAGCCCATAACTTTCCAAACGTTCTCAGTTGGGGAGAGACCCAGCGACCTTACTGGTCAAGGTAGGGTTTGACAGCTGATAGAAATGTTCACTATGCATGGGCAAGCATTATCTTGCTGAAAATGTAAGCCCAGGATGGGTTGCCATGAAGGATAACAAAATGGGATGTAGAATATCATTGACATACTGCTGTGCTTGAGGCTGCCACAGATGACAACCAAAGAGCTCTTGCTATCAAAAGAAATAGCACCCCAGACCATCACTCCTGGTTGTCGGACCACATGGTGACAACAATCAGGATGGTATCCCATTGCTGTCTGAGGCATCCCCAGACAAGTCTTCATTGCCATCAGAGCTCAGTTTGAAGTGGGACTCATCACTGAAGATAATTCTTTTTGAGTCAATGAGATTCCAGGCCGAAGACGTATTTGGAGACACTCTGGACAACAGTGGGATACCAACGTGACATTCGCCTGCCCCACTGCCTGATATCCAGAAATGGATGGTCTGAGGTAGCGTTTCTTTCTGTAGCAGGACCCCTTTGGTTGTCATCTGCAGCTTCCTTACACCACAGCGGTATGTCGACAACATTCTACAACCCATTTTATTGCCCTTTATGGCAAGCCATCCTGGGCTCACATTTCTGCAAGATAATGACTACTCGTACACAACGAGAGCTTCTACTGCTTGTCTTCTTGCTTGCATACCCTACCTCGGCCAGCAACGTCGTCAGATCTCTTCCCAGCATTATGGCCCTCCAACCAGCTCAGGTTTTGATGATCTAACGTGTCAATTGGACAGAATTTGGCACGATATCCTTCAGAATGAAATCTAAGTAATCTTATCGATCAATGCAAATCAGAAAACTGCTTGCATAAAGGCGAAAGGTGGACCAACATGTTATTGACTTGCTCAGTATGAAGCTCTTTCTGTTGAATAAGTTGTCCAATTTTTCTGAAATTATAATCATTTGTTTGTCATTACGTGTACATCTACCAATTTCCATCCCATTCGCATAATTCCTTTGTTGTGGATGACTTTTTTGTGTCTTTAATATATAGTTTATAATTGATGTAGCTAATACAGTTTTCAGTAACATTAGCACATGGTTTTCAGAGATCAGATTAATGTTTAGCTGCAACACAACTTAATGCTTTCAGTTTTTGACGTGGAACAGTCATAAAAGTGAAATTTTTTTATTCCAAGGTGGTTAAACAGTCGAAGTCAAACATTTTCAATTCTTAGGACCGAGGTTAGGCAGAAGGCTTTCTTGGTAGTATGACATTGAAGATCTTGTGCAGAAACTGGATGCTGTTATCTTCACTGTTAGAATGATCTCCACGTGAAGGCTTGTTTACGTTGCTTACTTCCTTCCTGTTATTTTCTACAGTGTTACATTCTGAGGCAACTGTCTTTCGCCAAAAGTACACTCATGCCAAATTAGGGTGGCATCATTTCGTGAACTTTGTGTAGGTCGTTGTTCAGGTAAGTCTCTCAAGATTCCAACTCTGCCCTCCCTGTACATATATTCCATGATGGGATTTGTTATTGACAATACTGACTCATACAAAAGAAACTGCAACATTCATTCAGTGAACATAGTATCAGTTAACATAAAAGTGAATCAAAATTAAGTGCAGTAACAGAAGAGTGGAAATGGAAAATGTTCTAAGTGCCAAACCAAGCATTTGACAGGAGAATGAAAACTGTATATAAACGATTTGCATCCAAAAATTGAGAAGGTATTCTGATACCATAGGATTATGCTGCTCACCACATCACTGCAAAAAATAATGAGACACATTAAAAAAAGTAAATACTTTATCAAGAACATTCCAAGTCCCATACCAGGAAACTGATGCCAATACAATAAGGAAGTTTTTACGAGTTGATTCTTGCAAAGAAGAAAGCAGTGACTAACCACTGTTAATAATTCTATATTCACACAGATAGCGCTGTAATCATTTTCTAACCACCATGTTCATCTTCAGATGGCATGTCACATTTCTGTTACAGGATGTCAACAGGTCATCAAAGTCACGAAAAAGTAATGAAAATTAACGGGTGGTCGGACATTTCCTTATAAAACTTTTGTAAATAATCTCATTTTAAAAGGTGTTAGGTACGATCTGAGTAAAATTGATCTGCTAGCCAAACATTTCCCATCCCACATTAGTAGTACTTGCAAGGTGTAACTTAGCATCTGTCGAGTGGAGGAAGTGGGAAGAGTACACAAGTTTGATGCAGGAAGAAATGGAGTGCTGCGGGGAAGGGGGGGGGGGGGGGGGTGACATGCATTGTGATGTAGAAATTGAGGTCAGTGTTTGTTTGACATATTTAATAACAAAAAACAATGGAAAAAGTGCAACAAAATATGGATAGTGACAGCACAGTCCAGTGACAAAGCAGACAGCAATGCAGCCAACACTTTCTTCTTCTTCTTCATCTTTTTTATGTCACATCAGATTTCAGTTTGTTATACCATACAATTAGTATAATAATATTAAGTTATTTTTGGTGTTGTTTACATTAGTTGTTGGCTGTTTTTCTCCGCAACAACTAATGTAAACAACAGTAAATGTAATATAAATGTCAACAGCCATCTGAATGTGATGAACCTGTCATTTGGAAACTGGTGCCGACACTGTTTGTGTAAATAAACAGTATTATTTACAATGGCTGTTTGCTGCATTCTTCTTCACATTAATGAACTTGTATTTTGTGCACAGTCACAGTCTCAAAAATGTCTGTTTTTGACATAATTTTTATTTTTTATAATACAAGTACACAAATACAGCATTAAGTTTTTTACTGGTACAACTCTAGCTGACAAAAACCACTTCTCATATCTTTTAAATTTTGGAACTCCAGAGGAAAATATAGCTTGGCACAAAGACCATGCACCATCTATCGACAAATGTTTGAAATACTTGCCCAATGGTTTGGCACCTGGATCAAGCCTAGGGACATGCAACAGAGTACCAAGAAACCAATAGTCTTGAAAAACCATTCACAAAACTGGTGCTTGGCTGATCCTTTGACAGTAGAATGTAGCTCCTCCATGGGCATAGATGCAGTCACTGATTCTATTAGGAAGTGTGTTGTATGCTCTGCTACCATGAGTTGGCCCAGAGCTGTTGTAACTGGCCTTCAGTACAATGGATATTGGCTCTGTAATGCGGTTGATCACCAGTTTTGTTCCACACGTTTTCTGTTGAATACATATTGTGGGATCTTGCTGGCCAATGGAATACCCCCACATTGTGTAACAGTTCATAAAGACATGTGATGCGTCAGTAAGTGTTATACTGTGGAAAGATAGCATCAAGATATGTCTCATGAGAATACAGTATGTGTCATGTACAGTTGTGCCACCATAGTTTCCCAAATTCACTACTGGCCAGTAAAATTGCTACACCATGAACATGATGTGCTACAGACGCAAAATTTAACCGACAGGAAGAAGATGCTGTGATATGCTAATGGTTAGCTTTTCAGAGCATTCACACAAGGTTGGCACAGGTGGCGACACCTACAAAGTGCTGACATGAGGAAAGTTTCCAACCAATTTCTCATACACAAATAGCTGTTGACTGGCGTTGCCTGGTAAAACGTTGTTGTGATGCCTCATGTAAGGAGGAGAAATGAGTACCATCACATTTCTGACTTCGATAAAGGTCAGATTGTAGCCTATCACAATTGCGGTTTATCGTATCGCCACATTGCTGCTTGTGATGGTCGAGATCCAATGACTGTTACCAGAATATGGAATTGGTGGGTTCAGGAGGGTAATACGGAACGTCGTGCTGGATCCCAATGGCCTCGTATCACTAGCAATCGAGGTGACAGGCATCTTATCTGCATGGCTGTAACGGATTGTGCAGCCACGTCTCGATCCCTGAGTCAACAGATGGGGACGTTTGCAAGACAATAACCATCTGCATGAACAGCTCGACGACGTTTGCAGCAGCATGGACTATCAGCTCGGAGACTATGGCTGCAGTTACCCTTGACGCTCTATCACAGACAGGAGCACCTGCGATGGTGTACTCAACGACGAACCTGGGTGCACGAATGGCAAAACGTCATTTTTTCAGATGAATCCAGGTTTTGTGTTCAGCATCATGATGGTCACATCCGTGTTTGGCGACATTGCAGTGAACGCACATTGGAAGCGTGTATTCATCATCGCCATACTGGCGTATCACCCGGCGTGATGGTATGGGGTGCCATTGGTTACACATCTCGGTCACCTCTTGTTCGCATTGACAGCACTTTGAACAGTGGACGTTACATTTCAAATGTGTTATGACCCGTGGCTCTACCCTTCATTCGTTCCCTGCGAAACCCTGCATTTCAGCAGGATAATGCACGACCGCATGTTGTAGGTCCTGTACGGGACTTTCTGGATACAGAAAATGTTCAACTGCTGCCCTGGTCAGCACATGCTCCAGATCTCTCACCAATTGAAAATGTCTGGTCAATGGTGGCCTTGCAACTGGCTCATCACAATACGCCAGTCACTACTCTTGATGAACTGTGGTATCGTGTTGAAGCTGCGTAGGCAGCTGTACCTGTACACGCCACCCAAGCTCTGTTTGACTCAATGCCCAGGCGTATCAAGGCCGTTATTACGGCCAGAGGTGGTTGTTCTGGGTACTGATTGCTCAGGATCTATGCACGCAAATTGCGTGAAAATGTAATCACATGTCAGTTCTAACATAATATATTTGTCCAGTGAATACCTGTTTATCATCTGCTTTTCTTTTTGGTGTAGCAATTTTAATGGCCAACTATGACCTGAACTTATACACAATGGATTCCCACACTATGACACTAGGGTTAACACTGGCGTGTGTCTCCAAAACATTGGCAGAATGTGTCCCCTCACATCAGGTCACCAATACTTGTAGATGACAGTCATCGAATGTAGTTCAGCACCAAACCAAATATCATCATGGGAAATGGTGTGACACCACTCTTCAGCCTTTCATGTTTCCCAGATACAGCACCACTTTAAATGACACTATTGTGGCCCCTGGCAAATGGTACAGGATGTCATGGAATTATTATATAAATTCGATTACACGTGCCTGAATGGCTGATGCAGATATGAAGGGGCTGTGAGGTACAAACAATACAGCAATCCTCCTTTTGCGGGGTCAGGCTTGGATCAGCTAGAGTCATGACAATGCCTGTGATATTCACCACAACTCCACTCTGTCCAATATGAGACCTCTGCACGTGCCACACTCCTGGATATTGTTTAATTTGATCGACTGACTGTATGCAGACACACTATGATGTCCTTTCCATTTCCCGTCCAGTTCTTGTAAGATTGACTCACAAGCCCATGTGGTATCCTCCATGATTCTTAGTATTACTTACTATCTGTCTGATGCAGTGCATGCCCATTATATACCCTGTTGGGGTGATGACATGGTAAAACAACAGTGCACTCTGGTGGCTGTTCTAGTTGTCATAGATCAATCCATCTCCAATCATTCATATATCTGCTGATGGTATGTATGTGTCTACATTGGATCATTCCATTTGGTGCTCAATGCTTTTGTTAATTAGTTCAGGATATTTCTAGTGTCTTTTTCCTTCTGGCACTGGTTAAACATATTTCCATCCAGACAATTGGTGGTTACAAAGTATTAACCATTATCATTAATGTTAGGGAATTGAACTATTGCTTGGGCTAATTAAAAATTTGGCATTGATGATGGAGTAAAATGCCATGTAGAGCAGGATGTCAATACTGTGCAGATTTGGAGTGTCTTATGCACTATCAGTCTTTTCAGTAATCATTTGCATGCATTCAGAGCAAAAAATGTTGCTGACTTGTAATTTTCTGGTAAACAATAGATTACTGGGTATTTTAGTACTCAAATATATCCTAATTAGGCATTAATGTGTTTCATCATAGAGCACAAATATATTTTAATTATTTTTTCTAGACAGCAGAGTGGCTAATTAGATCCATTGATGTTGTGGACCATTGACATTTTCATTGTAAGAGATGGGCACCAAATATGTCACAGTGGAGTGTTGCAAAGACCATCTTTTGAATATCTTTTTCTTCACACAGTACATTGGTATTATAAATGTTAATATTGCAAAACTTGTGTTTTCAGAGAATGTTTTGGCAATTATGCATTAGGTCTGCACTATTTCATAATGTCTTACATTTTTTGTGTTGTTAATAATTATCATTGTCAGAAATATTTACAATGTTGATGAGGTACTGAACAATTAAATGTTTTCACAGTTGGGTGCAGCGTGAATTAGTACAGGCAGAATACTGGCATGATCCACTGAACGAAGAAGAGTATCGCCAGAGAAGTATCTTCCTGGCTGACATAAACAATGAACGACAACTGAACGAGACCTACAGAACTAATTTACTGAAGCTAAAGAACCTTATCCTGGTGCGCTTTAACAATGACACAATTGTGGAGCCCCGAGAGACAGAATGGTTTGGCTTCTATCGTCCAGGACAGGCCAAAGAAGTGTACTCGTTGAGGGAGAGCCCACTGTACATTGAGGTAAGCCTGATACATGCACTGTTGCAGGATATTACAAAGAGTAAGAATTTAATTTCACTTGTAACAGGTACACAGTTTCAACTAAATAGTTTCTGAATTTCATAATACTTTAGGTATTACATGCTGTAGTTCTTGTTAAGCCCTTCCCCTGAAGCATATGAGAGCGGTTCATAAAGCTCATGTGTTTAAAGACAGAAGTTATTGCTAAACCGACTTGGTGTTGTTACTGTGTGTCACCATCTGGCATATAACGCTAAAATAAAAATTACAAAATTCATAAGTGAGTTTGGATTTTGCAGCCATTTTAGTAAAATGCGTTTCATGATTTTTCTGAGACAAAAGAAGTGCAGTATCATTCAGTGATTTATGTTTTGTTTTTGCATGGGAAAACGTGACAAGATGAAGGGAAAATTGGAGGCTGTTCATGGTGACACTTTGTCATCTACATCTACATCTACATTTATACTCCGCAAGCCACCCAACGGTGTATGGCGGAGGGCACTTTACGTGCCACTGTCATTACCTCCCTTTCCTGTTCCAGTCGTGTATGGTTCGCGGGAAGAACGACTGTCTGAAAGCCTCCGTGCGCGCTCTAAGTGCATGTTCAGTGACAACAGTTACATAATGGTTCAACAAATTTAAACAGAATCAAACATCAGCTTTTGATGAGAATCACACAGAATGTTGAGCATATGAACTGAGAAATAATTGATGTAGTCCATTACATGATTTTTCCTAATTATTGACCAAGGGTGCACAAAGTAGCTAAAGTCATAGATTTGTTGCCAGGAATGGCAGTTAATAATTTATATGGTAGTTGGCCATGAAAAAATTATGAGCACGATGTGTACTGCTGTTGTTGAGTGAACAACAGATATGGCTTTCAATACAAAGAACTTTTTGTGTCATGTTGTCACTGTTTATGATACCTGAATTCATCATTATACCCCAGAAACCAACCAGCAATCAAGTCAATGGATTGTATATGGTCAATCTGCTCCAAAGACGGTGAAGACATTCCCACCAGCTGGACAGAATATGTTTGGCAAGGATTTCTTGTGATGTAAATCATGACAGACTAATAAAAGTCCTAGAATAACTAGAAATTATTGGTGAGCAATACTACAACCATTTCAACATGGATCGGTGAAGTATTCAGCGTAGATGAACACACACACACACACACACACACACACACACACACACACACACACAGAGAGAGAGAGAGAGAGAGAGAGAGAGAGAGAGAGAGAGAGAGAGAGCGCTACACACCTAGAGGTTGTAAACAGTAACTGTTTACAATGTACCACAGAGGTGTTAGGAGAAGTGAAGATGAACAATTTGATGTAAGGCACCTGTGGTCTGTCAATCTGGGAATCAGCTTCAGACCTAGAAAACTACCTAATTTTCAGTGCACATATGCCACGCAAGGTTGTTAGTATCATCTCACCCTCTTTTCCGCAGCTCGTGGTCTAGTGGTTAGCATTGCAGCCTCTGGATCAGGGGTCTCAGGTTTGATTCCCGGCCAGGTCAGGGATTTTCTCTACCTGAGAACTGGGTGTTTGTGTTGTCTTCATCATTCAGGAAAATAGTGAGACAGGGCAGTGAAAAGATTGGAAATTTGTAAGGGCGCCGATAACCACACTGTTGAGTGACCCAAAAATCAAAATCAGCTTCTCACCCTGCCAGCTGCCAGCTTTTGTTAACATTAATTCGTTAATATTTCCTGTGAGGGTAATGAAAGTAGAATACTTTTGAACATATTATGCAAAAACTAATTAGGTTTCAAATTCCATCTAAACTTAACTCTTACAAGCATGGTAGTCTCGTAGTAAGAAGGCAAGAGAAACAAAAGATGTAACTATTAATTTTATGTGCTTAAAATCCACAAAATTGCGAGATACAAAGTTACACGAACACCAGTTTCACAATTTTAAATGCACAACTAAGCCAGGGGCATAAAAGGGTGAGAAGACCTTGTAAAATTTCTCCCTTGGGTGGCTTTTTTTGTTCAATTTAATGATGTTTCTCCAACTTATTAGACCACAAGTGTCTTATATTTATTTGTTCATCTCAGTATCCCCTACACCACTGTGATATGTTGTAAAGTTATTATTTACACCATATATAGGTTTATACAACCAACTAGCTTCACTAGAATCTCAGGAAGTCATGGGTCATTTTGAAAGAATGACACTGTTCTGGTCCATTGGTGTACTTGCATTAAAGAAACCTGGTGTTGCATTTCATTTTAATCTGTTGTTGCAAGTGTCACAAATGTCTGGCGATTAGAAGCAGTTATCTGTGTTTCCTTAGCAATGGAAAGGCAGCTGGACCTGATTGGACATCTGTGATATTCTGTACAAATTATGCATAAGAACTTTCTAATGTTATAGCAACAGTTTATTTTAGGTTGCTGGAGCAACAAACAATACTAAGAAATTAGAAAGGCGATTCATTCCCATTTTCAGGAATGGTTGTAGGACAGGTACACACAATTATAGCCCTATATTACTGACATCTGTCTGTTGTAGACTTTCACACCACATTTTTGTTTATGTGTTGTGCTCTTGTTGGAGAATGAAAGTCAGCTCTATAGTTATCAACATCAATTCTATAAAGAGAGATCTTGTGAAACCTGGCTTGCTGTGTTCATCCATGTGATACAGGGTACCTCATAATTGGCACCATGCCTTAGGAACAGTGGCCCTTAATACACACATTCCATCTGGATAACAACTTGATTTACTGTCTACCAGTATCAATCTGTGCTGCTGATCATCTTCAGGCCTCAGTTGGAACAAAAAGAAAGTTACAATGATTTTACAGAAGTGCAATATTATGAACACTTGTCTCATAGATAGTAGAAATAACACCAAAATATTATGAACACTACACACACAAATGGCACCACAAAGTGGAGTTTTGTCAACAGCTGTTTGAAACTAATGTAAAAAAAAAATGTGACAGTGAAAAAATTTTTTATAGTTACATGACATAAGTCATATAGGAGTATGTTAAAACAGTATAAAACTATATCTTCATGTATAATTAAATAAAAAAGAAAAATTAATAAAAAAATCAGACTTACAGGAGACACTAATTTAGTACATTTCAGCATAAGTGATGCATCATACTTTAATACATTTAAAAAAAAAAAGTTATAAACTTACTGACAGCACCCTGTGCATCATACATTTTTGTTGTTTACATATTTTAAAAAACCAGGGGAAAATATCTGAGACCAAGAATGTGCCTTCATTTTAATATACAGGGTGAGTCACTAACTATTGCCACAAAAAATAACTCCAAACGTATGATAGGAGCTGAAAAGTTTGTGGGACAGAAGTTGCATGGGACAATGGGGGCCATAATATGACATTGGTTTTTTGTTGCTAGGTGGGGTCACTGCAGAGATATGAAGGTCAGCTTTGTTTTTTTAAATGGGATGCTACAGTTTGGTACTTATTTTCTGATAGTGGCTATTGAGACGAACCCAATGGTGTGTAACAGTAAGGTCTTTGAAGGTCAACGAAGGTCAAAAAGGTGGCATAACATCAATTTACAGAAGGTGTTTGAAGTGATGACCATTGGTATCAATGCAGTGCTACAGTTTTCCTATCATGAATTGAGTGGTATTCCTTATCACATTGAGAGATATTCCTTAGCACATTATGCTCTGACAATTCTCACTCGCATATCTTCAGATGTAGTTGGAACATCTTTATAAACAATCTCTTTTACGAAATCCCACAAGAAAAAGTCCAGAGGCATCAAGTCTGGTGAATGAGCCGGCCACGACACATCTCCTTTGCATTCAATCCAACGATTTGAGAATTGTCTCTGCAACACATTTGTAGCCATCAGCAAAAAATGTGCTGGACATCCATCGTGTTGATACCACATTCTGTTCCTTGATCCTAAATGTATTTCTTCCAATAACAAACCTAATGTTTCTTGCAGGAATGTGGTGTACTTCCTACCAATAAGATTTCCTTTGATGAAATAGGGGCCTATAATTCTGTCCTCCAGAATCCCACACAATACATTCAGCGACCATGGTTTTTGGTGTGCAACTTGCCGCAGCCAGCATGGATTTTCAGTTGCCCAATAGTGCATGTTATGCAAATTAACATTTCTATAGTTTGTGAATGTAGTCTCATCAGTCTGTGAATGTAGTCTGTCTAAATAAAATCAAATTAATAAATCTGTCATCCCTCTGAATCTGAAGTTGAGCCCATCAGCAGAATTCAATGTGACGCATACACTCTGTACCAGTTAATTCTTGATGGAGACTGATATGGTAAGGATGATATTTATGGCAATGCAGAAAACAAACAACACCACTCTGGCTCATGCCAGATTCCTTTGCGATTTGACGCGAACTAACACAAGGATCTCAAACCACAGCGGCAAGAGTGCCAATTTCTGTTTCCTCGTTAGTAACTTTCTTTTGCTGGATATGTTTCCGATGCGATAAAGATCCAGTTGTTCTCAATTTATCATACTCATATTTAAATGTACGAAGTGAAAGGTGAGTGTATTGAGGATATCTTTCAGCGTATAAGTCTCTAGCTCTCACTGAATTTCGTTGGCATTCTCCTTAAATGAGAAACATATCGACTTGATCTTCGAAGGAATAGACGGAATGCATCATTCACATTTGCTTGATTTGACGATACTGATCTTACCGTTCCTATTTGTGTTATATTCCAAAACTGTTGAATGGTGTTTACATGTCAATGGCACATTAGATGGATACGCTGTATTTGGCGAATATTTACTATTTGCACGATATACGAGAGAGAATTGTCAGAGCATGTGCTGTAATAAGTGTCGAAGTGATAAGCAATATCACTTAATCCATGATAAGAAGATTGCAGCACTGCGTTGGTACCAATGGTCAACCACTTCGGACACCTTCTGTAAATGGATGTTCATGCCACCTTTTTGAACTTCAAAGACCATACTGTTACACATCATTGGATTTGTCACGATGGCCACTATCAGAAAATAAGTACCAAACTGTGGCATCCCATTTAAAAAAAACAAAGTTGACTTTCATATCTCTGACATGACCCTACCTAGCAACAAAAAAAACAGCGTCATATTATGGCCCCCATTGTCCCATGCAACTTTTGTCTCACAAACCTTTCAGCTACTATCATACCTTTGGAGTTATTCTTGGTGGCAATAGTTAGTGACTCAACCTTTATAAGAATAGGAATACACTCAGAACTCTTACTGTGAGGTAAAACGGGAAGAGGGAGGGGGGAGGAACAATAACTGCATTAATGCAGTACCTTTCAGCATGGATGACGCATTAGACAGCACACTGTGTATCATACATTTTTGTTTTTGTTTACTTATTTTAAAAGGCAGTGTAAAATTATGGAAGATATCTTAAACTTTTTGAATTTGCCTTCACTTTCTTGAATAAGAATAGAAATGCACAGGACCCTTACTGTAAGTTATAAAAGGGGAAAAAAATGTGTTTATACATGTAACAGACTACAGTCTGTGCTGACCACCTTCTGTAAAGGTCAGCTAACATGATGAATACATTCCTGTTTGTGGAACAAGGCAGAACATCAGGCATTATGCATGTACTGGAGGATATCATCATAAATATTCAACTAAGTGTTATGAGAAAATTCATTCTAGAGTTCCAGCATGCTGGATTAATTGCAGGGCAGCAAATTGTGTTAACTAGTTTGATATAGAATCAGCCAAAGTTGCAATACTAACTTTTTACATAATTGCTGACTAGTTTTGGGTGACCTGAATCCATTGTCCACACATACAAAACAGTATTTTCCGAAATAGCGTATAAACCATGTCAAGATTATACACCTACTTGTAACAGAGTCATGTTTAACTATGAACAGTGGTATATGTTTGTTCTGGCAGTGCTCATTGTTAAACTTGACTTTCTTATACGTTTATGTATAATCTTAACATGGTTGATATGCTATTTTGGAAAATACTGTTTTGTTTGTTTGGACGGTTTGAAAATCGGTTCGTGTAATCTGAAACTAGTTATCAATTAAATAATAAGTTAATGTTGCTAACTGTAACTGTGTCTATATCAAGCTGAAAAATTCGATCTGTTCGTTAATATTCTTGTCAGGTTCTTTTGAAATCTATACTGCCAAGAGAAAAGAACATTTACCAGAATGTTAATGGACAGAATGAATATTCCCATTGCACTTACTGTAATGTTTATGATGACATTGTCCAGTAGTTGTACAATGCCTGATGTTCTTCCTTGTTCCGTGAACATGAACGTATTTATTATGTTGTGTGGCTGCAATGGAAGGTGGTCGGCATAGATTGCAGCCTATGACATGCATAAACACACTACTGCATCGCCCCTCCCTCGGCGTGCTTTGGTAGGTGGTGCACTCTAGCGGCCACTCACTCCTCAGACTGATATTACTCAGGATTCATACGTATCTTAAAAGTGCTTAAAGATACTTTATTTTTATACTGTGCTATAAAAGTCCTTATATATGCCTTATTTTGTCCTTTTTTTAAATTACTGTCCTTCCAAGTTCTTGTTTTTGCCTTGGCAGTTATATTCAAACTTAAAAATCACTTAATGTATCAAACTTAAAAGGAGAAAAAGAAAGGCTGCATGTATAGGCCAAAGGCCAAAGCAGTTATGAGGCTTGCTCAAATGCTTGACATGTAGGGTGAGATGGGTAAGGCTCTCCCTGCCTCAGGCTTGTAGATTAAAGTGGGTGTGTGATTACATGCTCTGGAAGTTTTGGATGACATTTCTCTGTTCGTTGCTTGTAGAAAAGCGGAAAATTGCCAAGCCAGTTTCCAATTCCTATAGGGTTGTTTCATCAGCACTAAAGCATAAGTTATTAAAAAGAAAACTTCATTTTTTCACATCTTACAAAGTAAATCATTATCTTCTCAATTTTCGTTTACTGAAGAATGAGAATGTCAAGAAAATTGATTTCTCAGATAAGCTTGTTACTTATGAAGTGGGGTCATCTTCGCTCAGTGAATTAAGTAAGGTAGATTTAGGCTCTGTTGGAGGCAAAATTTTGTCTAGCATGGTTAAGGAGGAAAAGATTACCAAGAAAAATGTTCTAACCTTTATCATGAAGCACAGTCATTTATTTTGAAAATGATTGAAAGTTTTCCTGAAAAATCTCCATTACGATATTACTTTGTACATTGTTCAGTCTATCTTGATCCAGAAGTTATTCTTGAAAATAGAGATGCTTGAAAGAAAAAATGAAATTAATACTGAATAATCTGCTCGAAAGTGGTCATGTTTTGGCGGAAAATTGTGATTCCCTCATATTGAGTTTGGAGATTTTGTACAGAAAATTCTATATCAAGAATGTAGAGATTTTGACATTAACATTTTGAGATTAGATGACTTCTTGTACAAGAAATGTATTCAAGATGTTTCAAAGAAATCTTGGAGGTTTGCAAGAATATTTTAATCTGGTCACATGGTCAAGCAACAGTATAGTGTGGATTCTCAATCAACAATGCCCTAGAAGTAAAGAATTGAAAGAAAGGGCCTATGTTGCTACACAGCAAGTTAAAGACCTTTTTAAATTTTGTGGGGGAGTGCAGAATGTACAAATTACTAAGGATTTGTTGGCATGTGCATCTTCTGTCAGAAAAAAAATGTGTGACTTATCTTGAGGAACAAAAACAAGTGCAGAAGATCAAGACACTATCAGAAAGAAAGCATGGATTGCAAGAGAGTTGGGAGGTTTAGAGCAGAATGCACCTCAATTCTAACATTTCTTTATTGCGTAAATCAGCTGATGAACTTTCAGAGATTGCAGAAAGGACGAGGATCATTTCTCATTACTCACAATCTAATCACTAGTTCGCAATATTATGCACTAAGGAAAAAGACTCGTGAAAAGAAAGAAGTGGTTCAGGCATTAGACCGCCAGAGTAAGGAAAAAATAAATGACCTTAAAAACATGATATGAATTACTGTTTTTTGTCTATACTGTGGCTTTTTTAATTTATTTATTTTTTAGTTCTTATAAGTTTTTCTTATTGATAATTCGTTCTCAGTGTCATTAAAACTCACACACTTGGAATTACTTTTGTGTGTTGTTGCATGATAGAAACTGCAGAGAGGACTATAAAATGTGACATACTTACTTTAACTGCTTTAATAAGAAAAGCATTTATCAAAGATGAAGCAGATGTGCAGTGAAGAATATTGTTGGTAAGGTTTTAAAGAATTTCCCTTATTTCTGTTAAGTTGAGACTGTTCATAATAATGGCATGTGGCGGGGGCCTCCCGTCGGGTAGACTGCTCGCCTGGTGCAAATCTTTTGATTTGACGCCAGTTTGGCGACTTTCGCATCGATGGGAATGAAATGATGATGATTAGGACAATACAACATCCCGTCCCTGAGTGTAGAAAATCTCCGACCCAGGGAATCGAACCCGGGCCTTTAGGATTGACAGTCCATCGCACTGACCACTCAGCTACCTGGGGCAGACCTGAGGCTGTTCAGCTTTATTATAGTAATACTATATTGAAGTTATCATCTGCTTGTGCATTTGTGTTTTATTCTTGACCTCACTATAGTATGGAGTGCATTGTTGTCAGTAAAGAAAAGGTGCTTAAAAAATTCCTTAATTTTTATTTCGTAAGTTCAGTATGAACCATTTGACACTTAACACTTTCATTTAATTGTATTAATAGTAAGCTAAGAAATAGCTGTGGTTATCTCATAACTAAGTTCCATTTTCATCAGTTTTTCTGTGGCTATTTTATAACTAATTTCATTTATCGTTCCCTTTTCTAACTTGCAGTAAGAGTGCTCAGTGTATTTCTATTCTTATTCATTTGAATGAAGGCAAATTCATTAGTTCAGATCTGTTTGATTATTTTACATTCTTTTAAAATATGTAAACAAGAATGAAAATGTATCATACACAGTGTGCTTGTAACATTTATTTATTATCTATTACGTATCATTCATGCTGAAATCTACCACATTAATGCACTTTTATTTTGTAACTAGACTTCTTCTTTTCCCCCCTTTATTACCGTTTTATAGTAAGAGTTGTCAGCATATCCCTATTCTTATTCATTAAAATGAAAGTAAATTCTTAGTCTAGGATTTGTACAGTAATTTTGCACTGGCTTTTTAAAATATGTGAACAAAAATGGAAATGTATGACTCAAATTGTGCTGTCAGTTCTTTTAAATTTATTATTGTATAATGCATCCATCATTCATGCTAAAATGTACTACATTAAAATGTCCTGTGAGTTTGAATTTTTTTATTAAAATTTCCTTTTTTATTTTATTATATACCACATGGAGAAATAGTTTTACACTGTTTTAACTTACTCTACTATGACTGATGCAAATGTCATGTGATAGGAGAATTTTTCCCCACCACATCCTTATTTTTCACTTTAGTTTTACACAAATGTTGACAAACTGCGCTTTGCAGTGCCAGGTAGGTGTCAGTTCATAATATTTTGTATTTATTTCTACTACCCCTGAGACAAATTTTCTTTATATTGCACTTCTGTAAAGTGTTAAATTAAATGTTGTGATTCTGGTAGTGTTTGTTTATTTAATACAGAGTATCATAGACAACATTATCCAGTTTGATACCATCTATCTTGCCTTCCAGAAGCCATTATATACAGTTCCACAGTGTTCTTTAGTGAACAAAATGTGAGCTTACTGAGTGCTGGACCAGTTATGTGATTGGATTCAGGGCTTCTTAGTTGGTAGACATCATCACATCATTCTTCACAATAAAAAATCAAGAGACGTGAAAACAGCTTCAGCTGTACCACAAGGAGGCGTTATATATGACTGTTACTGTTCATGATATAAATAAATGATGCAGTGGATAATGTTGGACTCTCTGTGAAGATGTTCATTAATGATGATGTCATCTACAGGAAGGTCACAATGGCAGGCTGTAGTGAACTACGGGAACAAAAGCAGAGGGTTAGCTATTGTTGCTTGGACTGGGAATTAATCCTGACTGTAAATAAACATAACATATTGCTGAGAACCTGGTGAAGAGACCCAGTGCTACAACACCACTGGCAATAAATCAGTGGAAACAGAAACAATCGTAAAATATCTAAGAGTAATGTCCAGAATGATCTAAATGATCCCACAGAACTACTTGTATAAAATGCTGATGACAGTCTAGATCCAATGGAAAAACCTTAAGGAAATGAAATCATCTGTGAAAGAAGTGGTTTAAAGAACTCTTGTTTCACTGAATCTTCAAACGTTTATCAGTTTGGGTCCCTTACAGATAGGAGTAATATTGGGGGGGGGGGTCACCATAGACTTGTTTAATAAATGCAAGAGTGTTAGGGAGGTGCTCAACAAACTCCACGAGCAGGCACTACAAGAGAAGTGGTGTTCCTTCATGTAGAGGTTTGCTGTTGAAAATCTGAATGTGTACATTCCTACATACATAATGTAAAATGAGTATGACAGGAAAATCAGAGACATTAGAACTCATATGTAGATTTAACCACAGTCATCCTTCACATGCACCATTTGCAAATGGAACAAGAACATAGGGAAATGATAGTAGTACTCAAATTATCTTCACCACACACTGTATTGGTGGCTTACAGAATGTAGATGTAAATGTAGATGACAGCCATACTGGCAATGAACTTGAAATGAAAGACTTTAATGGAATTACTTTTACCTTTTTTAGTTGTTATATCACTTTATGATAAGGGTAACTAGATGAATTGAGAGTGATAGCTACAAATTGTAATTTAATGTAAATTCGTAATGTGAAAATTGGCTATATTGGTTGACTGTGTGTGTAACAATAGGAAGAAATTTGAATATGGGAGATGTACATGTTGAGAAGACTGGGCAAAATGTTTTGTCACATTATACTCAATATATTTTGTGAAAATTTCCTTGCATTGTGGATTACATGACCCATACATGAAGAAAACATTCAGTGCACTGAATTAAAAAGCTCAAGTATATCAGTTGCTAGTATATCTTAAGATAGGAATTGGTAACCACAGTGTTATTTTAACATCATTGTTTGCTAGAAGGCATTATTCATTTAAGACTGTCACAAAACATTTCATACTTTTGACTGTCCCCTCAGGGTGCCAGAACTATAGATCTGTTTCTTTTATGTCAATTCATGATGGAACATTTTTGTGGTTAAAAATTCATTACAAAAAGCAGCATGGAGGGTGGAAACTGTGTAGAGTAGGGCGAGAGTGTGAAGTGAGTGAAGTGGGGAGCATAGGGACAGAGGTGGAAGTGGGTGTGGGAGAGGCTAGCAGGCATTGAGGCCAAGAGGATAGCGAGATTGAAGGATGTGTCATGAAGACAATTTCCATCTACATAGTGTGAAGCAGCTGGTATCAGTGTCAAAAATACAAATGACAAGGTTTGTGAAGCAGCCATTGAAGTAAGCATGTTGTGCTCAGCAGTGTATTCTACCACTGAGTGATCAACTCTGGTCTTGGCCATAATTTGGAGCTCGTCATTAATTCAGATGAACATCTGATTGATAGTCATGTCCATATAGAAGGTCGTGCAAAAGGCAAAAGTTACAGCAAATTTGCTGTATGATATGACTGGTTACACATGTCCGTGCCCCCCCCCCCCCCCCCCCCCCAATTGGGAAAGGACAGGCTCTGAGGTGGAGCCACCCCAAAACATATATTAAAATAAATTTCTCAGTAACGTGTTACAGAATTTAAATTATTAAAAGCCATTTTGCATATTTCCCATGTGGATTTAAATATCGCCAGTCAACATTTTAAGAACTGTTGGTATGCGATTTCACACGGTATTTTTTGAACAGATAGTAGCTAATCTTAAGGCTGCACCTAGAAACAGGGCTTAGCTCTGCGTGGCATAGGTTTGGGGGAAGGTGGCTTCCACATAGTACAGCTCTTATGGGTGTGTCTAAGGCTCTGGTATTTCAGTCTAAGGGTGTCCTGCCAACCAGCACACAATTTTCACATTCCATTGCTTACGTCAAAGTTGCTGAAACTTTGCTATTGAATCCCTGTGTCTTTATATCTTTGGCCTCAAGCAGTTACAGGTGTAGACAGGGCACAACAAACTTTCAGCAGCAAATTGAAAAGTAAGAATGTAGGGAAATCAGTAAAGAGAAAGAAAGTGTTGTTGTTAGGTAGTTCCCATGGAAGAGGTGTTGGCCAACTCTTGCAGGATGAACTAGGATCAGAATACCAGGTCACCAATTTTTTTAAACCTAGTGCTGGTCTGGAGCAGGTGACAGAGGATTTAGGATCACTTTGCAAAGATTTCACTAAGGAAGACACCGTGGTTATAGTGGGTGGGGCAGGTAACAGTATTGACAGAGATCCTGGGTACAGCATAGAGTGTGACCTGGCGAAGATTGCATCAGCATCGAGGCATACCAGTGTTGAGTTTGTATCTGTTCTTGGGCGCCATGACCGACCTCATTTGAACTCTTCTGTCAAGAGAGTTAATTTGGAGCTGGAACGGCTGCTCATGTCGGGTGCGGGGTCACACATTGGTGTGGTTCATGTTGATTCTGTCAGTAGGTGGGATTATACTAGGCATGGCCTTCACCTCAACAGGAAGGGGAAGGGTAAATTGGCTGGGGAAATAGCAGGAAAGTTAAAGGGGGGAGGCACTGTCATGAGTGGTAAAATACCAGTGGTTATAGGATTCAGAAAAGACCCTTTTTTAGGGTAGGGAGGACAGAAAGAAAACAAATTTTAAGAGAGGTTAGAACTGAGACAAACCTTCAGTTTGAGAAAGAAATCAAAAAACATAATTCCAGCTTATTACATCAACATAAACAGCCATTGGTTAAGAATTTTCAACTGTCAGCAGATATTTTAACTCCATCCAATTTTAAGTCAGTCAATGTGAAATGTCAGCTATCTTTATTGCATCAAAATATTCGAGGACTGAGAAATAAAATTAATGAATTAACTATCTGCATAGATGAATTAGAGTCTTCAAACCCAGCTGACATAATCTGCCTCTCTGAACATCATGTGACCACTGGTATAGAACTTTTAAGTGTTACAGGGTTTAGGTTAGCATCTCACTATTGTAGATCAGAAATGGAGAAAGGAGGAGTTGCCACATACATCAGGAACTGTCATAAATTTAAGAACATAGACATTCATAAATTTTGCCTAGAACAGCATATGGAAGCATGTGCAACAGAATTAGAATTTCACAAAAAATCTTTCATAATATTAAGTGTATATCGAGCACCTGCAGGTAACTTTAATCTGTTTGTAAACCACCTTGAAGCTGTACTGGCCCATTTAACAACCAAAAACAAAGAAATAGTGGTTGCTGGTGATTTCAATGTAGATTTCCTTAAAGACTCTCCCAATAAGAACCTATTTGAGTTAGTAACACTATCATTCAACTTAATTCCCACAGTAAAGTTCCCCACTAGGATAACCACTTGCTCACAAACAGCCATTGATAATATCTTTATAGAAAAGTCAAATGAACAAAATTATATTACAAAACCAATAGTCAATGGCCTCTCAGACCATGACATGCAGTTCCTTCTGTTAAATGTTAATACTGAACAAGATATAAAATCTGTTAAATCTGAGCTCAAGAGGGTAATCAGTAAGCCAAAAATTGATTATTTTAGGACACTCCTCAGAGACATTCACTGGACTGATGTTTACAGTGCTCATGGCATGAATGAAAAATATAACATTTTTGCTAATAAAGTGCTTACCTTATTTGAACACTGCTTTCCCCCAAAACTTACCAAGGTTAGAGCAAAGTCTACAAAGAAGCCATGGATTACTCGAGGAATAGGGGTATCTTGTAAAACAAAAAGAAAACTGTATCTGTCAATCCGAAACATTTCCAATGTTGATGCTATAGCACATTATAAGAAATACTGCAAAATATTAAAGACTGTAATACGGATGTCAAAGCAAATATATTACAAGGAAAAGATAGTCATATCAGATAACAAAATAAAGACAATATGGGATATAGTGAAGGAGGAGACCGGTAGAACCAGACATGAAGAGGAACAAATAGCATTAAGAGTAAATGATGCATTGGTGACAGATGTGTATAGTGTTGCAGAACTTTTTAACAAACATTTTATAACTGTTACTGAAAAGATGGGGTTGTCAGGTTCGGTAGATGCTGCTATGGATTACCTTAGACCAGACATTTCAAGTAACTTCCATAATATGAATTTGACCCTCACTACCCCAACAGAAATAATGTCCATCATAAAATCTTTAAAATCAAAAACATCTAGTGGGTATGATGAAATATCAACAAAGTTAATTAAAGAATGTGATTCTGAGCTAAGTAACATATTAAGCTATCTGTGTAACCAGTCGTTTATCAGTGGAATATTTCCCGAATGGCTGAAATATGCTGAAGTTAAGCCACTGTTTAAGAAGGGAGATAAAGAAATAGCATCAAATTTCCGTCCAATTTCACTGTTGCCAGCATTCTCAAAAATTTTCGAAAAAGTAATGTACAGTCGTCTTTATAACCATCTTATCTCAAATAACATACTGTCAAAGTCCCAGTTTGGATTTATAAAAGGTTCTGATATTGAGAAGGCTATCTACACTTACAGTGAAAATGTACTTAATTCATTAGACAAAAAATTGCAGGCAACTGGTATATTTTGTGATCTGTCAAAGGCATTTGACTGTGTAAATCACAATATCCTTTTAAGTAAACTAGAATATTATAGTGTAACAGGAAATGCTGCAAAATGGTTCAAATCTTATATCTCTGGCAGGAAACAAAGGGTGTTATTAGGAAAGAGACATGTATCAAGCTATCAGGCATCATCCAACTGGGAACTAATTACATGTGGGGTCCCACAAGGTTCCATTTTGGGGCCCTTACTTTTTCTTGTGTATATCAATGACCTTTCATCAGTAACATTACCAGATGCCAAGTTTGTTTTGTTTGCTGATGATACAAACATTGCAATAAATAGCAAATCAAGTGTAGTCTTAGAAAGATCAGCCAATAAAATATTTGTAGACATTAATCACTGGTTCCTAGCCAATTCTTTGTCACTAAACTTTGAAAAAACACACTACATGCAGTTCAGAACTTGTAAGGGGTGTCCCAAGAGTATATGTCTAACATATGATGACAAGAAGATAGAAGAAGTGGACGGTGTTAAATTCTTGGGATTACAGCTTGATAATAAATTCAACTGGGAGGAGCACACCACAGAACTGCTGAAGCGTCTTAACAAATCTCTGTTTGCAATGCGAATTTTGTCAGACATAGGGGATATAAAAATGAAAAAGCTGGCATACTATGCTTACTTTCATTCCATAATGTCATATGGGATTATTTTCTGGGGTAATTCATCAAGCCAAGCTAAAGTTTTCCGGGCACAAAAACGTGCAGTAAGAATTATATGTGGTGTGAACTCAAGAACATCCTGCAGAAGCCTGTTTAGGGAACTAGGGATACTAACTACAGCTTCCCAATATATTTATTCCTTAATGAAATTTGTCATTAAAAATATATCACTTTTTCAAACCAATAGCTCAATTCATGGAATCAATACTAGAAATAAGAATAATCTTCACAAGGATTTAAAGTCACTTAGTCTTGTACAAAAAGGTGTGCATTATTCAGGAACACACATTTTCAATAACTTGCCAGCAGCCATAAAAAGCTTAACAACCAATGAAATTCAGTTTAAGAGAAGCCTAAAGGATTTATTGGTGGCCAACTCCTTCTACTCCATTGATGAATTTCTGAGGAAAACCAACTGATTTGTATATAAGTACAACATATCTTCTGCACAATTTCAGTGCAGTAATGTGTTCACTGAAAATTTGTGTGTGTGTGTGTGTGTGTGTGTGTGTGTGTGTGTGTGTGTAAGTATAATCTAACTTCTGCACCATTTCAGTGCAGTAATGTGTTCATTGTAAATAAGTATTACAGTAGTTGTATTACATGTTTCTTACCTTATAAATAAATAATAAACTTTTTTATTTTAAATTCAGTGCAATAGTATTTGTAAAATGACTCTTAGTGTTCATTAAAAAATGACGATCATTCCACTTGGGACCTGTGGAATGGTACATTAGCTTATTTGTTTTAGTTTAAATATTTGTCATGTATTGTTGTTTTTCTGACATGTTCCACATCCTGGAGGACCTCCTCACTACGGATCAATTGGAATGAAAGTAAATCTAATCTAATCTAATCTGTTATCTGTGATGTGTCATTAATCAGTGTTTGGAAACAATGCAATATGAATCCATTGTGGAAGGTATCAAGTAAAATATTGAAACTTGTAATTAGGAAGAAAGTGAAGGAACTTGGTTTGCCCAGACCTAATGTAAACATGAATCAAGTACCAAACTAGTGTAAATTTAGGCTACGGTATACATGCAATTTTAACACAGCAGTGTACAATGCAGCTGGGTGGTTGCATGTGCTATGCCACTTAAAATGAATGTTTTTGTAATACACAAGTATAAATACGGTGTGTAAATTACAATGGTGAATGCTCCGGTAGCTCATGTCAGCCAGTCACAGCACAGGATTTGCGACATCATGAAAACATCCCTGTTCCATCTCACAAAATGAGAACGCCATGATTTGACCACACAAAATATTGAAGTTTAGAAATGAAAATACAAGAAACATCAAGCATGCAGCAAAGTTAATATATACACTGCATTAATGATCTTTCCAAAACGCGTCTTGTAGTTCGATTTGTTGGGGGATAAGTTAGCTTCCTATATATTTTATCTTTCATTTAGTTTTTCATGTTATTTAGTAGTTCATTATGAAATGGAAAAAACATATGGCATGTAAATGCTTGGCTAGAGTATGATGATGTTGCTCCCACTCCTCCTGTAATTTTGGTTGTGGTGACAGACTAATTTGTAGGATAGCCCAACGTCTAGGTTAGCGCCAGTCGATAAACGTTGCAACCTTCCCCAGCATGGAAACAATGAGCCACGCCTGGAATAGGATATTCATGTGATAGAACTCTAATATGATGTGCTGCGGCCAAGAGTAGGGTTAACCACTCAGTGATAGAAAATACTGCTGTGCTCAGCATGCTTGACAATGCCTGCTTCAAACCTTTAACATTTGCATCCTCATCCCTCATACTAGTGTCTCTGAACTGTGTGTATGGAAATTGCCTTTACAACACATACTTTGATCCCAGAATCCTCCTAGTCTCGATCCCTGTTAGCTCCTGTCCCACATCCAATTCCACTCATATCCCCATGAACCATATCCCGCTCCACTCCACTCACTTCTTCCTCTAAAGAAACTACTGCTTTGTTTGCCATTTCACCCTCCTTGTCCATTGCTCCATCTGCCTACATATGAGCAAACTCTCCAGTGCTGGAGTCCAGTCCTGTGCACTTGCCTTCCCCTCCCAGACGTTAGCCACTCTTTCCTCCGATCTTTTGTACCTCTCCCCACTTCCTTTGTCCCCTGAGCCAGTTCGCCTGATAAAAGCACTCATCCTATTCAAGCTTCGTGGCTGGTACAACATAGTCATGTGGGACAATGTAGCCATTCTAACTATACAGTGAGCTGTTGCCTTTACTCATTTCATTATGTATATTCCACTAAGAACTTTCCCTGATCGATAACATTTACTTGGAGTAGTGTGTGGGATGTAATCACTTGTTTTTGAATTGTTACAGGACCGTATAGGCCTAAAACAGATGGATAAAGAGGGCCGCCTAAAACTGATTGCAATTGATGGTAATCATCTGCAGTTTAGTGAAGAATGGTTTGTCAATACAATCCTTCATGGTTTTCTAGAATGATACTTTATCATTACAGGGAAATATTAATGAGTATAGGGGGATGTATTTCCTGCAAGTTTCTGAAAAAGTACAGTAGACTAAAAATATTTATTTTTAACTGCCAATGAATGCTAGAATGATGAATGTGAGAAATAGTAGACAAAAAAAACTCAACACATACACATATCATTTTCTAACAAACTAGTTAACTTCACTGTTTGGTATACTTTATTTTAAAAACAGTAATAATTGTGCAAACTTGGAGTGTGTGTGTGTGTGTGTGTGTGTGTGTGTGTGTGTTGTTCTGATATGCATATTGAATGTTGTCTGTATTTATTATTTTATTAACTATGCCCAAACACTGTCTGCTTCAATCCAGAGAATCACCCTCAAAGCAAATATAGTTTTTACTTGTACTGTTTTTGGGAACACGTCAATCCTCATTATTTACAAGACTTGTTTTCTAAATCCTGAACAAATTTTGTGTGTTAATTTTGGCAGATGAATGCACACTTTGTATGCAGCTTAATTCAGTGTAGACATTACGTAGTCTAATCTCAAGATTTTTGTAATCCTCTGTAATTTTATTATTGGCCCTTCTGGATTCCTTAGTGGCTGTGGTATGTGATATTCTGATATCAGATTTTTTTGTGCTTCTGTGTAAATACTCTTGTTGTAATTTGGTGAAAATAAAAATAATGTAATGAAAACTATGAAAAAGCACTGCTTTATGCTTTTGTTTTGTACATTAAAGGCTTAGTGAAATGGAAGAAATGAAGACTAGTGACAGAGCAGCCACAGACTGAACTGTTTCTGCTTTGTAATTTTGTAATATGGCAGCAGAAAAAAATTAACATCTTTAGATAAGTTTCATGTCACTGATGAGTATATACATGTTTGAATACAATTGAGTATTCTATGCATATGATGTAACAGGCTGGTGTAGAAATACTATTTATTGTTTATTTATTTTATTCATTTATTAACAATTGCAGCCCACTATCTGAAAAGCTGTAACAGACTTTGCAACCTGTGTTTTTGCATGTAATAAAAGTGTAGATAATAATTATTACTCTTTAATAATTACAAATAACATATATAAAGTGATTAATTAAGGGTGTACAGCAGGTGATTTATTGCATTATTTTTTTATGTTGTAAAATAGGCCCTACATACAATCTGCTGGTCCTAGGAGCACAACTGAACTTTCATTCTGAATTTTTTGTGTATGTTACAAAGTAATGCGAGATAACTGGACTTAAATGTCTTTCTAGACCCTCTTAATTTCACTAATCTGTGCCATTTGTGGCATCTATTCAGAGAGCCATAGGAGGATTTGTGTATTCTCAGTCATTGTGTAAAGATATGATTAAAGAGTGATCTTATTTGAGAAATAACTTTTGATACTTATTTTTCAAGTATTTTTTTTTTCTCATTTTTGATACTGCCAGTCTATCTTACATCTGCATACAAACATTCAGGTGTAATGTCGTAGTTCACTGTTCCTGGATACACATTTTTTGTAGCAATTCTTACACTATTTTACTGTACATCTTCATACTCCACTTTGTCAAAGACATGCATAATTTCCTGACATATATGAGAACACGTGGAAACAGAAATGTTGAATTCTGATAGCTTCCTCAAATTATTCGCTTGTGTAGTTCCGAAACAATTTAGAAGCCTGGCGTTTGTAACATACTTTTGAACAGTTGGGGCATAAATTAACCCATGTGTTAGACCAACCTTTGTACATTTTACATTACTATTCACTGACTAAAGAGCTGTAGTTTGAAAATCACAACTTGGATCCATGGCTTGATGGTGCCTGCTCCACACTCTAATCCTATAGTCAGCTCTTATCAACTGTTTTCCAGTTGTCAAGGGTACAGAGGCACTCACATCGGTCATCTGCAGCCATATCCCAATAACGTCAAATTTCGCCACACTGTCCAAATGGACATATGTTCATCGTACATCTCACATTGATTTATGCAGTTATTTCATGCAGTACTGCTTGTCTGTTAGCACTGACAACTACACTAACACCTCTGCTCTCAGTCGTTAAATTTAGGACATCAGCCACTGCATTGTCTGTCGTGAGAGCTAATGCCTGAAATTTGGTATCCTCGGCACACTCTTGACACTAGACCTCGGAATATTGAATTCCCTAATGATTTCCTAAATGAAATATCCCATGTTTCTAGCTCCAACTACCATTCTGCGTTCAAAGTCTGCTAATTCCCATCTTTCGACCATAATCTTGTCAGACACCTTTTTCACATGAATCACCTGAGTACAAATGACAGCTCGACCAATGCACTGCCCTCTTATATCTTCTCTAGGCAATACTGCCACCATCCCTATATGTGCATATTGCTACCCCATCTCAGAGCTAAAATAGGCAATAAATAGAAAGCTAAAGGATAGAAGGAATATATAAATGGACTATGCAAGGGAAATGAACTTGAAGGCAAATGGAAGAGGAAGTAGATGAAGATGAGATAGGAAATAAGATACTGCAGGAAGAATTTGATAGGGCACAGAAAGACCTAAGCCGAATCACTGCCCCTGGAGTACCGTATTTACTCGAATCTAAGCCGCACTTTTTTTCCGGTTTTTGTAATCCAAAAAACCGCCTGCGGCTTAGAATCTACATCTACATCTACATTTATACTCCGCAAGCCACCCAACGGTTTGTGGCGGAGGGCACTTTACGTGCCACTGTCATTACCTCCCTTTCCTGTTCCAGTCACGTATGGTTCGCGGGAAGAACGACTGTCTGAAAGCCTCCGTGCCTCTCTAATTTTACATTCGTGATCTCCTCGGGAGGTGTAAGTAGGGGGAAGCAATATATTCGATACCTCATCCAGAAACGCACCCTCTCGAAACCTGGCGAGCAAGCGACACCGCGATGCAGAGCGCCTCTCTTGCAGAGTCTGCCACTTGAGTTTGCTAAACATTTCCGTAACGCTATCACGGTTACCAAATAACCCTGTGACGAAACGCGCCACTCTTCTTTGGATCTTCTCTATCTCCTCCGTCAACCCGATCTGGTAAGGATCCCACACTGATGAGCAATACTCAAGTATAGGTCGAACGAGTGTTTTGTAAGCCACCTCCTTTGTTGATGGACTACATTTTCTAAGGACTCTCCCAATGAATCTCAACCTGGTACCCGCTTTACCAACAATTAATTTTATATGATCGTTCCACTTCAAATCGTTCCACACGCATACTCCCAGATATTTTACAGAAGTAACTGCTACCAGTGTTTGTTCCGCTATCATATAATCATACAATAAAGGATCCTTCTTTCTATGTATTCGCAATATATTACATTTGTCTATGTTAAGGGTCAGTTGCCACTCCCTGCACCAAGTGCCTATCCGCTGCAGATCTCCCTGCATTTCGCTACAATTTTCTACTGCTGCAACTTCTCTGTATACTACAGCATCATCCGCGAAAAGCCGCATGGGACTTCCGACACTATCTACTAGGTCATTTATATATATATTGTGAAAAGCAATGGTCCCATAACACGCCACAGGTTACTTTAACGTCTGTAGACGTCTCTCCATTGATAACAACATGCTGTGTTCTGTTTGCTAAAAACTCTTCAATCCAGCCACACAGCTGGTCTGATATTCCGTAGGCTCTTACTTTGTTTATCAGGCGACAGTGCGGAACTGTATCGAACGCCTTCTGGAAGTCAAGAAAAATAGCATCTACCTGGGAGCCTGTATCTAATATTTTCTGGGTCTCATGAACAAATAAAGCGAGTTGAGTCTCACACGATCACTGTTTCCGGAATCCATGTTGATTCCTACATAGTAGATTCTGGGTTTCCAAAAACGACATGATACTTGAGCAAAAAACATGTTCTAAAATTCTACAACAGATTGACGTCAGAGATATAGGTCTATAGTTTTGTGCATACATGGAAGAACCCTGGAGATACTAAAAGGTATCAGATAGATTATATAATGGTAAGACAGAGATTTAGGAACCAGGTTTTAAATTGTAAGACATTTCCAGGGGCAGATGTGGACTCTGACCACACGCTATTGGTTATGAACTGTAGATTAAAACTGAAGAAACTGCAAAAAGGTGGGAATTTAAGGAGATGGGACCTGGATAAACTAAAAGAACCAGAGGTTGTACAGAGATTCAGGGAGAGCATAAGGGAGCAATTGACAGGAATGGGGGAAATAAATACAGTAGAAGAAGAATGGGTAGCTTTGAGGGATGAAGTAGTGAAGGCAGCAGAGGATCAAGTAGGTAAAAAGACGAGGGCTAGTAGAAATCCTTGGGTAACAGAAGAAATATTGAATTTAATTGATGAAAGGAGAAAATATAAAAATGCAGTAAGTGAAACAGGCAAAAAGGAATACAAACGTCTCAAAAATGAGATCGACAGGAAGTGCAAAATGGCTAAGCAGGGATGGCTAGAGGACAAATGTAAGGATGTAGAGGCCTATCTCACTAGGGGTAAGATAGATACCGCCTACAGGAAAATTAAAGAGACCTTTGGAGATAAGAGAACGACTTGTATGAATATCAAGAGCTCAGATGGAAACCCAGTTCTAAGCAAAGAAGGGAAAGCAGAAAGGTGGAAGGAGTATATAGAAGGTCTATACAAGGGCGATGTACATGAGGACAATATTATGGAAATGGAAGAGGATGTAGATGAAGATGAAATGGGAGATACGATACTGCGTGAAGAGTTTGACAGAGCACTGAAAGACCTGAGTCGAAACAAGGCCCCCGGAGTAGACAATATTCCATTGGAACTACTGACGGCCGTGGGAGAGCCAGTCCTGACAAAACTCTACCATCTGGTGAGCAAGATGTATGAAACAGGCGAAATACCCTCAGACTTCAAGAAGAATATAATAATTCCAATCCCAAAGAAAGCAGGTGTTGACAGATGTGAAAATTACCGAACTATCAGCTTAATAAGTCACAGCTGCAAAATACTAACACGAATTCTTTACAGACGAATGGAAAAACTAGTAGAAGCCAATCTCGGGGAAGATCAGTTTGGATTCCGTAGAAACACTGGAACACGTGAGGCAATACTGACCTTACGACTTATCTTAGAAGAAAGATTAAGGAAAGGCAAACCTACGTTTCTAGCATTTGTAGACTTAGAGAAAGCTTTTGACAATGTTGACTGGAATACTCTCTTTCAAATTCTAAAAGGTGGCAGGGGTAAAATACAGGGAGCGAAAGGCTATTTACAATTTGTACAGAAACCAGACGGCAGTTATAAGAGTCGAGGGACATGGAAGGGAAGCAGTGGTTGGGAAGGGAGTAAGACAGGGTTGTAGCCTCTCCCCGATGTTGTTCAATCTGTATATTGAGCAAGCAGTAAAGGAAACAAAAGAAAAATTCGGAGTAGGTATTAAAATTCATGGAGAAGAAATAAAAACTTTGAGGTTCGCCGATGACATTGTAATTCTGTCAGAGACAGCAAAGGACTTGGAAGAGCAGTTGAATGGAATGGACAGTGTCTTGAAAGGAGGATATAAGATGAACATCAACAAAAGCAAAACAAGGATAATGGAATGTAGTCTAATTAAGTCGGGTGATGCTGAGGGAATTAGATTAGGAAATGAGGCACTTAAAGTAGTAAAGGAGTTTTGCTATTTGGGGAGCAAAATAACTGATGATGGTCGAAGTAGAGAGGATATAAAATGTAGACTGGCAATGGCAAGGAAAGCGTTTCTGAAGAAGAGAAATTTGTTAACATCCAGTATTGATTTAAGTGTCAGGAAGTCATTTCTGAAAGTATTCGTATGGAGTGTAGCCATGTATGGAAGTGAAACATGGACGATAAATAGTTTAGACAAGAAGAGAATAGAAGCTTTCGAAATGTGGTGCTACAGAAGAATGCTGAAGATTAGATGGGTAGATCATGTAACTAATGAGGAAGTATTGAACAGAATTGGGGAGGAGTTTGTAGCACAACTTGATTAGAAGAAGGGATCGGTTGGTAGGGCATGTTCTGAGGCATCAAGGGATCACCAATTCAGCATTGGAGGGCAGCGTGGAGGGTAAAAATCGTAGAGGGAGACCACGAGATGAATACACTAAGCAGATTCAGAAGGATGTAGGTTGCAGTAGGTACTGGGAGATGAAAAAGCTTGCACAGGATAGAGTAGCATGGAGAGCTGCATCAAACCAGTCTCAGGACTGAAGACAACAACAACAACAACAACAGTTTTGTGCATCTGCTCGACGACCCTTCTTGAAGACTGGGACTACCTGTGCTCTTTTCCAATCATTTGGAACCTTCCGTTCCTCTAGAGACTTGCGGTACACGGCTGTTAGAAGGGGGGCAAGTTCTTTCGCGTACTCTGTGTAGAATCGAATTGGTATCCCGTCAGGTCCAGTGGACTTTCCTCTGTTGAGTGATTCCAGTTGCTTTTCTATTCCTTGGACACTTATTTTGATGTCAGCCATTTTTTCATTTGTGCGAGGATTTAGCGAAGGAACTGCAGTGCGGTCTTCCTCTGTGAAACAGCTTTGTAAAAAGGAGTTTAGTATTTCAGGTTTACGCGTGTCATCCTCTGTTTCAATGCCATCATCATCCCGGAGTGTCTGGATATGCTGTTTCGAGCCACTTACTGATTTAACGTAAGACCAGAACTTCCTAGGATTTTCTGTCAAGTCGGTACATAGAATTTTACTTTCGAATTCACTGAACGCTTCACGCATAGCCCTCCTTACACTAACTTTGACATCGTTTAGCTTCTGTTTGTCTGAGAGGTTTTGGCTGCGTTTAAACTTAGAGTGAAGCTCTCTTTGCTTTCGCAGTAGTTTCCTAACTTTGCTGTTGTACCACGGTGGGTTTTTCCCGTCCCTCACAGTTTTACTCGGCACGTGCCTGTCTAAAACGCATTTTACGATTGCCTTGAACTTTTTCCATAAACACTCAACATTGTCAGTGTGGGAACAGAAATTTTCGTTTTGATCTGTTAGGTAGTCTGAAATCTGCCTTGTATTACTCTTGCTGAACAGATAAACCTTCCTCCCTTTTTTTATATTCCTACTAACTTCCATATTCAGGGATGCTACAACGGCCTTATGATCACTGATTCCCTGTTCTGTACATACAGAGTCGAAAAGTTCGGGTCTGTTTGTTATCAGTAGGTCCAAGATGTTATCTCCACGAGTCGGTTCTCTGTTTAATTGCTCGAGGTAATTTTTGGATAGTGCACTCAGTATGTCACTCGATGCTCTGTCCCTACCACCCGTCCTAAACATCTGAGTGTCCCAGTCTATATCTGGTAAATTGAAATCTCCACCTAAGACTATAACATGCTGAGAAAATTTACGTGAAATGTATTCCAAATTTTCTCGCAGTTGTTCTGCCACTAATGCTGCTGAGTTGGGAGGTCGGTAAAAGGAGCCAATTATTAACCTAGCTCGGTTGTTGAGTGTAACCTCCACCCATAATAATTCACAGGAACTATCCACTTCTATTTCACTACAGGATAAACTACTACTAACAGCGACGAACACTCCACCACAGGTTGCATGCAATCTATCCTTTCTAAACACCGTCTGTACCTTTGTAAAAATTTCGGCAGAATTTCTCTCTGGCTTCAACCCGCTTTCTGTACCAATAACGATTTCGGCTTCGGTGCTTTCTATCAGCGCTTGAAGTTCCGGTACTTTACCAACGCAGCTTCGACAGTTTACAATTACAATACCGATTGCTGCTAGGTCCCCGCATGTCCTGACTTTGTCCTGCACCCGTTGAGGCTGTTGCCCTTTCTGTAATTGCCCAAGGCCATCTAACCTAAAAAACCGCCCAGCCCACGCCACACAACCCCTGCTACCCGTGTAGCCGCTTGTTGCGTGTAGCAGAATTTCAATGTACTACGAAAATCCGACTGGCAAGACTGTTGCTAATAGGAACCTGATGAAATGTGAATCACATGCAGTATTCACTTCACCATAAGAATAATACGAATATAAACATTTTGCCATGTATTCTTTCCTGTTTGTTGCTATCTCATTTAAATCCTGTCTGCCTAATAAACTACGAAACTAGAGTGAGACAACAGCAAACGCGGAAGAAAATACGTATCGTGTCCTGTTTATATTTGTATTATTTTTATGCCTAATAGTGATACAGTCGGAAATGCAGCACGGCAACTGACAAGATAGAGTGCAAAGCAAGCGGAAGTTCTGAAAAATGTTGGTAGGTGCCGCCACAACTAACTTCTGCCGTCGAATGTATGTAGCGCTACACAGGCATGCTGTGTAGGCGAGATAAATACTGGCGCCAAAACCTCTGCGTCAGTAAATAAATTTAAAAAAAAAGTGGAAGACGAGCTTTTTTTTCTCCGCCCCGAGTTTCGGAGTTTCGACCACTGCATTTTCATACATTATCCAACGAAGTAAATACAAATCACGCATTGTTCATCTTCGAAAGTAGCAGAATTTCAATGTACTACGAAAATCCGACTGGCAAGACTGTTGCTAATAGGAACCTGATGAAATGTGAATCACATGCAGTATTCACTTCACCATAAGAATAATACGAATATAAACATTTTGCCATGTATCCTTTCCTGTTTGTTGCTATCTCATTTAAATCCTGTCTGCCTAATAAACTACGAAACTAGAGTGAGACAACAGCAAACGCGGAAGAAAATACGTATCGTGTCCTGTTTATATTCGTATTATTTTTATGCCTAATAGTGATACAGTCAGAAATGAAGCACGGCAACTGACTAGATTTTTAAATCTAAAATGACTAATTTCTGTGCAGAATTTGATTTACTAAAGAAGCGGCCGCAAAGATTTTCAAACGGAGAAAAATTTTCGCCTAACTCTCGTTCAGAACATGTTCTATAATACGGAGTCTATTATTTGGTTCTTGTTGATCATTATCAAAGAAAGCAGCAGTGTAAGTAGCAACAAGTAGCAGTCACTTGCCATTGTTTCGCTAATGAGACAATTCCTCTCTTTGTTTAATCGTAAGCGGCGGTAGCGCGCACAAAAGCAAGCCATGCCGCGGGCGGCGACAGGCCGTAAACACGCACTATAAGAATGCGACAAACAATGCATGACGCAGTACAGTAATGCATTTTCAGCTTAGAGTGACAAACACCTATAACAAAGAAAACGGCCAGATCAAAGCAAAATAAGCAATCGATTCAAACCAGACGAAGCACGTGAAAAAGGAAGGGTACCCGTATAAATACGGACGGAGCGCCTGACGCATAGCAATGGCTACCTGGTAAAGCTTAACTGCTAAGCTTACGACTCGAACCAAACTATTGTGGCTGTATCGTCTTTCATTCGATCTAAATTGTGTCTCATATTACAATGGACCAACTTTGTTTCGATTTGAAGGTGCGGCCTAAAACTTTTCTCTCCCCTTGAATTTCGAGTCTCAAATTTCAGGTGCGGCTTAGATTCGGGAATTTTTTTTTTCCTTGATTTCGAGTCTCATTTTTCAGGTGCGGCTTACATTCGAGTGCGGCTTAGATTCGAGTAAATACGGTAGATTGACATTCCCTCAGAACTGCTGATGTTCTTGTGAGTGCCAGCCATGACAAAACTCTTCCATCTGAGTCATGATTGCAAGATACAGATATGAATTATTTACAGAAAAATAAAAGAACTGGTGGATCAGTTTGGGTTCTGGAGAAATGTTAGAACACATGAAACAATACTGACTTCATGGCTTAGCTTTGAAGATTGCTCAAACAAAGGGAAATCTACGTTTACAGCTTTTGTACGTTTAGAGAAATCTTTCAAGAATGTTGCAATTCCGAAGGTAGCAGGGGTAAAATACAGGGATTGAAAGGTTGTATATGACTTACACATAACCCAGACAGCAATTATAAGACTCTATGAGCATGAAAGGGAAGCAATGGTTGAGAAGAGTGTTAGATATGGTCAAAACCTATCCTCAGTGTTATTAAATCTATACACAGGATAAGGAAACTAAAGAATAATTTGGGGAAGGAATTAAAAGTTCAGGAAGAAGCAATAAAAACTTCAAGGTTTGCAGATGACATTATAATACTGTCTGAGACAACGGAGGAATTGGAAGAGCAGTTGAATGGAATGGACAGTGTCTTGAAAGAAGGATATAAGATGAACCTCAATGAAAGCAAAACAGTACTAATGGAATGTAGTCCAATTACATCAGGCAATATTGAGGGAATTAGATTAGGACATGAGACACTAAAAGAAGTAAATGAGTTTTGCTATTTGGGCTGTAAAATAACTTCTGATGGCTGAAGTAGAGATGGTATAAAAAGTAGGCTGATAATGGCAAGGAAAATGTTTCTGCAAGAGAAATTTGTTACTGTTAAATATAAATTTAAGTGCTGAGAATTCTTTTCAGAAGGCATTTGTCTGGAGTGTAGCCTTGTACAGCAGTGAAATGTGGACAATAAACAGTTTGGACAAAAAGGAAACTGAATCTTTTGAAATATGGTGTTACAGAAAAATGCTGAAGATTAGATGGGTACTGAATAGCATTAGGGAGAAAGAAATGTGTGGCGTAACTTGACTAAAAGGAGAGATCAGTAGTTAGGACGCATTCTGAGACATCATGGAATCATCAGTTTAGTATTAAGGTGAGGAGTGCGGGAGTAAAAATTCCAGGAGGAGGCCAAGAGAAGAGTACAGTAAGCAGATTCAAATGGATGTGGGTTGTAGAACTTATTTGGAGATGAAAAGGCTTGCATAAGATAGAGCAGTATAGAGAGATGTATCAAACCAGTCTTCATACTGAAGGTCACAGCCACAACAACAGCAACAACAACCACTTCTACCACTACCACAACTACTACTACTGCATTATTCAGGCAATCACACAATCAGAATATTTATATTAAGATCATGTTTTATTTTTAAGGTAACTTTGAAATTTGAAACAAAATGCTAATTGTACTTGACCAAAAAATGAAAATGTTTCTTGAAAGCCTATGCATTACAGTGCCTTATTGACTTACTGGTTGCACATCTCTATCTCCATCTACATGATTACTCTACAATTCACAATTACGTGCCTGAAGAGGGTTCATCAAACCACCTTCAAGCTATTTCTCTACCATTCCACTCTTGAACAGCGTGTGGGAAAAATGAGCACTTAAATTTTTCTGTGAGAGCTATGTTGTCTTATTTGACCATGGTGATCATTTCTCCCTCTGTGTGCAGGCATCAACAGCATATTTTCTCAATCAGAGGAGAAAGTTGGTGACTGAAATTTCACAAAAAGGTCCTACTACAATGAAAAAAACCTTTTAATTATTGCCACCCCAATTCACATATCATGTCTGTGGTACTCTCTCACCTATTTCACGACAATATAAAACGAGCTGTTCTTCTTCGAACTTTTTCGGCAATTTCCTTCAGTCCCATCTGATGCGGATCCTACACCGCACAGCAGTACTCAAGAAGAGGGCAGATGTGTGGTTTAAGCAGTCTCTTTAGTAGATCTGTTGCATTTTCTAAGTGTTCGGAGTTTTGGTTTGCTTTATCCACAGCATTATCTAGTTTAAGTTATTTGTTATTGTAATCACTAAGAACTTAGTTAAATTTACAGCCTTTAGACTTGTGTGATTTATCATGTAAACAAAATTTAGCAGGTTTCTTTTAGTACTCATGTGAATGACGTCACACATTTCATTATTTAGAATCAGTTGCTGCTTTCTGCATCATACAGATATCTTGTCTACTTCAGTTTGCGATTGGTTTTGATAATCTAATAACTTTAAGGAATGGTACATGACAGTGTCATCTGCATACAATCTAAGAGGGCTGCCCAGATTGTCTCCTATGTCATGTATGTAGATCAGAAAGAGCGGTGGGTCTATAACACTTCCTTGGGGAATGCCAGGTATTACTTCTGTTTTACTCAGTGACTTTCCATCAGTTACTATGAAATGTGACCTTTGTGAAAGGAACTCACGTAACTGAGGCTATATTCCATATGCACACAATTTAATTAAAAGATGCTCGTGAGGAATGGTGGCAAAAGCCATCTGGAAATCTAATAATATGGAATGAATGCGACATCTCCAGTTGATAGCTCTCATTACTTCATGAGAATAAAGAGCTAGTTGTGTGTCACAAGGAAAATATTTTCTGAATCTGTGCTGTCTGTTTGTCAATAAATCATTTTCTCCAAGGTAATTTGCAATGTTTGAACACAGTATATGTTCCAAACCCTACTGCAAATTGATGTTAGTGATATGGGTCTGCAATTCAACAGATTACTCCTATTTCATTTCTTGAGTATTGGTGTTACTTGAGCAACTTTACAATATTTAGGTGTTGAACTTACAGTAAGTGAGCAGGTGTATATGATTGCAAAGTATGAAAATTTTTAAAATTTTCTGTAGTCATGTTGGGTGAGAGCACATTTTTTGTCTGAAAAAATGATCTCACTGCATCTAGAGATGTAACTGGAGCAAATCTAACACCTTTAACATCTGTAGGATTCATTTCTGCTGCAATAGAACTGTCACACGGTATGACTTTTGAGAGTTTTTGAAGTTTGTTACGGAGATGCTAAACAAACTCCACTGGCAGACATTACAAGAGAGGCATTGTGCATCACGAAGAGATTTACTATTGAAATTTCGGGACAGCACTTTTCAGTATTAGTCAGCCAACATATTACTTCCCCCCACATACATCTCACGTAATGACCACGAGGAGCAAATTTGAGAAATTAGAGCCAATACAGAGGCTTACCTACAGTCATTCTTCCCACGCACTATTCGCAAGTGGAACAGGGTTGGAGGGATCAGATAATAGTATTGAAAGTACCCCCCACCACACACCATTAGGTGGCTTGCGGAGTATGATGTAGATGTAAAGTATACACCATAATAAATACTGAAAAATTCTAATGAGATAGCTTTGCATATTGTTGGCAAGTTTATAATAACCTGAAGAGTAATTTGTCAGAGCCAACCTTATACAGTCTGAAAGATGAGGATCAATCAGTTTATTTATTTTTATTCTAAGTTCATCACTGAAAACACATTCACACTGATAAGTTGATCCAAAAAAATGATTAAACATACAACACCACTTTTACACTTTTAGGGCTGGGAAATGTCATTTTTAAATCAATTTATTTCCTCGTCAAGTTCACTCTCACTACAAAAAAAGAAGAGTACTCATTTTACTTGAAATAGTTTCCACAGCCAGTATTTGGAAAGATAGTGATATGAAATCTAGAACAGGTTCCATTGCCCTGAAATTTGAAAATCCATTTTAAACTGTCTTGATTGTTGTAAAGCTGGCCGTTTACTTCTTTTCAGCTTCTTGACCCATTGCTTTTTTTTGATCAGACTGTATTCACGGAAACTGTTTCACATTTAATTTCTGTAACTTTGCAATTCAAAGGTCAATTTTTGCGTGAAACACATTATAGAAGAAATAGGTGCTGTAACTACCAAATTAGTGTGCTTGCCGCTTCATACTTCGCGTGTGAATTTTGTGCTCGATTCGGCCACTAGATGCCAATTGGCCTGCTAGTACAACAACAGTTGCATGTGCAGCCTGCTGCCTGTGTCTCCTGTTAGAAATAATGACTATACGGGACAGAGCGCAAGGCTCTGCTGGCCACTTGTGTGTTGTCTGTTGTATGTACTTTCTTCCTCATCTATAAATGCTTTTTTCATGTAAAAGCTGAAAGCAAGGGGAAACTAAAGCCGTAATTTTTCCCGAGGGCATGCAGCTTTACCGTATGATTAAATGATGATAGCGTCTTCTGGGGTAAAATATTCCCCCATTCTGATCTCCGAGCGGGGACTACTCAAGAGGATGTCGTTATCAGGAGAAAGAAAACTGGCGTTCTACAGATCGGAGTGGGGAATGTCAGATCCCTTAATCGGGCAGGTAGGTTAGAAAATTTAAATAGGGAAATGGATAGGTTAAAGTTAGATATAGTGGGAATTAGTGAAGTTTGGTGGCAGGAGGAACAAGACTTCTGGTCAGGTTACTACAGGGCTATAAACACAAAATCAAATAGGGATAATACAGGAGAAGGTTTAATAATGAATAGGAAAATAGGAATGCGGGTAAGCTACTACCAACAGCATAGTGAACGCATTATTGTGGCCAAGATAGATACGAAGCCCACGCCTACCACAGTAGTAGAAGTTTATATGCCAACTAGCTCTGCAGATGATGAAGAAATCGAAGAAATGTATGATGAAATAAAAGAAATTATTCATATAATGAAGGGAGACGAAAATTTAATAGTCATGAGTGGCTGGAATTCGGCAGTAGGAAAAGGAAGAGAAGGAAACATAGTAGGTGAATATGGATTGGGGGTAAGGAATGAAAGAGGAAGCCGCCTGGAAGAATTTTGCACAGAGCACAACTTAATCATAGCTAACACTTGGTTCAAGAAATATGGAAGAAGCCTGGAGATACTGACAGATTTCAGATAGATTATATAAAGGTAAGACAGAGATTTAGGCACCAGGTTTTAAATTGTAAGACATTTCCAGGGTCAGATGTGGACTCTGACCACACGCTATTGGTTATGAACTGTAGATTAAAACTGAAGAAACTGCAAAAAGGTGGTAATTTTAGGAGATGGGACCTGGATAAACTGAAAGAACCAGAGGTTGTACAGAGTTTCAGGGAGAGCATAAGGGAACAATTGACAGGAATGGGGGAAAGAAAGACAGTAGAAGAACAATGGGTAGCTTTGAGGGACAAAGAAGTGAAGGCAGCAGAGGATCAAGTAGGTAAAAAGATGAGGGCAAGTAGAAATCCTTGGGTGGCAGGAGAAATATTGAATTTAATTGATGAAAGAAGAAAATATAAAAATGCAGTAAATGAAGCAGGCAAAAAGGAATACAAACGTCTCAAAAATGAGATTGACAGGAAGTGCAAAATGGCTAAGCAGGGATGGCTAGAGGACAAATGTAAGAATGTAGAGGCTTATCTCACTAGGGGTAAGATAGATACTGCCTACAGGAAAATTAAAGAGACCTTTGGAGATAAGAGAACGACTTGTATGAATATCAAGAGCTCAGATGGAAACCCAGTTCTAAGCAAAGAAGGGAAAGCAGAAAGGTGGAAGAAGTATATAGAAGGTCTATACAAGGGCGATGTACATGAGGACAATATTATGGAAATGGAAGAGGATTTAGATGAAGAGTTTGACAGAGCACTGAAAGATCTAAGTCGAAACAAGGCCCTGGGAGTAGACAATGTTCCATTAGAACTACTGACAGCCTTGGGAGAGCCAGTCCTGACACAACTCTACCATCTGGTGAGCAAAATGTACGAGACAAGCGAAATACCCTCAGACTTCAAGAAGAATATAATAATTCCAAGCCGGGCGGAGTGGCCGAGCGGTTCTAAGCGCTTCAGTTTGGAACCGCGCGACCGCTACGGTCGCAGGTTCGAATCCTGCCTCGGGCATGGATGTGTGTGATGTCCTTAGGTTAGTTAGGTTTAAGTAGTTCTAAGTTCTAGGGGACTGATGACCTCCGATGTTAAGTCCCATAGTGCTCAGAGCCATTTTTTAATAATTCCAATCCCAAAGAAAGCAGGTGTTGACAGATGTGAAAATTACCGAACTATCAGTTTAATTCGGGGATGATCAGTTTGGATTCCACAGAAATGTTGGAACACATGAGGCAATACTGACCCTACGACTTATCTTAGAAAATAGATTAAGTAAAAGCAAACCTACATTTCTAGCATTTGTAGACGTAGAGAAAGCTTTTGACAATGTTGATTGGAATACTCTCTTTCAAATTCTGAAGGTGGCAGGGGTAAAATACAGGGAGCGAAAGGCTATTTACAATTTGTACAGAAGCCAGATGGCAGTTATAAGAGTGGAGGGGCGTGAAAGGGAAGCAGTGATTGGGAAGGGAGTGAGACAGGGTTATAGCCCCTCCCTGATGTTATTCAATCTGTATATTGAACAAGCAGTGAAGGAAACAAAAGAAAAATTCATAGTAGGTATTAAAATCCATGGAGAAGAAATAAAAACCTGAGGTTCGCCGATGACATAGTAATTCTGTCAGAGACAGCAAAGGACCTGGAAGAGCAGCTGAGCGGAATGGACAGTGTCTTGAAAGGAGGATATAAGATGAACATCAACAAAAGCAAAACGTGGATAATGGAATGTAGTCGAATTAAGTCGGGAGATGCTGAGGGTATTAGATTAGGAAATGAGACGCTTAAAGTAGTAAATGAGTTTTGTTATTAGGGGAGCAAAATAACTGATGGTCAAAGTAGAGAGGATATAAAATGTAGACTGGCAATGGCAAGGAAAGCGTTTCTGAAGAAGAGAAATTTGTTAACATCGAGTATAGATTTAAGTGTCAGGAAGTGGTTTCCGAAAGTATTTGTATGGAGTGTAGCCATGTATGGAAGTGAAACATGGGCGATAAATAGTTTGGACAAGAGGAGAATAGAAGCTTTCGAAATAGGGTGCTGAAGATTAGATGGATAGATCACATAACTAATAAGGAGGTACTGAATAGGATTGGGGAGGAGTTCGTGGCACAACTTGACTAGAAGAAGGGATCAGTTGGTAGGACATGTTCTGTGGCATCAAGTGATCACCAATTTAGTATTGGAGGGCAACGAGGAGGGTAAAAATCATAGAGGGAGACCAAGAGATGAATAGACTAAGCAGATTCAGAAGGATGTAGGTTGCAGTAGGTACTGCAAGATGAAGAAGCTTGCACAGGATAGAGTAGCATGGAGAGCTGCATCAAACCAGTCTCAGGACTGAAGACCACAACAACAATGTAAAAGTTACAATGTTCTTGGGGTAGAACACTTTGGCAATGAGTACAGTATTCGACTTCATGTGCTCCACTTCAGTCATCGGTTCTTTGAGTTTAATTTCCATGGAGGCAGTGCTTAAATCTTTTCTTAAGCAACAGCAGGCACTGACTGTTACTATTTCCCTTTTAATGACCACATGCAGCCTCACAGACGACATACTTGCCGCCATTCCCTGCGTATGATGATGCAGTAGAAGACTGGGATGGCTGTGAAAAATGCATGCAACATCATTTCCAGGAATTTGGGGTAACAGTGGTAAACTTGTGTGAGGCTCTTTTTGTCATGGATCTCACCTCATGTCTATCAGTTGTCAGCTCGCCCCTTACAAGAACCTTCAAGTCTTTCTTTTGGTCAGATGTGCAAGTTACTTTCTACCTATCTCAGTAAAATTATTCCATTATTGCTGCTCGTGTGGAGTTTTACCATTGCCAAAAGCTGCCAAAACAGTCATACAGGGCAGGGGCAGCAGTACTGCATGGACTTTGTCTTTGTCATAATTTTGTCACAAATGTTCATAAGGAACGCCAAGTAGACCAAATGGTTTGAGATGCAATCATACGAGTTACTCCTGACAGGGAAGCTCTACAAGTATGAAAATCCTATGGTTACAGAAGTATTAAACATAGCTCAGTCATTTGAAGTTTCACAGGCTGCAGGTAGTCCGATAGAATCCTGATCAAAAGTTTCATAAATTGTTCCTCTCACCCCTCCCAGCCTTCAGTCAGTTCACAAGGGAATGGAGAAGATGCAGCAGTCCAACAGGCATTTCAGCTTTTTAGAACAACTTATTGCATCAGTTCCGGGCTGCACCAACTATTTGGAGGACATAGTTCTTTCTGGTGCCTCTAAAGAAAAATATTTGCAGAAACTCCATGCTCTGTTTTCTGTTTTATCAGTCTGCAAGGTTAAAGTGCAATTTGGACAAGACACAGTTTTTTCAACCATCTATTATTTATTTGGGCTTTAAGTGTTGTGCGCTGTCATTACACCAGCATATTGAATCTATGGCAGCATTGCCACACCCTCATATCCATCAAGGAACTGTAGGCATTTTTAGGCAAAATTGCGTATTACCACAAATTCGTACCGGACGCTGCTGCTGTGGCACAACTGCTCCACAAAGACACTTTTTTTCCCAGGCATTGTTGGGGAAATAGTGAGAGTAGTTCCAGCGTGCCCACAGCGTGCATCCTTGTAGCCATGGCCAGCTCCCCGTCAGCTTGGGAAATAGTTCACGTAGATTTTACGGGACTTTTTTTAAATATGACCTGGCTCCCTGCGATTGATGTGTATTCTAGGTTCCTGTATGCAGTGCATTTTCTGTCTAAAAGTGGTGTTCAACATGTCACAGCTCCTCCTTCCCACCCCCAATTAACTGGGGAAGCAGAATGACTAGTACAAACATTTAAGACTCAGATGAAAAAATGTGTTTCGCGTGTGTCACCGGAAGTGGCTCTTGGCCGGTTCCTCGGTTCTTACAGGTTTACTCCTGTTGGAGGTAAAGAATCCAGCAGGGTTGTTGCGTAGCCATTAGCCCCGTACTCTGCTACTTCTGCTTCAACCAATGCCACAACATCCGCCTACACTGGTGTCGCAACACTTTTGTGGGCTCACACTTCTGACACCAGACTGGAAGACTGAAATGGGTGCCTGCGGTCATCGAGAGTCACCATTGTTGATGCCTCTGTGTCATTCGCATTGCTGAGGGGATGGCGTCACAACACTTTAACCTTGCGTGGACATTTCTGCTGCCCTGGCATCCTCTGTCCATCTGGCAGTCTCCCTACATCATGACCAGCGCCCTCGCCTTTTGTGCTGCCGCTTTCACAATTGTCTCCTCTGCTATGGTTGCTATGGTTGCCCCCTTCAGCTGTCGGGGGCCAAGGCAGAAGAACACTGCCTCCCTCGCTGTCACAGCCAACACCTCCACCACTGCCTCCTCCATTGCAGCCTGGGACACGAGGGAGGGGGCAGCACCACATCTGTCCACTCTCACGCCACTTCTGACCCTACATGCCGGTGGCAGCACGTCGCGTGACTCAGCAACCAATGTGAATGGCGGAAGAAATTTATTTGAGCACAATGCTCACTTCTTTGCAAAGGAAGATGAGTAACTACTAAGTGTGTGTGCGCGCGCGCGCGCTTTGCTTCATAGTTCATGCTTAATTTGGCCACTAGGTCTGCTAGTATGACAGCAATTGCATGCGCAGCCTGCTGGCTGTGGCCCCTGTTAGAACTAATGGCTACCTATGTCAGACACAAGGCTCCCCTGGTCTCTTCTATGTTGCCTGTTGTATGTACTTTGCCTCTCATGTGTTTATGCTTATTCATGAAATAAAGTTGCGGTGTTCCTGGGTTATAACAGCAAGAATTATGAAGCTTTCATTTTTCCTTTGAAGCTATTTGTTTAGCTCATTAAGTTTAACTACTAGTTCAGGTACAAATGCCATATCCAACAATCAGCACAAATCATGCAGTTGTGGGTAATCTTCCTCTCTTTCAGACACGAGAGATTTTATTGCTGGTGAAGTCCTCTAAATCTGTTTAGAACCATACCTCTATAAAGCCATTGAACTGCGGTGTGCAACTGCAGGTCTCCAGACAGGGTATCCAGCTCTTCTAATAGCACTCTAAACTTTCTTCTCTGTAGTGATTGCAAGAATTTTGAATTCACAATTTTTGTAACACTATTCATAACATGTATTACAGAATAAGTCTACAAAGCATCTGCTTATGCATGTTACAATGAAAGTTAAAGGCGATAAAGATACGCCGTTCACACACAATGTGACATCCTTTGTGTTTGTCATCAGTAGTAACAGATGCAAGTTTCTGAATAGACAAATCATATTCATAAATGAAGGATTTGAATGCATTGTAAACATTCCCTCCTCATGTAGCATCTTTGGAGGTCAAACTGTAAGCAGGTCTTTTACACTGAAATCCGAAAAATCAACCTTACAAAAATCAAACTTCAGGTGAATCAACTATCTACTGATTCGTCTAACTACAACCTGAAACACAAGCATGACGGCAAACCTGTTATCAGTTGACTTTTTATATTTTCTGCCATTAATTCTACTTTTATTGTCACAGTAGGTCTTGGCAGACAAGTCTCTGTCTGCCAATACTATCTCCAAATTGTTTTTCAATGTGGAAAACAGACTCGCTAGCTGCCAGAAAGCACTCCTTAACAACTGTGCCATTGTCAAATTGTTTTGCACATTTTCATCAGTACTTCTGATACATGAAATGATCCTATGTTTGATGAGAGACTTTTTATACAGGCTTTACAAAAATACTGCTGCAATTGTAATTTACTTTTAAGGTTAGAAAGTGTCTACCTTCTCAGCTAACTACCAGCAGCTGCTTCCAATTCGAAGTCTTTGTGAACTGTTCAAAATTGACATTCACCATTTCCCTTTTCAGGTATTACATATCAAACACATATACCTGTCTTTATGCAGTGTATATAAAACTGTTCTTTCCACCCACCACAGAAGTGGCATGTTTTCCTGTGTTTAGCTACATTCACATTTCACAAACACTGAGTGAGAACTATAACTTGGCATGTGGACTCCTTAGTTTGTATGAGTGGGACTATTAGGTGAATGTGTTGTCAGATTTACCACCTACAAATACCAAGCGAATCACTCATTGTCAACAAACTGGTATGTCACGAAAACAGTTCATTTAAACAGATTTTGGACATAGGTTTTGAAAGATCGACTCAAAGCCTTGTCAATCGACCAGATGACCACTATCGATGGGTTGAGCACCCCTGGTCTATGGAGATACTAAAAAAAAAAAAAAAAAAAAAAAAAAAAAAAAAAAAAAAAAAAAAAAAAAAAAAAAAAAAAAAAAAATTTCAATGGAGGAAGATACAAGCTGGAAATTGAGCGGTAACTCTGTTTTGAATGCTACAAGAAGAAGCAAAACCATCAAAAGTGCTTCATTCCCAAAGCACTTCCAAGAAGACAGTGGCTTGTTTCTTGGGTACTCCAGCCATGTGCTTTTGAGAACCAAAGCAATCTGTTTGCCCCAAGTCATCATTGAAGTCAGGAAAAGGTAACCAAAAATCATATTGTTCATTATTTTTACAATGCAAGTTGTCTAAACACATTGAACAATTGATTATGTGACAAAGAAAACAATGAATATATGTGTCTATCGCCGAATAACTTTTCTGTTCCCTTGAGTGATTTTCGTCACATCAAGAACCTGTCAAACCCTACCAAAACTATGTTTTTGAGATACTAACATTGAAGAGGAAAAAGTTTCCAGAATTGTCTTGAACACATGCAAATGTGCATAAATTTGACACAAATATTTTGAGAAACAGTAAAATGTTTGTACAAAAGAGAGATTATCTTTCACTGTTTTTGTTAAAAACCCTGGAGCATGAAAGTTTGGCTCAACTTTCCACTGCCACAGCTTCTATGGTTCCTTCTAATTTATGTAAATGAAGTTTAAGGTAAAAGACTGATCTGCACGAGGTCAACGCTAGGTCAGAAGATGAGAGATGTGAGTTGGGGAAGCCAATAGATGTGATGTCATATGAAAAAGTTCAGCTGTTAGTTATTCCACGGGAAAAATCTGCTATTGTTACTGAACAGTTCAAGTAGTGATTTTGGCTGATTATCATTATTTTTATTGCCTTGGCAAAATAGAGAGAGGAGTACACAAAATAGTCAATATTGATGGAACAAAGTGACATACCATACAATTCTTGCATGGGCAGAAGATTATTTTGTGTGTTCAAAGTGACCTCCCATCAGCAGCTAAACAATGTCAATGCAGCTGAACTGCTGACCAAGCTACAACTGTCAGTGTGGCTGGTGTGATAGCAGCACATGGCGCCTTTGTGGTTTCTCATAGCTTGTTCAGTGTAGCTGGCTTCTGTTGATAAACTTTTATTTTTCAAGGTCCTCCATAGGTAGAAGTCAAGAGGTGTAAGGTCTGGAGACTGTAGTAGGTACCCAACAGCTCCTCCTCGACCTGTCCATCCATCCAAGTAAGCTCTGACGTCTCTGTGGTAGTGATAAGTGCCATCATCTTGTAAGTAAAATCTTTTCTTTTAAACAAATGGCAGGTAAAATCTATGTTTGCAGCATATGACAGACCACTAAACACATTGACACCCGGTAGATTTACATGTTTGTCCATGTGAATGTGAGGATTTTCAGGAGCCCAGTATATGCAGGTGTGGCAGTTTACAGTACCGTTTAGTTTGAATTGCATATCGTCAGAGTGATAACCATCCCTGCACACCATACATCCTTGTGAAGAATGTCTTCAAACAACTCCCAGTACTCCATCCTTCGATCCGGGTCATATTCATTCATAGCATGCAGCAATCTTTGAATGTAAACTTCCCAATTTGCAGCCTTTAGAATTTGTCATACCCTTGATCAGCTTACCATGCTTTCATGTGTACCCTGCTTCACAGATTTTTGAAGTGACCTAATAAAATGTTGCAACACGGCAGCATTGGAAGCTGAACTTATTAAGGTTTTCAGTTGGCCAGACCTCTCCTTATGCACCTCCTGAACAGTATGGCCAGCTTCAAATTCATCCCAAATATGATTAATTGTTGTACATGTTGGTGGGTTAGTTCCATACAAATTACATCACTGCCGTAGTACCTCCATAATGTTTTCATACCTCCAGTATCACTCCAATATGGCCTTGTGTTGCTCAAACAACACTTTTACTTAATTCATTGCTGCATTGTCACCCACTGGAAAATGCGCGCCAAGATCTGTTGAGAAAACATTGGACTATGCTACTGTGCAAAATTGCAACAGTGTCATTTTGCTCCAAAGATATTAACTATGAAAGAGTGTCTACATTTATTCTGGACCAATGGCACTGCCTCTGACCTGAACTCTTACCCTTGTCTGTGATATGAAGTAAATTCCCGTTATCTGTTAAAATTATTCTGGTGAATAACTGACGCTATAGCAGATCAATCATGTGTATCCAGCCACAGCAATTAAACAATACTGTGCAGCAGGTGTGTAGCAGCCATTGCTGAATACTCTTCCATTTCACTTTGCCTTGTTTAGGCTCTTAGTGCTAGAATGAAACATAACAAAAAGCTTACAGGCAACACCATACTATCAATTGTGCATTGTTTATACTACTGTGCTTCAGAAGAATGAAGGGTTCTGCCAAAACGTAACGACTGCTGTGGAAGAGAATTTTAGGCAACACATTTAAAGCAAAGCAATATGGATTAGGATAGATGGCTACTCACCAGACAGATGAGAGATTGAACAGGACTGAGCACTATGGGACTTAACATCTGAGGTCATCAGTCATTGAACAGCAGACAGGCATATTTAAAAGTAGGCTAAGTTTTCCTTCAGATTAAAAAAAAAAACCACACACACACACACACACACACACACACACACACACACACACACACACACACACACATACACACACAGAGCGAGCCTCTGTCTTCTTTGTGCACTGAGGCATGACTGCAGTGAGTAGTGATCTCAGTTCGGGATGGATAGTTGAGGCACAGAACAGGCAAGGTGGGAGGGACAGCAGCATAAGTATGGGGAATTTGTCATTACTTATTTTTGAATGACTCAAAAAAGGTACACAAACAACCACAAAATATGAAACGAAAGTCCAAATGGTAACAAGGAGGCCAGTGTACAAAGTTGTGTGTGCTAAGCTAAGGTTTGTAGCAACCAGAAACAAGGGAAAATCAGTGCAGAGTTCTACACTGTCCCGGTGCTCCTGCTGTTTCCATTAGCCCCCACACCAAGTCTTTGTGGAGAGCACGTGCAGTAAGCCTTTTGTTAACTCGCAGATAATATCAAAATCCAATCTCGTAATTTCTCTGTACAATTTTAAGAAACAAACATAGGAAAAAGTCCCCTGAGGGGCATTTGATATATACAAAAGTGGAAATCTTTGATGTTAAAAATTGTGCATAATATTTATCTCCATAAAAAATGATTGAGGTAAATAGATCTAAATATTTCGCTTGACTCATTCAGCATTACAACCTTCCAGGACCTCACCACTGCCATCTCTCCAATTTTTAATTTGTAAATGATAGGCAAATTTTCCAGTACAGATTTCAGATTTTGGCTCCAACAATTTATTTCCTGAGAGAGAGAGAGAGAGAGAGAGAGAGAGAGAGAGAGAGAGCCATGTGAAAAGTAACTTCAATTATGTATACTACACGGTACAAATGTTTACATAAAAAAGTATGTAACAATCTCATTGCTTGCACAATGCAAACAACAAATTGTAGTTTTTGCATTTATTAATACAATCTTCCACAACAGACAAGAACACATAACAAATATAGAAAGAATAAATAGAGCGATGTGCGCATGCACTTTTTCATTCTTACCATTACAGATTCATTTATTCTACTGTGGATACATACTCGATTTCACTTTGGTAACTAATATTCAATCAATATGATGAAAAACGTTAGTAGATTGTATACAGAATACAATGAAATAAATTCAGCAATACTGTATTGAAAGCATTTCAAGTCATCACTGTCAATTTTACACCTGTACTTAGGCAGCAGAGTACAGGCACTTGAGATACAAGACCCAAGGACCTTCATTCACTCTTCAGTCTTATACTAGTCTTCCTCTTCAACACCTGTCAGGATCCATCTTTAACCGGATTATACTTCTTCACCTGCAAACAATAATAATGCACAGTCATCAAGTGATGTGATATTTCTGTGTCAACATGACTAATGTTCTTAAGCTTGCTCATTCATTGCCCTGAAGTTGCTGTCTACAATGTCAAACAATTAGGCTGTCCCAATTTTGCTTTCCTTAACAATACTTTTTAACTGATTATTGCTTTGACTGGCTAATAGAAAATAAGGCCTCTTGATTTTTTTTCTTTTTTTCCCAAACAGTATGTTATTCTTGTAAGTCTACACATAGCAGTACAAGAAGAAATACAGAAAACTGTATTACAGAATGTAGCCTAAATGCATATAATGGCCCCTTATTAGTAGTTAGAAAACAGAATGGAGACACTCATTTGGTTTTAAACACTATGACTTTGAATAAACAATCCGAGATGGAAAGGGATAGGCTCGTCAGTGCATAAGAATTACTGTCCAAGTTTGAATAAGCGAAGTTTTTTAGTTCAGTGGATTTTACAGCTAGATACAAGGCAGGTGCCCCTCCACAAGGGTTCTAGAGCCTGCACGACATTCCTGTTGGATGGGAAGTCTTACCAGTACAGATTACTTCCCTTTGGTTTAAATATATCTGTAGAAGTTTTCAAATGGGGCTCAGATAAAGCTTTGGGCAATGACTTATTTAATAATCATTCAAGTGGACAATATACTCTCATCAAAATATCCACGAATGTACTGCCAGTCTGATGATGGCGACATGTATGATCGCCGAAATATTGTGCCCGTTGGACACTGTAGACCGGGAGTACACCCATGGATATTTTGATTATCAAATACGCCGGGAGAAACTCAAGAATCACAATATACTCTCAGTTTCTAAAACACAGAAAGAACACTGCACTCTGCCTATTAAACTTTAAAAAGGTTGCAGGAGAGTGGGCTAACAATAAGTAACTCGCATTTTTAGAAGAAAGGAATTAAAAGTTTTGTAGGATTAAAAGACGCACAACCTGAGCCAGAACAAATTCAGGCAATAAAAGGTTGTCCAGTTCCTCGAAATATAAAACAGTTGAATTCATTTATAGGATTAGCTGGCTTCTATAACCAATTTACAAAAGATCAATCTATGAACAACCAATGACACTTGAAGCAATCTCAATGGATCTGGGATGATGGGGCAATGGAAGCATTAAACAAAATTGTTAGCTACTCTATCCTTCTTCATCTCCCAGTACCGACTGCAACCTACATCCTTCTGAATCTGCTTAGTGTATTCATCTCTTGGTCTCCCTCTACGATTTTTACCCTCCACGCTGCCCTCCAATACTAAATTGGTGATCCCTTGATGCCTCAGAATATGCCCTACCAACCGATCCCTTCTTCTAGTCAAATTGTACCACAAATTTCTCTCTCTCCAATTCTATTCAATACCTCCTCATTAGTTATGTGATCTACCCATCTAATCTTCAGCATTCTTCTGTAGCACCACATTTCGAAAGCCTATATTCTCTTCTTGTCCAAACTATTTATTGACCATGTTTCACTTCCATACATGGCTACACTCAATACAAATACTTTCAGAAAAGATTTCCTGACACTTAAATCTATACTCAATGTTAACAAATTTCTCTTCTTCTGAAACACTTTCCTTGCCATTGTCAGTCTACATTTTATATCCTCTCTACTTTGACCATCATCAGTTATTTTGCTCCCCAAATAGCAAAACTCATTTACTACTTTAAGCGTCTCATTTCCTAATCTAATACCCTCAGCATCTCCCGATTTAATTCGACTACATTCAATTATTCTCGTTTTGCTTTTGTTGATGTTCATCTTATATCCTCCTTTCAAGACACTGTCCATTCCGTTCAGCTGCTCTTCCAGGTCCTTTGCTGTCTCCGACAGAATTACAATGTCATCAGCGAACCTCAAAGTTTTTATTTCTTCTCCATGGATTTTAATACCTACTACGAATTTTTCTTTTGTTTTCTTCACTGCTTGCTCAATATACAGATTGAATAACATCAGGGAGGGGCTATAACCCTGTCTCACTCCCTTCCCAACCACTGCTTCCCTTTCATGTCCCTCAACTCTTATAACTGCCATCTGGCTTCTCTACAAATTGTAAATAGCCTTTCGCTCCCTGTATTTTACCCCTGCCACCTTCAGAATTTGAAAGAGAGTAGTCCAGTCAACATTGTCAAAAGCTTTCTCTAAGTCTACAAATGCTAGAAATGTAGGTTTGCCTATCCTTAATCCATTTTCTAAGATAAGTCGAAGGGTCAGTATTGCCTCACGTGTTCCAGCATTTCTATGGAATCCAAACCGATCTTCCCCGGGGTAGGCTTCTACCAGTTTTTCCATTCATCTGTAAAGAATTCACGTTAGTGTTTTGCAGCCGTGACTTATTAAACTGATAGTTTGGTAATTTTCACATCTATCAACACCTGCTTTCTTTGGGCTTGGAATTATTATATTCTTCTTGAAGTCTGAGGGTATTTCACCTGTCTCATACATTTTGCTCACCAGATGGTAGGGTTTTGTCAGGACTGGCTCTCCCAAGGCTGTCAGTAGTTCCATTGGAATGTTGTCTACTCCCGGGACCTTGTTTCAACTTAGGTGTTTCAGTGCTCTGTCAAACTCTTCACGCAGATCACATCTCCTATTTCATCTTCATCTACATTCTGTTCCATTTCCATAATATTGTCCTCAAGTACATTGCCCTTGTATAGACCCTCTATATACTCCTAAGCAAGCTTTATTGCAAGCCAAAATTCTGACCCATCCTCTGATGCATCAAACCTTTAAATTGGCTCATATGTATCAGAATGTGGACATGGATGTGAATTTTCAGGGGGAATGGGCTACCAATAAGGGAGAATGCAATACAATATCTTGCACCAGTCAATGTCTCAATAAACACAAATTAAATTGTGCAGCTACAGAAACAGTATTATTATCCATAGTTCGTGGTTTCCAAAACCCTTAGCTGGGAATCATAGACTGAAATATATACATATCATCAAGCTTTATTATTTTAATGGAGAGTAAGACTATTACACAGTAAATTAATGTGATGGGTACTTTTATTTACAATCATTTAAAATTAAGTTAAATTATGTGAAGGGTTCGTAAACTTTAGTGGCCAATATGCTCTCATGACTACCTTTGGGGATGAATGCGGGAGGCCCTGGGATTATATTTAGAGTAAATTGTTAGCTATAAGTTACATGAACAATCAAGTAAGGATATCAGCTAAGAAAATACAAAATGACCTGAAGATGGATATTTTAAGAAGGGCAGGGATTAGAATAAAATGTTTTTCAATGGGGATATGTTATTTTGAAGACAACATAAATACTCATAGCATTGGAAGTTGTGTATACCTAAACTACTAGTCTAGGATCTGATTTGGTTCATACACAAGGGATATGGACATGTTGGTCTACAAAAGTGTGTTCAACATATTTGGGTAGCAGAGAAATAAAAAGGATGGTATGTGGTTGTGATCTTAATCAGAATGTTAAAGAAAATAATGGACAAATAAGATATTCATGATGTGATTTTTTTCAGTTCTCTGCCAAAGGGCAGAGGTGATTTTTCTTATATTTTTGTTTTGATAGCTTGCTGGCCTAAACATATAAAGCTATATCCCATTAAACTATCCAATATAAATCCATGGAGAAGAAATAAAAACCTTGAGGTTTGCAGATGACGTTGTAATTCTGTCAGAGACAGCAGAGGACCTGGAAGAGCAGTTGAACAAAACGGACAGTGTATTGAAAGGAGGATACGAGAAGAAAATCAACAAAAGCAAAATGAGGATAGTGGAATGCAGTCAAATTAAATCAGGTGATGCTGAGGGAATTAGATTAGGAAATGAGACACTTATAGTAGTAGATGAGTTTTTCTACTTGGGGAGCAAAATTACTGATGACTGTCGAAGTAAAGAGGGTATAAAATGTAGACTGGCAATGGCATGGAAAGCGTTTCTGAAGAAGAGAAATTTGTTAACACTTGAGTATAGATGTAAGTGTCAGGAAGTCTTTTCTGAATGTACACTATGTGTCAGTATCAGCAACCTCAGTGGTCATTAGACATAGTGAGAGAGCAGAATGGGGTGCTCCGAAGAACTCACAGACTTCGAACATGGTCAGGTGATTGGGTGTTGCTTGCGTCTTATGTCTGTACACAAGATTTTCACACTCCTAAACATCCCTAGGTCCACTGTTTTCAATGTGATAGTGAATGGAAACGTGAAGGGACACGTACAGCACAAAAGCGTACAGGCCGACCTCATCTGTTGACTGACAGAGACCACTGACAGCTGAAGAGGGTCATATTGTGTAACAGGCAGACATCTATCTAGACCATCACACAGTAATTCTAAACTGCACCAGGATCCACTGCAAGTACTATGGCAGTTAGGCTGGAGGTGAGAAAACTTGTATTTCATGGTCGAGTGGCTGCTTATAAGCCACACATCACGCCGGTAAATACCAAACAACGTCTCGCTTGGTGTAAGAAGCATAAACATTACATGATTGAACAATGGAAAAATGTTGGGTGGAGCGACGAATCATGGCACACAATGTGGAGATCCGATAGCAGGGTGAATGCCCGGTGAACATCATCTGCCAGTGTATATAGTGACAACAGTATAATTCGGAGGCAGTGGTGTTATTGTGTGGTCATATTTCTCATGGAGGGGGCTTGCACCCCTTGTTGTTTTGCATGGCATTATCACAGCACAGGTCTACGTTTATATTTTAAGCACCTTCTTGTTTCCCACTGTTGAAGAGCAATTCGGGGGTGGGGATTGTATCTTTCAACACGATCAAGCACCTGATCATAATGCACAGCCTGTGGCAGAGTGGTTACGGGACAATAACATCCCTGTAATGGACTGCCTACAGAGAGTCCTGACCTGAATCCTAAAGAACATCAGAGCAGCACTCCATGAAGACTGGGCTGCCATTCCCCAAGAGACCTTCCAGCCTCTGACCTTTCGAAATGTGGTGCTACAGAAGAATGCTTAAGATTGGATAGGTAGATAATGTAACTAATGAGGAGGTACTTAACAAAATTGGAGAGAAGAGGAATTTGTGCCACAACTTGACTAGAAGAAGGGATTGGCTGGTAGGACATGTTCTGAGGCACCAAGGAATCACCAATTTAGTATTGGAGGGCAGCATGGAGGGTAAAAATCGTAGAGGGAGACCAAGAGATGAATACACTAAGCAGATTCTGCAAGATGTAGCTTGCAGAAGTTACTTGGAGATGAAGAAGCTTGCACAGGATAGAGTAGCATGGAGAGCTGCAACAAACCAGTCTCTGGACTGAAGACAACAACAGTAACCAGTTGCTTATGAGATTATTTTGTGGATGTAAGCAAACCAATCTCTTACTTACCGATAATGGAACTCAATTTATAAGAAGCAATTTTAAAGGGTTTTTGGCATGGGAAGGTGTAAAACATGTACTCATTTCAAAATATCATCTGAAATCCAATCCCTCTAAAAGAATTATGCAAGATCTGAGTGTTCCAAGAAATACACAACTTGAGCATAGAGGATTTTGGAGTTTCATGTTATCCTTAATGAATTATGTTACATGTCAACTGGACTTTACCTGGTAGAAAATATGAATACAAAGTTGACAAGAGAACCATTGTTAAAAATTTTTCTTTGCCTCGAACAGAAGAATACCAACTAGCAAGGTACAAGAACAGATAAAAACGAGATTAAGTAGACAAACCCAATGTCAAGTACAATATAATTTAAAAGCAAGTGCCCCTAATTTTAAACTAAGATATGAGGCTAGTAAAGGTAGTCATCACAGTTCAGAATTAAAGAAAAAAAACAAGCAAGTTTTTCCATTGTTATGAGGGTCCATACAAAATTATAGGGATTCCACATCAGAAAGCTGCTTTCCTAGTAGACCCACTGAATGGTAAAGAAAAAGGCTTCCACAATATAGATATGATTAAAAAATGTGTCTTAAGAAACATCTAGTACAATAAAATTAACAAACTTTAAACAGCAAAGAGACTGCAGAGCCTAGAGGAGTTCTTTCTTTTTCTACATCGAGCTGGATGTTACATCCACCACTTTTGAATGGAGGAAATGAAGGAGGATATGCCCTTAAATATGAAGTGTAGAGACAACAGGCAAACATTGAGATATTGATTGTTGTACCATCTAATAGGAGTACATTCATTCTAACACATGAGGACATTCAGAGTTACAGTAGTGAGTATGTAAAGAGCTATAAGACAAATATAGCATCAAAAGACTATTAAAAAACTGGTGTGAATAAGGGTTAGGGCACGAGTGTGTTACCTGAACATATATGTATAAAAGGAGGAGGTAGAGTTGTAAATGTTATTAACAGGATATTGTACCCTAATCTGTATTTATGGTGTGATCAAAAGATAGGTGGACCACTGTAGATATTTACATGAGAGTAGTATCTGTGGAAAGAGGTGTATCTTTACACTTACTGCACATGTTGGTAGCATCAGTTTCAAAATTTCTCCAAAGTAGCAAAGTAGGTGAATTTACCCGTGTTGGTCTGTTCCACAAGCGATTTTAAAGATGACATAGTAAAGAGACAAATGTCCCAGTTTTGTATGCCATTCTCCATGTTCGGATAAATAGGAAACCAACTACAGAATGTCTGCTGACAAATCTTTTTTAACTGTTCAAGACATGTAACTGTTCTGATTCGGTGGCATTTTATAAAGGGTGTAAATGGTTCTAGAGGGAGCTTTATTTTTTAAAATTTTTGTTGGAGGTATGTAATATGGTTGGGTTTATAAGAATTTTCTGTGCGAGGAATTTGCACACATAAAGGTTATTTGTGTCATGTTGTTAACTTCTCCACTTGGCGTCAACAGTGATGTCTTAGGACCACTTTTCAGGGCCCATTAGGGTGAAACCGGGGAAGTCTGTTCTGTAGGATATGGTGATCATCGTCCTACTCCCTGGCACAGAACCTGCCAGGAAGGGAATCCTGGGGTGGGTATCAATCTTTGGGGTTCTCTTCTTTACTATGTCCAATAGTCTCTGCTGTGGTACCCTTCTTATCTCTGTTTAGAGTACATACCCAATGATTTCCAATAGTTTTATGAGCTGGGCAAGAAAAGCCTGGATTCTGGAATAAACGTACTCAATTACATGAAAAATGAACAATTTGACTAAACGGCTGGACTGTATATCCTAGTAATGAGTGGTGCAAGAGCAGAAACCACAACATGTTGTAGAAAAAAACCTGTTATTGACCCTTATGGGTAATAAATGTTTGTTACCTGATATCTCATGTTCATAGTAAGGGTGAGTATCTGGTAGAAATATTATGGAACTTAATCAAAGTGAACCATGTACCTACGATTAGTAGTTCCACACTACTGTGGAGTTTTACCCAGTTAATAAACATGAATAAATAAATTAATTGAAAATGAGATATAATTACAACTATAATATTTTTAACACTTGTAGTGAAGTTGTACTTTAATTATTTGTTGTTTGGTTAACGGGTCAATGTAGTGATGACATCATTCATATAAGGGGAGGAATCTGTAGTGCAATATACCACTTTGATGACAAGATGTGTTGCACACGCATTTCTCGAACCAATGAATGATGACGCCACTATAAAAAGTTGATTTTCATAATGTATTAGATAATATATTGTTTGGATGTATGTTTTATTTATGCACATGTATCATGAGATAGATGGACACAACCTATCTGCATGCTGAGACGATGACAAACATTGTACAATGATCACAGTATCTGCTGGTCAGGCAGCTTATTCCGTGCCTTGGAGATATGGTGCATGCCACAGAGGAAGAGTGGTCGTGACAATGCCTGTGACTTCACAGGTTCAAGAAAATACCTATTACACAGAAATATTTTTGGACTGTTCTTATCAATGTTTTTGTGATTTTCAGCATAATGCAACAACTTTGTAAAGCACAGTTATTGTAAACAAGAGTACCATATATGAGAGGCTGTTAATGAGAAACCTCTCATTTATTTTACGAGCTGCATGATGGATTTGTACTATTAACTTCCAGCAGTAACTGTAGTACTTCAAGAAAAGAAGTTCAAGCAGAAGAGGTTGGCGAGTGTGCTCAAATAATAAAGTGAACAAGATTAAATAACATGAAGTCTTGGCTCTCTAACATACTTTATTTCGCCACCCAACATCACAGTAAAGAACCACCAGACTATCACACTAACAATATTTCCATTCATACACAAGGCTAGACTAGACTAGTTTCAGCAAGTTCAGTATGTCTTCTTGTAGCCTATAATAAAAACAGATTTTCTTTGTTTACTTTCAGTTTCTATCTACAAATTGATTTTCAGTTTTAACTACAAATTTTGCAAAATATGATTACTGGTGAACAGTGAATACCCAATCTGAATACTAGCTGTTAGCAGCCATTTCCTCCACCATTGTTTCATTCAGGATTTGCAGTGTCTTTTCCATCATTCTCATTTGATTTATTTACCTATTTATTTATTTTTTTTGTTGTCTAAATGATTACTGATTTAACCAACTAAATTGTAGCTTAATATGTTCTAACACTGGATAGTTATTTTATTTGGTTACAACAAGTTTTCAATACAATGTTCTCTCATTTTTAAAAACACCACGATGAAAAATGAATGATGTTCTGAAACTGTTGATAACTGACAATCATGTATGATTGATAAGTATTATTGGGTTCATCATTGGAAATAAATAAGATTAATTACTTTATTCAAAGTTGTAATTTTCAGCAACTGCAGCATATATTCCAGAGTAAAATTTGGTCCTAAGTACTTATACTTTACATAAATGTATAGCCAAGGTCTAAATATTTAAAAATATCCCTAATTTTTTAGGCTTCTGAAGATGACAAATTAATTCATCAAAATTGGTAAACCAAAGAAAAAAAACATATTTGCAACTGACAACTGAATTTTATTCTGAAATGAAAGATTAACACTAACATAAATAAGCATCTAATGAGTAAGTTACTGCAGATATTTTATTAGTTGCCTGATGAGCACTTATTTTGGAGTCATTCAAATAATTAATCATAATGCAACTGTTGTGGCTCAACACCTTCCTTTCTTGGAATTTATGGACTAATGTTAATTTCTTGAAAATATCTTGCTCTGTGGACATAGACTTTCAGCTGTCAAACTAATGTTTGTGACACTTTTGGGTAGACCAATGTGATGGTCTTATTGAGTTTGACTGGCTATCTGACATATCAGAAGGACCTGGCCACTAGGTAGTTTAGATCTGCCAACTCTGAAGGATGACTTCCACAATGTGGAAAGATTAAAACTTTGATTCTGTGGAAATGTATAAGTAATATACATGTCAATTTTACTTTCTTATTAATTATTGATGTTATATGATACCCACAAAGTTTAAACTCTTAACACCCTCTTTTAGGAATGAATTGTTGAATCTTTGCGAAGTGTCATCCTGTCACACTACATTTTCCAGTATCGGCACTTCTCATCAAATACCCAATCTTATTCTTCCAGTTGGTGTTGTACTTTCATCCTGTCACGTGTTCTGCACAAAAAATGACATGTTCATCTCTGACAATATTATGAAAAGGATAATTGCTACTCACCATATAGCAGAAATACTGAGTTGAACATAGTCAGAACAAAGACCGTCAAACAAACCTTTCAGCCAAAGAGGCCTTCATCAGGACACACACACACACACACACACACACACACACACACACACACACACACACACACACACACACACACACAAGACCACCATCACTAGCTGCCAAGATGGCGTCAAGCGCAATGTTCTCACTGCCAAGTTCATGTTAATAAGTTAGTGTTCTTATTTGATCATATAACTGCTTCTCACAGATAAAATCATAAATGGCCTTCAAGTAGCATGACACTAGAAGAACTTTTCTACCCATCAAGTACCACGAAAACAATGCATTGCAGGTGGTAATAAATAAAACAAAGTAACTCAACAAGCTGTATTTTACTCTTTGGAAAGTGGGAAAAAGTCACTGATAAACATTTGAGTCTCATTGTTACATAACGTTGTGAGACAATTTTTCCTTCCAATATGAGTGAGAACACCCAACTACATCAAGGCACGTGGCTACCAGCTTGCACGACACACAGTATCTGGCACTAACCTGCAGAGACACACAGCTGAGCCAGGAGCGAGAGGTTGGCATGTCACCCGTCAGCTGCCAAGTGTCAGTCACAGCTGAGTAGCATTCTATCGTGTCATGGTAGCGGTCCCAGCCCTCTTCACCACCCAGGACGTATATGTGCTCATCAATTACAGCAATACCTTTGACAAAATTGTGACATTAGATAAAACACAACACATGCAATTCTGTACTGCACAATGCCTGGTCGCACCATCAGAAATAAAGCACTAGGTAAATCAACAAATGACACAGCACTAGGTAAATCAACAAATGATACAAAGTTGTAAGTTCTTAGATGTTTATATTTATTAAAATCTGAACTTGAAGTCACGTGTTACAGATCATCTTATACGTTTAAAACTCTGCAGCTTGTGCACTGAAATTAATAGTAGACTTTGGAGGTGGGTTTTTTTTTTTTTTTTTTTTTTTTTTTTTTTTTTTTTTTTTAAGCTAAGTAGCATTGTCCCTGACTTAAGCAAGGGATATTACCTAAGGCAAACTACACAGAAATGAGCTTTTTGATCAGCTTACGTGCTGGAGCCTCCTCAATTTCTTATACAATTTACAGAAATGAGTAATAAGGATAATGTGTGTGTCCATACCCTAGATAGCTCTAAGGAGTTGGATATACTGACAAAAATCCTATAGCTCATTTATTTCCTTATGTAGTTTATAGTCAATAATCTGTCACATTTCGAAGTCATGATAAATTACTGGCAAACTAGCCCATCATAGAAGGGTGCCTTTGAAACTGAGCTCTAATGTGATTCCTGGAAGAAAATATACAAATAGAACAGCATTGGTGTACTGTAAAGGCAATTATCTGGCTTCCCCCACTGAACATCTCTCAAGACCACTTTGTCAAAGAGAATTAAAACCATAATCCCTGTACCTTCTTCCACTGTTGACACTTATTGCTAAAGCTGCAGCAAGCCTTTTCCATCATATTCTCAATTACTTTTGGTGGCTGTCTAGTTCTTTCTAATACACTGAAGAGCCAAAGAAACTGATACATCTGCCTAATGTTGTGTATGCACGCAGAAGTGCCGCAACATGACGTGGCATGGACTCGACTAATGACTGAAGTAGGGCTGGAGGGAACTGGCACCATGAATCCTGCAGAGCTGTCCATAAATCCATAAGAGTACAAGGGGGTGGAGATCTCTTCTGAACAGCATGTTTCAAGGCATCCCATATATGCTCAATAATGTGCATGTCTGGGGAGTTTGGTGGCCAGTGGAAATGTTTAAACTCAGAAGTGTGTTCCTGCAGCCAATTTGTAGCAATTCTTGACATGTGAGATGTCACATTGTCCTGCTAGAATTGCCCAAGTCCGTGGGAATGCACATAGTCATGGGAATGCACAATGGACATGAATGGATCCAGGTGATCAGACAGGATGCTTATGTACACGTCACCTGTCAGTGTCATATCTAGACGTATCATGGGTCCCATATCACTCCAACTGCACATGCCCTACACCATTACAGAGCCTCCACCAGCTTGAACTGTCCCCTGCTCACACACATGGTCCATGGATTCATGAGGTTGTCTCCATCCCCGTACACATCCATCAGCTAGATACAATTTGAAACGAGACTCATCCGACCAGACAACATGTTTCTAGTTATCAACAATCCAATGTCAGTATTGACAGGCCCAGACAAGGTGTAAACCTTGGTGTCATGCAGTCATCAAGGGTACACGAGTGGGCCTTCGGCTCCAAAAGATAGCATTGGTGAGGTTTCATTGAATGGTTCACACACTGCCACTTGCTGATGGCCCAGCTTTGAAATCTGCAGCAGTTTGCAGAAGTGTTGCACTTCTGTCATGTTGAATGATTCTCTGCAGTCATCTTTCATCCTGTTCTTGCAGGACCTTTTCCTGGCCATAGCAATGTCTGAAATTTGATGTTTTATCAGATTCCTGAGATTCACATCTGTGAAATGGTCGAAATGGTCATACGGGAAAATCCCCGCTTTATCACTACCTCAGAAATGCTGTGTCCCATCGCTCGTGCACCAACTGTAACACCACATTCAAACTCCCTAAAATCTTGATAACCTTACATTGTAGTAGTAGTAGTAGTAGTAGTAGTAACTTATCTAACAACTGCACCAGACACTTCTTGTCTTATACGGGCAAAGACAACTGCAGTGCCGTATTCTGTCTGTTTACATATCTCTGTGTTTCAATATTCATGCCTGTACCAGTTCCTTTGACACTTCAGTGTATTTCCATAGCCTTTAACTGAAAATCATCTCGCTTTTCTAGCCGTATCATTTTTCACTAAATTTGAGCTTTCAATAGCTGTCCTGTTCATCATAGGAATAAAATTACTACAAGAGATTTTACACTTCGCTACAAGCCACTAATACAACAAACATTGCTGCAGTGCCACAAATCTCAGAGGTTTTGATCTGCTGTCATTTGTGTTTCCAAAATCAGTCACTGTCTAACACACATGTATCCAATATTTTGATCCTGTTAATCTTTCAAGGCACTTGTTACCAATCACACCCAGCTCACAACTTAATGCAAACCGTTTATATTTCTTGTCACTGAGCAACAAAACTTATATAGTGTGTGCAATAAATGATACTTGCATTTTTGTGTTGTCGCAATTCATCAATGTGTCCCATTTTTTGAATAACCTGTTGCCAAAAATCTGCTTTGAAACTTCAGAACTTTCAGCAAATGACCAACACTTCAAAACAGAGTTTTACAATTAAAATTCTGTGTTACACCCTGTGAAGTGGGCGAGATACTGTCCTGTAGGGTTAACTTGGCAAACAACATTGGTTGCTCTGAATATAAATAGGAGTAGTAAGTTTTATATCAAGCTGAAGAATAAGTGCCTTTCTAGATTTAGTAATACTTTGGATATAAACTGTGTTCAAACATTACAAAACACCTCTAAGAAAATGATCTATACTCTGACAGTCGACAAGGATTCAGAAAATTTCACTCTTGTCAAACGTAAGTAGTTCTTTATTCACTAAAAGTAGTAAGTGCTACTGACAGGGGAGCTCAAATTGATTCCACATTTATAGATTTCAAGAAGACATTTGACACCAACACTCACAAGCGGCTTCTACCTCTGGAGTATTGTCTCACCTCTGCACTTGGATTCGTGATTTCCTCTCAGAAAGGTCACAGTCTGTAGCAACTGACAAAGTCATCAAATAAAACAGAAGTAATATCTGGCATTCTACAAGGAAATGTTATAGGACCTCTGCTGTTCCAAATTCATATAAAGTTATCTGTAAAAAGTAACTGGATAGATAAAAAAATCTACTCACCAAGTGATGGCAGGAACACACACATATAAAAGGTATTACAGTTCGCTAACTTTTGGAGCCAATGGCTCCTCCTCCTGGCAGAAGGGTTGAAGGGGAAGGAAAAGAGGTGCAGGGAAAGGACTGGTGAGGTTTTGGAAAGAGAGTCTAGGTCAAAAAGGTTGTCCAGAATCCCAGGTCAGGGGAGACTTACTAGACACAACAAGAAGGAAGACTTATTGTTGGGGACTGTGCAAGGCGAGATTTGAAAACATACGATGGTGCTTGCCTGATATATATATATCGAAAGTTAAACAATAGTGCACTACTGTTTAACTTTCGATAAGCCTCATTCATAGGTTGCAGGCAAACATCTACATGTGGCTACAATAGTTTCCTGTAGAACATGTACGAGCAGTAAAAACCTAACCACAAAGTTCATAGTTCTTGAAGAATAGAAAGGTACTTACGCAGCAGACACTGTCAATGTTTTAACACACGGTCTATTGGTGTAACACTTATTTCACTGTTAAGTTGATGCATTGTTGTCATTCTAACCAACACAGGTTCTTCGTCTGAAACTCTGCTGTGGACTGACTGTGTCAGGACCAAAATTCGGGCCCTTATATATCTCACAATAATAGATACTGAAACTTCACATTGTTCGATGCTAAATTTACAGAAATTACAATTAAAACTTAACTCATTAAATTAACTGAATACATCAAAAAATTTGTTCCATTTAACAGTTTCTTCTACTACAAGGGTTAGGCCGAATTATTTGTTTAAATGATTAAATTAAGAGATATCATTAGACTGAAAATTACTTGGGAATTAATTAAGAGCTGGATCTGCTAAAATGTTTTCGATTAGAGGTAAATAAATACTTTAATATTAGTAGTATTACGTCTTCCAAATGTTTGTAATTATTATAGAACTTATATTTGTTTATATGTCAACAGCAGAATTTAAGTTCTGAAACAATTACTGATTTCGCCCTATGATGAAAGTATTAACTAGGAATAGTCAAATTAGAAAATCAATTACATACATAAAACGAAGCGCAAAATTAGATCTTGTGTTATATTCTTTAAAACTGAGGGCCAACCTTTCTCTTATGAAAATGCAGATTATATTCACCTATATTAACGGTAATTAGAGAAGTGCAAAAATGAATTTTAAGGAGGCAGATGGCAAAACAAGAGGGGAAGTAAAAATATCCCAGCTTGCTTCATCACACATGGAGAGCTTAAAGGAGGAAGACACAGTAATATGAAAGACAGATTACTGCTAAAACATCGTGCATGAATTAACAACAGCAAAAAGCTAAGTGTTTTGTGTGCGATAGAGGTGGGAGATGGGGACAGCGAAAAATATAGGTCAGGAAATGAAAGATATAGAAAACTAAAAGGGAGTGAAGAAAGAAACAGTTGGTCTGAAGAAATGCTGAGACTAAAGAAATTAAATTAAGGCCAGGTGGGTGGCGAGAACCAAGGACATGTTGTTGTGCCAGATCCCACCTGTACAGTCCTGAGGAATTTGTGTCCGGGGTTGAACATAGATGGCATGTGTATTGAAACATGCACCGAGGTCACGACTGTCACACTGTAGAGCACACTCTGCAACATGATAGTGTGGCTGCTGGTATACATCCATTATCTATGCCATTCATCCTTACTAATAATTTGGTGGTACCCATGCCAATGTAAAAGGACAGTATTTACGTAACAGCTGATACATGACATGTCATGTCATTTCATTTCACAGGTGGCTCTCCCTTTGATAGAACATGTTTTGCCAGTTACAGGACTGGAATAGGTAGTGGTAGGAGGGTGCATAGGGCAAGTCTTCCAGCAGGGACGTTCACAGGAGTAGGAGCTGTAGGGTAGGGAGATGGGTGCAGAAGGAGCATATGGTCTGACAAGGATATTGTGGGGACTGGGAGGACAACAAAAAGCTATTCTCGGTATGGCGGGCAAAATTTCTGACAGAATGTACCTCACTTCAGGGTATGATTTCAGGAAGTTGTTGCCCTGTCAAAGTAGCTGATTAATACATTCAAGACCACGATAACACTGAATGACAAGAGGTGTACTCTTAAGTTGTGTTTGGAGGGATCAGCAGTGCCAGGATTGGATGTGATTGCCTGGGAAATCTGCTTTTGAACTAGGCTGTTGGGGTAATTACATTCAGTGAAGATTGAGGTGAGAATGGTGTTGTATTGCTGTAAAGACTCTGCATCTGAACAAATGCGTTTGCCTCGAATGCCAAGGCTGTATGGGATGAAATGTTTGACACGGAAAAGATGGTAACTGTCAAAATGTAAATACTGTTGTTTGTTGGTAGGTTTAATGTCAACAAATGTGTAGCTGACCTTTGGTGAGGATGAGAGCAGCGTGAAGGAACATGGTATTGAATTTGGAATTGGATCGTGTGAAACTTAATTGGGAGAATGTATTTAGAAATTCCAGAAATTTTAACATGTCATCCTCACCATGAGTCCATATGGCGAAGATGTCATCAATGTATCTAAGCCAGACCATGGATCCCAGGAAAGCCGTTTACAAGTGACCCATGAAAAAGTTGGCATAGGAAGTAGCTATCCCAGTTCCCATGGCTGTAACCCTGGTCTGTTCGTATGTCAGCTCCCAAAGATGAAGTAGTTGTAAGTATAAAGTTGATTAAAGTGAGCAGGAAGGATGTCATACGTTCGGAATCAGGTGGGCACTGAGTGATGAAATGTTCTGCAGCAGACAGACAATGTACTTGGAGGATGTTGGTATAGAGGGAGATGGTAAGCTGTGTGGTAGGAGTCGGATGGGCACAGATTTCAGATGATCTACAAAATTATTGGCATCTTTAATATAGGAGGGAAGTTTTTGTACTAAGGGTTGCACTTTTGATCAACTAAGGCAGATACATGTTCGGTGAATTACTCCCAAAAGCCTCACATTGAAAGTCCCTGTTTCTGAATGTAATCCTACTCCACATCAGTCTCTTTTACAATTTCAAATACAGCAATCTCTTGCACTTACTTGGCTAATCCATGACCTATTGCCTCATCTGCCAATTTCCAGTTCACCAGACTTCTCCCCTTCTACAAAATCCTGTAGGTATCTACCCCTCACGTTTCCTTGGATCATACCATTCGTCAAGCCAACTTCAAATTGCAACAACATGCCAGACTTCACCTCAAATGGCCACCCAACCTTCTCCTGAACTACCTCAATGGTGGCATTTCCCTTCCTGCCCCTCTGCAACTCCCTGAACAGCCACACCACCAAGCACCACCCCTCTCTAGCAAACTGAATTTGGCTAACCACCTTAACATTCCCCAGCCTTCACCACTCCCTTTCAGGCCAACAACAAGTCTGAATCATAAGAACTACTCAAAACAGCACAGTGTTCTCAACCTCTCGTCTAAAGCACTCACCCTTTCTAAGTTACCTGTATTATCCAAGGCTATCAGTTTCAGCCATTAACCTGCTTTTCATCATGCTGCTTTGGTGGAGGCCCTACTTTCCTTCACACATAACATCAACTGGAAACATCAGTTTGCAAACCCAATCCCAAAACCATTTCAACAGTGAACCTGACATTAAACCCTGCCTTGAACAGTTCCAATCACAAACCCAACTTGTCCACCAACACTATCTCTAAACCATCCCTTACAAGCCTTCCAAGAATTCCTCACATCCAGTATTGCTTCATAACTCCTCCTCAGGTCCCTACAACATGACCCTAACCTGATGACTCCCATCTTTATCCTCTCAGTGGACAAGAAATGTGACACTGTGGTACTTAACCAAAAGGAGTATGTAAGTGAATGTCTACACCAGCTGTCTGACACCTCTACATACAGCATCTGACATCAAGATCCCATCCTTGTGATTCTAGCTGACCTGCAGTCTCTCCTTAAAACTTCAGGGCCCTCACAAGGACTAATACCCTAATCAATAGAAGTTCTCACCCCACCCAAACCACACACCCCCACCTTTCACTTTCTTCCTAAGGACCACAAACCCAATCACCCTGGTCCTCCCATAGTTGCTGGGATCCAAGCACACACCAAACACGTATCTGCCTTAGCTGATCAACACCTGCAATCCACAGTACAAAGACTTCCCTCCTACATTAAAGACACCAACCATTTCCTATGTTGACTGAAAACTGTGCCCAGCCCCCTCCCACCACAAATCTTGCTTGTCACCGTTGACACCACCTCCTCCTATACCGACGTCCCCTAATGTGCATGGTCTGTCTACTGCTGAACACTTCCTCAGTTGGTGCCCACCTGATTCCACATGTGACATCCTTCCTGCTCAACTTTATGCTTATCAACAACTACTTCACTTTAGAGGGGCAGACATACAAACAGACCAAGGGTAAAGCCACGGGAACCAGGATGGCTTCTTCCTATGCCAACCTTTTCAGTGGTCACTTGGAGAGAGCTTTTCTGGGATCCATAAGCCTTCATGGTCTGAACTGAAGAATTTCCTCATGGGTCATTCCTTCTATTCTGTCGAGGAGTTCCTTGAAAAATTAAGCTGATTCTCATTATATTGCTGATAGCATAGCAGTCATATGGACTGACTTTTTTTCAGGTTCATGAGCATTTATTTTTATCTGTTATTACTTTTATGTTGTAAGTTCACGTACTGACACGTTCCAAGACCTTGGAGATTTGCTCCTCAATTTGGTCCTACAGAACTTGACATGTAAATAAATAAATAAATAAATAAATAAATAAATTGATATCTTTTGCCACATGACTTCTTGCTGAGGCTGACCTGTTGGATATTCCTAGAATAAAGTACATCCTCCCAACTAAACTTCACATGGTCCTTTTCCAAATACGATGCCATTTTATTTGATGTTGATCTCATTCTTACTGAAGGCCAGTTACCCACTTCTGCTCATATTAAACCTACTAACAAACAACAGTACTTAAATTATGACAGTTGCCATCCATTTGATGTCAAATATCCTTCGCATTCAAGGAAAATGTATTTGTTCAGGTGCAGTCCCTTTACAGCAATACACCACCATTCTCACATCATTCTCCACTGGACTTAATGACCCCACCAGCCTAGCTCAACAGCAGATTTCCCAGCTCATCACATTTAATCCTGGTAATGTTGATTCCTCCCAAAAAACAACTTATGAGTACACCTCTTGTCACTCAATACTATCCTGGTCTTGAATGTATTAATTAGCTACTTCAACAAGGCTATAACTTCCTAAAATCATGCACTGAAATGAGGTACATTCTGTCAGAGATTTTGCCCACCACATCTGGAATAACTTTTCTTCACCCTCCCAATCTCCACTGTATCCTTGTCAAGCCCTAATGCTCCTTCTGCACCCACCTCCCTACCCTTTCATTCCTTGCCTGGTGACTGTCCTGCTGCAAGTTTTGCCCTGTGCACCCTCCTACCACAATTTACATTAGCCCTGTAACTTGCAAAACATATTCTATTAAAGGGAGAGCCACCTGTGAAACAACATGTCATACCAGCTGTTACGTAAACACTGTTTGGCCTTTTGCACTGGCATGACTACCACCAAATTATCAGTTAGATGAATGAGCATAGGCAGAGCCCAATGTAACAGCCGTGACCTCGGTGCCTGTTTCACCATGTGTGCCCTCTGTATTCTTTCCCCAGACACCAGTTTCTCAGGACTCTGCAGGTGAGAACTGGCACTACAAAATGTCCTCGGCTCTCGTCACCCACCTGGCCTTAATTTACGTTAATTCCTGTCATCTCAACATTTCTAACAGTAGCTACTACTTTCTTTATTCCATTTCAGTTTTCTACATATTTCATTTTTTGTCATCGCCCTCCCACCTCTGTCACAGACAATGCACTCAGCTTTTCGCTCTTATTAGCTTCTGCTTGATGTTTTAGCAATTATCTCTATTTTGTATTACCATCTCTTTCATATTTAAGCTCTCATATTTTAAATCTCATCCAGTGCCATCCTCAACAATCTGTCTTTTCTCCTCATCCCATCTGGTAAGTCTCCCCTGACTCAGAGTTCTAATCGACTTTCCTGAATTCTACCCTTTTCCTATACCTCACCAGTCCTTTTCTTTCACCCCTCTTCCTTCCCCTTCAACCCTTCTGCCAGACAACAGAGCCACTGGCTCCAAAAGCTAGCAAGCATTAATACCTTTTACGTTTATCAATCACAACATGAAGACCACCTACCTAATAGCCGGCACACCCACCTTTGGCATGGGCAACAGTGGCGACGCATTGTTGCATGGAGGCAATGTGGCCTTTGTAGGCCGCTGGAGGGAACTGACACCACCTCTGCACACACAAATCACCTAATTCCCGTAAATCTGGGGAGGGGTGCAATGAGCTCTGATACCCAATTCGGTAGCACCTCAAGATTTGTTCGATTGGGTTCATATCTGCCAAGTTGGAGAGCCAGCACAGCAATTGGAACACGCGACTGTGTTTCTCGAAGCCCTCCATCAACACTCCTGGCCTTGTGAAATGGTGCATTACACTGTTCAAAAATGCCACTGCCATCTGGAAATCTGATCATCATGAAGGGCTGTACTTGGTCTGCAATTAATGTACAATACTCCTTGGCCATCATAGTGTCTTGCACAAGGTATATTGGACCGATGGAGGTCCACGTGAATGTTCCCCCAGGGCATAAATGAGCCATTGCCAGCTTGTTTCCATCCTGCATTACAGTTATCAAGGAGCTGTTCCACTGGAAGACAATGGATTTGTGCCCTCCAATCAGCATGATGGAGAAGGTTTTGGGATTCATTAGACTATGCAATGCTCTGCCACTGTGCCAATGTCCAGTACTGATGGTCACGTGCCCCTTTCCATCGTAGGTGCCAATATCGTGGTGTTAATGTTGGAACATGTATGGGTCGTCCGCTTGTTACAAGTTCGAGTGTTTGGTGCACTGTGTGCTCAGATACACTTTTATTCTGCCCAACATTGAAGTCTGATGTTAGTTCTGCCACAGTTCACCACCTGTCCTGTTTTACCAGTCTGCCCAGCCTACGATATCCAACACCTGTAATGAGGGGTGGCTGCCCAACCCGACGATGTCTGGATGTGGTTTCACCACCTGTTGAAGACACTCCCCATAGCACTAACACCCAACAAGTCGTGCAGTTTCTGAAATGTTCATGCCGAGCTTCCAGGCCATCACAATCTGCCCTCTGTCAAACTCTGATAGATCATGCGTCTTCCCCTGTCTACACATGGACAGCATACTCACTGATATACATGCATTGTGTGTGTATCTGACCAGCAGCCATTCCTCGTCAGGTAATGCTGCTATCGCCTGGACAGGGTTATATTGACAGTAAGTTGTTGGTCCTAATGTTCTGACTGATCAGTGTATATGTGTATCCTACCACCGCATGGTGAGTAGGTTTTTTTATCCATCCAATTTATATTTTCAAAAATTGATTATTATCATTGCTATAAATTATAGCAATGATTCAGGAGACTCTCTGAGCAGCCCTCTTATAACATTTGCATATTATGTTGTTTACCTTTTAGTAAAATCATCAGATTATCTAAATCAACTGCAAAACAATTTAGGCAAGTTACCTGTATGTTGTGAAAAGTGGCAACTGACGAAATGTGTGAGGACATCCACACAAGTACTAAATCTTAATTTTGATTACATGAGAAATCACACCAATATAAAGCTGTCAATTCAACTAAATACGTATGGATTACAATTACAATTAACTTACACTGGAACAATCGCACAGAGACTTTTATGGGGAAGCCAACCTTAGATTGCATTTTATTGGCAGAACATTTAGAAGATGCAGACAATTAATTGTGAATTGCAGAGTAGTCATGCAGATGTAGATCTATATATGCACTCTGCAAGCTACCATACAGTGCATGGAGGGAGGTACCTTCTACCACTGCCTGTCATTCACTTTCCTGTACCACTAGCAAAAGGAGAGGGGGGAAAAGCAACTGTCTACATGTCTCTATACAATCTCTAACCTCTCTTGTCTTCGTGGTCTTTACACGAGATGAACACTGTAGGCAGTAAAATCTTACTGAGGTCAATTGCAAATACTGGTTCTCTAAACTTTGCAATAAAGTTATGCAAAAAAGTCATCTTCCCTCCAGGAATTTCCATTTGAGTCCATAGTTACCTTAATACTTGCATGTTTATCAAACATTTCACTGTTCTCCTTACAATGGCCAACTATACCTTACCAACTTTGGTGGGAGCACTACTCCCTCTCCTTATCTAAGTTCTGATATATTATGCTGCTACACCATTATTTGCTAACAGCAGTACGGAAATACTGGTTATTGTACATTACTGCATGCATAAATTAATGAGAAAGAAATACATATTTGATAGCATAATATGAATGCTTAATTTTAGCAGTTACCAACTTTTTCCATGTGAGCAGGTAAGAAGAAGCAGGCAGAAGCACCAAAAGACTAAAAGGTTATACCCAATCTGCTAATATGTTAACAATAAGATTAATTTCTAAGAAGCTCTTTTTGCTCCATGTTCTGAATTTGGTCAACATTCTAGTTTATTGTTTTGTTTCTAAATATACCACAATTTTTATTAAAGTCCCACAGTTGACTTCTCCACATCACTGATAATGTTACTGGAGGAGGAGCAGGAGGAGATGTAGATGATGATGATGATGATGATGATGATGATGATGAGAAAGAGGAGAAGGAAGAGGAGGAAATGCTGCTTGGTTTACAAATTAATTGAGGCAGAAACACCGTTTCAACAACTACAAAGGCCACAGCTGTAATTGGTAGGTATAAGGAGGCAAAAAATGGTTACTGCTACTGTCTCTTAAGTTTTCAGGAGAGATCAAATATTCCATCTTTTTTCAGGAATGCTCCAAGATGATGTTAATTAATATTTTGGCTAACAACCTTTTATCATTCTCACATTCTCAATGTGAGTCGCTAGCTAGACTTTTAAAGCACTTTACCTCTCATTTCATTTGCACTATCAAAGGAAATATTGGCTGGCATTCCCATGTATGTCATCCATAATGATCAACCAAATACTTTGTAAGCACTGTGACTTTGCTGAATCTGCACTTGCACTGTTGTGCTCTTAGAGGCATCAAGTTTTATCTATGACACTCTTGTTACCAACAGTGTTATTTCTGACGTGTGTTGGCTCCACAGGGTAAAGTGCTTTAAAAATCTTGCTAGCTGCTCACCTTGAGAATGACAAAGGCTGTCAGCTGAAATATTGGTACAAGAGTTAATTATATCCGAGCAACATTCCTCAAAATGATGGAATATAGTTATTGCTACTAATCATCCCAGCTCCAGTTTTCCTGAGTGTGCTGTACAAGTGCTTACCGTCTCCTCCTTCCTTCATAGATCTTCGGTTCCTGGACACCTTCCCACTGGAATCCTCTCTCTCCATGTACGATTTCACTGTATCTGTCCAGTGTTTTCTGGACCTCCCTCACTGTCTCTCATCTGAGATTTATTTTGAAATATTTTCTGGCTGATCTTTTCTCATCCATTCCCTTAACTTGCCCAAACCACTCAGTGTGTGTTTTTTATTGCAATAGTAATAGGGACTCTAATGCTGGCTAAATTCCTAATCACCTCAGTTTTGATCTTTATCTTTCTAGTAATTTCGTTCATAGCTCTTGTGAATCTCATTTCTGTCATTTGAATTCTGCTGTAGTCTTTTTTTAGTAGGGTATACATGTATCTCCAAACCAGAAGTATGTGTGGTACATGGTTGGTTTTGCTTATTGTTGTATTTTGTAGGCCCATGAAAGGTTTCTGAACTGATTGTAAAAACTGAATGCTTTCTCTGTCCTGCTGAGTATTTCCTGATTAACAGTGCTATCTTTGGATGTTGTGCATCTGAGGCATTTGAAATGGGAAACTGATTCTAATTTCTTTCAAATATAAGTTCTGACTTTTTCCTTTCCTGTTGATGGTCATTGCTATAGTCTTTCTCTACCTTAATGACTAAAAAGTGCTGCTGTGGTCATCCTGAAGGAATGTGTGGCGTATAGATCTCCCCCTACTAAGCAATCATATACAACCGCTCGCTCACCGATAGATCTGTACCTACAGATAGGAAAATTGCGCAGGTCACACCAGTGTTTAAGAAGGGTAGTAGGAGTAATCCATCGAACTACAGACCTATATCATTGATGTCGGTTTGCAGTAGGGTTTTGGAGCGTATATTGTATTCAAACATTATGCATCACCTCGAAGGGAACAATCTATTGATACGTAATCAGCATGGTTTCAGAAAATATCGTTCTTGTGCAACGCAGCTAGCTCTATATTCGCACGAAGTAATGTCCGCTATCGAAAGGGGATCTCAAATTGATTCCGTATTTCTAGATTTCCGGAAAGCTTTTGATACCGTTCCTCACAAGTGACTTCTAATCAAGCTACGGGCCTATGTGGTATCGTCTCAGTTGTGAGACTGGATTTGTGATTTCCTGTCAGGAAGGTCGCAGTTCGTAGTAATAGACGGCAAATCATCGAGTAAAACTGAAGTGATATCAGGTGTTCCACAGGGAAGCGTCCTGGGACCTCTACTGTTCCTGATCTATATAAATTACCTGGGTGACAATCTGAGCAGTTCTCTTAGGTTGTTCGCAGATGATGCTATAATTTACCGTCTAGTAAGGTCATCCGAAGACCAGTATCAGTTGCAAAGCGATTTAGAAAAGATTGCTGTATGGTGTGGCAGGTGGCAGTTGATGCTAAATAACGAAAAGTGTGAGGTGATCCACATGAGTTCCAAAAGAAATCTGTTGGAATTCGATCACTCGATAAATAGTAATAGTACAATTCTCAAGGCTGTCAATTCAACTAAGTACCTGGGTGTTGAAATTACGAACAACTTCAGTTGAAAAGACCACATAGATAATATTGTGGGGAAGGCGAGCCAAAGGTTGCGTTTCATTGGCAGGATACTTAGAAGATGCAACAAGTCCACTAAAGAGGCAGCTTACACTATACTCGTTCGTCCTCTGTTAGAATATTGCTGCACCGTGTGGGGTCCTTACCAGGTGGGAATGACGGAGGACATCGAAAGGGTGCAAAAAAGGGCAGCTCGTTTTGTATTATCACGTAATAGGAGAGAGAGTGTGGCAGATATGATATGACGCGAGGTGGGATGGAAGTCATTAAAGAAAAGACGTTTTTTGTCGCAGCGAGATCTATTTACGAAATTTCAGTCACCAACTTTCTCTTCTGAAAGCGAAAATATTTTGTTGAGCCCAACCTACATAGGTAGGAATGATCATCAAAATAAAATAAGAGAAATCAGAGCTCGAACAGAAAGGTTTAGGTGTTCGTTTTTCCCGCGCGCTGTTCGGGAGTGGAATGGTAGATAGATAGTATGATTGTGGTTCAATGAACCCTCTACTAAGCACTTTAATGTGAATTGCAGACTAATCATGTAGATGTAGATGAACTCAGTAAGTAAGGCAATGTCTCCGAAAAGCGAGGTTCTGGGTTTGAGCTCCGAAAAGCGAGGTTCTGGGTTTGAGTCCTAGTCCAGTACACAGTTTCGATTCATCAGTAAGTTTCAAGACAGTACATACTCTGCTGCAGAGTGATTCATTGCATGGTTGAGTTGTTTCCTAACATTTTGATAAAACAATAACAAAAAGCATGCAAAAAGTGAAGAAAAATGAAACAAGCTGAGCACTTACCTGGTCTATATCTTCTTTCAATCATCGATGCCTTAAATTCCCAGCAGTTTGCTTGAACATCATACCGCTCGACCTTGTTGGTGTTCTCGGTAGATGCATGCCACCCTCCTGTATAGATCAACGTGACTATATATTGGCAATCACAATATAAACACTACAAAGTAAGTCACTCCTCTCTCTCTCTCTCTCTCTCTCTCTCTCTCTCTCTCTCGCACACACACACACACACACACACACACACACACACACACACACACACACACACACACACACACTCTCTCTCTCTCTCTCTCTCTCTTCATGCTCTCATTATTGTGGACGAACTTTTCCTGTTACCATCACCACAGAAACAGGGTATGCTGAGTTACAGGAGACACAACGTCCTCCACATACCAGAAATAGAAACCAATTCACTTTGTTAACAATGTACAGATGTGTAGTTTACACTCTACACTACAGTAATAGAATTTGTAATTTTGTGTACTCAGAGTTTTAGTCCAGTCTACAATAGGAATTTCTCCTTGAAAATTGTGTAGTATTTTATCAATGAAAATTTGTTACTGGAGCAGTTACTGTCTGAAGTACAAGCTTTGACCATTTATTATAATAAATACCATCTGCTCATATTAAATAAAATATCTGAGCATATTAAGAGACTTAAAATTTACGCAACTTTATCTGATTATGGTTCATTACCAACACAAAAAATCTGAAACATGGTTAGGTAGCTGTACTCCAACACATTTTGAAATCTAAGTTAATTACTGAAATACCAGAGCACCTCTCAAAAAGTATCCAAGTTACACTTCTCTACATTCCTACTGCAGAAGCAACCCACAATGTACGGCAAAGTGTATCTCCTTCCCATTCTATTTTTGGATGTCACACAGTGTTTAACTAGGGATGCTTTAATTATTGTCAAAGTACATCTCTCAATGGAAGTTCATATGATTTAGTCTCTAATCATGTAGTTTCAACTTCAACTGAAAATGGATTAAGATTTCTGATTAAAACTCTGTGGATTGCTGAAATGTGAAGTTTAATAAATCTTCTTGAAATCTGGAACACACAAAAATTATAATGCAATGGGTATCACATACAGCTTTTATTCAGTGAGTAAGAGGGCAGGAATTATGTAACTACATACATACTCCACAAGCCTGCTCAGTGGCAAAGGGTGTTCTCTGTAGCACTATAATTCCCAACACCATCCATTAATGGAACATGAAAGTGGGGAAGAACATGTAATTCCAATTTTCCTATTGTGGTCACTTCACTTCACAAAATCTGTGTGGCAAGAAGGAATATGTTTTCAGAACGAAATTTTAACTCTGCAGCAGAGTGAGCACTGATATGAAACTTCCTGACAGATTAAAACTGTGTGCCAGACTGAGACTCGAACTGGGACCTTTGCCTTTCGTGAGCAAGTGCTCTATTAAGGAGCTACCCAAGCATGACTCACAACCCATCTTCACAGCTTTACTTCCGCCAGTGTCTCGTCTCCTACCTTTCAAACTTCACAGGAGAACTTCTGTGGAGTTTGGAAGGTAGGAGATGAGGTACTGGCAGAAGTAATGCTGTGAGTCATGCTGGGGTAGCTCTGTGATAGAGCATTTGACCACAAAAGGAAAAGGTCCCGAGTTCACGTCTTGTCCACCACACTGTTTTAATCTGCCGGAAGTTTCAAGGAATATATTATTTATTCGTTTGTTTGTTTCTTCTTGGAGCATCTGCTCTCTGAATTTAACAGTGAACCTTTCCATGATGTACAGTGCCTCTTTAAGCATCTGCCACTGGAATTTGACAAACATCTCTGTAATGCTCTACTGCTTATTAAATGAACCCATGATACAACATAGTGCTATTGTTTGGATTTCTCTCTCTCTCTCTCAATTGAGGGTTTTGCAAGTCACTTATTTTGTGGAAAAATCACATTTCCCTAAGATTCTTCCATAGAAGACTTGCCATTTGCTAGTTTTACGAGGTTATTCCACTTTGATCTCTCGGGGCAATTACTCCCAGATACTGCAGCTGGATGGAGCACTAGGCACATAATTTTGCCTTTATTGAAAAATTAAAGAGTGATGAAGTTATATAGCTGAAAGCTGCCATCTGACCCCAACAGGATCTCATTGAAGCCACAAGTTTTGTTTTTTATATAAACACTGCGATGCGCACTATAGTGGTGTGTAAGGAAGAATAAAGAATAAGGCAACATGGTACACTCTGCCGAGGGGGGGGGGGGGGGGGGGAAGAGAGAGGGAGAGAGAGGGAGAGAGGGAGAGAGAGAGAGAGAGAGAGAGAGAGAGAGAGAGAGAGAGAGAGTACTTGGTAGCAGAGCACAAGTGTCCTCTGCGTCTTTCCCATGTCTAAAGCTCCAGCCTCTGCCTACCCTACAAGTGGCCATGCCGGGGTAAGCACTACAATGGGCCACTGTTTCTGCTTCTCTCTCTCCCTAGTGGAATTTATAAGCCCGGAAAACTATTACTGTCACTTCTTAATGTTGTGTTTGTGTTACACCACACATAATTAACAATCTAAGGGCTATGTAACCTCAGCATGCTTAAACTACCATGAAAATCAATGCTAAACTCTCCATGTGCACCATGGAGAACCAGCTACAATCAGACACAGCTAAGTGACGCTATTGGCTGAAATATTCCATAGTACACTGCTCCTTGCCACTGCATATTGTCCCCCATCACCCACCTTCTTTAAATTCAACTGAAGATGGCTGCCTGGTTATCAGCAAATATATCAAGACACACAGTCAACATTATCTGGTAACAATTCTTAAATTGATTATTTAAATGGAATTTCAATGATCTAGGAAACCTTAAAGATATACAGGAATCACACACTGCAAAATTATATGAAAACATGTTAATTATTATTAAGGAGAAAAGAAAAAGAATATATTTGACATACCAACAACATATATGTGACCATCGAGAACACAAGCAGCAGACCCACTGCGAGGAATTAACATAGGTGCAAGTTCTGTCCAGGTGTTTGTCCTTGGGTCGTATCTCTGGACTAACTCAATTCCATCACCATCTTCCAATACAGCTCCACCTAGCAAAGTAAAATATAAACAAGGTCTAGAGCAACAGGAATACAACTAAAAGTGTAACAAAAATATAAATCTATTCTGCTTCTCACAATGCAACTAATTAATTTTCAGCACCCTCACTGACAAAATTGTCACAGAAGCACGAATGTTACCAGGTTTCACTCACTGTAAGCAACCTATGCAATCTTTTATCTCTACTGTTAAATCGGTGAATCACAAAGTAATTAAGGAAATACAAAAAGATCTGAAAAATAAAAAAGATCGAAGTATTGAGAAGTAGCAAAAATGAAATTAGCAACAAATTATTGGGGGCTACTAGTAAATAAAGTGAAAGATTTCTGCTGCCTTAGAAGGCAAATAGTAAATTACTGGCAAATGCGAGGAGGACATAAAAGAACACCAGCACGGGCGAAGAGCATACGCTTGCCAAATGAAGTCTGCAACTATCAAACACAGCTTTTAACTCACTTTTAACTGACTTATTGGTTGCACATAGACACACAGAGTGGAACATGAGCCTACCACTCTGATCCAACCCCTCATAACTCCCCGAGCATGTCTTTATGACAGTCCGTCTTCCAGGTTCCAAAAACCTACTTCACCCTCTGTGAAACACGCTGCTCATGAACACCCATCCTGTAACAGAGTTGCCAACCTTTCTGCCAAAGCTTTAAGCGCTGTAGAAGTCTCAGTACCTTTTAAAGGCCTCACCTTTAGCCCAAAAATCAAGTTCAGCCGTGCTCGACTCGTAAAGGATTTTCTTTGTTCATTCTCTTCAGTGGAGACATTTCTTTATCACACACCCCACTGAAAACAGCCAACCAAAATCTCACATCGAACCTCGTTTGAAACACTTCCAAACTCCCCACAAACTGTGATCCTCCTCTCTTTCCACCAAATCATCCCCTGATAATCTTTCAAGAATTCATCACTTCTAACCTGGCCTCACATTCCTTCCCTAAACCCTTCTCCAGAGTGTCCAACATCAGGCCTATGGAACACACAGTTATCCGTACCCTGAAAACTAACCCAGAAATTTTTAACCTCCCTACACACAAAGGCTCCACTACTATAATCATGTTTTAGCTTTGAAGATCTTAGCAGAATTTTTAAAGAAAAAAAGATAACTTAAGATAATTTTTTGTTGAGAAAGTGTTACTACTGTAAACATGTTGACATATTCCCCATCACAGTGAGAGGTGATAACCAGCAACCCTCAACACGCAAATACATAAAAAGCTCAGCACTACCAGTCATACAATCCTGAACTAAGTAAGGCCTTTTTTTTTTTGCATCTTTCTATTAACATTTTTTTCCTTTAACAGCCACTGTCTGTCAACAAAGCAAATGTAAGTTTTGAAAGCTCAAGATATGAGTTTGTTTTTCCAAATTGGTGATACTGTTGAGATCCCAGTATGTGCCAACACGTGACATGACTCAACCATTCAAGAGACTTTTCCCACACTTCAAGTACTGCATTGTGGTGTCTACACCAATCCTAATATTTGCCTCATGATGCGTAATGCACAAAGGGATGATGCATGTGGGTGGTGGCCTTTGTATGCTTTAGCAGGGTGGTGGTACCGGATAGTACATCTATTCAGCAATTATTTTTGTTCAGCTTTGAATCAAAAAGTACTCTGCTGCACTTTGTGTGTCTGGTGAATTTGCTCTTAAATTCCACAATAACTAACAATGACCACTGTCAACACATCAACCACAGCAGGTGACTCTGGCAGTGGTGGTTTTCTTCCAGCTGAGGCACTCATATATCCTTGACATGGGTGCAGTGAAAAACATTATCAATGAAATGGAGTATCCCATGTGCCAGCTATTAATGATATTACCGTGATCAAATGCACTTTCATCAAGCAACTTCCCACTCTTTTGCTCTATCACATTGTACAATGGCCAGTACAAGATCTGACGGCATCCCAAGTCTCTCTCTCTCTCTCTCTCTCTCTCTCTCTCTCTCTCTCTCTCTCTCTCACACACACACACACACACACACACACACACGTCCAATATCTGTGGCAACAAACCTCTCCTCTCTGTCTAACAAATCAGCTTTCTCCAATTCAAATGCTTACGATTATGCTTATAAACAGAACTGTCTATTTTTAACATGAAACTGGAATTAACTGCAATTTGAAACAATTACGTTTAGGGAGTTCCATCATGATGCTGGTTTAAGCACCAGCAACAACTACTGACTTCACTGTTTTTACTTTCTATCATGATTTCACTTAAATTCCTTGTTGACTAGATTTCAAACTGATGGTATCCCAAACTATTCAACGATAAATAATCAAATTTATTACATGGTTCTAATTCAACAGTTGATGAAGTATCATCATCATCATCATCATCATCATCATCATCATCATCATCACACACTCCAACTGTTTAATACCCTGTCACCACAGCACAGTATCTGTCACTAATGCAGCTATGTCCTTTTAGTGGGCTAATAAAAAAATGAGAATCCAATATAATACAATTCTAGTACTACTCACAATAGCTGTCAATCACATGGCACATGACACAATGTCTGCACAGGATGCTCTGATCTAGCAGTTTTCTTCTTCTTCTTCTTCTTCTTCTTCTTCTTCTTCGCCCCACCCCAATTCTGGCGGTATCATGAGAATCTGCCCGTAGCTTTTTTATGGAAGTATGCCTTGCTGGCTTCCATCTGCACCAACTCTGACAATTCTTGCATCACCCTCTGACAACATTTTCTGCTAACCCATCCACAGGTTTTCTACTGCCAAGTAAAAAGCCATGCCACAACAGCCCACACTGCCTCAAAAAGTGAATGAAACAGAGCCCGTGACAAATAAAATAAATTTACCTGTAACATACAGCATGCCTTCGTGTGCTACAACAGCTGGACTTGTAACAGCCATCTTCATAGGCGCTATCATCTGCCAGGAATTGCTTTCTGGATCATACCGTTCTACGGAATCGAGGCGGAAGGAACCCTCCCATCCACCAACAGCATACACACATCCATCGAGCATAGCTAACCCTGTAATGCATTTAAAGCACCGATACAGTCTCTTGTCAACACCTTGACCACATCAACAATATGGGATATATTAGTTCAAACCAGTTCATCATAACTGACAAGTGATCACATTGATTACATTACGTTTGCTGAATGGCGACAACTAATCTTTTGAGGACACAATTTACATACTGCTACCAGTTTACTGCTGTCCTCAACACAACAATAAGAATATAAATAAACAATGTCCTCCACATATGAAGAGGTCGACATGAAAAGTAAAGATCATTAACCTGTAGACATGATGATGATATTGACATTTTATGGGCACTTGCCATCTTTTTGTTTAGCACTTGTATTAAATCTTTATATCTAAGTTTGTTGAAAAATATAACAATTTTCAGTGCAATTACCATAATATATAGTGTGCATAATAAACATAGATTGGAGGGTGATGAATGTGTTAATCTGTGGTTTAAGGGTCGTGGATGTGAAAATTTTATTGTATCAGGTGAATCCGAAACCTTACGGCATCCCACAATTTAAATAATAATAATAATAATAATAATAAAATATGATCTTGCCAAAAGCCAAGAAGCAATGCTTCTTCGTGGTATAGCTCCTTGGGGTGCCCTAGGATGCTCTGTGTGTGAGGAACCAATGTGTTACTCAGTAGCTCTGCACACGTTTAATTTTTACACACACACACACACACACACACACACACACACAAACCCTATCTCACGTCATTCCACGTTCACGTCAACAATCATCAGCATGCTCACTGATCAGCAGTAAAAATGTGCCCACGTGTAACAACTTTGTTCTGCTAACTGTCATCATTATTTTAGTTTATGACATACCTAACTCTGAACGTGGCACGAGCATCGGTGCCATTTCTTGCCAGTGGTCAAGAATTGGGTCGTATCTCCAAACAGAACGAGAGGCATTGCCATCAGGGAATTCTCCACCAGCCAGGTAGAGAGTGTTCTTGCCAGATGCTACCAAACCATGCTTACTGAAACACATTCAATAACACACACATCATAGATAACAATATAAATTTGGTAGTTAAGTCTCTTTACTTAGATGAACAGTTCTATTAAAATTATAAGGAATCGTCAACTCACACTGGCATAAGATGAAGGGGGAAAATGTTATAACTCAGTAAATGCAAAACCGTGCAGAACTTAGACGAGGAAACGAACGAACTCAGAATCCTTTACAGTAATCTTCATAACAACTGAACATCTTCACTGACACTGAATCAGGTCTACAGTATAAATGTAGATTAATGTTGTTGCCACACAAACTTCCCTCCAGTACTAAATTGGTGATTCCTTCATGCCTCAGCATGTGTCCTACCAACCAATCCCTTCTTCTACTTAGGTTGTGCCACAAATTTCTCTTCTCTCCAATTCTAATCAGTGCCTCCTCGTTAGTTACGTATCTACACATCTTGAGCATTCTTCTGCACCACCACATTTCAAAAGTGTCTATTCTCTTCTTTTCTAAACTGTTTATTGTCAATGTTTCACGTCCATACATGACTACACTCCATACAGACACTTTCAGAAAGGACTTGCCGACACTTAACCAATACTCGATGTTAACAAATTTCTCTTCTTCAGGGAAAGTTTTTCTTACCATTGCCAGTCTACATTCTATATCCTCCCTACTTCGAGTGTCATCAGTTATTTTGCTTCCCAAATAGCAAAACTCATCTAATTCCCTCAGCATAACCTGATTTAATTTGACTATATTCCATTATGCTCATTTTGCTTTTGTTGGTGGTCATCTTATATCCTCTTTTCAAGACACTGTCCATTCCATTCACCTGCTCTTCCAAGTCCTTGTAAGTCCGACAGAATTACAATGTCATCGGCAAACCTCAAAGTTTTTATTGCTTTTCCCTGAATTTTAATCCCCACTCCACATTTTTCTTTCATTTCCTGTACTGCTTGCTCAATACACAGATTAAATAACTCCAGGGATAGGCTACAACTCTGTCTCACTCCCTTCTCAACCACCAACTCCCTGTGCCATCTTATTTCTGTACCAATTATATATAGCCTTTTGCTCGCTGTATTTTACCCCTGCCACCTTCAGAATTTGAAAGAGAGTATTCTCTTCAAAGACTTTAGTCAACATAGTCAAAAGCTTTCTCTTAAGTCTACAAATGCTAGAAATGTAGGTTTGTCTTTCCTTAACCTATCTTCTATGAGAAGTCAGAGGGTTACTATTACCTCGCATGTCCCTATATTTCTCCTGAACCGAAACTCATCTACCCAAAGATCGGCTTCTACCAGTTTCTTCATTCTTCTGTAATGGATTTGTGTTTGTATTATGCAGCTGTAACTCATTAAACTGATAGTCTGGTAAGTTTCACACCTGTCAGAACCTGCTTTCTTTGGAATTGGAATTATTATATTATTCTTTAAGTCTAAGGGTATTTCGCCTGTGCCTGTCTCATACATCTTGCTCACCAGATGGTAGAGTTTTGTCATGGCTGGCTCTCCCAAGGCTATCAGTAGCTCTAACGGCATGTTGTCTACTCCCGGAGCCATGTTTCGACTTAACTCTTCCAGTTCTTTGTCAAATTCTTCCTTTTCATCTTCATCTGTGTCCTCTTCCATTTCCATAATATTGCCCTCAAGTACAATGCCCTTGTATAGACCCTCTATATTCTCCTTCCAGCTTTCTGCTTTCCCTTCTTTGCTTAGGACTGGTTTTCCATCTGAGCTCTTAATAGTCATACAGAAGGTTCTCTTTTCTCCAAAGGTCTCTATTTTTTAAATTCATTCATTAGTATGCCTAGATTTTTAGGTGTAAAATGTCACTAAAATGGTGCAGCATTTTGGGCAAAAAAGGTGCCAATTTTAAATGGGAAAATTTACTATGGAAAGTGTATGAAAGTCATTAAACCCCAAACCTGCCAAAAGAATATGGTATTGCAGAGCCTCTGCTGTTCAGAATTACGATGCAATGTACCTTTGGATATGCATGCAAGAATGTACAAGTGCAGGTTGTAGACACATGGTTGATGACATATGAAGGTTTGGCTCTGGCCATTAGGCGTGCTCAGATAGCCTAATGGTAAATCCGGGTTCGAGTCCCGGTGTGGTACAAATTTTCATTGCCATTATTCGATCATACAACTGATGGTTGTCCATATTCACAACTACATATACATTTAATGTCTTCCCAACACAACTCACTTAAACATTGAAAAATCTAATGAAACACATCACTGGACAAACTGATATCTCTCAGTCACTCATGAGTAAAGGGTTCAAACAAATAACAATAAACATTTTGATGTGTGTGAGCATGTTTCTCTGCAAATAGAGACAAACATTCTAAATTAATATCCATGAGAGATGTGCATTTAATTTTCAAACAGTACTCAATATTCATGTTCATGTTCACTGATATGAAGTGGATCTGTAACTAGACTAGGGCCATGTGTTACTTCACTATAGTAATGTTATTGCTCTTTACAAGACTTCATAAAGTGTAAAACTGATAAGAAACAGTGTTGTTTATCATTAGCAAAGTAAAAATTCTTATCAATTATAGAACACTTCCATCTGTTATAAACTGTATTTTTATGTCTATGAAGTTATACCACAATTTTTTTTAGTCTCCTGTACCCTAATCAAATTACAGGAAAATGTATGCTATGTGATGAATATATTACTATTCACAAAATGTTTGGTGACAAATCATCTCCAGCCAACATACACAAAAATAAATATACAATGGCAGAAAATTTACACCCATTAAACAGCATTTACAAAAAATTAAGTTCATCTGAACCATTCTAATAAACTTCACCACCAGTACTGACATACTGGGAGTACGTGCATTTCAGTTTATATTCAAGAAATGGCTGCCTGCTTGTCTACAGTAAGACGTAGGTTGCAGCAGTCACACAAAGATGATGAGACTTTTACAGGACAGACTAGCATGGTGAGTTGTATCAAAACAGTCTTTTGATCTCAAGACCACAAGAAAAACTTTATGCTATTGGGTTTCTTGTCAAATGCTCATATTCTGAAATGTAATAATTTTATAAAATTAGTGCAAACTAGAAATGAAATTGCATTTTTTATTTGTTGGCTTCAGAATGTCTCTACAAATCCTGTTTTAGAAACTGATAGTGGGTAGCCACCTTTTGTTACAATCAAATTTTTTACAGAATTTATAATCAGAAGAGATCACAAACAGCACTGGGAAGAATGGCAGCAGTGGGAGGAACATACCTGACAGCAAAAGGCAAGCACGCTAGTGTGCGCCACTCGTGCGATGCCGGGTTGTAGCATTCCACTGATCTCAAGACAACCTTGTCATCCTCACCACCAACTGCGACAATCACCTGAAGCAAATATCTGACCATGTAGGGCAACAGCATGCCACTTCTTGAATACTCTACAGCAAAATTAGGTATGACAAAGATAGGAAGCAGAGAAAAATGTGATGGTAACACACACACACACACACACACACACACACACACACACACACACACACACACACACACACACACACACAGATTTCTCAGCATATTCATTTATTTACACATCATATTCCACGAACGCTATTATGAGAAAAAAGCCTTTAGCTATGTGGACAGGGTCAAATTATTTACAAATATGCACAAGTAGCTACTTCTGGCAACTTCTGAAAAGTACACTAACAAAAAATTATGATTCGCCCTAACCCAGTTGCTATGACAATAAACTTCTTGATTAATTTATTACCACATATATACAACAGATTCTTATAAAAGAAGGTCATTTGTCTTTTGTACAACATTCTTCTTGTAAATGTCACAAATATTTTATTTTATACATCTAGTTCTGTAGGATCAGTGATTCAGCTTCTCCATTAAGCAGATATTTCAAATCCGAGCAATACGAGAGCCTGAGTTGCATTCATTTACAATTGTAGTCCTTCCGGAGTACCAAAACTGCTTCTGCTGAACACATGTTACACCTCCATACCTGTACTGTGCCGGCACAAGAGCGATGTCGTGTGCGAGGTGTCTGCAGCTCGGAGCGGCGGTCAGGTAAGAGATGGAACATTTTGGCTTCTTCGACCAGTGCTCTGCACTCTGGAGACTGCCGCACCACTGGCTGGCTTTCCACACAGTCATGTAGGAAGTAGGGGCTCAAGAGGGGTAGTCGAACATGTTCCAGAACCTATAAGAGGAATAGCAAAAACCCACAGTCTTAGTGTCCACTGAACTTCAGTCTTGCAGCTTATTATATCTAGGAAATACTTATTAATCACGTCGCACAATTATAGTTTGATTTAAGCAGTTGGCCTCCAATACTTACGCAATCTACTTATCTTAATCAACATTTTTCTGTAGCACCACATTTCAAAAGCTTTTGTTCTCATCTTGTCTAAACTGTGTATCATCCACAATTCACTTCCGTACAAGGCTACACCCCAGAAAAATGCCACAAATTATTTTACTGTCAAAATAGCAGAACTCATTTACCGCTTTTAGTGTCTTGTTTCTTAATTTAATTCCCTCAGCATTGCCAGATTTAATTTAGCTACACTCCATTATCATTGTTTTGTTTTTGTTTACATTAATCTTATAACATCCTTTCAATACACTAACTACTCTGATCAACACCACTTACAAGTCCTTTGCTGTCTCTAACAGAATTACAGAGTAATCAGCAAGCTTCAAAGGTTTTATTTGTTCTCTCTGAGCTCTAATTCCCCTTCCAAATTTCTCCTTGATTCCCTGTATTGCTTTCTTAACATACAGATTGAACAGTATCAGGATAGGCTACAACCCTGTCTCACCCCCTTCTAAACTACCAGTTCACTTTCATGCCCCTTGACTCTTATCACAGCCATCTGATTTCTGCACAAGTTGTAAATTGCCTTTCACTCACAATATTTTACTCCTGTTTCCTTCACAATTTCAAACAGCATCCTAGTCAACACTGTCAAAAGCTATAATTTAACATCCATTCTAAGGTAATTCATAGGGTCATAATTGCCTCTCATGTTCCACCATTTCCCTGGAATTCTAGCTGATCTTCCTCAAGGTGGCTTCTTCCAGTTTTTCCCTTCTTATCTACATAATTAATGCCAGTATTTTACAACCATTATCTGTTAAACTGATAGTTCAGTAATATTCACATCTGCTTTCTTTGGAATTAGAATTATTACATTCATTTTTAAGTCTGCAGGGATTTCCATCTCATACATCTAATATATCAGGTGGAATAGTTTTGCCCACGGTTTTCCCTCACAAGGATACCAGCAGTTCTGAGGGAATGTTATCAACTCCAGAGGCCTTGTTTCAACTTAGGTCCTTCAGTGCTCTGCCAAATTCTTCTCTTAATATTATATTTCCCGTCTTATCTTCATTTACTTCATCTTCCATATCAATAAATCTGCCTTCAAGTTCATCTCCCCTGTATAGTCCCTCTATACATTCCTTTCACCTTTCCCCTGCTTTGCTTAGTAGTGATTTTCCATGTAAACTCTTGACATTCATACAGCTTTTTGCTTAAGCATTTTGCACTTCCCGTAAATCTTATTTTTTTGAAGTTTGTATTTCCTTTCACCTGCCTCATTTTCTGCATTTTTATATTTTCTCCTTTCACCAATTAAATTCAATGTCTCCTGTGACATCCAAGGATTTCTACAGGCCTTGTCTTTACCTACTTTATCCTCTGCCACTTTCACTATTTCATCTCTCAAAGCTACCCATTCTTCTTGTACTGTATTCCTTTCCCCTCCTCTTGTCAATCGTTCCCTCATGCTCCCTCTCAAATGGTCAAAAACCTCTGGTTCTTTCAGTTTATCCAGGTCCCATCTCCTTAATTTGCTACCTCTCCACAATTTCTTCAGTTTTATTCTTGTTTTAATAACCAATAAATTGTCAGAGACCACATCTGCCTTTGGAAATGCCTTAAAATTTAAAATCTGGTTCCAAAATCTTTATCTTACCATTATATAATAAATCTGAAACCTTCTGGTCCCTCCAGGTTTCTTCCATGTATAAAGTCTTCTTCAGGATGCTTAAACCAGTGATAAATTACGCTCTGTGCAAAATTCTACCAGCAGACTTCCTTTTACATTCCCTTCCCCCCCCCCCCCCCCCATTCCATATTTTCCTACCATTTTTCCTTCTCTTCCTCTTCCTACAACCAAATTCCAGTCCCCCATCACAATTACATTTTGCTCTCCCTTAACGATCTGAATAATTTCTTTTATCTCATCATACATTCTTTCAATCTCTTCATCATTAGTGAAGCTAATTGGCATATAAACTTTTACTACTATTGTGGGTGCTGGTTTCACGTCTACCTCGGCTATGATAATGCATTCACTACGCTTCCTATAGTATCTTACCCACTTCCTTATTTTCTTATTCATTATTAGACCAACCCCTGCATTACCTCTATATGATTTTGTATTTGTAACCTTGTATTCACCTGACCAGAAATCTTGTTCATCCTTTCACCAAACTTCACTAACCCTCACGATATGCAACTTATAGATTTTACTTTTTATTTTCTAACCTACCTAACCTATGGTTTGATGGGCAGAAGAGTCACACAAAAAGCTCAAATTCATGTATTATGAAGAGGACTGATTGCTACTTAGAACTGAGTTGCAGACAAGCATAATGAAAAGACTGGTGCACATTAATAGCTTCTGACCAAAGCCTTTTCCAGCAAAGGAAAAAAAAAAAACTTCATGCTACCCATATTCAGACAAGCAAGCACATGTGGCATCTCCCTCTCTCCCTCTCTCCCTCCCTCCCCCCCCCCCCCCTCTCTCTCTCTCTCTCTCTCTCTCTCTCTCTCTCACACACACACTCACACACACACACACACACACACACACACACAAAAAAAACTGCTACCACCAGCAGCTCTGACCAGAATGCGACTGTCACATAAATAACAGTCTGGAATGGGGCAGGGAAGGGGGAGAGATAGTAGGGTACAGATGGGAGGAGAGAAGAGTGCTGTCTAGTGAGGTGTGCAGGAACTAGAGACTACCAAGTGCAGTACTGGGAGGAGGTGGTGTGTGTGTGTGTGTGTGTGTGTGTGTGTGTGGGGGGGGGGGGGGGGGGGGGGGGGGGGGATGGGGGGGGGAGGGAGGGGGGGAGGTGGAGCAGGGAAGGAGAAAGGACAGGTGGGTACACTGGCAGAGAGTGGCACACAAAGAGGGTGATGGAATGTGAAAAGGGAGGAGGTGATTGGACAAAGGGGTGGAAATTGCTGCGTGGAGGGTGTGGGAAGAGTAAGTTGCTGTAGGCCAAGGCCACGATAATTTCAGGAGTGGAGAATGTGTTTTAAGGATAGCTCCCATCTGCAGCGTTTGGAAAAGCTGGTGGTGGAGGGGAGAATCCAGATGGCCCGGGTTTTGAAGTGACCATTGAAATCAAGCATGTTATATCCAGCTGCATATTGTGTCTTGCAATGGTTGCATCAGGGCTGGTACACAACATGGCTCCTTTCACAGGGGGCCCAGCCTTCAATGGGGGTAAGATAAGCCTGTGACAGAACTAGGATAGGAAATGCTGGGGGGGGGGGGGGGGGGGGAGGGGGGGGGGGGATTGCGCAAGTTTTGCACCTGTGTCATCCACAGGGATATGATCCCTCTAGCAAGTGGTTGGGATTGGGGAAAACATACAAATGGGCTAAGATATTGTGGAGGTTGGGTAGGTGACAGAACATCACTTTAGAAGGTATTGGAAGGATCCTGGTAGGGTGTCCCTTATTTCAGGGCATCATGATAGATAATCAAACCCCTGATGAAGGATGTGGTTCAGCTGTTCCAGTCTGAGGTGACATAATGGGCTCTCTTTTGTAGCCAGCTCTTGGGGATAGTGGGAGGATGGGGGGGGGGGGGCAAAATGGCATGGGAAGTCTGTTTGCAGACCAGGTCCTGGGCAGGGGACAGTGCCTGTCTGTGAAAGTTTCGGTGAGACCTCCAGCATATTGGCAAAGATACACATCATCTCCGGGTCTGAGGAAGCCAACGTCTAGGTTGATGGCAAGCAGGGAACCTGGTGAAGTGGATGGGGGAGAGGATGTTGAGTCTGTGAAGAGATAAGAATAGGGTGTCTTGCCCCTGAGTGCAGATCATGAATATACCATCTATGAACCTGAATTAGAGCAGGGTTTGGGGAGGCTAGGAAGATTTCCTCTAAATTGCCAACAAACAGGTAGAATAGGAGGGTGCCATGCGAATGCCCATGGCTGAGACTTTTTTGTGTATCTTCCATCCAAAGAAGAAGCATTTTTTTAAAGATATATGTAGTTAGGTGAATGAGGAATGAAGTAGTGGGTCTGGAGTCTGAAGGACATTGGAAAAGGTAGAATTCAACTGTGGCAAGACCATGGACATTGAAGGGTGTTGGCGTATAAGGAAATGGTGTTAATAGTGACCAGTAGGAAACCAGGAGGTAAAGCGGTGGGGATGGTGGAGAGTCAGTTGGGATCTTAAGTTGGAGATTAGACTACATGTTGGAGGTGTTGGTCAATGAGGACCGAAATTCTTTCAGTGAGGACACAACACCCATCAACAATGGGGTGTCCAGGATTGTTGGGTATGCGAGTTTTGGGGAGCATGTAGAAGGTGGGTAGGAAGGGTGTTGTAAAGGTGAGGAGGGAAACTGATTCAGGGGAGAGGTTCTAGGAAGGGCCTAAGGCTTTAAGCACGGATTGGAGGTTATATTGGATCTATGGGATGAGATAACTCTGTTACAATTTAGAGGTGGACAGGTCACACAACTGGCAGAGGGTTTCTGCCAGGTAGTCACTGTGATTCATCACAACAGTTGAGGAGCCTTTGTCTTCAGGGTGGATGATTATGTGACGATCGGTTTTGAGACTTTATGGCTGTCCTTTCCTCTGCTCAAGGTTAGCGTTCTTAGGAAAGAACCTGGGTAATGATGATGAGGCCAAGTTGGAGATAAGGAAATCATGGAAGTTGACACAAGGGGGGGTTAGGTGGGAGGAGGGGGAGGACCTCAGACCACAGTTGGATGGTACTATGAACTGGATAGGCAGGATTCAATGTCGGAAATAGATTGGCTTGGGTTGGAGGGACTGGTGGCAAAGCAGTATTTCCATTTCAGGGTTCAGGAGGAGAGTAGGTCTTCGACAAGTCCAATATGGTTAAATTTGGAAGTAGGGCTAAAGGTGGGGCCTTTGGATAAGACAAACTTCTACGGGGTTGAGGATTTTGGTGGAAAGGTTCACAATAGTGTTAGGGGATTGTTTAGATTCCAGATTTGATGTGCTGGTAGAGAGTTTTGGGGGGATGTGGTAACTTGAAAAGATCCACTAAACAGAGTCTGGGTGCTATGAGGGATTGACGAGGAGTAACACACTGGGTAGGACAGGGGATGAATAGTTGTGCCCCAAGGCAGCAGCAGAATGTCAGCAGGCTCAATAACTTACAGAGATGGTGACTGACATACTCTTCCAGGTCCTGCAGAGTGAAGGATTCAATTTTGAAGATGTGACGTATGTAGTACAGACTGCAGAGTAGAAGTATCTTGCAGAGGGAGAGATGGTTCCGAGATGCTTGTGCCACGAAAATGTGTTTTTGCAATGCCAGGTTTGAGAGGGACAGGGACTGGTGGAATCGAAAAAGGTGAAGGTCATTGTGAGAGGAGGGGTGGGATCTAGAGAAAGAAATTTTTATGGTTACGCCATTGGGAGAGATTGAATGGTTTAGGCACAGTATAACAACCAACCAGCTGTCCAACAGGATGGATGACCACTGCCAAACTGTGGCCAAGAGCGAAGTAGCCCACCTCGTGGCACAACATGCAGCTGAAGATAACATGCTTGATTTCAATGGCTGCTTCACAACTGTCTATTCTTTTCCGAATATTGTTGATCTTCCAACCAGGAGTTTCTATCATTTGAAATTCATGTGTGGCATAGATCTCTAGTTTTTCTAGGCACATCAAAAATCTCTTCTTAGTTTTAATTAAAAATGGAGGTACACACTTTCCTGATACATGTGAAATTTTCACTTCTGAGAATGCTACTTGTGAGCTGGCAGGCACCACCCTCTGCATGATGGAAGCGGTAGCACAGTGGGGGACAGTAACGGCAGTAGTCCAGCCTGAGAGATGTCAAATGCCAACTACTCTGATTCAAACTATTCCTTTTGTATATAAATCAAGTCAAGTTTTCCGTAACTCAAGACGACAATTGTTTACTGATACATGATGTAAAACAAATATTCATAGCCAAAGTTGCTTTCATATACTGGGGCATTGGCATCTGACTGAGGTAAGCCAGAACAAGTACTGAAACGGGAAGATGACCAGCAAGAGAAAGTTCCCAATCGCCACACTTTGAGCCACTTCTCTGATTAATTTCCAATCCTCTAATGTGCCTCACAATATGATAGAAGCAGACACTGATCCATCTATTGTAGGGCGATGTTAGCGTGGCAGCACCTTGGTGCTATTCAAGAAGAGCAGGCAGTAAGGGCGCTGAAATTCACTCCCTCTGTTCACCTCATGCATGGCAAGCGAAGCATGCCACAGTCATCCACACTTCATAACAGATTGGAGGACGACAATGTCAAACCAATTCTACTAGAACCTTGTCCAGGGCAGCAGTATTGGAGTCCCATATTTGTCTACAACAGCCACTCCTCATGAAGTATGACATATTTACTTAAAAGGTATGGCTGGTACATCCTGCACCTACTCTTGTGATGTTAACCAATGTTCCAAAATATTGATCGTATGAGTACATATGAATAACAATTAAGGGGAGCAGCAGCCATCTGTGTGGCCAACGTCATTACACACACACACACACACACACACACACACACACACACACACACACACACACACACTCACTCAACTCACTCTACCAGTAACCAGTGCTTATGATGAAAATGGTTGTTATGGGCAAAAAATCCCTACAACACCGTTTGCGACAAATTAACACCAATGTGGAAAGCAGTTACATGTATTTTTTGGCTTACCATATTTACTCAAATCTAAGCCACACTCGAATCTAAGCCGCACCTGAAAAATTAGACTCGAAATCAAGGAAAAAAAAATTTTCCCGAATCTAAGCCGCACCTGAAATTTGAGACTTGAAATTCAAGGGGAGAGAAAAGTTTTAGGCCGCACCTCCAAATCGAAATAAAGTTGGTCCATTGTAATATGAGATACAATTTAGGTCAAATGAATGACAATACAACTACAATAGTTTGGTTCGAGTTGTAAGCTTTGCCAGGTAGCCATTGCTATGCATCAGGCACTATGTCCGTATTTAGGCGGGTACCCTTCCTTTTTCACATGCTTTGTCTGGTTTGAATTCATTGCTTATTTTGCTTTGATCTGATAAGTGCCGTTCTCTTTGTTACAGTTGTTTACGTCACTCTAAGCTGAAAATGCATTACTGTACTGTGTCATGCATTGTTTGTCATATTCCGATAATGAGTGTTTAAGGCCTTTCACCACTCGCGGCATGGTTTGCTTTTGTGCATGCTACCATCGCTAAAAAAAAAGAGGAATCGTCTCATTAGCGAAACAATGGCAAGAGGCTGCTATTTGTTGTTACTTATACTGCTGCTTACTTTGATAAAGATCATCAAGAACCAAATAATAGACTGTGTATGATAGAAGATGTTCTGAACGAGAGTTTAGTAAAAAATTTTCTCTGTTTGAAAATCTTTGCAGACGCCTCTTTAGTACATTACATTCTGCACAGAAATAAGAGTCATACTAGATTTAAAAATCTAGTCAATTGCCGTGCTTCATTTCTAACTGTATCACTATTAGGCATAAGAATAATATGAATATAAACATGACATGATATGTATATTCTTCCGCGTTTGCTGTTGTCTCACTCTAGTTTCATAATTTATTAGGCAGACAGGATTTAAATGAGATAGCAGCAAATACGAAAGAATACATGGCAAAATGTTTATATTCATATTATTCTTATGGTGAAGAGAATACTGCATGTGATTCACAATTCATAAAGTTCATATTAGCAACCATCTCTTCTCACAGGTAGGAAAATATTCAGAATGTCGAGTTGGCCATATTGACAAACACCCCAAACAGTCTTGCCAGTCGGATTTTCGTAGTACACTGAAATGCTGCTAGCCTGCTACATTCGAAGATGAACAATACGGAATTTGTATTTACTTCGTTGGATTATGTATGAAAATGCAGTGGTCAAAACTCGGGGCAGAGAAAAAAAAGCTCATCTTCCACATTTTTTTTTTAATTTATTTACTGATGCAGAGGTTTTGGCGCCAGTATTTATCTTTGTGCCTGCAAAGCATGCCTGTGTAGCGCTGCATATATTCGACAGCAGAAGTTAGTTGTGGCGGCACCTACCAACATTTTTCAGAACTTCCGCTTACTTTGCACTCGATTCTAAGCCGCAGGTGGTTTTTTAGATTACAAAAACCGGAAAAACAGTGCGGCTTAGATTCGAGTAAATACGGTATAATCTTTATACAATGTATATTTAGTTCTAGATTACATTTGCTACTGTTGTAGCAGTCCTCTTTTGTTTTCAAAGAGAGAGAAGTTCTGTTCATACAAGTTCAATTAAGGCACTCACACGGTCTTTGTATCAAGTTGTCATACTCTATCTCTGTTTTACTCAAAATCACTTGATTAGCACAGCAGAGAAGCTGTGAAATAGATGAAAACTGTCTTAACTTTCCATTCTGTGGAAGCATACCATATCCTGGGTAACATGGGTGAAGGGTGACAGGTAGATTCCATATTTCTAGATTTCTAGAAAGCATCTGACATGGTGCCCCACTGCTGACTTAATGAAAATCTGAGCATACAGAATTGGTTCCCAGGTACTCTAGTGGCTCAAAGACTTATTACGTAATAGAACACAATACATTGTCCTAAATGGCAAGTGTCCATCAAAGACAAGGGTATTGTCACAAGTGCCCCAGCAAAGTGTGACAGGACTGCTCTTTTTTTTCTATGTACGTAATCACTTTGATGGATAGGGCGAGTAACAACCAGCAATTGATTGCTGACGATGCTGTAGTATACAGGAAAGTATCATCATTGAGTGATTATAGGATAATGGATGAAAGATTTATAATTGGTGTGATGAATGGCAGCTTGCTCTAAATGTAGAAAAATACCAGTTAATACGGGTGAGTAGGGAAAATAACCCTGTAATGTTGGAATACAATATTAGTGGTATGCTGCTCGACAGTCTGATCAGTTAGATATCTACCCACGATGTTGCAAAGCACTATCAAATGGAATGGGCATGCAAGGACAGGTAGATGCCGTGTTTCTTGACTTTTGCAAGGCGTTCGATACAGTTCCCCACAGTCGTTTAATAAACAAAGTAAGAGCATATGGACTATCAGACCAATTGTGTGATTGGATTGAGGAGTTCCTAGATAACAGGACGCAGCATGTCATTCTCAATGGAGAGAAGTCTTCCGAAGTAAGAGTGATTTCAGGTGTGCCGCAGGGGAGTGTCATAGGACCGTTGCTATTCACAATATACATAAATGACCTTGTGGATGACATCGGAAGTTCACTGAGGCTTTTTGCGGATGATGCTGTGGTGTATCGAGAGGTTGCAACAATGGAAAATTGTACTGAAATGCAGGAGGATCTGCAGCGAATTGACGCATGGTGCAGGGAATGGCAATTGAATCTCAATGTAGACAAGTGTAATGTGCTGCGAATACACAGAAAGATAGATCCTTTATCATTTAGCTACAAAATAGCAGGTCAGCAACTGGAAGCAGTTAATACCATAAATTATCTGGGAGTACGCATTAGGAGTGATTTAAAATGGAATGATCATATAATGTTGATCGTCGGTAAAGCAGATGCCAGACTGAGATTCATTGGAAGAATCCTAAGGAAATGCAATCCGAAAACAAAGGAAGTAGGTTACAGTAAGCTTGTTCGCCCACTGCTTGAATACTGCTCAGCAGTGTGGGATCCGTACCAGGTAGGGTTGATAGAAGATATAGAGAAGATCCAACGGAGAGCAGCACGCTTCGTTACAGGATCATTTAGTAATCGCGAAAGCGTTACGGAGATGATAGATAAACTCCAGTGGAAGACTCTGCAGGAGAGACGCTCAGTAGCTCGGTACGGGCTTTTGTCAAAGTTTCGAGAACATACCTTCACCGAAGAGTCAAGCAGTATATTGCTCCCTCCTACGTATATCTCGCGAAGAGACCATGAGGATAAAATCAGAGAGATTAGAGCCCACACAGAGGCATACCGACAATCCTTCTTTCCACGAACAATACGAGAATGGAATAGATGGGAGAACCGATAGAGGTACTCAAGGTACCCTCCGCCACACACCGTCAGGTGGCTTGCGGAGTATGGATGTAGATGTAGATGTACATATGTAGATGTGAATGTGACTGAATATTTTAGTTTCTTCAACAACATTCATGTATTATTGGATGCATTTTCTTATGTAGGTACAGAATCACCTTCGGTTTCGTGCAACAGGCAGAGACAGAGTGGGGATACAAATTTTTGGCAATTCATGCAATTACACAGCCATGTTAAAAGGAAACTGTAAATGGGCATTTACCTTACTTTCTGCAGAGAATCTCAATGTAAATGCATGCGTTTATTTTCAACTACTTCAACACGAAACATTCGAAGAGAGGGACAGTAGCTGCTAACATGGCGTAAACTGTGAAATTCACAAAGAGACAGACGAACAGGTTATGATTTACCTTCAGGAGGCATGGTTCCTAGTATAGGGAATAGAAAAACACAAATCCATAACAATATTCAAACTTCAGAACCACAGGGTCTCCTTTGGGCAGCATTCTGCCACCTAACCAGTGTGTGTCACCCCATGCAGTATCTCCAGTTCTGGAGGTATGCAGTGCCTGAGCCAGGCAATGTCCAACACAGTGTTCATGCAAGTACTATTTACTAATTGGTAGCAAGCTATTTACAACATGAAAGTGGAGTGTACCTTGCATGGCAGTCCAGGGCGACACGAGCTGGCTCTGCACACTGCAGGTTACTGGTGCAGATAACTCAACTGATGCTGTATATGGGAGGAAGACTAAAACAGAGGGGGGCTCAGATGGAGGAGTCCCGTAAATTGCTGACATTTGTATTATGAACATTAGTCTGTTGTCCAAGACGTAGCTCTCTACCAAAAATTTCATATTCCAGTCCTGGAGATATCACTGGATGCTTTAATGACATGGAAAGCCATTACAGATTCAAACAAGCTCAGCAAGCAAAACTGTTTGTATTAGATTTAGAAATTTAGAGTGTTTATTTTTCCTTCTTCCATGAGACCATTCTATATCTTCTGAACAATATTGATATTAAAATCAAGTTCACCAGAGGAAAGGAGAAAGAAGGCCAAATTTGGTGTTTTGATGTACAGGTACCTACAAAATGTGATGGAACTTCAGGACATAATGTTTACGGAAAGACCACTCACACAGAGAGATACCTTCACAGAAATTCCAATTACCATCCCAAGCAGAGAACAGGAGTGACCAAAACAATGATGGACTGGACTAAATGAATCTGTGAACCACAGTACTTTGAAGATGAGCTCAATCACTTATGAACAGCATTCCGAAAAAATTAAAACTCTGGCAGAGATAAATAAGGCACTACATCCTAAAGGGTCTAGAGCTTCTAACAAAAAGGAACCAACTAAAAAGAAAGTTTTCTTCAATTTGTAAAAACTGTCACAGATAGCATCAGCAAAGCATCGAGAAAACACAGTACTGATACAATGCTTAAACCAGTAAGAAAGGTCCACAAACATTTGAACACTGCAAAGGACCTAAATCCGTTGCTTGCCACATTAGTAGTATACAGAGTCCTTTGAACTTGCAGCCAAATGTACAGAGGGACTACACAAAGAAGTGTTAACACCTGCCTTTAGAAACACGAGAGCAATAGCTGCTTGGGCAAGATGGATAAATCAGCAGTAGCAGATCATGCACTAGCATGGAAAACTGTCAAATTCGTTTCTCTCACACATTGGTTTCAGCAAGATCTAATAATCAAAACACTAAGATGTACAGAGAGGCCACAGAAACACGACCCTTAAAAACAATTTCAACAGCAAAGGAGGAGGACTGAAATTAGACTAGTTGTGGGCCTTGGTGCTAAAGAAAACAAACAGCACCGACTCTACCCCACAACAAGCTCCAAAGTACATGTCAGGGCAACTCTGTGATCTTAGGCAGCACTCGATATCACAAACTGACCGTTGTGTGTATATTTACAGCTTGGCCTGGTGAGCTTCGCTTTCTGAGTTGTTAAAGCCTCTGATGATGCCTCCGGCATTGGAGGATGAAACATTAGGCATAGAGCTATGCCTTGGACCATGGCCAAGTGCTCATAATACTGGGTGGTTATATTTAAACTGACAGTATTCAGAGTGCTGCAGTGTGGGGAACTGAAACATCGTTGTTATGTTCATTAATCGGTGCGCTCAAGGAGTATCCTGGGAGGGGAAAAAAAAGGTTCTACTTCCTGCCACCAGGTGAGGATATAGCACTGTATGCAGACAGGCAGCGTGGGTGCAGTAAAAGGGGAGGAACACCACACACTTGATAATGGTGGTTCCGGCATTTTTTGGTCACAAGTTACAACATGTATTCAATACGTGTCTCCTGACTAAGCAACATGCTGTGCCCATAACACGGCACTGTCGACAGTTGCTCACAGCACATCCACTGTCATCAGAGTGACATGTCATCGTACAGTAGCCTTCAGATCAAGAAGAGGTGGGATACATCCCTGATAAGACACAATCTTTCAGGTACCCCCACAACCACAATTTAGGTCACAGGATCTGGAAGGTCACACATCTTGAAATTGACTAGATATGACAATCATTACAAAAGCTTTCTAGAAGCAAATCTTTCACCTCGCAAGCGACATGTGGTGTCACCCGATCTTGCATGAAAATAGTGGTGTGGACACAGTTGCATTCTTGCAAAGCTGGAATTGTATGCTGCACAAGACAGTCCTTATATTGTGCAAATATCACTGTACATCTAACAGGCCAATGATGTGTCATCTCCGAGAATGAGGGAGATTGTGAAAACATTCACATAAGCTGAGTGCAGTGGATGTTCCTGCACAACATGTGGCAGAGTGGAACCCCTTTCACAGCCCCTACCAGAGTAAAATGTGACTCCTTCCCAAAGAATATTCCTCAGCCACATGTTCTCCATTTACATGCATGTCAAAAATTAAGGGCAAAGTCACAGCATGACAGTCTATTTGGGGCTTCATTTAGTGCACAGTTTGAATCTTGTGTAGAGATGACAGTGTAAAATGCGCCACAATATTTTTTGAACTGTTAACTGGGAAAGAGAGTATTCTCGTCACATCTGACTGCAGGATTTCAAACGTTTGCTGCTCAGTGGCTGTAGCTACAGCAGCTTCATCAATAACTGCCATGGAAAATGAGCTAAAGTTCCTCCCTGCTGCACCACCTAATTCACCTGTTTCTTCAACTTTCTTCTTCATATCCTGTTGCTCATTTATTGACATGGGACTTGTCCACAGCTATTTCTGTTGGCAATATTCCTGCAATTCAGTGCTACTATTGCTCCTATTCTGACTGCTATTGCTGGCATTTTGATAAAAACTTTACCAGCAGTGCACTGCCTTCTCAATAGCTACTCCATTTCATACAAAAAACCTCAACCTTCTGAATCCTTTACACCAATAGTCACTTCACGAAAGAAGTCAAGTGACGAACAGCATATCGACATCAAAACAGGAAACATTTTACATTTTGACTGCTGACAGCATCATATTTTCACCTGGTGGCAGAAACTGAAGGCTACTCCGAGTGTACTGATTAATAAACACACCCATAATGTTTCAGCATCCTGAGATGCACACAGCGCGCACTGCACTACCCGGTACACGTATTGCAAATACCTGCCGTGAAAGGCTGCCTCCTACTGTAAATTGTCAGCACTGATATTTGAGGAAAGAATATTTAATTTCATTGTAGTTGTAAGTCATTTGACGACATGTAGTTTATTAGATGATGTGATAGTAAATGTATATAGCCTAACAATGACAACTGATGTCTGCAACATTAAACTATTTAAATACAATACTGTTGTAATGGGACAAAACTATAGAAGAATTTTGAACAGAAGTCGGAGCATAGAACTGCAAGGAGGCCACAGTCAGACAGCAGGTGAACTGCATTATAAGCTCACATATCATCATACCAACTGTGCTGAAACTAGGTCAAAAGTCACAGACATCAGCTGCAGCTGGCCATCACCTGTGCTTGATCAGCATCCTTCAGCAGCAGCACGACTTCCATGACACTGTTGTAGGTACCAGTGTCTCGGGACCAGCTTTTGAGAAGCCAGTCCGGCTCAACTGACTTACGCGTCCTCAATGGGCAGACCACGGGCTATTCCAGATGGTTCACAGTGGCCCACAAATGCAGCCCTTCTGCAAATTCAGTGCCGAGCATCAGCATTTAAACGTCAGCCCAGGTGACTACGTCACATTCAGCACGGCAGGACCACGCATGACACTTGCCATACGTTGGCTGGAAGTCTCCATAGTGAACTCTGCCACCACCAGATTGTGAAAAAAGGATCTCTGCCTGTCTACTCAGCCCTGATACCAACACCGGACCAGCCACCAGCCTTGCTCTTCAGTGTCGATCCACACTTTGAATCCAGGCAATGCCATCTCCATGCCACTGGGAATGCTGCAGCCAGCCGTAGAAACAGAAGACTGCTGCCTGGCCTCGCTCCATGTCGCAACCACACTGTGGCTCAAGCAATGAATGACTGTGCTAGATGGATGGGATAATTAAAGATTTTTTCATTTTCATGGAGGAATTAAGTCGAATAATTGAATAAAGGACAGATTTCCACTTCTCCACGACCCTCCCGTCTCCCAAAACATCTACAGACGTTACCATATCCACAGGAAGACTAACACCTCCTAACAAGCAATAACTGCTTGTGTTTCACTCTGGTTTTTCAGCAGCTGTTCCTTGGTCCACTACACTGCCAAATGAAAAGTGATGATCAATTTCAAATATTCCAGTAAGCACCAAACAATGAAATCAAATACGATGGAATAAGGACAAATTATGAAAAGGATAGAATGCTACTCGCCACCAAGCGGAGAAGTTGAGTTCGCAGACAGGTGCAACAGCAAGACTGCTGAGCCAGTAGCTTTAGGCCAAAAGGCTTTAGTAGTAGTAGTAGTAGTAGTAGTAGTAGTAGTAGTAGAAGAAGAAGAAGAAGAAGAAGAAAATAAAAAACCACAAAAACCACTGTATCTGGCTGCCAAGGCCAGATTGCAAACACCTGTGCAGGATGGAAGAAGCAATCCTGGTGGTGGAGGTAAGTCTTTTTTACTTATCTCCTTTTCCACTCCCCCCCCCCCCCCCTCCCCTCTTCCCTCTGCCCTCCATATAACCTCCCAACTGCATCTAGCTGCCCGACCCTCTTACCACCTCGTACCTGTATGTTCCCACAACCAACACTTACTGTCCCCCACCCTTCTCTTGCTATCCCTCCCTATCCGCCTAACACCCAGATTGCTTCTTCCATTATGTACAGTTGCTCCCAGTCTGGCCTCAGCAGCCATCTCAGTGTGTGTGTATGGTGTTTAATTCAGAAGAAGACCTTCTGGCCAAAAGTTTACTTGTGGAGCAGTGACATCTTTAGTGATTAAGCTCGCTCTCTCTCTCTCTCTCTCTCTCTCTCTCTCTCTCTCTCTCTCTCTCTGTGTGTGTGTGTGTGTGTGTGTGTGTGTGTGTGTGTGTGTGTGTCAAATGCTTATTAAAGAACAAGTGCCATTTAAAACAAATTACATGTCCATCTAATGTGTCCATATTAGAGTTTACCATTGTTTATATTTTGTGACTGCTTATCAAAGATAGGGTGTTACTGGGCACAGGGACTTTTAGACACACATTTAACGTGTTGTGCAGTGTATGCAGCGCACAGACATCTAATCAATCTTTAACAGAGAAATGTTTTGTAACAGGAGTTATCCAAAATGTAAGAAATTTATCATTGAAATTAGAAATGGAGCTGTTAATACAGTAAAATTTGAGGAGAAGTATAGTACTGTGTGGGGTAATATTCATCAATAAACAGCTGTCAACTTTTCCTTGAAATACACACTTCCTAGGGTGCAGTACAGAGAACGCTGGTGGAGCAGCAATTACAACATTCTCGTGAACAATATTTGCTAGCAATGGAACCAAATCGTTTTGAATCCAGTGTCCAGTCCCGCTGATGGATTATGTAGTAATACATACATTAAAACTGATGGTCATCACTGTCAACAGTTGGTATGAGCTTTAGTTGTTGCTATAAAGTGCAAACTGTTTATATCAATAAGAAACTAAATATTCGTTTTTGATCATTAGTCTCTTATCTCAAAGCACTCTGTTTAGGATCCTCTAATCTAGATAATTTTGACTCTACAGGTTTGGGACATACTGTATATGGTAATAAGGGCCAATAATAATTTAGTGTTCAAGCAGACATGCTGAAACAGGACAGAACAATTTGTTTTATCCTTGGATCACTTGGCAAACAGAACAGCTTTGTAAGCACTAAGACCGCTGGCGGAGTATTTTGCTGTACCACCGCCACATACCGTATGTATGTTCTGCAGCAGGCCAAGCTCCGCCCCAAACAGGGTTACAAACAGATGCATTACTTCCGCCACAACCACCGTATTCCATCCTGCATAAAGTATTGAGAAGAGGTGAACATACAATGCAGATAGAAAGCAATGGAAAACAGCAAACTGTCTCACTACTTAATATGTTTATGTACAGGACACTGGAAAAGAGAATCTAAGTGATAGAGATGTGGTGTTATGGAAGGGTATTCGAAATTAGGTGGGCTGATAAGAAATGAGGTGGTTCTCTGCAGATCGACAAGAGGAGAACGTGTCAATAACATTGACAAGAAGAGATGGAGTAATGAGACATGTCTTGCATCAAGGTATAAGTTCCACAGTTATCAAGGGAGTTGCAGATGGTAACAGCGACTGGAATATTTCCAACAAATAAATGAGGGCACTGGATGTAAGTGCTTCTCTGAAATGAAGAATTTGGCACAGGAGAGGAAAACTCACATATTACGTTTAACAAAAGGTGGGTGTGGGTGTGAGTGGGTGGGTGGGCACGCATACTCTTGTCTAATAAATTATCATAGAACCAAACGGAGTTGCATTCCTAATACTGTACAGCACAAGTTATGAGACAGACCTTTAACTGCAGTATCTACCAATTGCCAATAAAAGCCATTACAGCTTTGTGAAGACCCAAAGCATGTTACAAATGTTGTGTAAAAGTAAATAGTACAAGTTTCATGGATCACACGCAAGTACTATGTACCAGAGTTATTTGTTTTGCAAACAGAATTATATAATTTCTGGATAAATATTTCAGAGCATTACAGACCTTATGAAACTCCTGCCTCCTGAGCTCTGGACTATGGTTGAACCACCGCATGATCGCCTGGAACACAGTGTCTTCTCCCTCCACTTCAAGGTTGTCACTGCTCACAAATTCCACCAGTTTTGCTGCAGAGAGGTTTAGAAATTCTTCACTACGACTGACCTCACGAAAATTTCTGTCAGGAAGAACATATTAAATTATTACTACAGTATTCATATTTTCTTGACGCCTTAACACCAAACTCGACACAATGTTTTACCATGAAGCCCAGGAAAGTCACATATTCATTCTACAGAAGTAAAAACATTCAGACAACTTTCTCAAATACAGCTGTGGTGTTACACTCAGAATTAATCATACACTCTGTAGTGTGCATCAAACCTATCTAACATCCATGTTTACACTCAAACTGTGATTAACTTTATACCAAGTAATGCTGTCCTCGACCCAGAGGTTGGTTTGAACATTACGGTCCTTTGCTAGGCATGGTCCTTTTGGAGGAGATGGTATACTTTTGTCTTCAGCTGAACTTTGAATTGACTGACACAGCCCATTCTAAGTGCACATACTGTTCAGCACGGATTCTAAACCCTGATGCTATTTGGCCTTTATCACATTAACAAATTGCTGCCACAGGTGAATGACACAAGCAAGGAAAAAGTGCTAGGATTGACTAAAGATCAAATCTCTCTATGTTTAGTCCAACACTTAAGTAGTTAACCTTTGAGTCATATACCTTAAAGACAAGTGATTAAAATATGAAGCTAACGTGAAAGGTTAATTGAAATCCTCACAAAGATAACCATGTTGATGGATAAAACCCACTGACAAACTTTCAGTGTCCAATTTGGAAGGATGGGCTTAATGAATAAAGGGACAATGTGGAAATCTGCAGGACAGCTTAGCATATTGGACCTTTTTCTGCAGGCCCCTGGTGGAAAGATACAAGCTGGAGACAAAGATAACATGTAGTTGCTCTGCCTCTACACCTGTAGGAAAGGATGAGTTCACCTTGTAACCAGTCAGTGCTACCTATTTCTCTTCTGTACCAGTACGATCATGATGTACAATGAAGTATTGCTGTAAACGATTTCCTCCACTAGGAAGAGATTTTGGACCTATGATTAAACACAGGAAAATATGATACAGAAAGGAATGTAAAATCAACAAAGGGCTGAAAAGTTTACTTAGTACTAGAGCCAAGCACTGGGAGGGAAGAACAGAGCCAATCATTAACAAATGAAGTCTCCCACGCCAAAATACCGAACTCCACTGTCAACTCCCCACAGCTCACCAATCAGGTGGGGCATGATCTGAACATGCTACTAACAGGTAAGAAATTGTTTTGCAGTCATGCCCCTTATAGGTCACAATTTCCACGCTCAATGATACGCTAAGATGGCATAAGGGATACCCTCCTAAAACAGTGGCACAAGTACTTTTTCAAACAATATTCGTACTGGTAAGTTATAGCCCGTACCCCATTTTAATGAGATCAAGTAATCTACCATTCTTAAAAGTCCAACTAAGTAGACAGTATCAAGCATTTTTCAGGAATGATTATTCATGTGAAATAAATGAATGTTTACGTAGAATACCAACGATCACAATATTCCTCCCCTCCTCATACCACCTCTTTTGGCTTTCCTGAGTAATAGGGGACATGACTGTTGTTACAATCTTTTGCCAGTGCCTTGATAGTCAAGAAGAGTAAGCAGAGATCAGTATCAACATTGAGTAGAGGTAATACTGCCTCGCTTTCAGTTTTCTGTTATGCAGCATTCCCCGTACAGATACACAAAATTTTGCATAGATCTGTGAGCCGGTGAGAAAATTGCAAGTGTAGTACATTGAGATAATATATGATACTTGGCACAGAGATTAAAACTTACCACCTGATTATGACCTGACTTCACTGTGATTTGCAGAATATTTATGTAGAGGTAGACTTGCACACAGACTCTTACTTTTCCCCATGAAACTAATTGGGGGTCATACCAATTTCATTGTACAACTAAAAAGCTTCAGTCTGCTAGTAACTCTTTCCTACTTCCCAACTTCTATTTTTAAATGTTGAGTCTTTTACCAACACAGCACAATTATTTTTTCATTAGAAACAGACAAAAAGGAAGAGAACAACTGAGCCCTAGACGCTGAATCTATGACACTGACAATTACTTCTCTTCTTATTAAGAAACAAGACAAGGAATACCATCCCATGGAAGGTACGCCACAGGCAAAATTCAACTGATGGAAATTTTGTAAAACAAACACACACACACACACACACACACACACACACACAGTCTCTCTCTCTCTCTCTCTCTCTCTCTCTCTCTCTCTCTCTCTCTCTCTGAGGGTGTCTCTCCGCCGTCCACCTCTAACCTTCATAATCTCTTAGTTCATCCCTATGAAATCCCCAAACCACCTTCCCTACCCTCTGGCTCCTACCCTTGTAACCGCCCCCGGTGTAAAACCTGTCCCATGCACCCTCCCACCACCACCTACTCCAGTCCTGTAACCCGGAAGGTGTACACAATCAAAGACAGAGCCACGTGTGAAAGCACCCACGTGATTTACCAACTGACCTGCCTACACCGTGAAGCTTTCTATGTGGGAATGACCAGCAGCAAACTGTCCATTCCCATGAATGGACACAGGCAGACAGTGTTTGTTGGTAATGAGGATCACCCTGTGGCTAAACATGCCTTGGTGCACGGCCAGCACATCTTGGCACAGTGTTACACCGTCCAGGTTATCTGCTTACTTCCAACTAACACCAACCTGTCAGAACTCCAGAGACGGGAACTTGCCCTTCAGTATATCCTCTCTTCTCGTTATCCGCCAGGCCTCAACCTCCGCTAATTTCAAGTTGCCGCCGCTCATACCTCACCTGTCATTCAACAGCATCTTTGCCTCTGTACTTCTGCCTCGACTGACATCTCTGCCGAAACTCTTTGCCTTTACAAATGTCTGCTTGTGTCTGTGTATGTGCGGTTGGATATGGGTGTGTGTGCGCGAGTGTATACCTGTCCTTTTTCCCCCCTAAGGTAAATCTTTCCACTCCCGGGATTGGAATGACTCCTTACCCTTTCCCTTAAAACCCACATCCTTTCGTCTTTCCCTCTCCTTCCCTCTTTCCTGATGAAGCAACCGTTTGTTACGAAAGCTTGAATTTTGTGTGTATGTTTGTGTGTCTATCGACCTGCCAGCACTTTATATATATATAAAAAGAAGATGTGACTTACCAAACGAAAGCGCTGGCAGGTCGATAGACACACAAACATACACACAAAATTCAAGCTTTCGCAACCAACGGTTGCTTCATCAGGAAAGAGGGAAGGTGAGGGAAAGACGAAAGGATGTGGGTTTTAAGGGAGAGGGTAAGGAGTCATTCCAATCCCGGGAGCGGAAAGACTTACCTTAGGGGGAAAAAAGGACGGGTATACACTCGCACACACACATATCTATCCACACATATATACAGACAAGCTCGTCTGTATATGTGTGGATGGATATGTGTGTGTGTGCCCGAGTGTATACCCGTCCTGTTTTCCCCCTGAGGTAAGTCTTTCCGCTCCCGGGATTGGAATGACCCCTTACCATCTCCCTTAAAACCCACATCCTTTCGTCTTTCCCTGTCCTTCCTTCTTTCCTGATGAGGCAACAGTTTGTTGCGAAAGCTTGAATTTTGTGTGTATGCTTGTGTGTCTTTCGACGTGCCAGTGCTTTCGTTTGGTAAGTCACATCATCTTTGTTTTTAGATTTTTTATATAGAAATTTATTGAACTCTTTTGCTGCTATGTGCGAGACCATCTGTCAACCAAGTTGTGCCACTGGTGCTAAAGTTGAGATCATATCAATTACTTCCGCTAGAATAACTTGGTGCATTCTTGCACAGACAATGCAGCAGGAAAAGGAACAATGGTAATGGTGGGGGATGTCACTGAGAACAGCCACCACACAGTAGGGGAGGCCCAGGTTGCAGCTGAAGCCTATGCATAAACTCATCTCTCATAACTTAAGCTATAGCTAGAGAGTCTGTAAACGACTACATTAACAGGATATGTCTGTACAACCTATTATTCAATGAATATAGATGTTTCAACTACCTTGTTTCTCACCAGAGTAAAAAAAATCACATACACAAAGGCTCAACCAAAGCAAAACTAGCCCAACTATGGGCACCCAGAAAGAAATCTCAAAAAGTAGCATAACAAACAACATCCTTTATTATGACACTCACAATGTAAAATGAAGAACATGTCGCATAGAAACTGTGTGTCAGTCCCTTGAAAACCTGTTCATCAATATTAACTACATATAAAATTTTCTTCTCCTTTCTCAGTCTCCTTCCTAAAGTACCGAATCCATGAGAAGTACTTTTAGCTATGCCTCCCCCCCACCCCCAAATTCTTAATTCTCTTTACTGTATGGTTATAATAGCTAACAGTTCCTGCAACTCTCTCAAGCACACTTGTTTCTTTGTTTGTCTCTGCCAACAAAAATTTAATGATAATACGTACAATCACTCATACCTGACTATGAAGAACTTATCCTTTTCATTCCATACGTTAAGTCTCCCCTGACCTGGACAACTTTCCCATTTTCCTAGACCTTTACAGTCCTTTTCCTTCACCCTTCTTCCTTCCCCTTCAACTATTCTGCCCGAAGGAGCCACTAGCTCTGAAAGCTTGCCAATCACAACAGTATTGAGGGTGTGTTCTTCTGCCATTTCGTGAGTATTTTTTTACCCAATTAAATTATTTTCTTGCACCTATGATGCACAAAGACAGCAGCATCATGCTTCACAGTCAAGAGATGGCAATAAGAATGCTCTAAGTGCTTCGGTTGGCAGGCACATGAGCTCTACCATCTAATAAAGACTCTTAACTACGATGTAGTGAGAACAATACTGTGGCACAGTTTCAACAGTGTGCATGTGCATTCACGTATGTACAAGAGAACCATTCTGATTTAGAAGATTTTTTTTTATTGTATTTGAAATCAAACTTGTCCACATAAAAACAAGTTATTACAGTACATTTTCATTTTGTGAAGCAAATCCTCCACTCTCGTGAGACTCATTATAATTACTGACCAAAAGAGAAACAGATGAAAGTCTCATTTTAGATGCATACCAGATGGAGAGGCTTTAGTGACAACAAATTTACATGAAAGAAAACCTGATGTAAATCTATTGGACTTCAAACGACATACATTAATGAATTTATAGCTACAGACTTTTTTCAGTTGTTCTTTTTCCAAAAATTTTAATGGCATGTCTGAAGAAAGTACTGTAATCATATATGCACTAGTGAGAATACTAACATCCAAGCTTACTTGTATAGTGGATAAAATGACAAGGTTCAAGGAGTTATCTGTGTTTTTAGCTCGGTGTTCCTGGATTAAGGGAAAGAAGACAAAAAATGTCTATGAATACTGGTTTACATATCTACTTTATGTACCCCTGTCTCTCTTTAAATCATTTCTTTAAGACATACTTTTACTGGTTCTAAAAATGATGCATTTTTCTAGAACATGGGAAAACCCAAATACAGACTGTATAAAATATGTCCAGTTGTTGGCTGTTTAAAATATCCATTCTGAAGTACATTTAAGCTTATGAGTATTTATGTATTGGAAAGCCTTCATTATTGAAAAGATAAAGCATAGTTTAATGTTTAATTTGCTTCCCTTTGAGGATACAGCATATAAAATAAGTGTTCCTTCCACAACGAAGACTTTTCAATAAGTTCACGTGCTGAAATGTACTGCCAAATGGATATTTTAAAAAGCCAACAACTGGGCATATTTTTAAAAGTTATTGCAAGTACATTACTACAACCACAGCCATATTAAGGCAACAGACTTGCCACATACAATTATTTTGCAAGTACTTGTGGCAATATCAAGAACACTGGAAATAGATGTCAAAAAATGAATCTAAAATCAAATATTGGCAGAATATAAAAAATTCACAAACAGGTTGTGGGTTCTCTAATAGTGTGAAAAAATGAGAAATTCTGATACCAATTGCACGTCATACGTCAAACTACTGCTGCTCAGCAAACAGAATGGTATGTGAGCTGACTGTGAGGGTGCACACAAAGGTTTTTTAGATTATGTGACTCTCCATCCAGTCCAGATTATGACAGCTGTTGGAAACCCAGAAGTATAACTGTAAGAACCAAAGAAATGCCCCACACAGGAGAGAATATTAAAATCCTAGTGGTTAAGTGTCAAACTATTTGTAATAAAGCATCCGGATTTTAAACACTCCTAAAAGGCAATGACGCTCACATAACACTAGGTGCAGAAGCTTTTTGAAATCCAGGGTTGACAGCAGTGAGAGTTTTAGGGAAAATTTAAGTGTGTTACAAAAGGACTGGCTACTGGGAATCAGATTGTGTATTTGTCACAGTAGATAAACATATGAAAATACAATTGAAGCTACATGCAAGATTGATTGAGCAAGACCCAATATGAAGGAGGGTGGGGGAGGGGGTAAAATTATAATTGGATTTTTCCATCTACCACCAGACTCAACTCCTGATGTAGCCAAAAACATTATACCGAAAACCTCCATTTGCTTGTACATTAGTTCCCAAACCATGCTACAATCACTAGAGGGGACTTTAATCATCCAACAATCAATAGTGATAATTACAGTTTATTAGTGATGGGCATGAGAAGAAATCTGATGAAATGGTGCTAAATATCTTCTCTGGAAACTACTTGGAACAGGTACTAAATATCTTCTCTGGAAACTACTTGGAACAGATAGCTCAAAACCCCACTCATGAAGGAAATACACTCCTGGAAATTGAAATAAGAACACCGTGAATTCATTGTCCCAGGAAGGGGAAACTTTATTGACACATTCCTGGGGTCAGATACATCACATGATCACACTGACAGAACCACAGGCACATACACACAGGCAACAGAGCATGCACAATGTTGGCACTAGTACAGTGTATATCCACCTTTCGCAGCAATGCAGGCTGCTATTCTCCCATGGAGACGATCGTAGAGATGCTGGATGTAGTCCTGTGGAACGGCTTGCCATGCCATTTCCACCTGGCGCCTCAGTTGGACCAGCGTTCGTGCTGGACGTGCAGACCGCCTGAGACGACGCTTCATCCAGTCCCAAACATGCTCAATGGGGGACAGATCCGGAGATCTTGCTGGCCAGGGTAGTTGACTTACACCTTCTAGAGCACGTTGGGTGGCACGGGATACATGCGGACGTGCATTGTCCTGTTGCAACAGCAAGTTCCCTTGCCGGTCTAGGAATGGTAGAACGATGGGTTCGATGACGGTTTGGATGTACCGTGCACTATTCAGTGTCCCCTCGACGATCACCAGTGGTGTACGGCCAGTGTAGGAGATCGCTCCCCACACCATGATGCCGGGTGTTGGCCCTGTGTGCCTCGGTCGTATGCAGTCCTGATTGTGGCGCTCACCTGCACGGCGCCAAACACGCATACGACCATCATTGGCACCAAGGCAGAAGCGACTCTCATCGCTGAAGACGACACGTCTCCATTCGTCCCTCCATTCACGCCTGTCGCGACACCACTGGAGGCGGGCTGCACGATGTTGGGGCGTGAGCGGAAGACGGCCTAACGGTGTGCGGGACCGTAGCCCAGCTTCATGGAGACGGTTGCGAATGGTCCTCGCCGATACCCCAGGAGCAACAGTGTCCCTAATTTGCTGGGAAGTGGCGGTGCGGTCCCCTACGGCACTGCATAGGATCCTACGGTCTTGGCGTGCATCCGTGCGTCGCTGCGGTCCGGTCCCAGGTCGACGGGCACGTGCACCTTCCGCCGACCACTGGCGACAACATCGATGTACTGTGGAGACCTCACGCCCCACGTGTTGAGCAATTCGGCGGTACGTCCACCCGGCCTCTCGCATGCCCACAATACGCCCTCGCTCAAAGTCCGTCAACTGCACATACGGTTCACGTCCACGCTGTCGCGGCATGCTACCAGTGTTAAAGACTGCGATGGAGCTCCGTATGCCACGGCAAACTGGCTGACACTGACGGCGGCGGTGCACAAATGCTGCGCAGCTAGCGCCATTCGACAGCCAACACCGCGGTTCCTGGTGTGTCCGCTGTGCCGTGCGTGTGATCATTGCTTGTACAGCCCTCTCGCAGTGTCCGGAGCAAGTATGATGGGTCTGACACACCGGTGTCAATGTGTTCTTTTTTCCATTTCCAGGAGTGTATATTAAACCTAATGGCAGCTAATAGACATCCACATTGAAGCTAGTACCAGTGGCTATGGGGCAGTTGTAGCAACTATGATTACCAAAACACAAAGAATAGCTACAGAAAGTACAAAGATTTGTGTGTTTCATAAACTACATAAAGAAACTGTGGTGCCATACCTCAATGAGGAACTTGGAACTTTTAGCTCAAGACAGGAGCACGTAAAGGAAGTACGGCTCAAGTTTAAAAGAACAGATGACCACGCACTGGATATATATGTACCCAGTATGACAGTTCATGATGGGAGAGACCCTCCTTGGTACACAGTCACTGTAAAGAAATTCCTAAGCAAACAGAAACTATGAAAAGCAGAAGACTGTAGAAAGAGAGATGTTGAATGAAACAAGTTTAGCTATCAAGAGAGCAATGCATGAAGCTTTCAGTGACTACCAGCAAAATATTATCCAAGGATCTCTCACAAAACAAAAAGACAGATAATTCAGTTACAGCATAAAGAAATTCCGGTCATTTGTAAAGGCTGTCATGGTATCAAAGTTTGTGTGCAGTCACAGAGTAGATAGGAACTGAAATTGTGGGAGCAAAGCAAAAACAGAAATGCTTAACCCTGTTTTTAAATGATCCTTTACAAAGGTAAACCCAAGAGAACTGTTCCAATTTAATTCTCATACCACAGAAGAAATGAGTGAAATAGATATTAGCATCAATGGCATTGGGGAACAGCTGAAATCGTTAAAATTGAATGAAGCTTCATGGTCTGATGGGATCCTTATCAGATTCTATACCAAATCTGCAGCTGAATTAGCCACTCTAATTATAACCTTTTCCACATCCTTCAAACAAAGGACTGTACCCAGTTGGAAAAAGCAAAGGTCACACCTGTCTACAAGAAGCGTAGCAGAAGTGATCCACAAAACTACAAGCCTATCTCACTGATTTTCATCTGTTGTATAATCTTGGACAACATTATCTACTCTACACTAATCTGCATGGATACTGGGAACACAGATCATGCAAACCCAACTTTTACTTTTTTCACATGACATACTGAAAATCATGGACCAAGGCAGTCAGACAGATGCAGTGCTTGATTTCCATAGTACATTTGACTCAGTATCACATATGTTTATTACTGGTACGAGTTCATATGGGGTATCAACTCAGATTTGGGACTGGACTGATGATTTTTTGGTGCAGAGGATTCAGCATGTCATCTTGAATGGAGAAAAACAGACAGGTGTTGAAGCAATTTTGGGTGCACCCCAGGGAATTGTGTTGGGACCCTTCCTGTCAGTGTTGTATATTTATGACCTCACTTGCAATATTAACAGTAACCTCAGACTTTTCACATATAATTCAGCTATCTACAACTGAGTATTGTCTGTGAGAAGCCACATAAATATTCAGTCAGATCCTGATAAGATTTCAAAGTGATGCCAAGATAGACAACTTACTTCAAATGTTTGGAAACATAAAACTGTACAGTTCACACAATGAAAAAAAATGTCGTATCCTATAGATATAATATCAAAGAATCACTGTTTGAATTGGTTAATTAATATAAATACCTGTGTGTAACAATTTGGAGGTTATGAAACGGGACAATCATATAGCCTCAGATGTAGGTAGGGAAGGTGGCAGACTGTGGTTTATTGGTAGAATACTAGGAAAATGCAATGAATCTACAAAGGAGACTGCACACGAAACACTGGTGCGACCCATCCTAGATCCAGGGACCTGTACCAAACAGGACTAACAGGGGATATTGAACATATACAAAGAGCAGTGGCACAGATGGTCATAGGTTTGTTTGACTTGTGAAAGAGTCTCATGAAGCTGCTAAAAGAACTGAACTGGCAGAATCTTGAAGATAGATGTAAACTATCCTGTGAAAACCTACTAAGAAAGTTTCTAGAACCAACTTTAAGTGATGGTAACTCTTTATTTAAAATTTCTGTCACAGTTGTGTGTAGTGCTTTATGCTGGTAATTAGTTTTGAATGTAGCCATTTCTTTTTAAATCAGACTTGCACTGAAATTCTTATCTAAGTAAAACCTCACTGACATACATTGGTAACAACACAGTCTTACAACAGATATTGTGATAAACATATTACACCATGATACTTTCAAAAGATGAAACAGTGCACAAAGTATCAAGCTGCAGTGTGATTACTACACTATCTGTCATAAGATTGTGTTATGTTACCCAAGTATGTTAGCAAGGTTTTACTTTGACAAGCACTTCAGTGCAGATCTGGGTTGAAAACGAACAGCTACATTAGAAACTAGTCACCAGTATAAATCACATGTGACTTTGACAAAAATTTTAAATAAGATATTATGAAATCTAAGTTGACGGTGCTTTCCCATCAAAATGTTGGAACTACATACATATTTAAGTGATTAATCTACGAAGCAGCACGGACATGACAAAAATCATGGGATAGTGATATGCACATATGCAAATGGTGGTAGTACATGTACACAAGGTAAAAAATGGCAGTGCATTGGCAAAGCTGTCATTTGTACTCAGGAGATTCATGTGAAAGGTGTTCAACATGATCATGCACACATGATGCGAATTAACAGAGTTTGAACACAGAATGGTAGTTGAGGCTAGTAAACTTGGGACATTCTGTTTCAAAAATCATTAGGGAATTCAATATTTCGTGATTCACATAGTTAAGAGTGTGCTGAGAACAACAAATTTCAGGCATTACCACTCATTACGGACAATGCAGTGGCCGACTTAAAGACCAAAGCAGCAGCATTTGCACAGAGCTCTCAATGCTAACAGACAACCAACACTGTGTGAACCAACCACAGAAATCAATGTGGGACATATGAACATATCTGTTAGGACAGTGCTGTGAAATTTGGCATCACTCGGCTGGGGTAACAAGACAGCCGACACGACTGCCTTTGCTAACAGCACGAGATTGCCTGCAGTGCCTCTCCTGAGTTTGTGACCGTATCAGTTGGACATAAGACGATTGGAAAACTGTGGCCTGGTCAGATGAGTCCATTTTTCAGCTGGCAACAGCTGATGGGTCCTCTGCCACATTTGAACCCTACCAAGTTGTCAACAAGGCACTGTGAATGCTGGTGGTGGCTCCATAATGATGGGGGCAATGTTTATATGGGATGGACTGGGTCTCCTGGTCCAACTGACTGGAAATCATTATGTTTGGCTACATGGAGACCATTTGCAGCCATTCATGGACTTCATGTTTCGCACAATCATAGAATTTTTATGAGACCACAATTGTTTGTGATTGGTTAGAAGAACATTCTTGGCAATTTGAGCAAATGATCTGGCCACCCAGATCGCCCAACAAGAATCCTATCAACTATTTATGGAGCATCACTGAGGTCAGTTCATGCACAACATTCTGCACCGGCAACGTATTCACAATTACAGATGGCAATAGAGGTAGCATGGCTCAATATTTCTGAATGGGACTTCCAACAACTTTCTGAGTCGACACCATGTCGAACTGCTGCTGCATTATGCCGCGCAAAAAGAGGTGTCCCATGACTTGTCACCTCCGTGCAAGCTCCTACATATTGCTCCCTTAGGGATCACAGAAACATTATTAATTACAGCACACACAGAGGCATTTAAGCAATCATTCTTTCCGCAATCCGTGTGTGAATAGAAAGAGAGAAAATCCTAATAATTGGGACAATGGAAAATACCCTCAGACATACACTTCACAGTGATTTGCAGAATGTATACATAAATTTAGATGTAAAGTTATATAAGAAACCGAAGTGCAGCACCAAAGACAACAAATTCTTGGAATTACGTGACAAAACTCTTAAAATTTCAAGTTCAATAGCCGAAGAAAAACTTAAAAAGGATTGCAAGGAAACAGATGCAAATCACAGGCAAGTCTGGAAAAAATAGGCATTTTCCTAGGAGTGAGGAAGGATGTAGTGACAACAATAAGATGGACCAGAATGAAGTGGGTGAAGCAGGAAATGGACAAGATTGAAGGAAACTTTTAAAAAGTAACAGGATTTTTGGGAGGAATCTTATAAAACTGACAGGATACAGACAGAGAACTAACTGTATGTAAGAAACGTGAATAGGAGAACTGTAGACTTGCAGAGCACTTTCACATACTGTTTAACTGTGAACCACCTAGAGACTACTGGAACTGTAGCTGGATACAGCAGAGAGAGAGAGAGAGAGAGAGAGAGAGAGAGAGAGAGAGAGAGAGAGAGAGAGAGAGAGAGAGAGGGGGGGGGGGGAGAGGGGGGGGGGCACATCATCTAATCTGGGATGAAGTCGTATAGGCCATAATAGACCTAAAGAGAGGCTATAGAATAAGATGGAATGACATCTGAGGTGAGGTTATCTGCCCAATTTGGGGGGACAAAGAAGTTAGTAGCATGATCCAAAGAAGCAACGACAGTGCAAGTGCATTAAAGGTGGACAAGAGGTACGCAAACAACTACAGAAGAATTTCGCTACTAGAGACTAGCTATAAGGTGCTGTTACATCTCCTCTTGAGAAAGAGAAGAAGAGCAAACAAAGTACAGCTAGAGACTATCAAGCCAACTTTAGGATTAGCAGAAGATGCATAGAATGGATCTTTACCCCGAAACAACTCAAAACACACAGGCCTTAAAGACAAGAAAGACAACAAATAGTAAGCTTCACGCACTACATGAAGGCATACATCACTGTCAAGACACATTTGGGATGACCCTGAAGAACATAGGGCTACATGTGAAAACTAATAACAAAAATCTTGACAGATATAAAGACAAGGGTAATTCATAAAAACTGCCTGAGAGTGGAGAGCAACAAACAAGGAAATGAGAATACCAAAAAGAGAGATGTGGGGAAAAAATATGGACAACAGGGCTCCAAAGTGGGCTGCCTAACCCTAGTGGACAAAATAACAGTGAGACAGCACAAGACATAAACAAAGAACTCTACAACCTAAGAAAGATTTCCGAAATGGTGAGACTGAGGATTGCCTACAGAAGGCAAAGACAGAATACTACTGTGGATTGATAAACACCACAAGGCACACTGCAAAAGTAGATAAATTTGAATGCCTGTGAGAATATATAACAGGTAGAAAGACAATTAGTCATTAATACAAAGGACCAAAATGAAGTCAACAGTGATTTATAGAGTAAAATGAACATACAAGTATCTACTCACACAAATATTCAATATTGCAAGTCAATGGTGAGGAATACAGTGTTGTGTGTGACTGGGCCTACAACAATAGGATGACATGGTGCAGAACACCTACGAAAATTCTGAGGAAAATACTGTGCCCTGAAACAGGAGGTGACGGATGGATGCGAAGACCTAGGGAAGAACTGTACAGGAGCACGAGGACAACACTAGGAGCAATCAGACTGAAAAGGGAAAGATATGTGGGGCTTGTTATGGGGCTGAATATGGATGGAGTAACTGAAAGTGTGTGGTAAACAATGGGTAGATCAAGAGGAAACATACGAACTAAGAACGTTGAACTCAAGAAGGATTCATCAGAATTAGCTATCAGCATGCAAGGGATGTAAAACGAGAAGCAAGCAGACACCAAGAAATATGTTACTTAACAACAGAAAAGATATAGGTAAAGAGGGAGAGGTGGGAGAGGGGGGCGGGGGAGTAGAAAGGATAACAAGGTTTTGGTAGGAGAAGAAAATGCAATCCATGGCACTACATAGGACTTCATGTAAGAAGAACAAGAAGAGGTGGATCTATCTGCCCCTGAAGAAAGAATTATTTTATAAATTAACTGTTGGCAACAAAATTCCCAGAACCAATTTCCCACTGAAACTGAAGCAAGTTCAAGTTAATCTAGAGTGGTGGTGACCACACAAGCAAAGAAGATGATCTCTCTAAAGATTGCGGAAACCTCCAATGCCATTCCATAAACTTCGATAACAAAATTCTCTATGAGAATATAAAAGACTATGGTATTACTATTCAAGTTTCTTCTCGATTTCAAATATTTCACACAAAATCAATAACAAGGGCAAACTTTTTGCCAAGTAGTCTCTTTATGAAAAATAATCATCCCTTTAAACAATAAAGCCTGTGGGAATGCTGCCATGCATCTCATGCTGGCAAATGACAGCGATAAAAGAAAAAGAATCTGGTAATAACTGGCATGCAATACACGTAACAGCAAAAGAGTTAAGGTGGAAAATAGACTTTCATTATTCCACCAATACATATTTTGTTGGAAGTCAGTTTTTAGCTTATGAAATCACCAAACCTCAAAAACCCAAAACATAAACTGCACAGAGTCTAACAGTTGTCAAGTAGTGTCACACCGACAGCTCTTCAGTGTATCAATTAGCATTATGTTTCAAAGTACGTTGCAACTAAATTTTTACTTACTTATTAGCAGCTCATTCTTGAATTATAGTGGAATGGTGTAAATACACAAAAATACCAAATCAAAGAGTGGAGGAGGTAAGAATTACAGTGTCGACATATATCCCACAACCTCCTCCCTCTTTATTGAAAAGCTGGATAAAGAGAAATGAAAACAACAATGCTTACATACTAAGATATTTGCGAAAGTATATTAGATGTGCCTGACAGTTATTTCTTTTGAGTAAAATCAGTTTATAACTAAATAAGTACTACAAAAACAATCCCTGTCTATGAACTTTTCACCATTAACAAAGAAATTTATTTTTATATCTTTCATTGTTGGCTTGTGTACAACAGTTAATTTGTAAGCAACTGATTTCTCACAAATAACATTACAGGATAAGTATATTGGCATACACAAAATTACAATGAGTACTACATCACAACTATTCCTCTCAAAATAGCTGAAAAATAATGAGTCATAAGCATGGGCAATGGGAGTAGTTTTGTGAAGAGGCTCATACATGAAAGAATAGAAAGGTATTCGTTAGAAACTATGAAATATTAATGAAGGTAATGAAGTCCAGTAAGAAGGATGAGCTGTCATTCCTCTGAAATACTAAATCAATAGCGAAAAATGAATACAAAATAGTGACAAATAAGCACAGTGAACATAGTTGTATCGCAATTAAAATGAAAAAGATTACATAAAATAAGGGAAAGGCAAACACGTACCTGAAGCATATCAACACATGCTGCATGGTAATATGTAACAGCAAACACAGCAAGGCCATTGTGTGTGTGTGTGTGTGTGTGTGTGTGTGTGTGTGTGTGTGTGTGTGTGTGGGCGCGCGCGCGCGCACGCACGCACTATTGATGGAAAAAGAGCTAGTGTGAATGCTGTTTTCTGTTACATGTTAACTTGCAACATGCATTGATCTGCTGTAGGTGAGTTGTTGCCTTTTCCTTATTTTATGTACTGTTTTGTCTGGGAACTTACTAAAAATTAAAATAAAGAGAAAGAAAAGGGATGGAGGGAGGGGAAGGAGGGGAGGAGCAGAGAGAGAGAGAGAATTTATTAACACCAGCAAAACAGGATAAGAATTAATAATATGCAATTTAATTACAATAAACACTATTGAAAAGTTCTCTTACTGAATCTATGATTTGCTAGCACATAATGTACATAATGTAGATATTAATAAAGGTAATAGGTAAACAGTCGATTTGCCATCAATTGCCATGGAAATCATTTTGGGACTGCATCGAAAGGGGATGCTATATACCATCTGGATTGGACTTAATCCAGTTTGTAGAATCACAAAAGCAGTCAGTCTGCCCCCAACTCCATCCGTGAACAAAATGAGAAAAACGATACAATAAAAAAATCCACTGCACACTTCACAGCAATTCGTGGAAGAGAGCAGTACAACAAATGGCAGCATATAATTTAATATCTCTGACATGCAATTTAACTTTCACGTTTCCCACTGAAACACTAAACTGGCTTTGAGGGAATCCACAGCACTTACTTGAGCGTATAGTTGTAAGCTTTTTCTTGCAGCTCTGTGCATGCATGAGTTTCTGCAAAGCAGTGTATTCCTACACAGTTCGTTGTGTCCATGTGGCTTTCAAGATACTGACATGCAGCGTCACGGACTGGGAGGACCTGGAGCAAGTTGGCAGCGGCGAGCAGAGACTGGACGTTGTTGCGTGTGACTGTGACAGAGCTAGTGTATGCGTAGTCCAGCAGCAGTGCCATTGTGGATGGCTCCACACCATTCACCACCACAACAGACTGCTTTGACTCTGCCAGTGTTGTGGTAAACATAGCCTGCATAAATAAATCTCTCAATAGTACATCAACAATACAAGAAGGAAAAATCTACTCCACACATTTCATGTGGACTAAATGCAAAACTTAATTTGTTCACCAAACTAGTTCATCTTCCACTTATTAAAATGGAATCAATACCATCTCTTGCACTGGGTCTACCTTTGCATTACACTACATGAATCATGTTCCATGGGTCCTGCAGAGAGTAGTTTCCGGGATGTGGAAAGAAAACTTAGGATCATTTAAGCACAATACAACGAAATGGCTTAAAATTATGAAATATTATTATGTCACAATACTAATATTAATTGTAAAATAATCCTAAACAATTTTAAGAGTTTTTGTGAAGATACTCTTAATGGAGTAAGAGTTGCTGAACGAAGTTTCTAATTTAGTCAAACTCCAATATATTAGCAACAAGACACACAATATTTTCTAGCACATTGTGTGTGTATGTGTGTGTGGGGGGGGGGGTCCACTTAACCAAATGCTGGTCACCTTCTAGGAATTCCAAACTGGTCTCACCATCCTTCCTCAGATCCCTTCCTAAGAACACCAACCTTTCACCAGAAGAAAGGACAGCCACACATAGCCTCAAAACGGATCGTGACCTAATGATCGAACCTGCAGACAAAGGTTTCCCAAATGTTGTGCTGAATCTCAGTGACTACCTGGAGAAAGCCCTCTGCCAATTGTTTGACTCCACCTACAAACTTTGCCAGAGTGATCCCATCCCAGATGTCCAACATAGCCTCCAATCCCAGCTGAAAGCCTTAGGCCCTTCCCATAACACCCCCTGAATCTGCTTCCTCCTCACCCCTATGACACTCTGCACACCAACCTTCTACATCCTCCCAACAATCCTGGATACCCAACTGCAGAGAGTGAAAGAAAGCTTTTGAAGTCTGGGTTGAGACATACCCTTCTTTGTAAACTACTAACATGAAACAAGAACACATCAATCAGATTACTGAAACAAAGCATCAAATATTTGATGGTACTTGCCTGTATTTACTCACACACAGCTTATAGACCACTCTTTAAAAATGTGGATATCCTCTCACTTCCATGTATCTATTTGCACTGTATGATAACTCATCATCATCATCATCATCATCATCATCATCATCATTTAAGACTGATTATGCCTTTCAGCGTTCAGTCTGGAGCATAGCCCCCCCTATACAGTTCCTCCATGATCCCCTATTCAGTGCTAACATTGGTGCCTCTTCTGATGTTAAACCTATTACTTCAAAATCATTCTTAACCGAATCCAGGTACCTTCTCCTCGGTCTGCCCCCCCCCCCCCTCCTACCCTCTACTGCTGAATCCATGAGTCTCTTGGGTAACCTTGCTTCTCCCATGCGTGTAACATGACCCCACCATCTAAGCCTGTTCGCCCTGACTGCTACATCTATGGCGTTCATTCCCAGTTTTTCTTTGATTTCCTCATTGTGGACACCCTCCTGCCATTGTTCCCATCTACTAGTACCTGCAATCATCCTAGCTACTTTCATATCCGTAACCTCAACCTTGTTGATAAGGTAACCTGAATCCATCCAGCTTTCGCTCCCATACAACAAAGTTGGTCGAAAGATTGAACGGTGCACAGATAACTTAGTCTTGGTACTGACTTCCTTCTTGCAGAAGAGAGTAGATCGTAGCTGAGCGCTCACTGCATTAGCTTTGCTACACCTCGCTTCCAGTTCTTTCACTATGTTGCCATCCTGTGAGAATATGCATCCTAAGTACTTGAAACCGTCCACCTGTTCTAACTTTGTTCCTCCTATTTGGCACTCAATCCGTTTATATTTCTTTCCCACTGACATTACTTTCGTTTTGGAGATGCTAATCTTCATACCATAGTCCTTACATTTCTGATCTAGCTCTGAAATATTACTTTGCAAACTTTCAATCGAATCTGCCATCACAACTAAGTCATCCGCATATGCAAGACTGCTTATTTTGTGTTCACATATCTTAATCTCACCCAGCCAGTCTATTGTTTTCAACATATGATCCATAAATAATATGAACAACAGTGGAGACAGGTTGCAGCTTGTCTTACCCCTGAAACTACTCTGAACCATGAACTCAATTTACCGTCAACTCTAACTGCTGCCTGACTATCCATGTAAAGACCTTTAATTGCTTGCATAAGTTTGCCTCCTATTCCATAATCTTGTAGAACAGACAATAACTTCCTCCTAGGAACCCGGTCATATGCCTTTTCTAGATCTATAAAGCATAGATACAATTCCCTGTTCCAATCATAACACTTCTCCATTATTTGCCGTAAGCTAAAGATCTGGTCCTGATAACCTCTTAGAGGCCTAAACCCACACTGATTTTCATCCAATTGGTCCTCAACTAATACTCGCACTTTCCTTTCAACAATACCTGAGAAGATTTTACCCACAACGCTGATTAAAGAGATACCTCTGTAGTTGTTACAATCTTTTCTGTTTCCATGTGTGATTACTGCTTTTGTCCAGTCTAATGGAACCTGTCCTGACTCCCAGGCCATTTCAATTATCCTGTGTAGCCATTTAAGACCTGACATTCCACTGTATTTGATGAGTTCCGACTTAATTTCATCCACCCCAGCCGCTTTATTGCACTGTAATCTATTGACCATTTTTTCCACTTCCTCAAATGTGATCCTATTTCCATCATCATTCCTATCCCATTCTACCTCAAAATCTGAAACATTACTGATCGCATTTTCACCTACATTGAGCAACTCTTCAAAATATTCCCTCCATCTGCCCAAGGCATCCACAGGATTCACCAGCAGTTTTCCTGACCTGTCCAAAATACTTGTCATTTCCTTCTTACCTCCCTTTCGAAGACTGCTAATTACACTCCAGAATGGTTTTCCAGCAGCTTGACCCAAAGTCTCCAACCTTTTTCCAAAGCCTTCCCAAGATTTCTACTTGGATGCTGCAATTATCTGTTTCGCTTTGGTTTTTTCTTCAACATAACTTTCTCTGTCTACCTGAGTTCTAGTATGTAGCCATTTTTGATACGCCTTCTTTTTCCTTTTACAGGCTGCCTTGACTGTATCATTCCACCAAGCTGTTTGCTTCATCCTACTTTTACACACTACTGTTCCAAGACATTCTTTAGCCACTTCTAGTACTGTGTCCCTGTACCTTGTCCATTCCTTTTCCAATGACTGTAATTGACTACAATCAACTAACCGGTACCTTTCTGAGATCGCTGTTATGTACTTGTGCATGATTTCCTTACCCTGAAGTTTCTCCACTCTTATCCTCCTACATACGGCCCTGACCTCCTGCACTTTCGGCCTCACAATCCCAATTTCACTGCAGATTAAATAATGATCAGTGTCATCAAAGAACCCCCTGAATACACGTGTGTCCCTCACAGCCTTCCTGAGTTCCTGATCTGTTATTATATAGTCAATGACAGATCTGGTTCCCGTGCTTTCCCAAGTATACCGGTGAATGTTCTTATGTTTAAAAAAGGAGTTTGTGATTACTAAGCCCATACTGGCACAGAAATCCAAGAGTTGTTTCCCGTACCTGTTGGCCTCCATATCCTCTCCAAATTTACCCATAACCTTTTCATACCCTTCTGTTCGATTTCCAATCCTGGCGTGAAAATCACCCATGAGCAGAACACTGTCCTTGTCCTTTACTCTAACAACTACATCACTGAGTGCGTCACAAAAACTATCCATCTTATCTTGATCTGTCCCTTCACAATGTGAATATACTGACACAATCCTAATTTTCTTGCTAGACACTGTCAAATCTATCCACATCAGTCGTTTGTTTACATACCTTATTGCAACAATGCTGGGTTCCATTTCTTTCCTGATGTAAAGCCCTACACCCCATTGTGCTATTCCTGCTTTGACTCCTGACAGGTAGACCTTGTATTCTCCCACTTCCTCTTCTTTCTCACCCCCTTACCCGAATGTCACTAACAGCTAAAACGTCCAGCCCCATTTTACTTGCAGCCTCTGCCAGCTCTACCTTCTTCCCAGAGTAGTCCCCATTGATATTAATAGCTCCCCATCTCATTACCATTTGTTTGCCAAGTCGTATCTTAGGAGTCCCTGGTTTGTCAGTTAGAGGTGGGACTCCGTCACCTCCAAAGGTCCGAGGCGTTTTGCTCTGATTGTTGCCAGCATCATATTTAAAGTACCAGGGAAGCAGGTTGCTAGCCTTACTTGCCCTGAGTCCCATTAGGTTTTACCCCTAACGGCTGAGGGACTAACCGGTGGATTTGGTAGTCTTTGCCGTATGAGCACAAAGGTGACCATGACTCAGAATATGTCAGAGATGCCCAGCCTTATTCCAAAGTAACTGGTATCCCGACTGTCGGGACCACTTACTTGGCCACTCATACGTTGCCCGTGGTTCATGAACTAGGACATGACTACAGGAACCCACACCATGATGATAACTTTTAGTGAAAAAATATGGAGTGTAAAATCTAATCCAATAAAATGAAAATATTCACCCCCCCCCCCCCCCCCACACACACACACACGCACAAACAACAACAAGCAAAAATATTTTCATAAATAGGCACTGAACGCTTAACCTAAATTTTGTTTAAAAAAAGGGACCCTAGATTACGAGAACATTATTTATATTAAGCTCTCCTAGAAATTAAATCAATAAATGACCTGCCAAGCCTCAAGCCATCTTCTGAGGGATATTTGACTTTCCACTTCTTTTATAGCATGCATAAGTTCCTTCAGAAAGTACACTAAATACTTGTATCTGTGCCTTGGCGATATACTATATAAACATTACTGGCTCTTAGGTAGCTTAAATGATTTACCACGTAAATGTTACTGTAATATAAATATCAATCCACTTGAACAGATGCCTTTATGCTCTTTCTGCTTTTACAATATATTCTCTTTCCTGATGTACAATGTATTCTGTATGTACAACTACTTAGCGCAACGTTAAATTTTATTACACACTTACTTACCCTGTATCACAATGTACCATTTGCGTACTACGTGATTACCTTCACCATTAAAATTAATCTAATCTATGGAAAACGATTTTTACTTTCTTAACATCGAATCCATTGATAATAGTTATCAGTGGCTGCCAATTCTGCCCAATAAACAACTACGCAAGTTATAAAGGGAGAAAAAAAAGGAAAATGTTGTCATCTCAGGAACAAGAAGTTCGCAATACGACTGCAAACTAGTAACAAACAACGTGTACAAACACTACAGTAGGTTATTTTTATAAAATTTTCTAATCTTATTTATACAAACTACAAGTTACGCCGGCTTACCTTAAAATATGGACTGAACGACGCCAAAACATTTCTGTGCGCTGGGAACTTTACACCATCAACTGAAAGGCTAACGTCGCAGAAATATCCCTCATTCCTTAAATCATTTAAACCAAGAAGTACCTAGACACAATTACAAACGTCACTCCACCATAGAAACAAAATCGCTGCATGCTTTCAATAAATAAGCATAATCAAATGGTTATACCTCTTGAGAATGAGAGGTTTCCACGAACTTGTATTCGTCTGCTCCTGGTCCATCAGAATTGTCAGCTGTTGACGTACTGTCACTGTCAGAACTGGGCTTCCTTTGTCTATTATTGTAAGGCAAACGATTTGTCGGAATAGTACCGTCGCCTCCTACGGCTGGTTGGCCTATTGGTACTAATAACATGCTGTGGAACGCCTACATTCGTTGTCTGAGTCCTACTGTTGTCACTGTAACCATTGTCTTTAAATAAAAGTGACATCAAATATAGATTGTTGATATCGATTAATAATGTGAGCTTAATTCATTACTTGTGTCTGGCAGAAGGCAGCCTGCAGAACTAAAAGAAAATTACATCAACACAACTCCTCTCATTTTATTCGATGCATGTCCCACCCTCCACTTACGCTCAAAGATATAAGGTATGCGGGGTACAACAAACCGGTGAAAACACGGACTTGTCAGAGACTTTACATCAACTATCTCTCTGGGTCTCTGCGTTCAATCATGGCCACCTCTATTACAGGCGACCGTGGTTCAATGGTAACGGAAAATCACATTCTGTGACTCACAGTACGTTATATCGAATAGCCAGATGTAAGGAATGAGCCGAATTTATTATACTTAAACATTCAGCTCTCGCACATCGTTACGATAGCGCAGAAACCACAATTAAGCGTTACACAAGAAGGTCCTAATTACAGCAAAACCAGTTTATACTTTGCAAGTACCGGTAAAATGCATTAAAAATATTATTTTCTATATTGTATCAATCATAAATAGCAAATTGTAGAAAAGCCTAGATATTCTACAGTGATTAAGTAAATAAAAATTATAGTGTGAAAAATTTTACACTGTAAGAGTAATCTCAGCAGTTCTTTAAGCAACAGCACACGCTGTTATACTGTTCCTGGGTTTCTTTGTGAACAATAGGTTGTCTATAATTCTGCTTTCGGTAACTAGGTCCAACAATTTAGTTTTAACATTGTATATATTCGTCCACGCAGTTTTTCTTCTCCTGTTGTCCACATGGGAAAAATAATGTAACTATCTACTGAAGTACCTAACTCATTTATGTGAGACATTATCGTCAAGTCGATGATCATGCTATTATGGTAATGGGATAATTCGTTTTTATATTGGGTACGTATATTCCTTAGTTATATAAGTGCTACAAGTTACCAAGTTGAAATCAGTCAATAACAGAAGCAGTTGGGAGAAGCAAAATTTTCGCTGGAAGGTAATAATAAAGTAATTTCTACCAAGTACTTCACAAAATTGGGAAGCTGGAGAAACAGTTATACATGATAATTATCGCTCTTAGACCAAAGAAAAATTGAAGCACAGTAATGGTTGTCCTTTTTTCGACTTACGTAATACCTGATGTTCCCCTGGTATGTATTTATTTCAATTTTATTAGTCCATCTCTTCGTTTCCCCTCTCTCTGTCCAACTTCTCTGCCCCCTCTCTGTCCACCCCCTTCTCTCCATTTTCCTCTATCAGCCTCCTCCATCCCTCCCACTCTCTGTCCATCTCGTCCCACCACTCTCTCTCTTTGCTCACTTCCTTCTACCTCTCTCTCTACCCATCTGCTCCTTCCCTCACAACTCGTGACCTAAGTGCCATACAATGATATAATTTTGTAGGTACATTAAGCTACATATGTGGTAACTGTTAAATGACTTGCAAATAGAATTAGTAACAAAGAAGTAAGAATTTCTAGCATCATGATGTTATGCATGATTTACTGCACTGACAGCAAAAATGCGGTAAGTGATAAAGTTTTCTCCTTGCATATACTGAAGGGGTTGCCAGTGAGAAAAAAATTCATCCAGGTTTGAAATTAATTGTGAAGTTCTTACAAGTCATTAAATGCATTTGTTCTGGATTCAAATCTGGATATTCGCACATCATTCCCTACATTTTTTTTCAGCCCCACCATTACTCCTTTGATAGGCAGGTGGTTGTTACCACCATTCCCATTCTTTCCAGACAGTAAGAGATATGTGTTAAGTTTCCATCAAATCAACCCAGTGGTTTCAGAGGAGATGTTTAACATAACTACACTCATGCTCATAAATTAAGGATAATTGCAGAATATGGTGCCACACAACGTGGCACTACACAAAACTGGCGTTAATAGCATAGGCACATAGGGAACACACACAACACAGATCTGTAAGTCAATGGTATTGGTGATAAGTTGAGAAAACTGTCCCGAAACACATGTGCTACAAAACGCCATTGTTTCCTGCGCATGTATCCCGACATCAATATGGGATATGATCACCATGTACACATACACAAGCCGCACAACGGGTTGGCATAGTCTGGAACAGCTGGTCGAGCAGCTGCTAGGGTATAGTCTCCCATTCTTGCACCAGCTTCTGAAGTGTCCTAGGGGTTTGAAGACGTGCAGTGATACGTCGACCAAGAGCATCCCAGACATGCTCGATGGGGTTTAGGTCTGCAGGACAGGGCCACTTCGTTCACCTGATATCTTCTGATTTAAGGTACTCCTTCACGATGGCAGCTCGGTGGGGCCATGCGTTATCATCCATCAGGAGGAAGGTGGGGCCCACTGCAGCGTTGAAAAGATGGACATACTGATGCAAAATGATGTCCAGATACACCTGATCTGTTACAGTCCCTCTGTCAAAGACATGCAGGGGTACGAGAACCAATCATAATCCCATTCCACATCATCAAATCAGGACCTCCAGACAGGTCCATTTCAAGGGCATTAAGGGGTTGGTATCTGGCTCTTGGTTCACGCCATATGATCTGTTACAGTTCCTCAGTCAAAGACATGCAGGGGTACGTGCACAAATCATAATCCCATTCCACATCAGCAAATCACGACCTCCACACAGGTCCCTTTCAAGGACATTAAGGGGTTGGTATCTGGTTCTTGGTTCACGCCTTATGAAAACCCGACGAGAATCACTGTTCAGGCTATACCTGGACTCGTTCATGAACATAACCTGGGACCACTGTTCCAATGACCATGTACTGTGTTCTTAACATCAGGCTTTATGGGCTCTCTTGTGACCAGGGGTCAGTGGAATGCACCTTGCAGGCCTCCGGGCGTATATACCATGTCTGTTCAGTCGTCTGTAGGCTGTGTGTCTGGTGACAAATGTTCCAGTGGCTGCGGGCACTGATGGTGAGATATCGGTCTTCTTGTGGTGTTGTACACTGTGGACGTCCCGTATTTTAGCGCCTGGACACGTTTCCTGCCTGCTGGAATCAATGCCATGATCTTGAGATCACACTTTGTGCACACGGAGGGCCCGTGTTATGACCTGCTGCGTGTGACCAGCTTCCAGTCGCCCTAGTATTCTACCCCTCATAACGTCATCAATATGTGTTCTTTGAGCCATTTTCAACGCACAGTCACCATTAGCATGTCTAGCAGTGTCTGAACACTTACTCGTTGCACTGTACTCTGACATGCACCAACACATCTCTGCATATGTGGGCTGCTGCCAGCGCCACTGCGCGACGACCGCAGGTCAAATGCACCGCATTGTTATACCCTGAGGTGATTTAAACCTGCAAACCACCCACCAGAGTGTTGTTTCACCATGTATCAGCATTATCCTCAATTTATGAGCATGAGGGTAAATACATATATACATTTATGTAATATCTCTGAATATCTTTTTTTTCATGATCTGATCTTGATGAAATGTAGCCTATATGTCACTAACTACACTGACATAACAAGTGAAAACGCCACAAAAATCCGTCTAGTATTTTTTGAGATTATCATGTTAAGATAAACAGACAAGGAAGTATTAGTGAAACTTTATATTACAATGTCTTTTTCTTCCCTCGTCCAATTTTGATTAATTACAGTCTGTAGAATGCCCCTAACTATGTTCTAGTTACTTGCAAAAACCCTGTAAAAACTACTCTAATAATTTTGGGGATTAGTACATTCAGTGAAAAGTACATCAACATAATGGTTTTACAGATTTATTGTACATATAGCCAGATGAAGATTTATGAACGTAATTATAGCTTTTGAACTGTAATGGTATATGTCCAATAAGGTTGGTATATATATATATATATATATATATATATATATATATATATATATATATATATATATATGTGTGTGTGTGTGTGTGTGTGTGTGTGTGTGTGTGTGTGTGTGTGTGTGTGTGTGTGTGTGTCTGTGTTTCTGTGTGTGTGTATGTATGTATGTATATGTATATATATAATGGTGATGTAATTAAAACCTCTATCTCTCTAAAATGTTGTCTAACTTAAGTTGGAACGATCACATAGCTAGTTCTGTGGGTAGGGCAAACCAAAGACTACGATTCATTGGCAGAACACTAAGAAAATGCAAGAGATCTATTGAAAAGACTGCCCACAGTACATGTGTATGGTGTACTGCTGTGTGGCACAGGATCTGCATCATATAGGATTGAGGGAGACATCGAAAACAATTCAAAGAAGGGCAGCACGTTTTGTACTGTTGCAAAATAGGGGAGAGAGTGCCACATGTATAATATATGAATTGGGGTGGCAATCATTAAAACAAAGGCATTTTTCGTTGTGCCAGGATTTTCTCATGAAATTTCAATCACCAGCTTCTCCTCAGAGTATTAATATATTTTGTTGGCGCCTACCCACGTAGAGAGGAATGATCATCATAATAAAATAAGAGAGATCAGAGCTCACACAGAAATATTTAAGTATTCCTTTCTCCTGTGCACTGTTTGAGAGTTGGGTGGCAGAGAAATAGCTTCAAGGTGGTTCAATGATCCCTCTGCCATGCATGTAATTGTGAACTGCAGAGTGTTGATGTAGATGTAGATGCAGATGTATGTTTATTCAGTAAAAATTTTCTTTCTAAAACAATAGCAGATAACAAAGTTAATGTGTTGTTTTGTTTGTGTCTGTGACAACCAGTAATGTCTCTGTCAACATTACTGAAACTAATTGTTTACTTAGTCCCAGAAAGAGTTTCTTCTAATTCGTATTGTCATCATGCAAAGCAGCTTAAAATGTGATAGATTCTGCCCTACTTGCTAACCTCTGTCAACAAGGCACAAAAAATAATAAAAATTAGAGCCATTATAACTTCAATACTGCACCTCGTAAACTGGAGGAGATTAAATGTTTCTAATAACATTTTCTAAATCTCGGATCTGCATATTGGCACATTACTTGAATGTCTGCTTTGTGACATGTAATGAAAGCAATGTAGAGTTTTTTAATGAAGAAAATTTACTAGAAATTTGTATTCTTAACTGTATATCACACTTAATGCTATTGTCAGTAATTACAGATTGAAATGAGGAGAAATTGATGTTTTGGATTGAAAACAATATTTTCATTTATTATGTAGATCCAAAATAAAAAATCTGGGTAAGTGTACATAGGATTTGCACACTGAGAGTTCTGTACAAACTTAATTGTTTATATAGGCAGCCGAGCCACACCGAGAATCGAGAAGCTGAACGATTTTTTACTTTTATCAATATCAATACTGGCATGATATCAGTCTCAAGAAATCCCAGACTTTCAAGAACGTGTTTGATTTTAAGTTTACAATTTTTTGTATAATTTCACACTTTCTTTTGTAGCTTTTTATTTATTTTAATTTGGAGTCATTAATATGACATATTAATGTGGTATGCTAACTGGCAATTGCAAACTGAATTCGCCTGTTCTTGTCCCTGTTGCAATTACTGGTTAAGATTTGATGGAAATCTCCAGAGAAGAATATGGTACAGCAAGTCATAGGGCTACTGCTGTTATGGCAATGGAATGCCTCGATGAATATTTTATGGGATATCAGAACCTCCTCCCAAAGATAGAAGTGTAGTCCTGCATGAATTATGAGTATTACTTTGCTGTGAAACATTGCAGATGCTGTATATGTCACAGTCAATATGAAGTTGGTAACATGCAATGTGTTCATTTCCCTATAAAATGAGAAACCGTGCATTAACGTACAGAACAGAGAAAATTACTCAGTTGAGTACATTATAAATTGATAGATCAAATGAAAAGCCCAAAATAGATAACAGAGAAGAACTATGTGATGTAATTACTATATAGGAAAATTTTCATTGTAATGCAAATGTAAGACATTGAACTTCAATGTACCTTTATATGTAAAGTTTGTACAGAAGACAAACTTAATTATGACTGTTATTCCAACACTGAAGGAGAGATAAATAGGACTTACATAAAGTAAAAAGAAAAAATGTTACAATTTTATAATGTATATCTGTAAATGGTTTCAAATAAAGTTAGAAAGTGATTTTGGCAGTGAAGTGTAGGCTTTGAAGCAGAGTTTCAAATATGAGTGCAGTTAAGTGTGTGGTGTACACCAATGGAACAGCAACCAGAACTAATGAAAATTTATGAATTTTCTCCCTAATAAATAATCAAAAGACATTTAATACAGGAATTGCTCCCCTATAAAAAACAAAAAACTCTTCAAAAAACAATAACCTTTGTGTAGTCTCAAGTATTTTATAATTGTTCTTTGTATATTTTGTGTCTAGAATTCAGGTTTCAACTTTCACTATGGGTAGCACATGACAATAATGAAGAAAAAGTAGAAAAACAATCCCTGATAACCCACTATCTATCATTGGTCCAATAACAAAAGATTTATATCCTTGGACCGTGATTCTAACACAGTGGTACTGAAGGACATATAAAGGAAAAATCATACCTTGCAAATATAAAAACTAACTTGAAACCTATGTCACTATATTATGGCTTTGTGACTGTACATGCAAAAATTTGTAATTTTGTCCATTCAGAGAGGTATCTAACTACTATCTGCTGTCATCAACAGGTACTCAGGTTTTTGCTTCCAGCAGACAGTGGGAGCATATGTGATGTAATGTATGTATTGGAAAAACGAGATGAAAATTTTAGTGACATATGATACGACAACTAATAATAAAAAGAAATTTTTAGTGACAATCTGTAATTACACTGTATAAAGATGCACAGGAAAGTTAAAAGTTAAGATATAATATCACAGACAAGGTCAAAGGATTCTCAATTAAAATTGAACAATTTCGAGCTCTTTTATGTTCTGCCATCTGTTTTGTTTTCTTGTATGAGCTGTAACGTAAAGAGTGCTTATCTGAGTAATTCATGGCAAAATTTGTAATTTTTCATGAAATATACCTTCATGAGGTTGAGAGTTATTTATAACCAGTATGCAAATATTAACCAGCAACAGAGGAGAAGAAAGCACAACAAAAATGCCTGATTGCCTTCCATTAGGACTGCACATAAAATCATTATTGGAAGAATGCTGAGAACCACAACCTACAGGGAAAATGAAAACATCAAATGGGTAATCTTTCTTGCAATCCAGATATACTGCTGCCTATGTCAGGTGTTAAAATATGGCAAGGAGTGTGAAATCTAACAATAAAGAGATTTGTCAAATATACATATTTTATTTAATATTAATCTCCCTGTGTGGAAAGCCATTTCTTTCTTTCTACACAAAATATTAAAAATACTGCAGATGCCACTACAGTAAAGGGACATTATTTTGGAAAAATTCTCTCTATGTTCAAAACTCTGTTATTATTAGTCTTTTCTAAAATTTAAACTGCATATGAACGTCACTTTCTATAAAGACAGAAATATTTTTTTCCCTGGAAATTATTTGGAAGTATTGGTATACAGTCAACTGAAGGTGTACATTCCGAGAGCACAACTACAAATCAGTGTCCAAGGGAATTATGATTTAATTAAGGTGATAGTTATGAAGTTATGTAACAGTCAGTAACCTAAGACACAATTTATGTTATTTGATGCAAGTGTCAAGGGAATGACACGAAAATGGAAGACTGAGTGACATATTAGACTAGGAGGGCAGAGAGATTATATCAAAATATTCCCACAAAACAGAACAAGGCAACTTTCAAGAACATAAAAATAAAAGGAGAAACATATAATATGATTATAATAAGACAAGGAATTTGCACTACAGTGCAATGATAGTTTCAGTGTTGTAGTTTAGAGAGCCAAAAAGGACGGTCTTCACTGCCATCACATAAGTAATTATGTGGTTGTAGGACATAAATTACATATTAAATTAAATAGAATTTTAAAAAATAGAAAAATAACATCAGTTATGTAAACACTATCAGTAATAAAGTAAAACAAGTTTGTAAATATAAAGTACATAAAAACCTGCCGAAAATACTAAAATTAGCTACAGAATGGGAAATATGGAATGACTGGTTGCCAGAATCAACTGGAGTGCTAAACCAACATTGCAAGTGGGAGTCGTGCTGTCAAATGTAATTTCATAATGCACTTAAGCGTTTTAGTGACATCACTCAAAAGAGAATCAGCCTGACCACCAATTAGAAAAAATCACTTAGTCTTCCAATAAGTAACCTGCAGACAGTTTTTCACCCCATGGTTCACAAATCAGCTCGTTTATTCCTTCGAGAATGAATCCACATCTCATCCAGAGGCGTGTCAAAATGTTTTCGTCCCACCTAGATGGTTTGAAGGAGCTGTGCAATGACTGGTTGGTAGATTCTACCGATTAAAGATAGCTGTTCTTCATTTCCAACCATTTTTCTTCCCAATTATATGTGATCCTGCACCTCAACAGTGATGTCACTATGTATAAAATGACTTCATACTGTGCTGCAGTGGGTATTTTTGTTTTGTTACTAACACAGAATTATAAATATGCTAGATGGTTGCTTAAGAAGAGTCATAACAATTGAATGGAACACAATGTCTTGAACTGTAAGATTCTCATGGGGTAGGTCACTAGCTGATGTAAGGAAATTTAAGTTCCTTGAAAAATTCTAGCAGCCAACAAAACACAAACTAGCTGAAGACATTAATTTCTGTAGGTGCAGTTTATGCTGGAGTAATAAGCGGGAATGTTACCACACACAGCCAACAAAGCACTGACGAGATGGACAAATATTGTATATGTTAAACGTGGTCATCAGTATTGACCATTACAGATGCTGAGGGAGCTACTAGTCGCAAAACTTGGAGGTATACATTAATTGCAATGTTGATTATTTTTGTAAACACTCGTCACCAGTTTTGTGCAGGCCTTGTCACTACTGCTATGGAGGCCTAGTTGCCACTGTAGTTGCGGTAGGCCTAATTTGTGAGTTCATGAAACGGCTTTTTCTGAAGTACACCACTATTACACAGCTATGACCGAGGGTCAGGTAACGGGATAGGAGAATAAAGGTTCTAAAACACTCCAACAAAAAGATAACGAAGTCACACAAATGAGTTAAAAGGGTTTACTTATCTTTGTGACTTGTTGAATTGGCCGAGGCGAAGACGATATCTTCATCCTCAGCGCCGCCCGTGACGGTGGTAGAACTGGCGCAAGTGGCGAGTCTCTATGGCGCTGGCACCAGCTCGTATCTTTGGGCCTGTGGTGCTTTTGCCTGGCTTTGTCTCGTTCGGACGACAAAGCAGTTATTGCTATTATTCCATGTCATTGTGTGATCGATGTAGTAATCCCTCCTGTAGCGGCAGTTAAGTTCAGAATGAAACGTGTGGTTAAGAGGGTTGGGACAAGAGGATGGGGGCTGCTCAAATCTCCAACAGTAGGTCACGTATGGTAGGACTCGAATATTTGTCAGTCGATGTCGACTCTGATTTGTGAGGTTGAGTGTTGACACTGTGTGAATGGTTCTACTGCCAGAAGCAGTTGGGGTGCTAGAGACACTGGCAAAGGTTTGCACCGAATTGAAGGATCTGTGGTTGCTGTGGACAACAACAACAATTGTGTCACGATTTCGCGTCAACGTCACATGATGTCTTGTCGATGTCATGATGCTCTCAACCAGTCACAGTGCTGCATGGAACCGATTTATTTATCATTGCTAAGCCACCACTTCATTACTAGCGTGTGTGGCATCGTAGTGTATGTGTACACCTAGATAGAAATATTGAAGTCACATCATATTAATGACATTACAGTAAATTCTACAACCAAAGTTAGTTTATGCATAAGAAATACGACATCGCTACAGATAAACCCAGCACTAGATTGTGTGATATCATAGCAAAAATTCTGAGGGTTATTGATTTCTAACAAAAAATGCTGTGTATATAAGAAACACACAGCACAACAGATAAACTGCCTACTAAGTTACCAGCAAATTACTTTATTACGTGACATTATAGTAAAATTCTGATGCTTCGAACAAAGATGCTATGTGTGTAGCATAGCGCTACATTGAGCCGCTATTAACTACTAAAGGATCCATGCAGACTTCTCCCCCAAGAAAGTAATGCGTCTATGAACTACGTACAGATCTTCTCCTGGGAGTCAAGTATCTCTTTTCCGATACACCACTGACCAGTATCTGAAACCGCTCCAGCCAAAGCACATCACCTGCAGGATAGCCCACGCTTAGGTGCGGAGTATAGCCGCGACAGCGAACACTGATGCTTGGCATATGGTCGTGAACACACTGACACGAAGGCAGTAATGACCGAGGAATTTGAATCTACCGAAATCAAGCTTTAAGGGAAGAAGCATAAAACCTAGGTAAACCAGTCATAACTTTCAGACACCTACAGTCATAAATTGCAGGAACATACTCGCTCACCAGAGGAACTCTTTGGACTCATTTTTGGTTAGACGTTACTAATATTTTCGATGACAAGCACTCCTCACCCCTCCACTCTTTCTCTCTGGACTAATCAGAAACAACATTCCCCTCCTTCCCCTACCACAATTTTTTTAAAACTATTGCTTATGCGTGGGCGACGCTGTTTTCACCTAGACAGCATTACCAGGTGGAATGAAGACACCTAATTATAATTACGATATCAAAACAAGACAAAAAAACTGAAACTTTCTGACAGATTAAAACTGTGCGCTGGACCGAGACTCGAACTCGGGACCTTTGCCTTTTGTGGGTAAATGCTCTTCCAGGAAGTTTCATATCAGCTCACAGTCCGCTACAGGGTGAAAGTTTCAGTCTGAAAATAAACCCTGCAATTTCGTTACAGCACGGAAGCACTACAACAGATATGTCTGCGAAGGCCATGTGCAAAATCGCGATTTGGGGGCGGGTAATGGTGCTTCGTTCCTAGTTTATCTAGGAAGACGGGATGAAAATTTTCTGGTTTAGCCCGGACTAGCGGCCATTTGCATACCCTTCGAACATGTCTTACAGTACCTATGTTACAGTATATTAAGCAAGGTTTGAAAGACAAACCGCAGCTGGTGCCCAGGCAAACAACGAATCAAATGGCTCTGAGCACTGTGGGACTTAACTTCTGAGGTCATCAGTCCCCTAGAACTTAGAACCACTTAAACCTAACTAACCTAAGGACATCACACACACCCATGTCCGAGGCAGGATTCGAACCTGCGACCGTATCGGTCGCGCGGTTTCAGACTGTAGCTCATAGAACCGCTCGGCCACCCGGCCGGCAAACAACGAATCGATGAATTCCTCTTGCAAAAGGTGTTAATTGGGCTCAAATTATTATTCAACTAATGGGATCATTTGCGTGTGCACTGATCGGATTTTACATGCAAATATGTGCAAAAAACACGTTTTTCTGGGAGTTTTTTGAAGTACACCACTTCTATACTTTAAACTTGTATGAATCGGGTCAAACTTTGCACTAGGGTAGATAAATGGATAAAGTCAAAACAAAATTTTAGTCATCCCATAATCTTAATCCGTTGTCGAGATACGATAGATTATATTTGAGCTAAATGTAACACGTAAATTCATTCCTGTGTGAATTGAATGCGCTAAATCGGTTTAAAGTTGTTCAAATGAATAATAGCGCATCCTTACGATAAAACTGAAAATTCGCGATAAAAATCTAGCTTCACTCAGATTTTACGTGCAAAAAACACGTTTTTTGTTTTTCTAAGAAGGACACTTCTATGCCACAAATTACGGGCAAAAAAAAAAAGTTTTTCTGGGAGATTTTTGAAGTGTGCCACTTACGTCCTTTAAATTTGTACTGCTCGGTACAAACTCTGCACTAATGTAGATCAATGGATACAGTCAAAACGAAGTTTTAGTTATCGACTAATCTTTCTGCGTTGCCGAGATACGATATAAAGTCGAGGTAAACATAGCACGTAAAATTCATTCTAATATGAACTGATTCAAATAAATAAAAAAACGCACTTTTATGATAATACTGAACACTGGCTTATCAAAAATCTAGATTCATTCGGTGTTTACGTGCAAAAACCACAATTTTTTATGAATTTTTTCTACGCCTGTGTTTCAGATTTCTGTAAATCGCCTCAAATTTTGTGTGAAGGTAGATAAATACACAGAATTAATGGCCGTCTTGTTGTTTTTGTGAAAGATTTGTCCGTTGCCACGATATAAACAACACGGTTCGAATGACAATACAGAAACCTACCTACATCTACATCATACTCCGCAAGCCACCTAATGGTGTATGGCGGAGGGTACTTTTTGTACCACTAACTGAGCCCTCCAACCCTGTTCCACTCGCGAATACCGCGTGAGAAGAATGATTGTCGGTAAGCCCCTGTATTCGCTCTAATTTCTCGAATTTTCTCCTCATAGTCATTAAGCGAAATGTATGTGGGCCGGAAGTAAAATGTTGTCCAACTCTCCCCGGAAAAGTATTCTCTCGAAATTTCAATAGAAAATCTCTCCGTGATGCACAACGCCTTTATTGTAACGTCTGCCAATTGAGTTTGTTGAGGATCTCCGTGACGCTCTCGCGCCGACTAAACGATCGCGTGACGAAGCGTGCTGCTCTTCGTTGGATCTTCTCTACCTCTTCTATCAGTCCTATCTGGTAGGGATCCCAGACAGATAAACGGTACACAAGAATCAGCCCAGCAAGCGCCTTATAAGCCACTTCTTTCGTGGATGAGTTACATTTCCTTAAGATTCTTCCTATGAATGTAAGTCTGGCATGTGCTTTTCCCACTATTCGTTTTATGTGGTCATTCCACTTAAGGTCGCTCTGGATATGTTTTACGGTAGCTACTATTTAGAAGCGGTTATTCATCAGTAGTATAACTGTACAGTAGTGGATTTCTTTTCCTATGTTTGAGCAATATATGACATTTATTTACGTTCAAAGTCAACTGACAGGTCTGTACCAGTCATCAAATCTCTGGAAGTCATTCCGCAAATCGCTACTATCCTCTGGCGTTGCTACTTTGTTATAGGCAACTGCATCATCTTCGAATAGCCTTAAAGAGCATCCGACGCTTTCGACTAGACAATTTATATATACTGTAAACAGTAACGGTCCTATCAGACTTCCTTGGGGTACTCCGGAAATTACTTTTACATACTCGTATGTTGATTTTGTTCCATTAAGAGCAACGTGTTGAGATCTACCTGCAAGGAAGTCTTGAATCCAGTCACAAATCTGCTCCTATGCTTAATAAGCTCGTATTTTTTTCATTAAATGGTAACGCGGGACGGCGTCAAATGCCTTCCTGAAGTGAAGGAGCACTGCGTCAACAGGAGATCCGTTGTCTACAGCACTGTGGATCTCATGGAGGAACAGAGCGAACTGAGTTTCGCAGGATTCTGTTTGCGGCTTCAATGCTGATTTTTATAGAGACATTTTCATTCTACAACACAAAACATGTTCCACGATTCTACAACAGATTGACGTGAACGATATAGGTCTATAATTGTTTGCATCTGTCCTACGGCCCTTCTGAAAACGGGCATGACCTGCGCTTTCTTCCAGTCACTAGGTACCCTTCGTTGCTTAAGCAATCTACGATAAATTATTGCTAGAAGGGGAGCAAGTTGTTGCACACAATCTTTGTAGAATCTTATTGGTATCTCATCTGGTCCTGACGCCTTTCCAAAACTAAGATGATTTTTTTTTTTTTTTTTTTTTTGTTTTAGGCCGGCCGCAGTGGTCTAGCGGTTCTAGGCGCGCAGTCCGGAACCGCGCGGCTGCTACGGTCGCAGGTTCGAATCCTGCCTCGGGCATCGATGTGTGTGATGTCCTTAGGTTGGTTAGGTTTAAGTAGTTCTAAGTTCTAGGGGACTGATGACCACAGATGTTAAGTCCCATAGTGCTCAGAGCCATTTTTTTTCTATTCCGCGATTGGTTTTCTCAATATTTGCCATATCGACGTTCGTACGACGATTGTAAGGAGGGACCGTGTTACGATCTTCTGCGGTGAAACGTTTTCCGAAGACCGAATTCAATATTTCGGCATTCTCTCTGTTATCTTCCGTTTCGGTGCCAGTGTAATCACTCAAAAAAAAAAAAAAGTGTGTGACATCTTATGGGACTTAACTGGTAAGGTCATCAGTCCCGAAGCTTACACACTACTTAACCTAAATTATCCTAAGGACAAACACACACACCCATGCCCGAGGGAGGACTCGAACCTCCGCCAGGACCAGCCGCACAATCCATGACTGCAGCGCCTTAGACCGCTCGATGGTCACTCAGTGAATGAATAGATGAATTTGGCACACTGAGTTTACATACGACCAAAACCTCTTAGCGTTTTTACTCAGATCCGCTGGCAAAGTTTTGCTTTCAAAGCCACTGAACGCTTCTCTCATTGCTCTCCTTTCGCTCATTTTCGCTTCGTTCAGCTTCCGTTTGTCAGCTAGGGTTTTACTTCTCTTGAATCTGAGGTGAAGTTCTCTTTGTTCACGTAGCGGTTTTCTAACACGGCTATTAAACCAGATTGGGTCTTTCCCATCCTTTAAGACCTTACTCGGAACATAAGTTGTCTAAGGCATATAACACAATGCCTTTGAAATTTTTCCATTTGTTCTCCACATCTTGGTTCTCATCACCGAATACTTCATGCTGACTGCTCACTCTTGCTAAACAAAAATATCTTCCTACAGTTCTTACCGTTCTTTGCAAGACCCGTTTTCACAGATACTATAACAGCCTTATGATCACTGATACCTTCCTCTACGTTGACTAATTCAGGTCTGTTTGTTGCCAGGAGGCCTAAGACGTTACCCTCATGTGTTGGTTCTCTAACTATCTGCTTAACTTAATTTTCGGACAAGACATCCAGAACAATGTCACGGGAATCCCTGTCTTTGGTACCAGTTTTGATAGCGTGACACTCCCAGTCAATATCTGGCAAGTTGAAGTCACCTCCTATTGCAACGGCACGTCAGGAAAACTACTAACGATATTCCGCAAGTTCTGTCTGAAGCACTCTACCACTAAAGCTACTGACCCATGCGGTCTATAAAAGCATCCGATTACCATTTTTGATCGATCTTTGATACTTAACTTCACCCAGTTAAATGCACGATCGGAATCCGTGATAACCTCGCTAGATTTTATCGAATTCTTTACTGCAATAAACACCCCGCCACAACTGGCGACTAACCTCTCCTTACGATAAATATTCCAATCTGGACTTAGAATTTCTTTGTCATTGAAGTCCGGTTTCAACCAACTTTCTGTTCCTAATACTATATGTCCATTATAACATTCAGTAAACGATACTAATTCTGGGACCTGTTCGTGGATGCCCCTGCAGTTTATGTGAATCATATTAACCTTTTCTATTTGTGATATGCAACGACGAACATTCTCTGACGACATTGTGGCTAATTTATCAGGCAAATCTTGATCCCAAGGGAGCGTTTCTCTAACCTATACTGGATCAGTCATCGTCGAAGTCAACAAAATTTTACATCGGTTGCCAAGCTATGGTAGCCTAATGTCAAAGCCGGCCGGGGTGACCGAGCGGTTCTAGGCGCTCCAGTCTGGAACCGCGCGACCGGTACGGTCGCAGGTTCGAATCCTGCCTCGGGCATGGGTGTGTGTAATGTCCTTAGGTTAGTTAGGTTTAAGTAGTTCTAAGTCTAGGGGACTGACGACCTCAGATGTTAAGTCACATAGTGCTCAGAGCCATTTTTTGAACTTAATGTCAAAATTATGTTAGAGTAAAAGTAGGGAACCAAAATGGAAAAAACTCCATAGCACAAAAAGGCGAATATGTCTAGGGCAGAGCTAGGGATGCAAAAGAAGGGAACTAGCTTTTCGACTTACATGGCAGCTTCGAGGACATTTAAATCTATACATCTTGACATATTCACGAATTTTTACGAGTTAATCCTACTTCCCCAGCGCAGTGAGCTCTCTTAGCTGCAAGGTGTTGGCACAATTGCTTCTTTATAGTCTAAAGTCCCTGCTACTGTTCCCAAAATCCAGAAGACTCGCCAGTCATGGTGAACATTGTATAATATCATACGGCTGAAGACCATACCCGTAATGGCTAAAAAAGTGTTTCTGTGGGGATAACATTTCAGGGTACGAATATGTTCCTGGGCGAGGGGGGAATGACATGATGTTTCATGCTGCTTTACTTGGAATGATGCATTGTATTACATGAGGTGGTTATTAATACTAACGAGTAAAAAAGCGGGAACATGCTAAGATGTTTTCATTCAAATGTCGTTGAAGCTGCCAGATGAGTCGAAAAGCTTGTTCCTTTCTTTTACATCATCAACTCTGCCCAGGACCTACTCGCCTATTTTTAACTGTGATAGGAGCATTTTTCATTCTGGTTATTAGAATACGCAACATTACTATAAATTTCGTATATACTAACTACAGCACAATTCGAGTACCGGTATGACCGTCACTATTACAGTAATTTTGATTGATCCATAGAATGCCAATGACACATGCTGCATATATAGTACCCTGAAGTATTTAAAAGAATTATTGCTGCGTAAACTTGTCTATGCATGACTAACGAGTGACACTCCATATCACACAAAAAAACAAGACAGAGCAGTGGCCACTGTGCAGAAAAAAAAGAAACCAAAGCTTTTCTGCGTGCAAAGTCATAGACTCACAGAGGTCACCATTCCTATCTCGCTATACTGTAAAATGCGAACTTAGAAAGCTGCAGATTTTGTGTATCGTCTGTAGATAAACATAGTCCCCAAACACCAGTTATTACAGTTAACTTACCACCAACGTGATGCAAACAGCGAACAACACGCGCACAATGACTGCTGGAGAAAAAGATTGCAGTACATGAGAACAGTACAATCGCCACCATATTTGTGACGAGATGTTGCGCGTGTCTATCGAACCTATCGACTCAGTGGACGTGGTAGCCGATGTCAATCCAGAACGCAGGGTACCAACTACACAGTCATTCGGCCGTCTTTTCCAGCGAATAGCAAACTCTAGGGAGTGACAGGTAATATACACTGAAGAGCCAAAGAAACGGATACACCTGCCTGATATCGTGTAGGGCCCCCGCGAGAACGAAGAAGTGCCACAACACGATGTGGCGTGGACTCGATTAATGTCTGAAATGGTGCTGAAGGGAATTGACACCATGAATCCTGAAGGGCTGTCCGTAAATCCGTAAGAGTACGCGGGGGTGGAGACCTCTTCTGAACAGCACGTTGCAAAACATCCCAGATATGCTTAACAATGTTCGTCTGGAGAGTTTGCTGGCCGGCGAAGTATTTAAACTCATAAGTGTGTTCCTGGAGCCATTCTGTAATAATTCTGGACGTGTGGGTTGCCGCATTGTCCTGTTGGAATAGCCCAAGTCTGTCGGAATGCACAATGGACGTGAGTGGATGCAGGCGATCAGACTGGATGCTTACGTACGTATCACCTGTCAGAGTCGTAACAGGGGTCCCTTACCACTTCAACTGCACAAGCCCCACACCATTACAGAGCCTCCACCAGCTTGAACAGTCCCCTGCTGCGATGCAGGGTCCATGGATTCATGAGGTTGTCTCCATACTCGTACGCGTCCATCCGCTCGATACCATTTGAAACGAAACTCGTCCGATCAGGCAACATGTTTCCAGTCATCAACAGTCCAATGTCGGTGTTTGACGGGCCCAAGAGAGGCGTAAAGCGGGCCTGAGAACACCACGATTCTCTAATAATGGGAAAACTCGAAGAAAATTTCAGGTGTATACAAATTTATTTGCCATTACGTTACGCAGTTCAGCTCGAGCACTCACATTCTACTGGCTCTCCTGCACGATTCCTCGCGTGTCTTGTATACTCTCACTAACATTTCAAATAATTTTGGACCTAGTAATTCCGTTAATTACAACCACAGAAGTTGTTCCAATCTACCACAGAACATTTTATTATTCGAAGATTACAACTGAACTGTGTGAAATACACTATGTGGTCAAAAGTATCCGGACACTCCCAAAAACGCGCGTTTTGCATATTAGGTGCATTGTGCTGCCACCTGCTGCCAGGTACTCCATATCATCGACCTCAGTAGAAATTAAACAACGTGAGAGAGTAGAAGGGGCGCTCCGCGGAACTCAGGGACTTCGAAAGTGGTCAGGTTATTGGGTGTCATTTGTGTCATACGTCTGTATGCGAAATTTCCACACTCTTAAACATCCCTAGGTCCACTGTTTCCGATGAGATAGTGAAGTGGAAACGTGAAGGGACACGTACATCACAAAAGCGTACAAGCCAACCTCGTCTGTTGACTGACAGAGACCGCCGACAGTTGAAGAGGGTCGCAATGTGTAATAGGCAGACAGCTATCCAGACCATCACTCAGGTATTCCTAACTGCATCAGGATCCACTACAAGTACTATGGCAGTTAGGCAGGAGTTGAGAAACTTGGATTTCATGGTCGAACGGCTGCTCATAAGCCACACATCACGCCGGTAAATGCCAAATGATGCCTTGTTTGGTGTAAGTAGAGTAAACATTGGACGATTGAACACTGGGAAAGCGTTGTGTGGGGTGTTAATCACGGTACACAATACGGCGATCCGATGGCAGGATGTGGGTATGGCTGATGCCCGCTGAACGTCATCTGCCAGCATGTGTAGTGCCAACAGTAAAGTTCGGAGGCGGTGGTGTTATGGTGTGGTCGTGTTTTCCATGGAAGGGGCTTGCATCCCTTGTTGTTTTGCGTGGCACTATCCCAGCACAGGCCTATATTGATGTTTTAAGCACCTTCTTGCTTCCCTCTGCTGAAGAGCAATCCGGGGATAGTGATTGCATCTTTCAACACGATCGATCACCTGTTCATAATACACGGCCTGTGGCGGAGTGGTTACACGACAATAACATCCTTGTACTGACTGGACTGGCCTGCACAGAGTCCTGACCTGAATCCTATAGAACACTTTTGGGATGTTTTGGATCGCCGACTTCGTGTCAGGCCTCACCGACGGACGTCGATACCTCTCCTTAGTGCAGCACCCCGTGAAGAATGGGCTGCCATTCCCCAAGAAACCTTCTAGCACCTGATTGAACGTATGCCTGCAAGAGTGGAAGCTGTCAGCAAGGCTAAGGGTGGGCCAACACCATACTGAATTCCAGCATTACCGATGGAGGGTGCCACGAAGTTGTAAGTCATTTTCTGCCAGGTGTCCGGATAATATGGTTCAAATGGCTCTGAGCACTATGGGACTCAACTGCTGAGGTCATTAGTCCCCTAGAACTTAGAACTAGTTAAACCTACCTAACCTAAGGACATCACAAATAACCATGCCCGAGGCAGGATTCGAACCTGCGACCGTAGCGGTCTTGCGGTTCTAGACTGCAGCGCCTTTAACCGCACGGCCACTTCGGCCGGCCGGATACTTTTGATCACATAGTGTAGAATACAGAGTCAAATACATATTTGTCGTTTTCATGGAAAATAAGTGAAATGATTCAGATAAACAATATTGATAGCATTTTTGTTAAAAGCACTGAAACAACATTATCCCAAGTATTCCTATTATGTTTATTGCTTCAAGTATGAGTGTTCTATATTTTAGTGCAGGCGGAAATTTCACTATATAACCCAGCAGCATAAGTAAACCCTTTGTTTACATTGTTAATTAGCTTCATATTGTGAATTACAGTAATTACGAATCAATTAGAAGCCAGTACGTTAAGTAATAGTATGACAAGTTGACAGTGTAACAAATATAGTTGTCGTAGGTTTCTAACATCATAAAAACAGCATATTTGGTGAGTCTTTTGTTACACAATTGTTTGTAAATGAAAAGTCCTGTTGTTCTATGATCTTCTGACCGAAGACCGGTCTGATGCAGCTCTCCATGCTAATCTATCCTGTGTAAGACTCTTCATCTCCGAACAATTACTGCAACCTACATCCTTCTGTACCTGCTTACGGTATTCATCACTTGGTCGCCCTCTACCATTTTTACCCCCCCCCCTTCCCCCCCTCCAGCCCTCGCGCACTTCACTCAATACTAAATTCGTGTGATGTCCCAAAAGTGTCCTATGGACCGAAAACGTGTTTAGTCATCTGGTGCCACAAATTTCTTGTTCCCCTAATTCTACAATTATATTCAGTATCTCCTCATTAGTTACGTGATCTACCCATCTAATCTTCATTCTTCTGTAGCACCACATTTTGAAAGCTTCATTCTCTGCTTCTCTAAGATGTTCATCGTCCATATTTCAGTTCCATACATGGCTACACTCCAGGCAAATACATTCACAAAAAACTTCCAAGCACTTAAGCCTATGTGGATGCGAACAAATTTCTCTTCTTCAGTAGTGCTTTTCTTCCCATTACCAGTCTACATTTTCCTATTTCGGCCATCATCACTTATTTTGCTTCCCAAATAGCAGAACTCATCTGCGACTTTAAGTGTCTCATTTTCTGATCTAATTCCCTCGGCAACCCCTGATTTAATTCGACTACATTCCATTATTCTCGTTTTGCTTTTGTTGGTGTTCATCTTATATCCTCCTTTCAAGACACTGTCCATTCTGCTCAGCTGCTCTTCCAAGTCCTTTGCTGTCTCTGACAGAATTACTATGTCATCGGCAAATCTCAAAATTTTTATATCTTGTCCCTGAACTTTAATTCCTACTCCAAATTTTTCTTTTGTTTCCTTTACTGCTTGCTCAATTTACAAATTGAACAACGTCGGGGGTAGGCTACAACCCTGTCCCACTTCCCTCTCAAACACTGCTTCCCCTTCATGCCCTTCGACCCTTATAATTACCGTCTGGTTTCTGTACAAGTTGTAAATAGCCTTTTCAAATGGTTAAAATGGCTCTGAGCACTATGGGACTTAACATCTATGGTCATCAGTCCCCTAAAACTTAGAACTACTTAAACCTAACTAACTTAAGGACATCACACAACTCCCAGTCATCACGAGGCAGAGAAAATCCCTGACCCCGCCGAGAATCGAATCCGCACGACCAAATAGCCTTTTCACTCCCTGACCTTTACCCCTGCTATCTTCAGAATTTGAAAGAGAATATTCCAGTCAACATTGTCAAAAACTTTCTCTAAGTCTACTATCGCTTTCAACGTAAGTTTGCCATTCCTTAGTCTGTCAAAGTGCTAATTTCAGTTGAATGAATCGACGATAAATGTTCTTACCAACGAATGGACGTAATCTTAGTCAATACTTTGGAAAGGCAGAGCTCAAAAGGCGAAATTACATGTATGGGTCCTACCGAATGACTTAACAGTTAATCAAGCGATCCAAATTAGTTTCGAAATCTTATGAGAAATGGGCTGTTACGTTTCCGGCTACATGTTGCAAATTCCAAACAGCAAATGTCTGCCAAAACAACATGAAAACGCACCTGACATCCCATAGGAGAGACGTTCGGTATATATTACTGCAAAGTACATTGGTTAAGTCGAGGGGAATGCGTGGAACGATGTTTCGAATTAGATCTCGCTATTGTTGCATTTATGAAGGAAAAAGGACTACAGGAACGAAAATTAACCGAAATGGATTGCAGACCTTGCATTTTAAATTGACCTGACTGTACACTACCCACAGTAAGGCATTGCAAGGTGAGCCACAGCTTCTTCTTGATTCGATGGCAACGCATTGAAAAAGAAAATCGCGTTGTGGGAGGAACAGATTCTGAAAAACGGGGTACAGTTCCCTAAACGCAGTGGTGCTCAAGAAAACTCGAGGTCTGAAGAATTCATTGTGGTCTTGAAAGAATTAAAAGCATAATTTCCTAAACGACTGGAGGACACTGCCAGTCTTACATCTGTTTTCGTGACCGTTTTCCGATCCTGTTGGAAGCGTTCTTGTCCATGTGTAGATGTAACTGAATGATCTGAGAGGCAATTCCGATTTCAGACACAAATCCCTTTAACGTTAAGACTGCCCAGGACATCTTCATTGCTTTCCTCAGGCAGTTTCCACATCTCCATGCCGAGGTTGCAGAAGTGCTACAATATTGTGACCAACATATGAGTGTGAAAGACGTTTTTTCGATTATGGCACTAAGTAAGTCACGATTATGTGGCAACGTGGCTGCGAAAATCCGTGAAACTATCTGTATGCCGACAATTTCTACGAGAAAGAAGTTATATTACGTCTTCAGCGTGTCTGAAATAATTAAATAATAGCGAAAATTTGTTTTATTTTTGATCTATGTTGCTGAGAAGCGTGAAATACACTGAAACGCCAAAGAAACTGGTATAGGCATACGTATTCGAATACAAAGATATGTAAACAGGCAGAACACGACGCTGCGGTCGGCAACACAAGACAGTGTCTGGCGCTGTTGTCAGATCGGTTACTGCTGCTGCAATGGCAGGTTATCAGGATTTAAGTGAGGTTGAACGTGGTGTTATACTCGGCGCACGTGCGATCGAACACAGCATCTCCTAGGCAGCGATGAAGTGGGGATTTTCCACTACGACCATTTCACGAGTACACCGTGAATATCAGGAATCCGGTAAAACATCAAATCTCCGACATAGACGTGGTCGGAAAAAGATCCTTCAAGAACGGGACCAACGACGACTGAAGGGAATCGTTCAACGTGACAGAAGTGCAACCCTTCTGCAAATTGCTGCAGATTTCAGTGCTGGGCCGTCAACAATGTCAACGTGCGAACCATTCAACGAAATAACATTGATATGGGCTTTCGGAGCCGAAGGCACACTCGTGTACCCTTGACGACTGCACAACACAAAACTCTACGCCTCGCCTGGGCCCGTCGACTCCGACGTTGGACTATTGACGACTGGAAACATGTTGCGGATGGGCGTGTACGGGTATGGAGACAACCTCATTAATCCATGGAACCTGCATGTCATTAGGGTACTGTTCAAGCTGGTGGAGGCTCTGTAATGGTGTGGGGCGTGTGCAATTGGAGTGATATGGGACCCGTGATACACCTAGATGCGACTCTGACAGGTGACATAGGCATCCTGTCTGATCGCCTGCATCCACTCGTGTCCATTGTGCATTCCAACGGACTTGGGCAATTCCAGCAGGTCAATGCAACATGCCACACGTCCAGAATTGTTACAGAGTTGCTTCAGGAACACTCTTCCGAGTTTAAACACATCCGCTGGCCACCAAACTCCCCAGACATGAACATTTTTGAGCACGTCCTGGACACTTTGCAACATGCTGTTCAGAAGGGATCTCCAGCGGATCGTGGACTTATGGACAGCCCTACAGTATTCATGGCGTCAGTTCCCTCCAGCTGTACTTCACACACTAGCCGAGACCATGCCACGTAGTATTGGGGCACTTCTCGTACTCACGAGAGCCCTACACGATATTAGGTAGGTGTACCAGTTTCTTTGCTCTTTAGATTATAATAGTGCAGCATATCTAAGGAATCATTTGTTGTTAACATAATCTTCACCTTGAAAACTCGGGTTTTTCTCTAGCATTGTGGGAGTAGTTTACCATCATAATCGTATTCCTGCACGTACGTTTCAGCCCACCATGAGCCCATTTTCCCGGTATAGGAACAAGTACGGCACGACTCACCGTATGAACCCATTTTCCCGGTAATCTTGCAGTTAAGTTTTGGCGCAACAGAAACAGTTGCATGGGCACAAACAACTATCGGTTGGTGGAGGGAGGAAAAGAAACAGCATTTACAAACACGTAGAACATTCGTACGTTAGCCTCCGAGGTAGTTACATGTTAATGCCCCAAGACGTCTGATTTTACGAGTAAGTGTACTGATGTGCCTGGTACCTCGACTTGATTGTGGAGCCGAATCGCTTGACAGCGAAGTTCAAAAGTACGATTAAAAACGCCACTTGTGTGCAAACATCAGGTCCCTCTCCAAAACAATCTCATCGCTTCGAAATCTTCTGCACAAGAACACATGGAAATTTGAGAAGAAATATTTCGAGGAATTTTCGAAATGCTAGCGGAGAAACAACTCGTGGTACAAGGCGAACTAACCGTCCACCAAGACATCGATGAAGAGATTGTGTTTGAGGAAAATGAAGAACTCGCTTCATATTCATCAGACTATTACGAGGCCGAAGAGAAGCAGTCGAAAATGGACCGTGATTATGTATTTACAAGATTACGATCGTCAACCTAGCGAGAGCATCCAGGGTGGTGCTCGGCCGCTCTTCGTATAACGGGAGCTTCACGCCTCAGAATCATGAAAGACTTGAACAAATTGTAAGGACACATAAAACAAGATGCAACAAGGCGTATACAACTTAAAACAATTGATTCTTAGACCTATAATCATTTCACAGGAGCTGAGAATGTAATCAACAGGTGACGACGAGAAACCGGCAACAGTGCGCTCTTGCTGCTGCCAGTCAGTTTCCTGATTTAAGTTTTCAAGCTTCTGATTCGTGAATTGTGCTCTCAAACGAAGACAGCGGATTCGTCAGAGAACAAAAAGAGAGAGAGAAAAAGATTTATATCCGCGAAGGAAAGCGCTCCACTGCAGGAAATCCTTAATGCAGAAGCAAATTTTCGAATGCAGACTCGAGCCTTCGTGCCAAAATACGACAATGATTATTTTATTAACTCTGATCAAACACTACATGTACCTCTACATGGATACTCTGAAAATCACATCTAAGTTCTTGGCAACGGTTCATCGAATCACCTTCACAATAATTCTCTATTATTCCACTCTCGAATAGCGCTCGGAAAGAACGAAAGCCTATATCTTTTCGTGCGAGCTCTGATTTCCCTTATGTTATTATGGTCGTTTCTCCCTGTGTAGGTCGCCGTCAACAAAATATTTTCACACTCGGCGGAGAAAGTTGGTGATTGAAATTTCGTGAGAAGATTCCGTCGCAATGACAAAACGCCTTTGTTTTAATGGTCCATCCCAAATCCTGTATCATGTCCGTGACACTCTCTCCCCTGTTTCGCGAAAATACAAAACGTGCTGCTCTACTTTGAACTTCCTCGATGTACTCCGTTAATCGTGCCTGGTAAGAATCCCAGACAGCGCAGCAGTAAGTTACTGCAAAAGGGGACGGACAAGCGTGGTGTAGGCAGTCTCTTTAGTAGATCTGTTACATTTTTCTGAGTGTTCCGCCAATAAAACGCTGCCTTTGGATTGCCTTCCCCACTACATTTTCTATGTGTTCTTTCCAATTTAAGTTGTCTATAATTGTAATTGCTAAGTATTTAGTTGAATTTACGTTCTTTAGATCTGACTGATTTATTGTGTAACAGAAGTTTAACGGATTCCTTTTAACACTCATATGGATGACCTCACACTTTTCGTTATTTAGGGTCAATTTCCAATTTTCGCACCATACAGATTTTTTTTCTAAATCGTTTTGCAATTTGTTTTGATCTTCTGATGAGCTTACTAGACGATAAACGACAGCATCATCTGCAAACAACCTAAGACGGCTGCTCAGATTGTCTCCCAAATCGTTTATATAGATAAGGAACAGCATAAAAGTACCTGATTCATTTACATCAATAGCATTACTATTTTTACAGACTATAATACGCTAACTTGTGAATGTTTGTTCTAGGGTGCCAGTATCAATCAATTTGTGACCAAACTCTCACCGAACGCAGGAGAAAGTTGATTCTTGTGGAAGGAAAGGATATGCACAGGGTGACACATTCGCACACTGGGCAATATACTGTCGCCTTATCTGGAAAATTACTACCAATGGTCTTCGTCTGTTTGCAAGAGACCACTGGCTCATTTGGGCCAACGGGGCAAGAAGCAACTGATGAGTACGCACACAAATACGAAAACATATTGATAACATCTTCAAAGTTCGGTAAACTCGCAACAGTACTATACAGGAAATTTCTAACTGACGTCATGAAGGCATACGTGAGAGATGAACAACTTTTGCTCCTCGATTCATGGTGAGTGCAAAGGAAGCCGGTTTTGTGCGACAAAATTATCCAAGATAGAGCGGGTCTGCTAGCGAGCAGTGTTAAAGTAATTCCTCCAAATTGTACTACGTTGGTGCTATCCTGCGACGTTTATTTTTACAGACAGATGAAAAACCTTATAAAGTAACTAAAAAAATTGCTAGTACGTCATCAACACATTAGAGAGGTCGCTTCTTCAAGAGAAAACTGCATAAAAATTCAATCAATCGTACACCATCAGTTATCTGCACCAATATTCGGTGATAAATTCATACATGCGTGGTACTCCGCCGAGAACCGTTTATGAAAGTAAACCAAGTTTGTTGTGCAGCAGAAACTTTGAAAAAAACCATGCTCATGCAAAAACTTGCCGTTGATTACGTGTTCTGTATGACAAAATAATTATTGTTTTACATGTTTCTACGATCATAATCATCGTTCAGTGCTCCATACGTGTCACAAATGCAGGTGCAGCAATGTCAATACAAAGACTATACCGATTTGATTCAAAATGGTCGTGTGTCCTTTTTTATTTCCAATGTCCTTACAAAAATACTTTGTTTTCCTTTTTTCAGGTTAATTATTATTTAAATAATAAATGAATCATTGAATACTGATAATTTGGACAGCCATATCAAGCCTGTTGCTAGTGCTGCGTAGTAACAAAAAAAAAAGGACAGCAGTGAGATTCTTTCCAGAGACCTTGCTCTTATGAAACTAAGTACTTAATGACTTGGCTACGGACTCCTTGCGTATTAGTGATCACAAAATAGTACACATAAGCATAGCTAAAACTTTCATACTCGATTTTCTCGAAAACGGTTGAGAGTTGCTGCTTCCTCTTTACTTAGCTGAAGTCCTAGCCATGCTCTACACACACTGTCAACGAGAATTAATCGGTGAGGGAGAGTGCGTACATTCCCCTTGTGAGTGTTGTGGCACTCGTGCTGGGGCGTGGCTCGCGAGCCTAATTCTTGGGCACCCCTGATCTGCAGTGTGTCCAAACTCTGCGGCCACAAGATCAGCCTGCCAGAATGCAGTTCTGCCAACGGCTGTTGCAAAGATGTGTTGAAGGTTCAGTTTTCACAACAAATATACTGTTCACAGACGGTGGTCATTTCACCTGAGATGGGACTGACAAATTTCGTAACGAACATGTGTGGGCTGAAACAAAATCACACGCAGTTGAAGAAGCAAGACATCAGCGCTGATATTCAGTTACTGTATGGGCATAGATTACTGGATTTTACATTTTAGCAAAATGGTTCGCTGGTGCATGGCATTGAAAGATCCTCACCTGTCCCGCTAGAGGAGGTACGATTCTAACAATGGCTGAAGACGTGGTTCATCCATGATGAACCATCGGCCCATTTTTTTCCTGAATGACCGAGAACGTCTCACTATAAAATAAATAAGATAAATAAATAAATAAAAATATATTGTTATTTTGATATTGATTATTCTCTCTGTATGATGGTGATTGTGATTGCAATTGTGTTCGCTTATCTGGAACGTGGACGTTTGATTATCCGTTATCAGACGCTTGACAATGGCTTTTTCGTAAAGGCAATGTTACTCGTAGTTGACCGTGAAATAAAACTGAATAATCGGACTTCGTAATTAAATCGTTTCCAAGGACTGCTGCGGTAGGTGCGGACTCATAATCTAAATCTCAATATTACAATAATTTGCCAGCCATGCCAATACGTCGTACAGAGGTGATTGTCTACTAAACATAAAAAAAGTTATACAGTTAATTAAATCAGATATATTCAATGAATAAGCCTACAGTTCATAATCCTACTTACTTTTATAAACATAATTCTTTACAGAATCGAGTGCCTAGTGTGGTTGCAACTCGCAGTATTCTTCTATAACATGAAATATGGCGGTGTGCCAGACAATAAAAAAAATACGTGCTTCTCGCACCACTTCTACCAGAGCTCTCCCCTTCTTAATCAAACATAAGAGTAACGTAATTGTGCTTTTGTTTTATCAGCGACACAGCGCTGCAGTTGTGTGCCATAGGCTTTATTTATTTGTCACTGATTATTTATTTAATTAATATTTCGCGTTTCCGAGGAAACTCACGCTCGGCATGCAAATGTGCCTTTATATTGCCCCCTGAATTGCGAGGCGAAAGGACACACCTGCAGGCGAGCAATTCACCTAAAGGCACAAGAAAATCTAAGTTATCTACAACTATTTACATGACTTACATTACACATTATACACATTATATACAAAATTTGAATGACGCGGGTGCGCCGTAAAAGTTCTAATGTTGGCAGATAGAGTGTGCGCATGTGCAGAAGCGTCTGTGTAACTGTGGCACTGCCGTTATATCGTACAGTTAGATCACGCGGCACAGTATTGCAGTTCATATTGTTCGTGTGCGCGCGTTTTTCAGTCGTTGCACAAGGAAAATATTCAACCAAGATTACATATGAAGACTACATTCTATGACAGGTAACTTAGTTTTAAATTTACAATATTTGTTATAACACAATACAACTTAGATTGTTGAATGTTCTTAGTTACATAGTATTGTTTTGAAATACTTCAAAGAAAAATGTCCGTATTTTTCAGGTGCGTTGACCTATACACATCGTGTCGTTATTACAGTTCATATTCATCCGCTGCACAATAATTTTTTACAGGTTAGTATCGTCGTGGTAAAGTTTTTGATCACAGTAACATCGTTGTATAACAATGTGATTAATACATAAGCGTGTCCATTTCTCATTTCCATTATAGTCGTAGTGATGCAGTTGGTTGTGACTAAAAGCATTGCTTATTACAGATCAGACGTGACCCGTCGAGTAATTGGTCCACGTGCAGTTAGTTTTTTACATTCCGTGGAAGCTTGGTTGCAGAACCTCGGACGGCACATAGCTGGCGTCGATCCTTGGACAGTCCAGGTAAGAGTGTCCGTCACATTTCGAGAACATTTCATTCCCTGAAGTTCCAACCAAAATTCTTCCACCCGTCGTGTTGTTTTCTGGACAGGCACTTTGTGTCCATTTAATCCAGTTAACATCTTGAAGTTGGGTACTGTAGTAATGTCACTAGACGATGCACGAATTATGCACTTCACATTTTCAGTTTTTTGCTGAATATAGCTCACCTAAATGTTCGTAGTTATTAATCAAGGAAATCGTTCATCGCGTTTACATTGATTCGCTGCATAATGAATGGCATTAACAGTTTCTTTCACATAGGTTTCCGCGTAGTTGCAGAGTTAGTAATGTTCGTTAATGTCCGTGAACAGTGGTTCACTATGCAATGTCTTTTTGGCACTCGTTTTGTTCAAATTTTTACATAGTAACAGTTACACTATACATCAGTTAAAAAAAAAAAGTAATTATACATACACACGTCACATATTTTCTTAGCATAAACATAATATAGTTGCACATAAACATGTTTACATCATCATTACATCGCTATAGGTTATTACATTGTGTCACATTTGATTTCATGAATTGCAGATATTTACATCCTCTTTAGCGGTTTTGCTGGGATATTATCGATGTTTTTTGTGATGTCATCTGAAATTAAGATAGGTTAGACACAACATTCATTACATCAGTAGGCAAGACCAGGCGTTTTCACTACTCAACAAATATTCAAAATAGTAAGAGAGAGAAAATGTTCGATTCCTCGCGTTTTGTGCGTGTGTGTAGAGTGTCTGTGTGGCCTTGACTACTGATAGATGCTTTTCGTGTTGAGAGATGTGCGTCTAATCTATTTCTCAAAGTAAAAGATCGCTTCACAGATGACGTCTGTCAGTTCGTCAGGTGTCACACCAAGTCAGTGGTACCTTCAGTAACAAATGTTCCGTGAAAAATTAATATGTCATCCACTGCTACGTAATCATAAATTTTACTTTAATATTCCGTCTATCAGGTGGAGGCGCGCGCTGAAAGAAGAGTTCTTCTGTCTTCAACTGCGTCACTGGAACCGCTGAAATGAAAATTTCTATACTACTTATTATCTGTGTTGTAACAACAGAGTTTTTCGAGTTGCTTAGCAATATTTTGATGGGTATGACCTTGACATTATTCAGCATGAAATGCTCTAAGATCTCGGTGTGCGTAGAGCCCAATAATTTTGTTAGTTCTAGGATGTTGTAACAGACACGCACCAGGATGCGGTATGTTAACAATTATATAAGGTCCTTCATATAGCAGACGCCACTTAGCGTTGCGTCGTTTGAGTGCTACAGGTTTATGATGAGTACGAAGTAGTACAAGCATTCCTACCTCGAATTTTTGTTTTCTTTTTATTATGTTTCTGTGATGTTTGTTTCGTATTTGTGCGTGATGTGTCAATGTAGTCAATACTTCTTTTATTTTCTGTTCAGGTATGATTTCCTTGTCCGACAACTTAGGTAATGGTTGTATCCACTGATCGTTCTGTTTGCAATTGAACATGATCTCGTTAGGTGTGTAATTCGTATCGTAAATATTTAAGTTATTGTGTACGTCTTCGAAAAGACTTAGGTAGGACACCCAATTAGTATGTTTTGATGAAATATAGGTCCTCATGAATCGATTTAATTCTCGGAAAAGTCTCTCAGTCGCGTTACATTGTGGACTAAACCTCGAAATAAATATACTTTTGATGTTATTGTCCTTCAAGAAATTTCTCCATTTGTACCCAGAGTAGTATGCTGCATTATCTGATAGAATTGCTTTAGGTTTTCCCACGTGCGTCAGGTAATCACTTGAGAATCTTCGTATTATAGCATTTGCAGTGGCAGATTTTAAAGCATAAAGTTTTACATGTTTAGAAAATATATCGCAAAAAGCTAAGATATATTTGACGCCTCCAGAGCTTGCTGGATGCGGTCCACTGATGTCAGTACACAGAATTTCCAGGGGTTTACTGGGTAAAATAGAATGTAAATCTGTTTTTGTGGATAAATTCTGAGGTTTTGATTTTTGACATATGACACATGTTTTTAGTTCCCTGTAAATTTTTCTTCTCATATTGCTAAAATAACAGTATGTGCTGAGCTTTGCCAAACACTTTTTTTTCCCATAATGACCCCAAATTAAGTGTGTGTGCCAAATTAGATTACGTTCAGACTCTTTGGGAATGCATACACACCAGTTAGTAGCATTTGAATGTCGGCGGTAAAATAACACATCATTGTGTAACTTGTAATACTTAGTCAAAGGATGATTGTGTTTTTCTACCAGTAATGTTATTATCTTATACCAGTGAGGATCAGACTTTTGTAATTCAGCCATGTTTCTGCACATATCAATATAATATTGGTGATACTGCTTGTCTTGCATTAAGAGAATCCTGTAGTCATTTATATTTTCTAAGTCACTGTTGGTATCATTCATACCTTGTGGAAGTCTAGACAAAGTGTCTGCAATGGTGTTGTCCTTACCTCTTATGTACTTAATTTCAAAAGAGTAGTTCTGAAGTGTAACTGCCCATCGTGATAGTCTAGGATGTACAAGTTTACAAGTTAACAAAAATGTCAGGGCCTGGTGATCGGTGTAAATTACCGTATGTTTTCCAAATAAATAATAATTGAATTTCTTGAATGCCCATACTATGGAAAGTGTTTCTAACTCAGTAGTGGAGTATGTACGCTCACATTCAGTTAGAGTGCGACTCGCAAACCCAATAATTCTTATCTGTTCCTCCTCTTTATTCTTTACAACTTGAAATAAGCAACAGCCCAAGCCAGTACGTGAAGCGTCACAAGTCATACAAAAATCTAAATTGAAATCTGGATGGCTCAATATGTTAGCATTCACTAAAGCATGTTTAATTGTATTAAAGTCATTCTGGCACTGTTCCGACCAGATCCAAACTTGATTTTTTCTGAGTAGATTTAGCAGATGTTTACTGTTCAAAAGTGGTTGTGGCAAAAAAGTCTGAAAAATGAACATAGCCCAAGGAATGATTTTAACTGCTTTTTAGTTCGAGGGCTAGGAAAGTTTCTGATAGCATCTAATTTACTGGGATCCGGACGTATGCCCTGTGAATTAATGATATGTCCTAAATACTTTATCTCACTGCAACCAAATTTTGATTTTCTTAGGTTGGCTGTGACTCCAGCTTGTGCAATTTTTTCTAAAATTCTTTGAAGAGTGTCAATGTGTTCATTCCAAGATTGTGTAGCTATCAGTATATCATCTACATAGTGTGTGACTGTCTCAACTAAATCGTCGCCAAGCACGGTATCCAGGGCTGTAATGAATACCCCAGAGCTGACATTCAGTCCGAAGGGTAGAACACAAAACTGATAGGTTCGCCCCCCGAACATAAATGCAGTATATTTCCGAGAATCAGGAGTGATACCCACCTGCCAAAACGAATTAGCGAGATCTATTGTGGAAAAATATTTTGCATCTAGAAATCTCTGTAATTGCTCTTCTAAATTTTCAGGTTTTGTGTGAACCGGTAAAATTATTTCATTAATAGCTCGTGCGTCTAACACTAACCTAATGCTTCCATTTGATTTTTTGACAACAAGTAGAGGACTACAATAAGGTGAGGTGGATGGTTCAATGACCTTCCAGTCTAACATTTGTTTTAATTCTTGCCACACAGCAGGTCGTTGAGATAACGGTACGTTATATGTCTTATGGTAGAAGATCTTGTGAGGCTTAACTTCAATCTTGTACACATACGTGTTGATAACACCTAATCGTTTGGTAAAAACTTGTAAATATTTGGATAACACTTCCTGTAGTTTTATACGTTCATGTACACTGAGAGCTGTAGCTTCACTTATCTTATGATCAAGCAATGTTTTCAAGTCCATTAGCTCTGTGTCAGATGAGTGTGTTTGCATGTCTTGAATGTCATTGTCAAGTACTAACTAAACCTTGTACCCTGTACAGTGTTTGTCATGCTTTAGAGTTCTCCTGTCCAAATCAATAATAATTACACTGCCTTTATCATTTAAAATACATTTACCTTTGGAGAAGTCTATAATGCAGTCCTTCTCGCTCATAATATCTATTCCTAATATGCAATTTGTCACAAGGTTTTGTACAACCAGGAATGGCCATTGTACGGTTCCATTACCTATTTTAACGTTTACAAAAACTTGCTTCGTAACCCTACATGACTTATTACCTAGTGCAGTAGTTATTTTACAGTTTTGGGCAGGAAACTCAGGCACAGGTTCCAATTCACACATCTTTTTATAGAAATTAAAAGACAAAACGCTTACAGCTGCACCTGTATCTAGGATAATAGTAGTTGGAATCCCACCTACTACACCAGTAGTAGATGCTAAAACAATTTCATTTGTGTTTAAACGACATTGTGTACTGTCTTGTAAAAGTTCATCTGATATATTGTTATTGTGGTTGTATCTTATAAATAAAACAGGTAGTTTTTGTTTAGAATTACTCGGCATATCATTATTCTGTTGTTCAAGTGTGGTGTCAAATAACTGATTAACATTGAAGTCGCCCCCCAAGAATTCTTCAGCCACGACCTGGGGCAAAGTAGTGACTGTTTCTAGTTTGTTGGATTATCATTTGTACTAGGTACTGACACAGATTGAGGTTGTGTATCAGGTGTCATTTCTATTATATTCACATTCGGATATTGCCTATTATGATCTCCAAACTTTTGCGGTTGTTGTTGCTGTTGCGCATTATAACTTACCTGTCGGTCGTAAGGTATGCTCCAATTTTGTCCTGGTGGCTGCTGTGGTAAAGCAGAGTTTGAATGAAAGTACTGATCGTTACGAGTCCAACCTTGATGCTGTCTTGGCTCGTAGTTACTATTATTTCTATTTCTGTTTGTGTTTTTGTTATTACCATTGTATCCGTTGTTACCGTTGTAGTTATTACCGCGGTGCCTTTTGTATGGATTGCCACATGAAATGTTATTACTGTTGTAACTATTGTTTGTATTGGAATACGCGTGTTGACTTTGATTTCCGTACTGAGACGACATGTGAGTATGCTGTTTTTGTTGTACGGCGTATCCAACTGTGGGCGCGCCAGAATTGTGTTGGCAAGCCTGCATGTTTTGCATACCACTAGTGTAAACATTGTGGCTGCTGTTTTGCCGCGCGAAGCGCTGATCTTCAAGTAACATGTCAACCGAATCTAAAGCTGTTAAAAAATAATCTGAATCGTCATCCGGGATATGTAGAAGTTTTTCCTTAATGTTGAAAGGCAATTTGGCCTTCAACGCACGGAGTATATCACGCGTTGCGACTGGATCGTCTAAAAAATGTCCCATGTTCAAGTATTTTTCAAAATATCTGCGTAAGTTACCATTTTTACTGTTAAAAGTTTCAGGTTCTAAAATTTGTCTTCTGAGTCGCTCCTGGACGGATTGCGACCAGAATTTGTTCAGAAAAGCACGCTCAAACTCACTGTACTTGGTACATACGTCAGTTTGACTGTATGCCCAGACAGCTGCATCGCCTTGGATGTAACCGACAATATATGAAATCTTTTTCCGGTCACTCCAAGTGCGTGGAAATGCGTTACTAAAAGATTTAAGAAAAATCACCGGATGAATGGTTCGTTTTTCTGGGATAAAAATCTGAAATTGCCTGTGTTTCATTAAGCTTTCATCTTCCTTCGCATTGTGATATGGATTTATTCCACTGTAATTACTGGTATGTTCAGCTGGCGAGTAATTACGATAATGTTGCTGTGGTTTACCATGATAATAGCTTGTGTTTGTGTTTCCACATCGTGGTATGTGTTGTAGTCGTGGTGTGTTTTGTTCTTGTGTATTTGTCGTGTGCGGAATGTGTGTATCATACTCGAATGTATATTGGTTTCTGAACTGTACATTTTGACTGATATTTTCGTTACATTCAGACTGTAGTTGATCGGTGAATTGTCTCATGGGTGCAGTGACGGATTGTACTGCGTCACTGATCAGCTGTTTGTTATTAGTAATGTATTGCGCTACGGAGTCGTGCACAATTGTTGGTAAATTTTCACGTAAGCATCTATCAAAATGTTTGTCTTTGTTCTCAACCCAATCATGAAATTCTTTATTAATATTTTGAAAATGAGCTGTGGCATCTGATTGTAAGATGTCAGTCAGGTGTTGTTCAACATTGTCAAATTTATTCTGTACGTCAGTAATTCGTTTTTCAAGATTGTCATGTACTGAAGGATATGTTTGAATTTGTTCAGTAAGAACTTCACACGTGACATTAAGGTTTTTTACTTGTGTCTGTAAAAGTGCTACGTCAGTTGTAGTCTTTTCTTGTCTCGTATTGAGCTGGGAAAATTTTGTACTGAGTTCGGTCATCTGTTTGGTCAGTGTGGCGTCTATAAGTTCCACACGCTTACATAAAGTGTCATTACCTATCTTGATTGCTATGAGATCAGATTTGATTTCGTCATTTTGTGTTTTTAACTCTTCATTTTGTGTCTCTAATTGTGCCTTTAAGGTTGCCATGTTTTCGGCGTTTTGTTTCATTAGCATTTGTAACATGTCGGCAATGTTTACCGTTTGCAAGGTCTCTGCCCCCGCCGCGTCATTAGACGTGACGTCATGCATTAACATGGGCTCTGATTGAGATTTTGAAATTTTTGTAGTGGACGGCCTATCGTCAAAATTTTCGTCAACACTTGCGTCAATGTTTGATGAATCGTCACTACCGGTTGCTGTCGTAAAGTCATTTTCTAACACTTGTCTCACGTCCGAGTCGGATTGCGTCTGAATAGTACGTCCTTGCTGTTCCATTTTTGCGTATTGTTTTCTAGTTATTACCATGCCACACGTGATATATGTTTCAAGAAAATTTTTGACACTGATTTTAAAATAAAATGTAGTTGAGCATGAATCGCTCGTAGCAACAATGGGTGTCTGTTAATTTAAAAAATATAAACTGAATTTGAGATTATTGGTAATGGCTGCTGGCCATGTTACATGATATCGTACAGAAGTCGGCCATATTGTACACTCGTGTATTGGTATTGTTGGATACGTTATTGTTTAGGGAAAAGTACTGAGAATGAAATTTATCACTGAAACTGTTATGCAGAAAAGAAACACTACAGAATTTACTGAAAAGCTAATACACTGAATTATACGTCTGGTCAAGCCTACCAATGCAAAGATGCTGCGTCTTACCTTATTTTGCTGGAAGTTTCATTGCGTCTTCCCGCAAAATTTCAGAATTGGAAAATATCTTCAGATTTTGTTATCTCTCATACATTGACGTCCAGGTCCAGAAAGTTGATTTTTTACATGAAACAAAGAGAACAATGTAACAAATGACAAAATAACAAGTCCTGTCACGGTCGCCAATATAAAATAAATAAAATAAATAAATAAATTAAAAATATGTTGTTATTTTGATATTGATTATTCTCTCTGTATGATGGTGATTGTGATTGCAATTGTGTTCGCTTATCTGGAACGTGGACGTTTGATTATCCGTTATCAGACGCTTGACAATGGCTTTTTCGTAAACGCAATGTTACTCGTAGTTGACCGTGAAATAAAACTGAATAATCGGACTTCGTAATTAAATCGTTTCCAAGGACTGCTGCGGTAGGTGCGGACTCATAATCTAAATCTCAATATTACAATAATTTGCCAGCCATGCCAATACGTCGTACAGAGGTGATTGTCTACTAAACATAAAAAAAGTTACACAGTTAATTAAATCAGATATATTCAATGAATAAGCCTACAGTTCATAATCCTACTTACTTTTATAAATATAATTCTTTACAGAATCGAGTGCCTAGTGTGGTTGCAACTCGCAGTATTCTTCTATAACATGAAATATGGCGGTGTGCCAGACAATAAAAAAAATACGTGCTTCTCGCACCACTTCTACCAGAGCTCTCCCCTTCTTAATCAAACATAAGAGTAACGTAATTGTGCTTTTGTTTTATCAGCGACACAGCGCTGCAGTTGTGCCATAGGCTTTATTTATTTGTCACTGATTATTTATTTAATTAATATTTCGCGTTTCCGAGGAAACTCACGCTCGGCATGCAAATGTGCCTTTATATTGCCCCCTGAATTGCGAGGCGAAAGGACACACCTGCAGGCGAGCAATTCACCTAAAGGCACAAGAAAATCTAAGTTATCTACAACTATTTACATGACTTACATTACACATTATACACATTATATACAAAATTTGAATGACGCGGGTGCGCCGTAAAAGTTCTAATGTTGGCAGATAGAGTGTGCGCATGCGCAGAAGCGTCTGTGTAACTGTGGCACTGCCATTATATCGTACAGTTAGATCACGCGGCACAGTATTGCAGTTCATATTGTTCGTGTGCGCGCGTTTTTCAGTCGTTGCACAAGGAAAATATTCAACCAAGATTACATATGAAGACTACATTCTATGACAGGTAACTTAGTTTTAAATTTACAATATTTGTTATAACACAATACAACTTAGATTGTTGAATGTTCTTAGTTACATAGTATTGTTTTGAAATACTTCAAAGAAAAATGTCCGTATTTTTCAGGTGCGTTGACCTATACACATCGTGTCGTTATTACAGTTCATATTCATCCGCTGCACAATAATTTTTTACAGGTTAGTATCGTCGTGGTAAAGTTTTTTGATCACAGTAACATCGTTGTATAACAACGTGATTAATACATAAGCGTGTCCATTTCTCATTTCCATTGTAGTCGTAGTGATGCAGTTGGTTGTGACTAAAAGCATTGCTTATTACAGATGAGACGTGACCCGTCGAGTAATTGGTCCACGTGCAGTTCGTTTTTTACATTCCGTGGAAGCTTGGTTGCAGAACCTCGGACGGCACATAGCTGGCGTCGATCCTTGGACAGTCCAGGTAAGAGTGTCCGTCACATTTCGAGAACATTTCATTCCCTGAAGTTCCAACCAAAATTCTTCCACCCGTCGTGTTGTTTTCTGGACAGGCACTTTGTGTCCATTTAATCCAGTTAACATCTTGAAGTTGGGTACTGTAGTAATGTCACTAGACGATGCACGAATTATGCACTTCACATTTTCAGTTTTTTGCTGAATATAGCTCACCTAAATGTTCGTAGTTATTAATCAAGGAAATCGTTCATCGCGTTTACATTGATTCGCTGCATAATGAATGGCATTAACAGTTTCTTTCACATAGGTTTCCGCGTAGTTGCAGAGTTAGTAATGTTCGTTAATGTCCGTGAACAGTGGTTCACTATGCAATGTCTTTTTGGCACTCGTTTTGTTCAAATTTTTACATAGTAACAGTTACACTATACATCAGTTAAAAAAAAAAAGTAATTATACATACACACGTCACATATTTTCTTAGCATAAACATAATATAGTTGCACATAAACATGTTTACATCATCATTACATCGCTATAGGTTATTACATTGTGTCACATTTGATTTCATGAATTGCAGATATTTACATCCTCTTTAGCGGTTTTGCTGGGATATTATCGATGTTTTTTGTGATGTCATCTGACATTAAGATAGGTTAGACACAACATTCATTACATCAGTAGGCAAGACCAGGCGTTTTCACTACTCAACAAATATTCAAAATAGTAAGAGAGAGAAAATGTTCGATTCCTCGCGTTTTGTGCGTGTGTGTAGAGTGTCTGTGTGGCCTTGACTACTGATAGATGCTTTTCGTGTTGAGAGATGTGCGTCTAATCTATTTCTCAAAGTAAAAGATCGCTTCACAGATGACGTCTGTCAGTTCGTCAGGTGTCACACCAAGTCAGTGGTACCGTCAGTAACAAATGTTCCGTGAAAAATTAATATGTCATCCACTGCTACGTAATCATAAATTTTACTTTAATATTCCGTCTATCAGGTGGAGGCGCGCGCTGAAAGAAGAGTTCTTCTGTCTTCAACTGCGTCACTGGAACCGCTGAAATGAAAATTTCTATACTACTTATTATCTGTGTTGTAACAACAGAGTTTTTCGAGTTGCTTAGCAATATTTTGATGGGTATGACCTTGACATTATTCAGCATGAAATGCTCTAAGATCTCGGTGTGCGTATAGCCCAATAATTTTGTTAGTTCTAGGATGTTGTAACAGACACGCACCAGGATGCGGTATGTTAACAATTATATAAGGTCCTTCATATAGCAGACGCCACTTAGCGTTGCGTCGTTTGAGTGCTACAGATTTATGATGAGTACGAAGTAGTACAAGCATTCCTACCTCGAATTTTTGTTTTCTTTTTATTATGTTTCTGTGATGTTTGTTTCGTATTTGTGCGTGATGTGTCAATGTAGTCAATACTTCTTTTATTTTCTGTTCAGGTGTGATTTCCTTGTCCGACAACTTAGGTAATGGTTGTATCCACTGATCGTTCTGTTTGCAATTGAACATGATCTCGTTAGGTGTGTAATTCGTATCGTAAATATTTAAGTTATTGTGTACGTCTTCGAAAAGACTTAGGTAGGACACCCAATTAGTATGTTTTGATGAAATATAGGTCCTCATGAATCGATTTAATTCTCGGAAAAGTCTCTCAGTCGCGTTACATTGTGGACTAAACCTCGAAATAAATATACTTTTGATGTTATTGTCCTTCAAGAAATTTCTCCATTTGTACCCAGAGTAGTATGCTGCATTATCTGATAGAATTGCTTTAGGTTTTCCCACGTGCGTCAGGTAATCACTTGAGAATCTTCGTATTATAGCATTTGCAGTGGCAGATTTTAAAGCATAAAGTTTTACATGTTTAGAAAATATATCGTAAAAAGCTAAGATATATTTGACGCCTCCAGAGCTTGCTGGATGCGGTCCACTGATGTCAGTACACAGAATTTCCAGGGGTTTACTGGGTAAAATAGAATGTAAATCTGTTTTTGTGGATAAATTCTGAGGTTTTGATTTTTGACATATGACACATGTTTTTAGTTCCCTGTAAATTTTTCTTCTCATATTGCTAAAATAACAGTATGTGCTGAGCTTTGCCAAACACTTTTTTGTCCCATAATGACCCCAAACTAAGTGCGTGTGCCAAATTAGATTACGTTCAGACTCTTTGGGAATGCATACACACCAGTTAGTAGCATTTGGATGTCGGCGGTAAAATAACACATCATTGTGTAACTTGTAATACTTAGTCAAAGGATGATTGTGTTTTTCTACCAGTAATGTTATTATCTTATACCAGTGAGGGTCAACTTTTGTAATTCAGCCATGTTTCTGCACATATCAATATAATATTGGTGATACTGCTTGTCTTGCATTAAGAGAATCCTGTAGTCATTTATATTTTCTAAGTCACTGTTGGTATCATTCATACCTTGTGGAAGTCTAGACAAAGTGTCTGCAATGGTGTTGTCCTTACCTCTTATGTACTTAATTTCAAAAGAGTAGTTCTGAAGTGTAACTGCCCATCGTGATAGTCTAGGATGTACAAGTTTACAAGTTAACAAAAATGTCAGGGCCTGGTGATCGGTGTAAATTACCGTATGTTTTCCAAATAAATAATAATTGAATTTCTTGAATGCCCATACTATGGAAAGTGTTTCTAACTCAGTAGTGGAGTATGTACGCTCACATTCAGTTAGAGTGCGACTCGCAAACCCAATAATTCTTATCTGTTCCTCCTCTTTATTCTTTACAACTTGAAATAAGCAACAGCCCAAGCCAGTACGTGAAGCGTCACAAGTCATACAAAAATCTAAATTGAAATCTGGATGGCTCAATATGTTAGCATTCACTAAAGCATGTTTAATTGTATTAAAGTCATTCTGGCACTGTTCCGACCAGATCCAAACTTGATTTTTTCTGAGTAGATTTAGCAGATGTTTACTGTTCAAAAGTGGTTGTGGCAAAAAAGTCTGAAAAATGAACATAGCCCAAGGAATGATTTTAACTGCTTTTTAGTTCGAGGGCTAGGAAAGTTTCTGATAGCATCTAATTTACTGGGATCCGGACGTATGCCCTGTGAATTAATGATATGTCCTAAATACTTTATCTCACTGCAACCAAATTTTGATTTTCTTAGGTTGGCTGTGACTCCAGCTTGAACAATTTTTTCTAAAATTCTTTGAAGAGTGTCAATGTGTTCATTCCAAGATTGTGTAGCTATCAGTATATCATCTACATAGTGTGTGACTGTCTCAACTAAATCGTCGCCAAGCACGGTATCCAGGGCTGTAATGAATACCCCAGAGCTGACATTCAGTCCGAAGGGTAGAACACAAAACTGATAGGTTCGCCCCCCGAACATAAATGCAGTATATTTCCGAGAATCAGGAGTGATACCCACCTGCCAAAACGAATTAGCGAGATCTATTGTGGAAAAATATTTTGCATCTAGAAATCTCTGTAATTGCTCTTCTAAATTTTCAGGTTTTGTGTGAACCGGTAAAATTATTTCATTAATAGCTCGTGCGTCTAACACTAACCTAATGCTTCCATTTGATTTTTTGACAACAAGTAGAGGACTACAATATGGTGAGGTGGATGGTTCAATGACCTTCCAGTCTAACATTTGTTTTAATTCTTGCCACACAGCAGGTCGTTGAGATAACGGTACGTTATATGTCTTATGGTAGAAGATCTTGTGAGGCTTAACTTCAATCTTGTACACATACGTGTTGATAACACCTAATCGTTTGGTAAAAACTTGTAAATATTTGGATAACACTTCCTGTAGTTTTATACGTTCATGTACACTGAGAGCTGTAGCTTCACTTATTTTATGATCAAGCAATGTTTTCAAGTCCATTAGCTCTGTGTCAGATGAGTGTGTTTGCATGTCTTGAATGTCATTGTCAAGTACTAACTGAACCTTGTACCCTGTACAGTGTTTGTCATGCTTTAGAGTTCTCCTGTCCAAATCAATAATAATTACACTGCCTTTATCATTTAAAATACATTTACCTTTGGAGAAGTCTATAATGCAGTCCTTCTCGCTCATAATATCTATTCCTAATATGCAATTTGTCACAAGGTTTTGTACAACCAGGAATGGCCATTGTACGGTTCCATTACCTATTTTAACGTTTACAAAAACTTGCTTCGTAACCCTACATGACTTATTACCTAGTGCAGTAGTTATTTTACAGTTTTGGGCAGGAAACTCAGGCACAGGTTCCAATTCACACATCTTTTTATAGAAATTAAAAGACAAAACGCTTACAGCTGCACCTGTATCTAGGATAATAGTAGTTGGAATCCCACCTACTACACCAGTAGTAGATGCTAAAACAATTTCATTTGTGTTTAAACGACATTGTGTACTGTCTTGTAAAAGTTCATCTGATATATTGTTATTGTGGTTGTATCTTATAAATAAAACAGGTAGTTTTTGTTTAGAATTACTCGGCATATCATTATTCTGTTGTTCAAGTGTGGTGTCAAATAACTGATTAACATTGAAGTCGCCCCCCAAGAATTCTTCAGCCACGACCTGGGGCAAAGTAGTGACTGTTTCTAGTTTGTTGGATTATCATTTGTACTAGGTACTGACACAGATTGAGGTTGTGTATCAGGTGTCATTTCTATTATATTCACATTCGGATATTGCCTATTATGATCTCCAAACTTTTGCGGTTGTTGTTGCTGTTGCGCATTATAACTTACCTGTCGGTCGTAAGGTATGCTCCAATTTTGTCCTGGTGGCTGCTGTGGTAAAGCAGAGTTTGAATGAAAGTACTGATCGTTACGAGTCCAACCTTGATGCTGTCTTGGCTCGTAGTTACTATTATTTCTATTTCTGTTTGTGTTTTTGTTATTACCATTGTATCCGTTGTTACCGTTGTAGTTATTACCGCGGTGCCTTTTGTATGGATTGCCACATGAAATGTTATTACTGTTGTAACTATTGTTTGTATTGGAATACGCGTGTTGACTTTGATTTCCGTACTGAGACGACATGTGAGTATGCTGTTTTTGTTGTACGGCGTATCCAACTGTGGGCGCGCCAGAATTGTGTTGGCAAGCCTGCATGTTTTGCATACCACTAGTGTAAACATTGTGGCTGCTGTTTTGCCGCGCGAAGCGCTGATCTTCAAGTAACATGTCAACCGAATCTAAAGCTGTTAAAAAATAATCTGAATCGTCATCCGGGATATGTAGAAGTTTTTCCTTAATGTTGAAAGGCAATTTGGCCTTCAACGCACGGAGTATATCACGCGTTGCGACTGGATCGTCTAAAAAATGTCCCATGTTCAAGTATTTTTCAAAATATCTGCGTAAGTTACCATTTTTACTGTTAAAAGTTTCAGGTTCTAAAATTTGTCTTCTGAGTCGCTCCTGGACGGATTGCGACCAGAATTTGTTCAGAAAAGCACGCTCAAACTCACTGTACTTGGTACATACGTCAGTTTGACTGTATGCCCAGACAGCTGCATCGCCTTGGATGTAACCGACAATATATGAAATCTTTTTCCGGTCACTCCAAGTGCGTGGAAATGCGTTACTAAAAGATTTAAGAAAAATCACCGGATGAATGGTTCGTTTTTCTGGGATAAAAATCTGAAATTGCCTGTGTTTCATTAAGCTTTCATCTTCCTTCGCATTGTGATATGGATTTATTCCACTGTAATTACTGGTATGTTCAGCTGGCGAGTAATTACGATAATGTTGCTGTGGTTTACCATGATAATAGCTTGTGTTTGTGTTTCCACATCGTGGTATGTGTTGTAGTCGTGGTGTGTTTTGTTCTTGTGTATTTGTCGTGTGCGGAATGTGTGTATCATACTCGAATGTATATTGGTTTCTGAACTGTACATTTTGACTGATATTTTCGTTACATTCAGACTGTAGTTGATCGGTGAATTGTCTCATGGGTGCAGTGACGGATTGTACTGCGTCACTGATCAGCTGTTTGTTATTAGTAATGTATTGCGCTACGGAGTCGTGCACAATTGTTGGTAAATTTTCACGTAAGCATCTATCAAAATGTTTGTCTTTGTTCTCAACCCAATCATGAAATTCTTTATTAATATTTTGAAAATGAGCTGTGGCATCTGATTGTAAGATGTCAGTCAGGTGTTGTTCAACATTGTCAAATTTATTCTGTACGTCAGTAATTCGTTTTTCAAGATTGTCATGTACTGAAGGATATGTTTGAATTTGTTCAGTAAGAACTTCACACGTGACATTAAGGTTTTTTACTTGTGTCTGTAAAAGTGCTACGTCAGTTGTAGTCTTTTCTTGTCTCGTATTGAGCTGGGAAAATTTTGTACTGAGTTCGGTCATCTGTTTGGTCAGTGTGGCGTCTATAAGTTCCACACGCTTACATAAAGTGTCATTACCTATCTTGATTGCTATGAGATCAGATTTGATTTCGTCATTTTGTGTTTTTAACTCTTCATTTTGTGTCTCTAATTGTGCCTTTAAGGTTGCCATGTTTTCGGCGTTTTGTTTCATTAGCATTTGTAACATGTCGGCAATGTTTACCGTTTGCAAGGTCTCTGCCCCCGCCGCGTCATTAGACGTGACGTCATGCATTAACATGGGCTCTGATTGAGATTTTGAAATTTTTGTAGTGGACGGCCTATCGTCAAAATTTTCGTCAACACTTGCGTCAATGTTTGATGAATCGTCACTACCGGTTGCTGTCGTAAAGTCATTTTCTAACACTTGTCTCACGTCCGAGTCGGATTGCGTCTGAATAGTACGTCCTTGCTGTTCCATTTTTGCGTATTGTTTTCTAGTTATTACCATGCCACACGTGATATATGTTTCAAGAAAATTTTTGACACTGATTTTAAAATAAAATGTAGTTGAGCATGAATCGCTCGTAGCAACAATGGGTGTCTGTTAATTTAAAAAATATAAACTGAATTTGAGATTATTGGTAATGGCTGCTGGCTATGTTACATGATATCGTACAGAAGTCGGCCATATTGTACACTCGTGTATTGGTATTGTTGCATACGTTATTGTTTAGGGAAAAGTACTGAGAATGAAATTTATCACTGAAACTGTTATGCAGAAAAGAAACACTACAGAATTTACTGAAAAGCTAATACACTGAATTATACGTCTGGTCAAGCCTACCAATGCAAAGATGCTGCGTCTTACCTTATTTTGCTGGAAGTTTCATTGCGTCTTCCCGCAAAATTTCAGAATTGGAAAATATCTTCAGATTTTGTTATCTCTCATACATTGACGTCCAGGTCCAGAAAGTTGATTTTTTACATGAAACAAAGAGAACAATGTAACAAATGACAAAATAACAAGACCTGTCACGGTCGCCAATATAAAATAAATAAAATAAATAAATAAATTAAAAATATGTTGTTATTTTGATATTGATTATTCTCTCTGTATGATGGTGATTGTGATTGCAATTGTGTTCGCTTATCTGGAACGTGGACGTTTGATTATCCGTTATCAGACGCTTGACAATGGCTTTTTCGTAAACGCAATGTTACTCGTAGTTGACCGTGAAATAAAACTGAATAATCGGACTTCGTAATTAAATCGTTTCCAAGGACTGCTGCGGTAGGTGCGGACTCATAATCTAAATCTCAATATTACAATAATTTGCCAGCCATGCCAATACGTCGTACAGAGGTGATTGTCTACTAAACATAAAAAAAGTTACACAGTTAATTAAATCAGATATATTCAATGAATAAGCCTACAGTTCATAATCCTACTTACTTTTATAAATATAATTCTTTACAGAATCGAGTGCCTAGTGTGGTTGCAACTCGCAGTATTCTTCTATAACATGAAATATGGCGGTGTGCCAGACAATAAAAAAAATACGTGCTTCTCGCACCACTTCTACCAGAGCTCTCCCCTTCTTAATCAAACATAAGAGTAACGTAATTGTGCTTTTGTTTTATCAGCGACACAGCGCTGCAGTTGTGCCATAGGCTTTATTTATTTGTCACTGATTATTTATTTAATTAATATTTCGCGTTTCCGAGGAAACTCACGCTCGGCATGCAAATGTGCCTTTATATTGCCCCCTGAATTGCGAGGCGAAAGGACACACCTGCAGGCGAGCAATTCACCTAAAGGCACAAGAAAATCTAAGTTATCTACAACTATTTACATGACTTACATTACACATTATACACATTATATACAAAATTTGAATGACGCGGGTGCGCCGTAAAAGTTCTAATGTTGGCAGATAGAGTGTGCGCATGCGCAGAAGCGTCTGTGTAACTGTGGCACTGCCGTTATATCGTACAGTTAGATCACGCGGCACAGTATTGCAGTTCATATTGTTCGTGTGCGCGCGTTTTTCAGTCGTTGCACAAGGAAAATATTCAACCAAGATTACATATGAAGACTACATTCTATGACAGGTAACTTAGTTTTAAATTTACAATATTTGTTATAACACAATACAACTTAGATTGTTGAATGTTCTTAGTTACATAGTATTGTTTTGAAATACTTCCAAGAAAAATGTCCGTATTTTTCAGGTGCGTTGACCTATACACATCGTGTCGTTATTACAGTTCATATTCATCCGCTGCACAATAATTTTTTACAGGTTAGTATCGTCGTGGTAAAGTTTTTTGATCACAGTAACATCGTTGTATAACAACGTGATTAATACATAAGCGTGTCCATTTCTCATTTCCATTATAGTCGTAGTGATGCAGTTGGTTGTGACTAAAAGCATTGCTTATTACAGATGAGACGTGACCCGTCGAGTAATTGGTCCACGTGCAGTTCGTTTTTTACATTCCGTGGAAGCTTGGTTGCAGAACCTCGGACGGCACATAGCTGGCGTCGATCCTTGGACAGTCCAGGTAAGAGTGTCCGTCACATTTCGAGAACATTTCATTCCCTGAAGTTCCAACCAAAATTCTTCCACCCGTCGTGTTGTTTTCTGGACAGGCACTTTGTGTCCATTTAATCCAGTTAACATCTTGAAGTTGGGTACTGTAGTAATGTCACTAGACGATGCACGAATTATGCACTTCACATTTTCAGTTTTTTGCTGAATATAGCTCACCTAAATGTTCGTAGTTATTAATCAAGGAAATCGTTCATCGCGTTTACATTGATTCGCTGCATAATGAATGGCATTAACAGTTTCTTTCACATAGGTTTCCGCGTAGTTGCAGAGTTAGTAATGTTCGTTAATGTCCGTGAACAGTGGTTCACTATGCAATGTCTTTTTGGCACTCGTTTTGTTCAAATTTTTACATAGTAACAGTTACACTATACATCAGTTAAAAAAAAAAAGTAATTATACATACACACGTCACATATTTTCTTAGCATAAACATAATATAGTTGCACATAAACATGTTTACATCATCATTACATCGCTATAGGTTATTACATTGTGTCACATTTGATTTCATGAATTGCAGATATTTACATCCTCTTTAGCGGTTTTGCTGGGATATTATCGATGTTTTTTGTGATGTCATCTGACATTAAGATAGGTTAGACACAACATTCATTACATCAGTAGGCAAGACCAGGCGTTTTCACTACTCAACAAATATTCAGAATAGTAAGAGAGAGAAAATGTTCGATTCCTCGCGTTTTGTGCGTGTGTGTAGAGTGTCTGTGTGGCCTTGACTACTGATAGATGCTTTTCGTGTTGAGAGATGTGCGTCTAATCTATTTCTCAAAGTAAAAGATCGCTTCACAGATGACGTCTGTCAGTTCGTCAGGTGTCACACCAAGTCAGTGGTACCTTCAGTAACAAATGTTCCGTGAAAAATTAATATGTCATCCACTGCTACGTAATCATAAATTTTACTTTAATATTCCGTCTATCAGGTGGAGGCGCGCGCTGAAAGAAGAGTTCTTCTGTCTTCAACTGCGTCACTGGAACCGCTGAAATGAAAATTTCTATACTACTTATTATCTGTGTTGTAACAACAGAGTTTTTCGAGTTGCTTAGCAATATTTTGATGGGTATGACCTTGACATTATTCAGCATGAAATGCTCTAAGATCTCGGTGTGCGTATAGCCCAATAATTTTGTTAGTTCTAGGATGTTGTAACAGACACGCACCAGGATGCGGTATGTTAACAATTATATAAGGTCCTTCATATAGCAGACGCCACTTAGCGTTGCGTCGTTTGAGTGCTACAGATTTATGATGAGTACGAAGTAGTACAAGCATTCCTACCTCGAATTTTTGTTTTCTTTTTATTATGTTTCTGTGATGTTTGTTTCGTATTTGTGCGTGATGTGTCAATGTAGTCAATACTTCTTTTATTTTCTGTTCAGGTGTGATTTCCTTGTCCGACAACTTAGGTAATGGTTGTATCCACTGATCGTTCTGTTTGCAATTGAACATGATCTCGTTAGGTGTGTAATTCGTATCGTAAATATTTAAGTTATTGTGTACGTCTTCGAAAAGACTTAGGTAGGACACCCAATTAGTATGTTTTGATGAAATATAGGTCCTCATGAATCGATTTAATTCTCGGAAAAGTCTCTCAGTCGCGTTACATTGTGGACTAAACCTCGAAATAAATATACTTTTGATGTTATTGTCCTTCAAGAAATTTCTCCATTTGTACCCAGAGTAGTATGCTGCATTATCTGATAGAATTGCTTTAGGTTTTCCCACGTGCGTCAGGTAATCACTTGAGAATCTTCGTATTATAGCATTTGCAGTGGCAGATTTTAAAGCATAAAGTTTTACATGTTTAGAAAATATATCGTAAAAAGCTAAGATATATTTGACGCCTCCAGAGCTTGCTGGATGCGGTCCACTGATGTCAGTACACAGAATTTCCAGGGGTTTACTGGGTAAAATAGAATGTAAATCTGTTTTTGTGGATAAATTCTGAGGTTTTGATTTTTGACATATGACACATGTTTTTAGTTCCCTGTAAATTTTTCTTCTCATATTGCTAAAATAACAGTATGTGCTGAGCTTTGCCAAACACTTTTTTGTCCCATAATGACCCCAAACTAAGTGCGTGTGCCAAATTAGATTACGTTCAGACTCTTTGGGAATGCATACACACCAGTTAGTAGCATTTGGATGTCGGCGGTAAAATAACACATCATTGTGTAACTTGTAATACTTAGTCAAAGGATGATTGTGTTTTTCTACCAGTAATGTTATTATCTTATACCAGTGAGGGTCAACTTTTGTAATTCAGCCATGTTTCTGCACATATCAATATAATATTGGTGATACTGCTTGTCTTGCATTAAGAGAATCCTGTAGTCATTTATATTTTCTAAGTCACTGTTGGTATCATTCATACCTTGTGGAAGTCTAGACAAAGTGTCTGCAATGGTGTTGTCCTTACCTCTTATGTACTTAATTTCAAAAGAGTAGTTCTGAAGTGTAACTGCCCATCGTGATAGTCTAGGATGTACAAGTTTACAAGTTAACAAAAATGTCAGGGCCTGGTGATCGGTGTAAATTACCGTATGTTTTCCAAATAAATAATAATTGAATTTCTTGAATGCCCATACTATGGAAAGTGTTTCTAACTCAGTAGTGGAGTATGTACGCTCACATTCAGTTAGAGTGCGACTCGCAAACCCAATAATTCTTATCTGTTCCTCCTCTTTATTCTTTACAACTTGAAATAAGCAACAGCCCAAGCCAGTACGTGAAGCGTCACAAGTCATACAAAAATCTAAATTGAAATCTGGATGGCTCAATATGTTAGCATTCACTAAAGCATGTTTAATTGTATTAAAGTCATTCTGGCACTGTTCCGACCAGATCCAAACTTGATTTTTTCTGAGTAGATTTAGCAGATGTTTACTGTTCAAAAGTGGTTGTGGCAAAAAAGTCTGAAAAATGAACATAGCCCAAGGAATGATTTTAACTGCTTTTTAGTTCGAGGGCTAGGAAAGTTTCTGATAGCATCTAATTTACTGGGATCCGGACGTATGCCCTGTGAATTAATGATATGTCCTAAATACTTTATCTCACTGCAACCAAATTTTGATTTTCTTAGGTTGGCTGTGACTCCAGCTTGAACAATTTTTTCTAAAATTCTTTGAAGAGTGTCAATGTGTTCATTCCAAGATTGTGTAGCTATCAGTATATCATCTACATAGTGTGTGACTGTCTCAACTAAATCGTCGCCAAGCACGGTATCCAGGGCTGTAATGAATACCCCAGAGCTGACATTCAGTCCGAAGGGTAGAACACAAAACTGATAGGTTCGCCCCCCGAACATAAATGCAGTATATTTCCGAGAATCAGGAGTGATACCCACCTGCCAAAACGAATTAGCGAGATCTATTGTGGAAAAATATTTTGCATCTAGAAATCTCTGTAATTGCTCTTCTAAATTTTCAGGTTTTGTGTGAACCGGTAAAATTATTTCATTAATAGCTCGTGCGTCTAACACTAACCTAATGCTTCCATTTGATTTTTTGACAACAAGTAGAGGACTACAATATGGTGAGGTGGATGGTTCAATGACCTTCCAGTCTAACATTTGTTTTAATTCTTGCCACACAGCAGGTCGTTGAGATAACGGTACGTTATATGTCTTATGGTAGAAGATCTTGTGAGGCTTAACTTCAATCTTGTACACATACGTGTTGATAACACCTAATCGTTTGGTAAAAACTTGTAAATATTTGGATAACACTTCCTGTAGTTTTATACGTTCATGTACACTGAGAGCTGTAGCTTCACTTATTTTATGATCAAGCAATGTTTTCAAGTCCATTAGCTCTGTGTCAGATGAGTGTGTTTGCATGTCTTGAATGTCATTGTCAAGTACTAACTGAACCTTGTACCCTGTACAGTGTTTGTCATGCTTTAGAGTTCTCCTGTCCAAATCAATAATAATTACACTGCCTTTATCATTTAAAATACATTTACCTTTGGAGAAGTCTATAATGCAGTCCTTCTCGCTCATAATATCTATTCCTAATATGCAATTTGTCACAAGGTTTTGTACAACCAGGAATGGCCATTGTACGGTTCCATTACCTATTTTAACGTTTACAAAAACTTGCTTCGTAACCCTACATGACTTATTACCTAGTGCAGTAGTTATTTTACAGTTTTGGGCAGGAAACTCAGGCACAGGTTCCAATTCACACATCTTTTTATAGAAATTAAAAGACAAAACGCTTACAGCTGCACCTGTATCTAGGATAATAGTAGTTGGAATCCCACCTACTACACCAGTAGTAGATGCTAAAACAATTTCATTTGTGTTTAAACGACATTGTGTACTGTCTTGTAAAAGTTCATCTGATATATTGTTATTGTGGTTGTATCTTATAAATAAAACAGGTAGTTTTTGTTTAGAATTACTCGGCATATCATTATTCTGTTGTTCAAGTGTGGTGTCAAATAACTGATTAACATTGAAGTCGCCCCCCAAGAATTCTTCAGCCACGACCTGGGGCAAAGTAGTGACTGTTTCTAGTTTGTTGGATTATCATTTGTACTAGGTACTGACACAGATTGAGGTTGTGTATCAGGTGTCATTTCTATTATATTCACATTCGGATATTGCCTATTATGATCTCCAAACTTTTGCAGTTGTTGTTGCTGTTGCGCATTATAACTTACCTGTCGGTCGTAAGGTATGCTCCAATTTTGTCCTGGTGGCTGCTGTGGTAAAGCAGAGTTTGAATGAAAGTACTGATCGTTACGAGTCCAACCTTGATGCTGTCTTGGCTCGTAGTTACTATTATTTCTATTTCTGTTTGTGTTTTTGTTATTACCATTGTATCCGTTGTTACCGTTGTAGTTATTACCGCGGTGCCTTTTGTATGGATTGCCACATGAAATGTTATTACTGTTGTAACTATTGTTTGTATTGGAATACGCGTGTTGACTTTGATTTCCGTACTGAGACGACATGTGAGTATGCTGTTTTTGTTGTACGGCGTATCCAACTGTGGGCGCGCCAGAATTGTGTTGGCAAGCCTGCATGTTTTGCATACCACTAGTGTAAACATTGTGGCTGCTGTTTTGCCGCGCGAAGCGCTGATCTTCAAGTAACATGTCAACCGAATCTAAAGCTGTTAAAAAATAATCTGAATCGTCATCCGGGATATGTAGAAGTTTTTCCTTAATGTTGAAAGGCAATTTGGCCTTCAACGCACGGAGTATATCACGCGTTGCGACTGGATCGTCTAAAAAATGTCCCATGTTCAAGTATTTTTCAAAATATCTGCGTAAGTTACCATTTTTACTGTTAAAAGTTTCAGGTTCTAAAATTTGTCTTCTGAGTCGCTCCTGGACGGATTGCGACCAGAATTTGTTCAGAAAAGCACGCTCAAACTCACTGTACTTGGTACATACGTCAGTTTGACTGTATGCCCAGACAGCTGCATCGCCTTGGATGTAACCGACAATATATGAAATCTTTTTCCGGTCACTCCAAGTGCGTGGAAATGCGTTACTAAAAGATTTAAGAAAAATCACCGGATGAATGGTTCGTTTTTCTGGGATAAAAATCTGAAATTGCCTGTGTTTCATTAAGCTTTCATCTTCCTTCGCATTGTGATATGGATTTATTCCACTGTAATTACTGGTATGTTCAGCTGGCGAGTAATTACGATAATGTTGCTGTGGTTTACCATGATAATAGCTTGTGTTTGTGTTTCCACATCGTGGTATGTGTTGTAGTCGTGGTGTGTTTTGTTCTTGTGTATTTGTCGTGTGCGGAATGTGTGTATCATACTCGAATGTATATTGGTTTCTGAACTGTACATTTTGACTGATATTTTCGTTACATTCAGACTGTAGTTGATCGGTGAATTGTCTCATGGGTGCAGTGACGGATTGTACTGCGTCACTGATCAGCTGTTTGTTATTAGTAATGTATTGCGCTACGGAGTCGTGCACAATTGTTGGTAAATTTTCACGTAAGCATCTATCAAAATGTTTGTCTTTGTTCTCAACCCAATCATGAAATTCTTTATTAATATTTTGAAAATGAGCTGTGGCATCTGATTGTAAGATGTCAGTCAGGTGTTGTTCAACATTGTCAAATTTATTCTGTACGTCAGTAATTCGTTTTTCAAGATTGTCATATACTGAAGGATATGTTTGAATTTGTTCAGTAAGAACTTCACACGTGACATTAAGGTTTTTTACTTGTGTCTGTAAAAGTGCTACGTCAGTTGTAGTCTTTTCTTGTCTCGTATTGAGCTGGGAAAATTTTGTACTGAGTTCGGTCATCTGTTTGGTCAGTGTGGCGTCTATAAGTTCCACACGCTTACATAAAGTGTCATTACCTATCTTGATTGCTATGAGATCAGATTTGATTTCGTCATTTTGTGTTTTTAACTCTTCATTTTGTGTCTCTAATTGTGCCTTTAAGGTTGCCATGTTTTCGGCGTTTTGTTTCATTAGCATTTGTAACATGTCGGCAATGTTTACCGTTTGCAAGGTCTCTGCCCCCGCCGCGTCATTAGACGTGACGTCATGCATTAACATGGGCTCTGATTGAGATTTTGAAATTTTTGTAGTGGACGGCCTATCGTCAAAATTTTCGTCAACACTTGCGTCAATGTTTGATGAATCGTCACTACCGGTTGCTGTCGTAAAGTCATTTTCTAACACTTGTCTCACGTCCGAGTCGGATTGCGTCTGAATAGTACGTCCTTGCTGTTCCATTTTTGCGTATTGTTTTCTAGTTATTACCATGCCACACGTGATATATGTTTCAAGAAAATTTTTGACACTGATTTTAAAATAAAATGTAGTTGAGCATGAATCGCTCATAGCAACAATGGGTGTCTGTTAATTTAAAAAATATAAACTGAATTTGAGATTATTGGTAATGGCTGCTGGCCATGTTACATGATATCGTACAGAAGTCGGCCATATTGTACACTCGTGTATTGGTATTGTTGCATACGTTATTGTTTAGGGAAAAGTACTGAGAATGAAATTTATCACTGAAACTGTTATGCAGAAAAGAAACACTACAGAATTTACTGAAAAGCTAATACACTGAATTATACGTCTGGTCAAGCCTACCAATGCAAAGATGCTGCGTCTCACCTTATTTTGCTGGAAGTTTCATTGCGTCTTCCCGCAAAATTTCAGAATTGGAAAATATCTTCAGATTTTGTTATCTCTCATACATTGACGTCCAGGTCCAGAAAGTTGATTTTTTACATGAAACAAAGAGAACAATGTAACAAATGACAAAATAACAAGTCCTGTCACGGTCGCCAATATAAAATAAATAAAATAAATAAATAAATTAAAAATATGTTGTTATTTTGATATTGATTATTCTCTCTGTATGATGGTGATTGTGATTGCAATTGTGTTCGCTTATCTGGAACGTGGACGTTTGATTATCCGTTATCAGACGCTTGACAATGGCTTTTTCGTAAAGGCAATGTTGCTTGTAGTTGACCGTGAAATAAAACTGAATAATCGGACTTCGTAATTAAATCGTTTCCAAGGACTGCTGCGGTAGGTGCGGACTCATAATCTAAATCTCAATATTACAATAATTTGCCAGCCATGCCAATATGTCGTACAGAGGTGATTGTCTACTAAACATAAAAAAAGTTACACAGTTAATTAAATCAGATATATTCAATGAATAAGCCTACAGTTCATAATCCTACTTACTTTTATAAATATAATTCTTTACAGAATCGAGTGCCTAGTGTGGTTGCAACTCGCAGTATTCTTCTATAACATGAAATATGGGGGTGTGCCAGACAATAAAAAAAATACGTGCTTCTCGCACCACTTCTACCAGAGCTCTCCCCTTCTTAATCAAACATAAGAGTAACGTAATTGTGCTTTTGTTTTATCAGCGACACAGCGCTGCAGTTGTGTGCCATAGGCTTTATTTATTTGTCACTGATTATTTATTTAATTAATATTTCGCGTTTCCGAGGAAACTCACGCTCGGCATGCAAATGTGCCTTTATATCACACAGACGTTTAATGCTCAATTGATTGGTCAGTTCGGTCCCACGATCTTCATACCCTCGGATTTTTTGGCTGTGTGGACTCTTGAAACCTTTGTAATGTGTGCAAGCGCCACTAATGATGTAAGCTCACTTCACAAAAAATTAGTCACCCCTAGGTAAATCATTATAAGCATCATTACAAGCAATTCCGCGCCTGGACCTGATAACCGCCTGGATTCGGTCAGGAACTGAGGCCACAGGGCTGTGCAGGTTGATGTATATGGCCAACTTCCTCTGTGCCAAAAACCAAAGCCAGCGCTCCCCTCTTCTCCCAGTTAACGCTTCTTTTTCTTTTCCTTTCTCTACGAATCACGCCACCTTCTCCTCCCTCATATTCTTTAATTGTGTGTTATCACATTCATCTTTCCCTTCCTCGTCCATTCCTTTCTCCATGTCCATTGCTACTAGCACACATAACTGAAAACCTACTTTATTGAACCTCTAAATATTCTTGTATTTACCATGTACGAGTATAAGCTGAGTGCATTATTTTCTTATTGTACTATTGTAATTTTTATTTTTCTAAATTCAGGGTCCATCCCCCATTAACCATGGGCCTTGTCGTTGGTGGGGAGGCTTGCGTGCCTCAGCGATACAGATAGCCGTACCGTAGGTGCAACCGCACCAGGGGCGTATCTGTTGAGAGGCCAGACAAACGTGTGGTTCCTGAAGAGGGGCAGCAGCCTTTTCAGTAGTTTTACGGGCAGCAGTCTGGATGATGGAGTGACCTGGCCTTGTAATAGCAACCAAAACGGACTTGCTCTACTGAAAGCAAGTCAAAACTACAGCCATAATTTCTCCCGCGGGCATGCATCTCTACTGTATGGTTAAATGATGATGGCGTCCTCTTGGGTCAAATATTCCGGAGGTAAAATAGTCCCCCATTCGGATCTCCGGGAAGGGACTATTCAGGAGGATGTCATTATCAGGAGAAACAAAACTAGCGTTTTATGGATCGTAGTTTGGAATGTTAGATACCTTAATCGGGCATATAGGCAGAAGGAACGGCACTTCTGGTCAGGTGAATACAGTGTTACACATACAAAATCAAATACGGGTAGTGGAGGAGTAGGTTTAATACCGAATAAAAAATAGAAACGTGGATAAGCTAATATGAATGGCATAGTGAACGCATTGTTGTAACGAAGATAGACACGAAGCCAACAACCGGCACAGTGGTACAAGTTTGTATCCCAATTAGCTCCGCAGATGATGAAAAGATCGCAGAAATCTATGGTGAGGTAAAAGAAATTATCCAAGTTCTTAAGAGAGACGGGAATTTTATAATCGTGAGGGTCTGAAATTCGATAGTAGGAAAAGGCAAAGACCGAAAAATAGCAGGTGAATATGGACTGGGGGAAACGAATGAAAGAGGAAGCCGCCTGATAGAATTTTGCACAGAGCATAATTCAGCTATAGCTAACACTTGGTTTAAGAATCATGTAAGAAGGTTCTTTACGTGGAAGACACCTGGAGACACCAGGAGTTTCAGATTGATTATATAATAGCAAGACAAAGATATAGCAACCAGATTTTAAATTTTAAGACGTTTCCAGGGACACATGCGGACTTTACCCACAATTTATTTATTGGTTGTGAACTGTAGATTAAAACTGAAGAAACTGCAGAAAGGTAGGAATTCAAGGAGGTGGGACCTGGATAAAATGAAACAACCAGACGTTGTAAAGAGTTTCAGAGGGAGCATTAGGGAACGATTGACAATAACAGGGGAAGAAATACGGTAGAAGAAGTATGAGTAGCCGGCCGCTGTGGCCGAGAGGTGCTAGGCGCTTCAGTCCGGAACCGCGCTGCTGCTACGGTCGCAGGTTCGAATCTTGCCTCGGGCATGTATGTGTATGATGTTCTTAGGTCAGGTTTAAGTAGTTCTAAGTGTAGGGGACTGATGACCTCAGATGTTACGTCCCATAGTGCTCAGAGCCATTTGAACCATTTTTTTGAAGTATGGGTAGATTTGAGAGATGAAATAGTGAAGGCAGAAGAGGATCAAGCAGGTAAAAAGGCGAGGGCAAGAAGAAACAAGAGATATTTAATTTAATTTATGAAAAGAAAAAAATATAAACATGCAGTAAATAAATGAGGCGAAAGGGCATGTGAACGTTTAAAAAATAGGATCAACAGAAAGTGCAAAATGGCTAAACAGATATGGCTAGAGGTCAAGGATTTAGAAGCACGTATCACTAGAGAAAAGATAGATGCCGCAACAGGAAAATTAAAGAGACCTTTGGAGAAAGGAGACCCACCTGTATGAATATCAAGAGCTTAGATGGAAAATCAGTCCTAAGCAGAGAAAGGGAAGCTTAAAGATGAAAGGAATATATAGAGCGTCGATAAAAGAGAGATGAACTTGAAATCAATGTATTAGAAAGGAAAGTGAACGTTGACGAAGATGAGATGGGAGATATAATATTGCGTGATGAATTTGACAATACACTGAAAGACTTCAGTCAAAACAAGAGCCCGGAAATAGACAATATTTCGTTTGACATACCGATAGCCTTGAGAGAGTCAGTCTTGACAAAACTCTTGTATCTGGTGAGCAAGTTGATCGGGAAAAGGCGAAATACCCTCAGACTTCAAGAAGAATCTAATAATTCAAATTCCAAAGATAGCAGGTGCTGACACGACACGTGTGAAAATTATCGAACTGTCAATTTAAGAAGTCACAGTTCCAAAATACCAATTCTTCACAGAAGAACGGAGAAACTAGTAGAAGCCGCCTATGTTTAGATTCCGGAGAAATGTAGGAACACCGAGCGAGGTGGCGCAGTGGTTAGACACTGGACTCGCATTCGGGAGGACGACGGTTCAATCCCGCGTCCGGCCATCCTGATTTAGGTTTTCCGTGATTTCCCTAAATCGCTCCAGGCAAATGCCGGGATGGTTCCTTTCAAAGGGCACGGCCGACATCCTTCCCCGTCCTTCCCTAATCCGATGAGACCGATGACCTCGCTGTCTGGTCTCCTTCCCCAAACCAACCAACCAACCAAATGTAGGAACACGCGTGACAGTACTGACTCTCCGACTCATCTTAGAAAATAGGTTAAGGAAAGTCAAACGTACGTTTATAGCATTTGCAGACTTAGAGAAAGCTTTTGACAACGTTGAGTGGAATACCCTCTTTCAAATTCAGGAGGTGGCAGGGGTACAATACAGGGAGCAAAAGGCTATTTACAACGTATATAATAACCAGACGACAGTTATAAGAGTCGAGGGGCATGAAAGGGAAGCAGTGGTTGGGAAGAGAGTGAGAGAGAGTTGTAGCCTATCCCCGATATTATTCAATCTATACATTGAGCAAGCAGTAAAGGAAACAAAAGAAAAAATTGGAGTAAGAGTTAAAATCCAGGGAAAAGAAATAAAAACTTAGAGGGATTGCCGCTGACGTTATTCTGTCAGAGACAGCAAAAGACTTGGAAGAGCAGTTGAACGGAATGGACAGTGTCTTGAAAGGAGGCTAAGATGAATATCAATAAAACCAAAACGAGGATAAACGATTGTAGCCGAATTAAATCAGATGATGCTGTGATGCTGAGGGAATTATATTAGGAAATGAGACACTTGAAGTAGGAGATGGAATGTAATCGAATTAAACCAGGTGGTGCTGAGGGAATTAGGGGTGGTTAGTGTTTAACGTCCCGTCGACAACGAGGTCATTAGAGACAGAGCGCAAGCTCGGGTTACGGAAGGATGGGGAAGGAAATCGGCCGTGCCCTTTCAAAGGAACCATCCCGGCATTTGCCTGAAACGATTTAGGGAAATCACGGAAAACCTAAATCAGGATGGCCGGAGACGGGACTGAACCGTCGTCCTCCCGAACGCGAGTCCAGTGTGCTAACCACTGCGCCACCTCGCTCGGTGCTGAGGGAATTAGATGAAAGTAGTGGATGAGTTTTGCTATTTGGACAGCAAAATAAGTGATGATGGCCGTGGTACAGAAGATATAAAATGTAGGGTTACAATGGCAAGGAAAGCGTTTCTGAAGAAGATAAATTTGTTAACATCGAATATATATTTAAGTGTTACGAAGTCCTTTCTGAAAGTATTTGTATGGAGTGTAGCCATGTACGGAAGTGTAACATGGATGATAAACAGTTTAGACAAGAAGAGAACAGAAGCCTTTGAAATTTAGTGCTACAGAAGAATGCTGAAGATTAGATGGGTAGATCACGTAACTAATGAGGAGGTACTGAATAGAACTGGGGAGAAGAGAAATTTGTGGCACAAATTGACTTGAATAAGGCATCGGTTGGTAGGGCATATTCTGAGGCATCAAGGGATCGCCAATTTAGTGTTGGAGGGCAGCGTGGAGGGTAAAAATAGTAGAGGGAGACCAAGAGATGAATACACTAAGCAGATTCAGAAGAATATAGATCGCAGTAGTTACTCGAAGATAAAGAGGCTTGTTTAGGATAGAGTAGCATGGAGAACTGCATCAAACCAGTCTTTGAACTGGAGACCACAACAACAACAAATTTAGCGTAACATGTTTACTGTAATATGTACAGTGTAAAATACACTACTGGCCACTAAATTTGCTACACCACGAAGATGACTTGCTACAGACGCGAAATTTAACCGACAGGGAGAAGATGCTGTGATATGCAAATGATTAGTTTTTCAGAGCATTCACACAAGGTTGGCGCCGCTGGCGACACCTACAAAGTGCTGACATGAAGAAAGTTTCTAACCGATTTCTCATACACAAACAGCAGTTGACCGCCGTTGCCTGGTGAAACGTTGTGATGCCTCGTGTAAGGAGGAGAAATGTGTACCATCACGTTTCCGACTTTGATAAAGGTCGGATTGTAGCCTATCGCGATTTAGGTTTATCGTATCGCGACATTGCTGCTCGCGTTGGTCGAGATCCAATGACTGTTAGCAGAATATGGAATCGGTGGGTTCAGGAGGGTAATACGGAACGCCGTGCTGGATCCCAACGGCCTCGTATCACTAGCAGTCGAGATGACAGGCATCTTATCAGCATGGCTGCAACGGATCGTGCAGCCACGTCTCGATCCCTGAGTCAACAGATGAGGACGTTTGCAAGACAACAACCATCTGCACGAACAGTTCGACGACGTTTGCAACAGCATGGACTGTCAGCTCGGAGACCATGGCTGCGGTTACCCTTGACGCTGCATCACAGACAGGAGCGCCTGCGATGGTGTACTCAGCGACCAACCTGGGTGCACGAATGGCGAAACGTCATTTTTTCGGATGAATCCAGGCTCTGTTTACAGCATCATGAGGGTCGCATCCGTGTTTCGCGAATTCGCGGTGAACACACATTGGAAGCGTGTATTCGTCATCGCCATACTGATGTATCACCCGGCGTGATGGTATGGGGTGCCATTGGTTACACATCTCGGTCACCTCTTGTTCGCATTGACGGCACATTGAACAGTGGACGTTACATTTCAGATGTGTTACGACCTGTGACTCTACCCTTCATTCGATCCCTGCGAAACCCTTCATTTCAGCAGGATAATGCACGACCGCATGTTGCAGGTCCTGTACGGGCCTTTCTGAATACAGAAAATGTTCGACTGCTGCTCTGGCCAGCACATTCTCCAGATCTCTCACCAACTGAAAACGTCTGATCCATGGTGGCCGAGCAACTGGCTCGTCACAATACGCCAGTCACTACTCTTGATGAACTGTTGTATCGTGTTGAAGCTGCATGGGCAGCTGTACCTGTACACGCCATCCAAGCTCTGGTTGACTCAATCCCCAGGCGTATGAAGGCCGTAATTACGGCCAGAGGTGGTTGTTCTGGGTACTGATTTCTCAGGACCTATGCACCCAAACTGCGTTAAAATGTAATCACATGTCAGTTCTAGTATAATATATTTGTCCAATGAATACCTGTTCATCATCTGCATTTCTTCTTGGTGTAGCAATTTTAATGGCCAGTAGTGTATGTTGAGTGTAAGAGAGTGCCAGATGGCCCTGATTTTGCCTGGTTAAATAAATAAATAAATGCGACCTTGCAGTGGAACCAAGGGTTCGTAGAATTCCAGAATATGGCTGCCCATATCATCACCAAACCACCGCCATGTTTCAGTCTTGGGACGAAAACTCGGCCAGAGGTTAGAAGCAGTGTGAAAAAAGGCTCATTCGACCAAACAAGTTTTTTTTCCATTACTCCATAGTTCAGGTCTTATGGCTTCGTCACCACGTTTTCCTGTTTCTGGCATTTGGATCAGTGGTGAGTGGCTTTGGAATTCCTGCTCGCTCTGCAATATCCATCGTATAGAACTTTCTTCGGGTTGTTTTGGTGCTGACATGATTCGCGAGTGGGACATTCTGTTCTGTACTGACTTTTACAGCTGCCGTCCTCTTATTTTTCGTCACAGTCCTCTTCAATGGCCGGCCGTCAGGATGGCTCGACACCCGCTTTCGTCCGCCATGTGACTTAGCAGATGAAATTTATTCGGTTTCCGTGCATGCGGTATAATTCTTCGATAGGGTGCCTCTTGAAACACCGAACACTTTGGCTACCTTGCTAACGAAAGTACCCACCATTCGATCACCAACAATTTGAGCACGCACGAATTCACTTGGCTGCGAGATGGTGCACTCACAACTACACAGAAAACTGTCCTGAGCACTGAGGTGATCGCGCGGATGCCGCCCGTGATCAAACACATCAGCGCAAAACACAGGCTTACCTAGCATCTGCATGTATGTTCAAATATGTCTCCATATTTTTGTCCAACCCTTGTACGACTGAGCCTATGTTATCTTTCCATTTCAGATCGCTACGAAGCATTACACCCAGGTGGCGGACGGTTATAATTAAAGTGAAGTTACTCACGGACGTCTAGCATGGGTTATAATTATCGGGTGACAGCGAAATTTGATAAATATGCTCATACGTTAACGCGGAAGCGATCAAAACTGGAAAAAACATTTCTTCAGATTTTGACCACCAGGTCCAAATTTGGCGGTGTACACAGTTTGTATGACACCCACGCTGTTATGTGACAATCCATAAGTTGCTTGAACAGTATGGATGCTCAGAAGAGGGGCCGTGCGCTCTTCCAAATGGTGAAACTGTTTTCACACCTAAATCGTACTCCTCAAGCCACCTAATGGTGTGTGGCGGAGGGTACTTTCGGTATCACTATCTGATACCTCCAACCCTGTTGCCGAGCGGTTCTAGGCGCTTCAGTCCGGAACCGCGCTGCTGCTACGGTCGCAGGTTAGAATCCTGCCTCGGGCATGGATGTGTTTGATGTCCTTAGGTTAGTTAGGTTTAAGTAGTTCTAAGTCTCGGGGACTGATGATCTCAGATGTTAAGTCCCATATTGCTTAGTGCCATTTGAACCATTTGAACCATCGAACCCTGTTCCACTCGCGAATAGTGTGTGGCAGGACTGATTGTCGTTAAGCCTCTGTATTGGCTCTAATTTCTCGAATTTTCTCCTCGTGGTCAATATGCGAGACGTATGTGGGGGGGAAGTAATATGTTGTCCGACTCCTGTCCTCAAAAGTGCCGCCCCGAAATTTGAATAGTAAACCTCTCCGTGATGCACAACGCCTCTCTCGTATCGTCTGCCAGTGGAGTTGGTTTAGCATCTCCGTAACGCGCTCGCGCCAACTAAACGGTCCAGTGACGAAACGCGCCGCTCTTCGTTGGATCTTTATCTCCTCTGTCAGTCCTATCTGATAGAGATCCCAGATAGATGAACAATACCCAAAAATCGGGCGAACAAGCGCCTTATAAGCCACTTCTTTCGTGGATGAATTACATTTCCTTAAGATTCTTCCTATGAATGTGAGTCTGCTTTTCCCACTATCTGTTTTCTGTGGTCATTCCACTGAAGGTCGCTTTGGACATTTACTCCTAAGTATTTTACGGTAGATACTGCTTCCTGCAGTTTGGGTAGCCGAGAGCACTAATGCGCTGCTTCATGGACTGGGGTAGGCGCGCTGGCCCCGGATCGAATCCGCCCGGCGGATTAACGACAAGGGCCGGTATGCCGGCCAGCCTGGATGTGATTTTTAGGCGGTTTTCCACATCCCGCTAAGTGAATACCCGGCTGGTCCCCAAGTTCCACCTCAGTTACACGACTCACAGACATTTGAAAACGTTGGCACTATTTCATGATTTACACTAGACGCAGACAGCTGGGGTACACTACTTACGTCCCGGGGGGTTCGGGGTGGCGTCAGGAGGGGCATCCGGCCGCCCTCTGCAATTAACACTGCCACATCCGTACTAACAAAGCCGATCTCGCGTTGGAGCGGGTCAGAGGCCCTGAGAGAGAAAGAAAGAAACTGTTTCCTGCAATTTGTCATCAGTAGTGTAACTGTACAGTAGTGGATTTCTTTTCCTATGTATGCGCAATATGTTACATTTATTTACGTTCAGGGTCAACTGCCAGAGCCTGCACCATCCATCAATCCTCTGCAGGTCGTTCTGCAAATTCGTACTATCTTCCGGCATTGCTGCTTTGCTATAGAGAACAGCATCGTCTGCGAATAGCCTTGAAGAGCATCTGACACTTTCCACTAGATCATTTATATATGTTTTATGTGAATGGCAGGAATTACAGTGCTTCATTCAGAGGATATCGACGATTGAAAGCTCTGAGTAGACCCGATGTCATTAAGTTGTTTAATAATGGTGATAATGAAATCCGAAAAAATAGGTGAGCTTTGTATGGCACCTGGAAGAGGATAGCGTCCTGTACCGGTAGAAGTTATTGACGAAGTCGCGGCCGGCCGACGTGGCCGAGCGGTTCTAGGCGCTTCAGTCTGGAACCGCGCGACCGCTACGATCGCAGGTTAATTCTGCCTCGGGCATGGATGTGTGTGCTGTCCTTAGGTTGGTTAGGTTTAAGTAGTTCAAAGTTCTAGGGCACTGATGACCTCAGATGTTGAGTCCCATAATGCTCAGAGCCATTTGAGCCATTTGTGACGAGGTCACTGTTCCTGTAACTGACCATGCAGCTCGTGCCCCATGTAGTACTGGTGCTCGCGCAGCGTCACGAAAATTGTCCACCCCCAGGGTCAACAGTACGGAAAGTTTTGCGGTCTATTTTACGCTGGTACCCGCACAAGATTCAGACGGTACAACAACTGAAACCTCATAATCCACTGCAACGCTTTGATTTCACTCTTCGGTTTCTGACACGGATCGGAGTTGACATGTGGTCGGGCAATATTCTGTAGACTGATGTGGAACATTTTCCCCTGCAGTGTGCAGTGAGTACACAGAATTGTTAAACTGCATGTTGTGCACGAAGAGCCATTGCACTGGCCGAATTTTATTGTTAGGTGTGGATTCAGAAGCTCCTTTATTCGCGGTCCGTGCTTCTTTGACGAGAATACGTCTAGACGCCCTGTCAGATGTACCGTCTACATCTACATCTACATTTATACTCCGCAAGCCACCCAAGGGTGTGTGGCGGAGGGCACTTCACGTGCCACTGTCATTACCTCCCTTTCCTGTTCCAGTCGCGTATCGTTCGCGGGAAGAACGACTGCTGGAAAGCCCCCGTGCGCATTCGAATCTCTCTAGTTTTACATTCGTGATCTCCTCGGGTGGTATAAGTAGGGGGATGCAATATATTCGATACCTCATCCAGAAACGCACCCTCTCGAAACCTGGACAGCAAGCTACACCGCGATGCAGAGCGCCTCTCTTGCAGAGTCTGCCACTTGAGTTTGCTAAACATCTCCGCAACGCTATCACGCTTACCAAATAACCCTGCGACGAAACGCGCCGCTCTTCTTTGGATCTTCTCTATCTCCTCTGTCAACCCGACCTGGTGCGGATCACACACTTATGAGCAATACTCAAGTATAGGTCGAAAGAGTGTTTTGTAAGCCACCTCCTTTGTTGATTGACTACATTTTCTAAGGACTCTCCCAATGAATCTCAACCTGGCACCCGCCATACCAACAATTAATTTTATATGATCATTCCACTTCAAATTGTTCCGTACGCGTACTCCCAGATATTTTACGGAAGTAACTGCTACCATTGTTTGTTCCACTATCATATAATCATACAATAAAGGATCCTTCTTTCTACGTATTCGCAATACATTAAATGGCTCTGAGCACTATGCGACTTAAATTCTGAGGTCATCAGTCACCTAGAACGTAGAACTAATTAACCCTACCTAACCCAAGGACATCACACACATCCGTGCCCGAGGCAAGATTCGAACCTGCGACCGTAGCGGTCGCTCGGCTCCAGACTGTAGCGCCTAGAACCGCACGTCCACTTCGGCCTTCCCGCAGTACATTACATTTGTCTATGTACAGTATGTGATTCCTGCTTCGCCATAGCGCAGCTGTGTGGAAACCACTGTTTTCGGGCAAGATGGGGCAGCACCTAACGCCGCTCGCCCAATGTAAGATCTGTTTAATCTAACCTTCCACGAACGTGTTATCTCCGAGGTTTTCCAGATGAATGGCCTGCAAGATCTCAGCATATCTAAAAGAACACTTCTACCAGGGACCCATTCGGTTTCTACCTGATGTGAAGGCTATTGTACATGAACACGTTGCTCAGATTCCACTGGAACTGCTGCGAACAACTATCGATCACATCGTTCTACGGTTACAGCATCTCGCCGACGTCTCTGGTGCACATATTGAACAAATTGTCTAAGCGGTGGTTAATGATTATGCCTTTCTCGCTTGTTTGACCTCTTCTGCCCACGTCTCGGTCCTAACACCACATCTTAATTACAGAAAGTAGCAAAGAAAACTTTGAAGAGAGAAGATAGTACAGTACTTTGATACAGACAGTTTCATTATAAATCTGGAAAAATCTGTTGTATTGGTTATTTCCACCACCCAGAACAGGACACCAGCTAATCCTCCTGCAGTAATAAGTGAACAAAAAATTGAAAAAAAACAGAGAGTACAAAATTTCTAGGTATATGGATTCAACAAAACATGAAATGGGATACACACGTGGACTATGTGAACAAAAAATTGAGAAAAACATGGTTTGTAATGAGAGTAATAAGAAACTGTATGTCACATGATAAACTCAGGACCACATATGTTGGTAATGTTCATTCAATATTGAAATATAGTGTAGTGTTATGGGGAAATTGTTGAGTTAGTCAGAAATCATTTACATTGCAGGAAAACATTATTAGATTAATGGAAGGGTTAGATCAAAGATCACCATGCAAGTCACTATTTAGGAGAAATAAAATACTACCACTTTCAGGTATTTATATACTTGAAAATTTAATTGTTATTAAAGAAAATCTAAACAGCGGCAGTCCAAGTATTACCCGTCATGAATCTGTACATAGCTATCACACAAAACAAATAAATGATGTACATGTACAACAGACAAACACAGTGCTATTACAGAAAGGCTTCTTCCACCCTGGTAACAAAACTGTACTATGCACTACCCAAATCCACAAAAACAATAATGGACTTAAACAATTTCAGAACAATTGTGAAGGATTACTTGGTCGAACACTGCTTCTGTACGGTAAGGGAATACCTAAAAAAAACAAAACTGCCTCACCGAGTAAGACTGTTTTTATGAAATGTGTAGAGTAAGAAAATATTGTATGATTTTATCTTTTGTTCAAATGATGTCTGAAAAAAAATCAAGAAATGTGTATTGTAATTAATGAATGGTCCAATATCTTTTGTACACTGTACAGTCTTGACTCACAGGATCAGTAAATAAATACAAAAATACACTACTGGCCATTAAAATTGCTACACCAAGAAGAAATGCAGATGATAAACCGGAATTCATTGGACAAATGTATTACACTAGAACTGACATGTGATTACATTTTCACGCAATTTGGGTACATAGATCCTGAGAAATCAGTACACACAACAACCACCTCTGGGCGTAATAATGGCCTTAATGCGCCTGGGCATTGAGTCAAACAGAGCTTGGATGTCGTGTACAGGTACAGCTGCCCATGCAGCTTCAACACGATACCACAGTTCATCAAGAGTAGTGGCTGGTGTATTGTGACGAGCCAGTTGCTCGGCCACCATTGACCAGACGTTTTGAATTGGTGCGAGATCTGGAGAATGTGCTGGCCAGGGCAGCAGTCGAACATGTCTGTATCCAGAAAGGCCCGTACAGGACCTGCAACATGCGGTTGTGCATTATCCTGCTGAAATGTAGGCTTTCGCAGGGATCGAATGAAGAGTAGAGTCACAGGTCGTAACACATCTGAAATGTAACGTTCACTGTTCAAAGTGCCGTCAATGCGAACAAGTAGTGACCGAGACGTGTAACCAATGTCACCCCATACCATCACGCCGGGTGATACGCCAGTATGCAGATGACGAATACACGCTTCCAATGTGCGTTCACCGCGACGTCGCCAAACACGGATGCGACCATCATGATGCAATAAACAGAACCTAGATTCATCCAAAAAATTGACGTTTTGCCATTCGTGCACGCAGGTTCGTAGCTGAGTACACCATCGTAGGTGCTCCTGTCTGTGATGCAGCGTCAAGGGTAACCGCAGCCATGGTCTCCGAGCTGATAGTCCATGCTGCTGCAAACGTCGTCGAACTGTTCGTGCAGATGGTTGTTGTCTTGCAAACGCCCTCATCTGTTGACTAAGGGATCGAGACGTGGCTGCACGATCCGTTACAGCCATGCGGATAAGATGCCTGTCATCTCGACTGCTAGTGATACGAGGCCGTTGGGATCCAGCACGGCGTTCCGTATTACCCTCCTGAACCCACCGATTCCACATTCTGCTAACAGTCATTGGATCTCGATCAACGCGAGCAGCAATGTCGCGATACGATAAACCGCAATCGCGATAGGCTACAATCCGTCCTTTATCAAAGTCGGAAACGAGATGGTACGCATTTCTCCTCCTTACACGATGCATCATAACAACATTTCACCAGGCAACGCCGGTCAACTGCTGTTAGTGTATGAGAAATCGGTTGGAAACTTTCTTCAGGTCAGCATGTTGTAGGTGTCGCCACCGGCGCCAACCTTGTGTGAATGCTCTGGAAAGCTAATCATTCGCATATCACAGCATCTTCTTCCTGTCGGTTAAATTTCGCGTCTGTAGCACGTCATGTTCGTGGTGTAGCAATTTTAATGGCCAGTAGTGTAAAGAAATACATATGGAAACATTTGTATACGCATCTCTTGCATTCACTCTGCCAGATTTGCACCTGGTGGCCAAAACTGGAACTAATTTCTTTTGCAGCGTAAATCGGTTCCCCATCAACGCATTAGAATATTTATCAAGTTTCGCTGTCATTCGATAATTACAGCCCACACTGGACCTCAGTGGCTAGTTGCAATTGAATTATAGCCACCTGGTATCTTTTTGAGTTGACCGGTTACAAACGTAAGTTGACAATACTGCAGTACTGATAGCACATTTTTTTTCGTTTCGTAAATTGCACAGTTTTACGTTTTTGAACATCTAAAGCAAGACTTCAGTCTTTAGAGAGATGGCTCGCAAAACGCTCCTCGATCGATTTTTATCACTCCTCGTCAGTCGGAGGCCAGATTTGATTAATAAAAGCTCCAAACAAGACCCGCGTGCGTCGTAGCTGTTTTTTTTTTAGTCAGCCTGAGAGCGCAACAGAGGTGCTCAGCAAATTCCAGTGGCATACACTACGAGAGAGCCGCGGTGGATTAAGGGCATGTTCACTGCTAAGATTCCGAGAGTGTATGCTCCAACAAGAGTCGGACAGCATATTATTTACTCCTAAATTCATCTCTCGAAATGATCACGACGGGAAGATGGCAATTAAGAGCCCGTACCAGGGTTTTCTTTTGCCGACAATCATTCGCATCATTCGTAGTTGAAACCAGATAGAGGGTAAATGATACTGATATCAAAAATACCGTCGCCCCGGATCTACGATATTTCCGAACCGCGGTGCCCCCGCCCCCTCCCCTTTCCACCCCATTGAGCATCTGAGATAGGACGACATAAAACTAAAAAGAAACCGATTTTTCAAATGTATTTCTGAAGAGTTTGATATAGAAGTTAAAATGTCCTGCTCCCAGTCGGCCGGTTTGAATCATACCGCCGTAAAAAAAAATTAAAAAAAATGGCTGGCTCTGAGCACTATGGGACTTAACATCTGTGGTCATCAGTCCCCTAGAACTTAGAACTACTTAAACCTAACTAACCTAGGGACAGCACACAACACCCAGTCATCACGAGGCAGAGAAAACCCCTGACCCCACCGGGAATCGAACCCGGGAACCCGGGCGTGGGAAGCGAGAACGCTACCGCACGGCCACGAGCTGCGGACTAAAAAAAAAAACTTCATTCTGGCCAGGAGAATAAGAACTCTTCAGAAAATTTGCACTCTTTGTGTTGCCTAGTAGCTAAAAACTTTCTCTTTTGTGTGATATAAAATTAAATATAGGAAACATAAAACCAGAAACGAAAAGAGACAAGAAAAACAGTGCACATTTCTTCAATCCTTAGGTCCCAGATTTTTTTTCTCTCTAATCTTGCTACAGCTTTCCTTTCTGCGAAAGAATCTATTACCTCACCAAAGTTCGTTAAACGTTTTGCTACATAAAAAATCAAAATGTTGTTGTCTAATACTGAAAAATCTGTTAATACGAATGGTATCTAAGACTGGTGAGGTTTCTCGATTTCATTACGTCTATTTTGACACTGTCAGCTAGATAAAACGAGATAGGCCTTTCTAATACTGCTGCAATTGTAACATACGCCAAATAAGCGAGATTGTTTTGCCACAAACGGCCAATTTCATCTACCTCATTTAAACAAATAACGCGACTGAATATAATTCCCGAAGTACCAATATCAAATGCCTATTAGGCCTACTACAAGTAAAAAGTTTTACGCTATGAAATAATTTAATTTATGTGCTCCAGTTTCTCAAGCATGGGATCGAAAAGTAGTAGTACAAAATTTTTATATAAATTTGGAATCGTCATTTTCTTCCACATAATGTTGACGCTTCTTCTCCTTCCTCGTTCTAACAAACAATCTTTTTATCGCTAATTCTGTAACTATCCCTGCCATTTTCAAAACTTATTCTCCGGTTAACTTCACTAACCCTGCCAGAGTCACCAGTTTAGCTATTCCGCGGTTATTCTCCGGTTGGGCATTTTTACGTGTTCGTACAACGCGGTTTCTGCGCTATTCCGAGAACAGAACTTAGTGGCTGCTAACAGGGAACTGTACTACTGGCCCTTAGTAATGTAGCGCTCTGGCAAAAAATTTCTGTCAAAATTTCATTTTCTTGCATACACCAAGAAGATAATGTGTAAGCTTTCTTACATGTTGCCGGCCGTGGTGGCCGAGCGGTTCTAGGCGCTACAGTCTGGAGCCGCGCGACCGCTACGGTCGCAGGTTCGAATCCTGCCTCGGGCATGGATGTTTGTGATGTCCTTAGGTTAGTTAGGTTTAAGTAGTTCTAAGTTCTAGGGGACTGATGACCTCAGAAGTTAAGTCCCATAGTGCTCAGAGCCATTCGAACCATCTTACATGTTATTCCTGTTGTCGTTTATTTCCACTCTAGTAGTATGAATCTATGGATTTCGCCAGTAATTATAACAACGCTTATCATTCGAACACCCAATCAACCACAGAAGCCAACAGTGGTTGGCATTCACCTATTCGGGTTTATTTGGCTCAGCTCATAGCCCCGACCCTTTTTCTCTGCGTAAAAGTTTTTTTTATTTGTAGATGCGACGGGGATTCCCCTGGAAGAGACATCACGTACACTATGCCCGCATCCAAAAATCAACTTGTGATTCGTTCAGAAATCAGCTTAGAATGTGTTCAAAAATTTGAAAAACCAACTGGGATGCGTGTCAAAATCATATGAATAATCGATAAAGCAACGTGCGCAGGTTACTAGGCGCTTTGTGAAACAAGGTTTTGCTCTTCAAGAATATGAATTTGGTGCCCCTAGAAATTGCAGCGCGGGGCAGATACCCCGGTTTGTCCCCCCGCCCCCCCCCTCCCCTCCCGCCTCCAGAGAGCCGGGTTTGTTGTTGCGTGCGAGACCAGTTCAGACAACTGTGGACATACGATATCACGCAAACATTTTAGCAGTACGACTTCGCAGCCAGTGTGTTGGCGCTGTCTGAACACGGCTGCTGATCTGCACGCTGGGGCGAGGTTGCGCTCTCATGTTGCGAGGTTGGCAAGCCTGAGTCGCGACCTGCTGTCGTTCTGCTCTTCAGTTGCGCAGAAGCATTTGAAGAGGAAGGTGTGTGATTGCGTGTGGACAACTGCTGCATCTCAACGGCCACTCGTTGTAAGTTTACATCCCACGCCTTGTTATCAGTGTTTGAGGATGGTATACCATTTTGATAAAAAAGAGTTTGTTGCCATTATATCTGTTGGTTAACGTGTGCGTTACTATGCATTTTGTACTGTCGTTTCCTCTCCGGCTGAGTATAATCGTGTATTAGTCATCTTAAATAATAGCTTCTGGTCACGTATGGAGAAACAGTGATTACTCATGCGTTGTGTACTTGCGAATCGAACAACATTCAACAGAAAGCGGATAAATTGTTGCACTGCAAAGACATATTATTGTAGCAGTGTGCTTAAGTCTCTCATCAAACAGTTTCTATTTTTATTAAACACGTTTCTAATATTAATTCGAAGTACTGGATACGTTGTAAAAGTGATAGCTGGTCCAGTAGCGTGGGACCACAAACCTGTTTCTTGTCAGCAATTCAATTTTAACCTCATCTTAGAGCATTTACTGCCGTAATTGACTCCGCAGTTATCAAGTCGGAGAGGCTGCAACATATAAAATTATTCAATTTGTTGTACAGTAGGTTATGTTGTTATCAATGGCACGCAAGATCCGAGCCAGCGTCTAGTATGACAGCGGACAGGAGCTGCACCCAAGTAAGGTCTGGCGAAAGGGAAAGTGGGAGTCAGAGTAACGGCGGGCTGGCCTTGGACACGCTACGTCATCAACATGGACGCCGCCCAGAACTCGATGCTCAATTTGCATCAGCTGGCCCAGCAGTCTGCAGAGACCGAATTTGTGCTGCAGAGTCTCCGTGATTTTTAACCGCTATACGCTGCTCTCCGCGGACGCTACAATGAGTCCTTTTGCCACCGTTGCCTGCTTCTGTTCACGTTACTCTTTTCTTTCTTACGCGGTAGCTAATAGAGCGCGACCAGAGAATTTCTATTGTTTGTGAAAGAGAGCCACAGAGACCCCACTCAGGCAAGCGGAGAAATGGACATCGAAATCTGGAGTACCATGATGTCGAAATGACCATTCGGTATGAAGTTCGAAAGATGTAACGTCAAAGTCTGCTTCCTAATTTTTGTCTACCAAATGTCAGACATGAACAAAATTTCAGATCGAATGTGTGTGGTGGACATTACTAAATAATTCGAGAAGACAACGAGTACCTGCTAAAACAATTCCCGAGTAAAATGTGCAGGTCTTCTGTGTCTGACGTCTATGGCGAAATGTTTGCTTAGGTTTTGGTTTCTTATATTAAGCTGTTTAGTGACACATACGTTCAACCTGTCATTCGTTTCGTATCTGAACTTTATGGACAGAAATTTAGGAGCACATTTGATCGTAGATGCTTTAAACGTGCGACAGAATGTTGATTTTCGCAGTCATGGTGGAAAATACATGTGCTAAAGTGGTTTTTACGGTCTGGTGATGATATTCTAGATCGAAACTGCTATGACAAGGGATTTGTTTGGCAGTACTTTACTATGTGAAACTCCTACAATACACCTGTGGAGAACCACCAATACCGAAAATATTTCATATGTATCATTTTTGTTATTTACTCTTTACCTTTGTGCTCCTTTGTTCTGTAATTTTCCGTAATCTACCTTTTCCTCCTTACTCAACAAAACTATTGTAAACGTCAGTAAAATTTTTCTGCGTTTGTGACCGCATTGCCAATGACTAAAACTACCGACGTTTCGGTCACTGTTGCAAGTGACCTTCTTCAGGATGTTTGTGGAATAAACAAAAACATTGAAGAAGGTCATTTGCAATAATGATGGAAACGTCGTTAGTTTTACATATTGACAATGCGATCACAAATCGTGAAAAATTTTATTGACTGTGACAATGGTTGCAGAAGTCTACGTTTATATTGTTAATATATCTGTTCTCGGCTTGCATTTATAGCTGCACATGTTCTTTAAGCTCACGTGCACAGACTGGATGGGCGCCGCGTTGTTGGCTTTGACTATAGAGGTCTGCCGTTGTTCCCTTGACACGATTCATTAAGTGAAGGACGGAGCCCGGTATGCCAGAGGGGCTGTTATTATGCAGATGCGGCGTGCTGGCGGTGTCTTCGTGTTCGTTTCTTTTTAACGCCAAGCAGGGCGTGTCGCGCGCGCGTGGGCATCCCATCCCGTACAGCCAGCTGACGGGAAAGCTCTGAGTTACTTGCTCAACCGTGCGTTTAAATCTCCCACTAAAAAATCATCCTCGAAAATCGCGCGCACACTGTCACGGAAACCTCAACGAAATGTTTACTGTCACACAGTCCTGTTCCAAGAAGCCTATTACAAGGAAATCAGCGTCTGCAGTACTTCAGAAAATTAAGGAAAGTACATCCGTATAATACCTCAACAGATTTGTGACTAGATCGAAATTTTCCAGAGGGGCACGACGCAGCACGTTATCCTGTACCTAGAGTCAACAGTGATCCCATACTAATATTTGTTAACATCGGGGACGAGGGAGGGGGGAACGGATGCCCCTACTAAGATTTCCTTTAATCAGACTGGAATCAATTTGATCTTGTTGCGCGCAGCGAACATTGAATGTAGAAAATGATCGACGCTTTATTACACAGATCTAGATTTCAGCTGTTACAGAGACATCTTCAGTGCTAAAAATGACAACACAGGAGAATCAGGAACAAATATAAGATAGTTGACAACAAGTGCAAACATAAACACCACATAGTTACATACAGTATAACAACAGGTGACATTAGTCCAAAGTGGCACGTAGTCAAAAATATTGGCGGTGTAGTGCGTACAGGAGTCTATCATGAACTGAAGCCATTGCTTACGTGGTTGAACAGGAAGAAAATGTGACGTCATAGCCTTGAGGTTCCCTGTACTGGAGTACTGGTGAGCTGTTAAGTAATAGTAAAACTATGTAATTTTAATTTTTCAATTAAACTGCAAATAATGGTTAAACCACGGAAAGCAAATCACATGTGTGGAGCCATAAGTACAGCAAACGGCAATATGTGTAGCACGGTATGTCATGTATTTTTGCATTACAAACTGGTGGAAGAGGATTCATTTAGAACTCCATACGACACGGAAAGTACAGTGTTAAAATAATGTACCAAAATAATTAAAATTTGAAGAACTGCAAATAGTACAGTAAAACGTGGAGCACCCTCTCTGGGCATAGACTGCAATCGTACAACTCGTGAAATTACATTAGCATCATCTCTGGACTTACAGTATAAACATGTGGAGTAAAGCAACATTACAATGTCGAAAGGAATGAAGCTAACCAGTGTCGTATAAATGAACAAATAAGTAAAGTGAAGGAATGAAAATAGTACAATCAAAATAGTGTGCCTCTTTGGGCATAAATTAAAATCATACATTAAAAGTTCATTAGCACCGTCTCTGGGCTTGCAGAACGAATTTTTTTAAATTATGTAGCTTTACTATTATTTAACGATTCACTGGCACCTTGATAGAGGGCACAACATTGCTTTTTTTTTCGTTCAACCACATAAGCAAGGGCTTCAGTTCATGTTAGACTCCTGTACGCACTAAACCATCAATATTTTTTACTACGTGGCACTTAGGACTAATGTCACCTGTTGTTTCATGATATGTGTCTTTGTGGTGCTTACGTTTACATTTACGATACGTTGTCAGCTACATATGTTCCTGATTCTCCTGTTACGCACGTTTTAGCACTGAAGATGTCTGTGTAATACTTGAAATACAGATGTGCTGTAATGAAGCGACCGATTTCGCGATCAAATTTGCTGTACTTTTCTGTATTGTTAGCATTCATTTAGTTTACGCATCCATTTAGTTTATAAAAATTAAATAATTTATAACTGCAGGATTTGGACTTTTATAGCCTAAAATACGTGAAAAATGATCATTACAATCTGAAAATACCAATAAAATGGACGTAAAAATGATATATAAGGCAAATGGGAAATGAGCTATAAACTGAACTAGAGCAATGGAAATCTTTATAGGAGATTGGAACTGAAATTACAAAAAGGATAATTAATTAAAAATGGCTGTGTTTTTCTTTAGTAAATTTCGTTCTTTGAAGATGTACGAAAACTGTCGTGTATGAAAGCGTGACAGAAACAGTAGCGAAATTGTGAAGTGGAAATTGTGAAACGTGCATGCAAATGTCCATAAAAGAACATCCTCGGCTGTACAGGACAGCTAAATACCGTTCGGTCAGAGCACAGATGTAAGCGTTGCCAGTGTCTCTACTAAACAGGTATGGAGCTGCACAGCATTAGGACAGTCGTGCCCTAAAAATAGGATTTAGCTCCTAAGAAGATACAATAAAACAAAGGTTGCCACTGTTTCCCCTCATCCCGTTACTAGTAGACATACCACATCCTGCACAGCACACACTTAGGGTCAATCCCCCCCCCCCATGCCCCCCCCCCCCACACACACACACTTTCCCAACAGAAGGAGCGCACTGCAGCACCTGCAACAAATGTAAACAAAGGGTTACACAAAATCGCCACTGAGGATGCTTCAATAAGGAACATAAAGTGTCTTGCGAAGAAATCAGGAGCACTTAATCTATTCACTGCAAAATATCTTGGTAAACTGTTCTAAAAACATCAAAGTTAGCCACTATTGAACGACAGGAACTACACAAAGTGATTACAATTCATGGCATAGCTCTAATGTGAAAACTAGTGCAAAATTGCAAATGATTCTCTGTGTCAATATACCACTTGCGCAGCGCAAGATCAGCAGAAACGTTAACAACATATCGCCGAGTCAGGTACGGATATGTCGTGAACAAGAAGAAACTTATATTTTGCTTCAGTTTATCAAAATTTTAAATTACCAAGAGAAAATGAAGGAGAAGTAAAAAAAAAAAAAAAAAAAAAAAACCAATCTAGCTCGATGGGTATCAGTTACGTACTGCCGGTTAACGCCATAAATTTCAAACCGTGTGCTCGCTTTCGGGATTCATTGATAGTTCATAACCGGTACAGTGGAGATGCTTCTTGATATGAATCATGTAGAAGGAAATAATACGTATAATGTGCATACACAGGAACTGATATATTCGATTTAATTAGCATGCCATAATTTCTTATTATGTAGCTCACAAGGTACATAAGTAATGTATCTAATACAATGACGGTGTTTTTCGGTAGGTGTAGTTTGTTTGTAGATGAACATTTTATATTGCTGTACAGCTATTGAAAATATATGTTCTTGAACAATGGATAACATTTTGGAGCAAATTACGTGCTTATAAAGCTTTGTGTAGAAGATCCATACACTTACTATTGATTGTGTGAGATGACTGCTGTAATACTTGTAAATTAGAAGCGGCGATTTCACTTTGTTTATCGACAACAAACACTTCAGTTGCCTATTACGGTGCGTTTTATTCATATAATAGGCTCATACTCAGTTATAAATCATCCTCAGATATATTGTTTACGCCGAGGAACGCACGGCTACTTAATAAAATTTTCATGTTCAGGTAACACTAATCGTCGTCAGCTGCAGTCAGAATTGGAAAAGGGCCGAACTTAACAAATTATATTACGTTACCCCATTGTTCTCCGCATAAAAGCTTGAAACAAAGCCAATAATTGAATCGAATTCGGTTGTCTGAATGTAAGTAGAACATAATTAGGAACTGGAGTGTTCGATTTGAATAAACACACAGACAACATTTGCGAAGAACTATGATGCTTGGAGTAGATGCAACTGAACATTCTCTGGCGAGCAAATTAGTATTCATTTTATGTCGTAGGATGCATAGACACACACACACTTCCTAAATCTCCACTCATTGTGAAATGAAAATCTGTTTTCCCATCAGTTTTAATTCTGTATATGTCTGAGCAGAACATTCACATCCCTACACCTACGAACTACACATCGAACCAAGTACCCGATGACAGAGGGGAAACTGAATCAGATGCTCACTTCACTAAAAATGAAAGGCAGACATCAATCGGTTCAACCTCTGTTCGGAACATGACAAAACTTTGTTTGGCATGGTTGTGTGGAAGATGTAGCGCGTTTCTTTCCTTTGAACAATAGATTGAATACTTCGTAAATTAAAAGAAAACCTCAACTTACTCGCGCAACGCCAATCAGGACATAACTCTACTTTTAATATGTATCTAAATCATTACTTTAAGTGAAAATCCCATTACCTCCAAGAAATCGAGACGTTTGGATGCGTAGTGTGGTGCTTACTCACATGGCCACGAAGTCGTCAACTCTTTCGTCCAGTAATCGTGAACAACAGTCATGTACATAGGAGGTTGTCCAATAAATAATGCCCAAATTATTTTTACAATCGTTAATACATATAAAAAAGTCTCTTCAGGTGCTTCAAATTTGATGTTTCTTCTACGCGTATGCGAAAATTCAAACAATTCCGACACAAGGCAGAGCCTTACACCTAAACCTGCAGATGTCAGACACTCAGATCGGTATCAAACGTTGTGCGTAGGACGTATCCGTGAATAATAGCTTTGTAGGTCTCTCGTGGGGAAGTTGGTAGAGCCTGAGGCTGTCGTGCTAAATGTCCAGCGTTCAAATCACACTCACGATAATTTGTTTTAACTGTTTGCGCGTGAAACTGTTATATGGGAGAATGTTTTCCTGACATGTAAAAGGACTTGTCGGAGTTTGTAGCAATGTTCTTTTGGGAGCCCGCTTAGGCTTCGTTAGTTGAAAGTACGAAACCTATAGAGTACATCTGTATACTTGGGTGTGGTGTTCTGTCGGACATGTGCGACAGAACAGTACGCTTGTAGTTTCACAGAATAAACTTAAACAATCGGAACAGCAGAATAAAAAAAGCAACTGTGTCACACGTGCGGAAGTATTAATAGTCCCATATAACACTTTCATGCATCATACAGTAATAAAAAAATTGTCATCGTGGGGTATGAACCTATGACCCTTGGTACGGCGATCTAATGCTCTACCGACTTCTCCACGAAGCTATACGCTGACGTACTCACAGTGATGGTCTATGGTTCTGCTGGACGACAGCACACAGCACGAACTAAATCGGTGTCTTGGTTGATACTCTATCGACATACAACGTTTGGTGCCGATCTGAGAGTCTGACATGTGGAAGTTTGGGTAATCAACAACGTGCGGTAATCGAATTGTTGGACGCGGAAAAAGAAACAGTGGTGAACACATTTGTGTGCAGTGTATGGTAATGAGGCAGGTGATAGGAGCACCGTTGGGCGGTGAGTCAAGAGAGGTAGAAGTGTCAGGAGGCGCAGAAACTGAGCTTCATGATCTGCCGCGTTCGGCACGTCCTATCACAGTCACCGTTCCCAATATTTTGAATCGCCCAGATGCCATTATTGTCGCAGGCCGGTGCATCACTGCTCGACATTTGGTACTGTAGCTCCCGGTGAGCATTGATGTGTTTGTGCAATGGCTGAACCCCCTCAGTGTTTAAGATGGGCTCAGAACGTGTTCCGCGAATGATCACTACATGCCACAAGATTGAAAGGAAAGCCATTTAATCTGAAGTGCCGCAGCAATTTTAGGCCAATGGAGATGTGTTTCTGTTACAGATCGTTACAGATGAACAAACCTGGGTGCATCACTTTGAGCTGGAAACAAAAAGTTAGTCACTGGAATGGCACTACCCGGAATCATCACAAAAGCAAGCAAAGGACAACCCTTTCCAACCGGTACCCGAATCCGCCCCGTGGGATATCCCAGGCAACAATGGCATACGACATTTACATTGATATCAGGTGGATATCATAGCAGCCAATGGGTTTTGTGCAGCGGTAACACCTGTTCCCGTCAGACTGCTGAAGTTAAGCGCTGTCGGGCTTGGCTAGCACTTGGATGGGTGACCGTCCGGTCTCCCGAGCACTGTTGCCAAGCGGGGTACACTCAGCCCTTGTGAGGCAGATTGAAGAGCTACTTGATTGAGAAGTAGCGGCACCCGTCACGAAAATTGACAATCGACCGGGAGAGCGATGTGCTGACCACATGCCCCTCCATATCCACATCCAGTGACGCCTACGGTCTGAGGATGACACAGCGGTCGGTCGGTACCGCTAGGGTCTTCCCAGACCTGTCGGACGGAGTTTAGATTTTTTGGGATATCGTAGGAAGTTTCGGGATGCTTTTGCGGACGATGGTGTTGTAACATAGTCAAGTCGTAACGCCAGAGTGTAGCGATATGGAGAAATACCTGCAGAATGAAAGGACGGTCACCCATCCAAGTGCTAGCCAAGCCCGACAGCACTTAACTTCAGCAGTCTGACGGGAACAGGTGTTACCGCTGCACAAAACCCATTGGCTGCTATGATATCCACCTGATATAAATGTAAATGTCGTATGCCATTGTTGCCTGGGATTTCCCATGGTGTTTTCTTCCTCTGTGAACATTGGTCCTTTGCCTTCTTTTGTGATGATTCCGGGTGGTGCCATTCCAGTGACTAACTTTTTGTTTCCAGCTCAAAGTGATGCACCCAGATTTGTTCATCTGTAACGATCTGTGACAGAAACACATATCTATTGGCCTAAAATTGCTGCGGCACTTCAGATGAAATGGCTTTCCTTTCAGTCTTGTGGCATGTAGTGATCATTCGCACTGCACTGGTTAGCAGCTAATCATCAACTCACATAATTGGAACCAGTGTACATAAACAGGCGGAAATACACCTTACTGTTCTATTACGCAACTAGCAGTAAGTCACTAGAAACATGTCATAAAATGTCAAGTAATAACTATCTCGAACGATTTAATGCGGAACGACCGCCGGAAAAGCCGGTGTGTGGCTAACGTAAGATTCGTTGAGTGAAGTCACCCTCAAAGCACTTGTTCGACCGATTCTTGAGTACTGCTCGTCAGTGACCCTTAGTGTGTTGGATTAATTGAAGAAATAGAGAAGATCCAGCGAAGAGCGCCGCGTTTCCTCATGGGATTGTTTAGTAAGCACGAGAGTTTTACGGAGATTTGAGATCGAAGTTTCTCACAACAACAACCGTGTATAAAAACTTTCAAGGTTTACTTGCCGACGAAATCGTCCAGCGTCTTGTTAGGGACAACTGACTACATGGCTGTTGTGATGTCCCCTAGACGGCTTGTGATTGATTGGCTTAAGTCATCGTTACATCGTGCTGAGAAGAGACAGAGAAATGCGCCGAACTGTTTACGTTCTTTCAAGAGCGTTGGCCCCGGCAGAATGACGTAGTGATGATGTAGGCTGTGTGTGGGTAGGGTCGATATGTGTGCGGCTTTTTACGGTCGTGTTCTGACAAATACATTGAAGCGCCAAAGAAACAGGTATAGGCATGCGCATTCAAATACATAGATATGCAAACAGGCAGAATACGGCCCTGCGGTCGGCAACGCCTGTATAAGACAACACATGCCTAGCACAGTTGTTATATCGGATACTGCTGCTACAATGGCAAGTTATCAAGATTTAAGTGTGTTAGAACGTGGTGCTATAGTCGGCGCACGAGCGATGGGACACAGCATCTCCGAGGTAGCGATGAAGTGGGCATTTTCACGTTCGAACATTTCACGATCATATCCTGAATATCAGGAATCCGGTAAAACGTCATATCTCCGACATCGCTGCGGTCGGAAAAAGATCCTGCAAGAACGGAACCAACGACGGCTGAAGAGAATCGTCACCGTCACAGAAGTGACAGTTTCCGCAGATTGCTGCAAATTTCAATGCTGGGCCATCAACAAGTGTTAGCATACGAAGCATTGAACGAAACGTAACTGATATACGCTTACGGAGCCGAAGACCCACTCGTGTACCCTTGATGACTGCACGACACAAAGCTTTACGTCTCACATGGTCGGACGAGTCTCGATTCAGATTGTATAGAGCGGATGGACGTGTACGGGTATGGAGACAACCTCATGAATCTATGGAACCCGCATGTCAGCAGGGGATTGTTGAAGCTAGTGGAGGCTCTGTAATGGTGCTGGACGTGTGCAGTTGGAGTCATACGGGACCCCTGATACGTCTAGATACGACTCTGACAGGTGACACGTACATAAGCATCCTGTCTGATCAGCTGCATCCATTCATGTCCACTGTGCACTCCGACGGACTTGGGCAATTCCAGCAGGACAATGCGACACCCAACACCTCCCGAGTTGCTACAGAGTGGCTCCAGGAATACTCTTCTGAGTTTAAACACTGCAGCGATTCACCAGACTCCCCAGACATGTGCATTGTTGAGCATGTATGGTATGCCTTGCAACGTGCTGTTCAGAAGAGATCTCCTCCCCTCGTACTCTTACAGATTTATGAACAGCCCTGCAGGATTCGTGGTGTCAGTTCCTTCCAGCACTACTACAGACATTAGTCGAGTCCATGCCAGGTAGTGTTGCGGCACTTCTGCATGGCTCTTCAGTGTAGTAATCACACAGATAACTGAAAATAAGTGGCTCCTGTTTGAAGCTCGTAAAAATAATCCACAGACGAAACTCCTGCTACTGGTAACAATGTTAAGTTAGTTGACAGTAAATTCTTTGATCACGAAATTCATGGAACAAAAAGAAAAAAAAAGAAAGAAAGAAAAGTGCCTTCAAAAATTTCTTGGCTAGTGGAAAGTGGACAAGTTATTTTAAATCACTGTATAATGAAGAATTTTATTAGGAATTGTTGAAATTGGCAGAGTATTACTTTGCAGTTCCAGGCCATTATGCCAATGTCGAAAGTACGTTCTCTTTCTTGAACGCCCCATGGGCAAAGGATTGCAATAGACTACAAACAGAAACAATCACAGATATATGATTTTTGTTAATTTAAAATCATTCTTTCAAGAGTTTCACGAAATTCATTCTATGAAAAATAACATTGTTGATAAAGTGGGTTCAAATGAGAATTTTAATACTTAACCACAGATTATTTTTATTTCTTTGTGAATCTAATTGAACTGACAAGCTATCGAATATCATTTTGTTTTCCGTCCCAGAAGAATAGGCAATTGTTTGTTCTGTTTAACGAAGAACTTTTAGCATATTTCAACATAGGATTATCTCAGCAACAAGACTCGGCAGTTAAGAATGCAAAGCACTTACTGTTAGTTGCAATCACAATTGCAAAATTACAAGGCAGTTTGCTGACTTTTTTATTTTAATTTTTTTGTTGAAGCACGTTTAAGGCTGATCTCACATAAATGTTTAAAACAGGTAGCCCGGCTTTTAGTTCAAAGTGTCCGGCTAAATAGAATGCGGAGTCCAGCTTTTCTATTTTTAGTACTGACAATCCTATCTGTGGGCTATAAATGATTACCTCAACAGCAGCGACGACAGTCAGTTGTTCGTGACGAAAATGATGGAGGTCGAGAGTTCGAGATGAGATTTTACCCATGTTTGACGCGATAAGTTAACCGAGAATGTTCTGTACGCTTTACGGAAATGCCCATCAATCCCCAGTGGCATAGATATCAAGTTGAAATTTGTGTCAAATAGTAAGATCTATGGTCCCGTGGCGGTGTGAAAGATTTAAGCTTCTACATCAATCCAGTCAAAACATACGGCCATTAATGTCACGTATTTTGATACTCGTAAACTCACTCGTCAAAACCTATAAATCAACTATCTATCTGCATACTTAATTAAGTTTGTACGAAACACTCAGAGCGCAAGTGTTACTCCCAATTGTCCGTTTGCTTCTAGTATTTCTGTTCCCACTGCCATTATGTTTTATCTAAAATAACACCAGTTGCATTTATCGTGTTACTTGAGATAATGAAGGAACATGTGTGGTATATGTATGATCTGTGAAAATTTGCATTTATAGTTAAATGAATGTATGATAGCGTGCGAACATCAATCTATAGCGTGCGCGCGCGCGTGTTTGTGTTTGTGTGTGTGTGTGTGTGTGTGTGTGTGTGTGTCTCATATACATCGATAAAATTTGTGAGTTTACGGTATTGGGGAAATGAGAAACATAGTCTTGATAGCTCAACTATTTAATGAAGATTATGCTTATCCATTACGGATATTTTAGAACCGTGACTGTATATTAATGTAAATAAATTATACACAACTGCAACCAGTCACTGCAGTTGTGTATAATTTATTTACATATTTAAAGAAGGCATTAATTTATTGTTATTTGGTTTTTCAGAATTATTTATCTAATAAATTGAGCGAAAGAAATGTTGGTTATATGACCGGTGCAAAGTAGAAGACACGGGATGGTGAGGATTAGATCTGCAAAGTGATTGGCTACGATGGTCCCATTCCAACCAATCATAAAAGGGCGCCTTTGCGCGCAAGTTGTATAGCGAGGATTGCGTTCTGCAGCGTAAAGGAGTCGGGGCTCGGGCAACATAACGACCGAATATGTCGACATTGAGCTGTGAAAATGTGTTTTAATTTTCAGCGACCGCGGGCTACAACAATATCGTGAAGTATCGGAAAGTATTAACGGACGAACTGTGAAGGGGAACGTGCAAATTCCGCGTTTTCTGTGTGAACTGTGCCCTATTCTGAACAATTTAAATCCGTGTGGCGTACTGTACAAATCCTAACCTGAAAGTAGCAGATCATAGTGAACAATTTGTTTAGTTGTGAGCCAGCAGTCCACAAAAAATCCGTGCATATTTTTTTCGGTAACTACAAACTAATGCGGTCTTAGTAGTTGAAATTGTGCCCAAAGAGTGATAACATTCGGAATTTTCATTCGACGACTTTTGCTCACTTAGTTATCAAAACCTGGAACTAGACTAACAACTTTTGCCGCCTGTAGCTACATTTAGTGCGGCTGGTTTCAGCTACAGCTTCTCAAGCCGTGGAAACATTACTCGGTTTCTTCAGGGAAGGCGTGTGCTTCAAGTCATCGGAAGAGGAGTAGAACATTCTTGAGTACGTAACGTACCGGAAAGCCGAACGGAGAAGGGATTCGACAGTTAGCAACGAGGGGCGTTCAATAAGTAGTGCAACACATTTTTTTCTCGGTCATTTTCGGTTGAAAAAATCTGGAATTTGTTGTGGGACATTGTGAAATGTTCCCGCTCCAGCCCCCACATTTTTACGAAGTTCCGATTTGTGTTGACGCTATACGTAGTCTTCAAAATGGCGTCTGTAACGGAAGTGCGTCCCAAGCAGAGAACTGTCATTGAGTTTCTTTTGGCGGAAAACCAGAGCATCGCATGTCTTCATAGGTGCTTGCAGAACGTCTGCGGAGACGTGGCGGTGAACAAAAGCACGATGAGTCGTTGGGCGAGGTGCCTGTCATCATCGCAACAAGGTAGCGCAAACCTGTCCGATCTACCGCGTGCCGGCCGTCCGCACACAGCTGTGACTCCTGCAGTGTCAGAACGTGCGGACACTCTCGTTCCATGCAGTGGCGCCACACCACCTCTTCTCTGAAGAAAAACTTCAAAGCCGCACCGCGAGCCGGTAGTCATGGCGACGGTCTTCCGGAACTACACTACTGGCCATTAAAACCGCTACACCACGAAGATGACGTGCTACAGACGCGAAATTTAACCGCTGTGATATGCAAATGATTAGCTTTTCAGAGCATTCACACAAGGTTGACGCCAGTGGCGACTCCTGCAACGTGCTGACATGAGGAAAGTTTCCAACCTATTTCTCATACACAAACAGCAGTTGACCGGCGTTGCCTGGTGAAACGTTGTCGTGATGCCTCGTGTAAAGAGGAGAAATGCGTACCATCACGTTTCCGACTTTGATAAAGGTCGGACTGTAGCCTATCGCGATTCCGTTTTATCGTATCGCGACATTGCTGCTCGCGTTGGACGAGATCCTATGACTGTTAGCAGAATATGGAATCGGTGGGTTCAGGAGGGTAATACGGAACGCCGTGCTGGACCCCAACGGCCTGGTATCACTAGCAGTCGAGATAACAGGCATCTTATCCGCCTCGCTGTTGCGGATCGTGCAGCCACGTCTCGATTGCTGAACCAACAGATGAGGACGTTTGCAAGACAAGAACCATCTGCACGAACAATTCGACGATGTTTGCAACAGCTCGGAGACCGTGGCTGCGGTTACCCTTGACGCTGCATCACCGACAGAAGCGTCTGCTATGGTGTACTCAACGATGAACGTGGGTGCACGAATGGCAAAACGTCATTTTTTCGGATGAATCCAGATTCTGTTTATTGCATCATGACGGTCGCATCCGTGTTTGGCGACATCGCGGTGAACGCACATTGGAAGCGTGTATTTGTCATCTGCATACTGGCGTATCGCCCGGCGTGATGGTATGGGGTGCCATTGCTTACACGTTTCGGTCACCTCTTGTTCGCATTGACGGCACTTTGAACAGTGGACGTTACATTTCGGATGTGTTACGACCCGTGGCTCTACCCTTCATTCGATCTCTGCGAAACCCTACATTTCAGCAGGATAATGCACGACCGCATGTTGCAGTTTCTGTACGGGCCTTTGTGGATACAGAAAATGTTCGACTGTTGCCCTGGCCAGCACATTCTCCAGATCTCTCACCAATTGAAAACGTCTGGTCAATGATGGCCGAGCGACTGGCTCGTCACAATACGCCAGTCACTACTTTTGATGAACTGTGGTATCGTGTTGAAGCTGCATGGGCAGCTGTACCTGTACACGCCATCCAAGCTCTGACCCAATGCCCAGGCCTATCAAGGCCGTTATTACCGCCAGAGGTGGTTATTCTGGGTACTGATATCTCAGGATCTGTGCACCAAAATTGCGTGAAAATGTAATCACATGTCAGTTCTAGTATAATATATTTGTCCAATGAATACCCGTTTATCATCTGCATTTCTTCTTGGTGTAGCAATTTTAATGGCCAGTAGTCTGTGAATGAGTTATTCTCTTTGAAGTCCTCCCTCATGGTGCAACGATCAACTCAGAAGTGTATTATGCTACCCTCAGGAAACTGAAGAAACGACTTCAGTGTGTTTGTCGCCACAAAAATGCAAACGAATTCATGCTTCTCCTTGACAACGCAAGGCCTCAACCAAGTCTCGACACCAGAGGGGATATCACAAAACTCGGTTGGACTGTTCTTCCTCATCTTTATCCTCCTGCATGACAACGCATGGTATCACGCAAGTCTGCACACCGGGAATGAACTGTTCTTCCTCATCCACCCTACACCCCGGATCTCGCACCTTCCGACTTCCATCTGTTTGCCCAGTGAAGGATGCACTACGCGGCAAGCTGTGTGTGGATGATGGGGAGTTTACTGATGCACCAAGACGTTGGTTTCGACGTCGACCAGTAGAGTGGTACCATGCGGGCATTCAGGCCTTCCCAGTAACTTTGCCTAAGGCCGTCACATTGAACGGAGATTACGTTGAAAAATAGGGTTTTGTAGCCAAAACGGTGGGGAATAATATGGTGTATTGGAATCCTGAATAAAACCAACCTGCTTTCAGAAAAAAAGTGTTGCATTATTTATTTAACGCTCCTCGTATAGAAAGCGACGGTGTCAACATTTGCCTAAAGCGACTTTGGAGAACCATTGTAATCCAGGCAATTTGTACGGGGATTTAAATTCAGATCCTACCTAATATGAGACCAGTTTCTTGCGCTAGCTCAGTAGCCGCGCCGTGCTAGAAAACTGTCGACGACTGCAGGCAGGTTTTACCACGCAATTTCTCTGTGCTGCGGAAAAGGCTAGTTGTCGCACAGAACTAGCCGCGTCCTCAACAGGCGGGTGTTGTCACGTTGCGGGAATGCCGGCGTGCGCTACCAGTGATGCAACCGCACGTGGCGCGGCAGCTGTGATGCGGTAGTCAGTACTGGCGGCATTTGACTGTGTCCCTGAAGATGCACAGCGGTAAGCCGGCGAAAAGCAGTTACAGGTGAGCATCTTCACGCCTCGTTTACAATGGAACGAATGGAAGCGAACTCAAGCGAAGCGGCATTCGCAGACAATTTGCCTGTGGGGTTTCCGCTGGAGGGAATGGAACCGTACACTACAGGAGCATAGCGCCCCAACCCTAACACTGTATATACTTACACGCTCACTTATATTTTATTCATTATTAAACCTATTCCTCCATTACTCCTATTTGATTTTGTATTTATAACCCTGTATTCACCTGACCAGAAGTCTTACCCCTCGTGCCACCGAACTTCACTAATTCCCAGAATGCCAGTTTTCTTTCTTCTGATGACGACGTCCTCCAGAGTAGTTCCCCGCCCGGAGATCCGAATGGGGGACTATTTTACCTTCGGAATATTTTACCCAGGACGACGCCATCATCATTTAACCATACAGTAAAGGTACATGCCGTCGCGAGAAATTACGGCTGTAGTGTCCCCTTGCTTTCAGCCATTCGCAGTACCAGCACAGCAAGGCCGTTTAATGTTTCAAGGCCAGATCAGTCAGTCATCCATACCGTTGCCCCTGCAACTACTGAAAGGGCTGCTGCCCCTCTTCAGGAACCACACGTTTGTCTGGCCTCTCAACAGATACCTCTGGGTTGTGGTTGCACCTACGGTACGGATATCTGTATCGCTGACCCACGCAGGCCTCCCCACCAACGACAAGGTCCATGTCTCATGCGGGGACACGTTCTGAGGCATCGAGGGATCACCAATTTAGTGTTGGAGTGCAGCGTGGAGGGTAAAAATGGTAGAGGGAGACCAAGGGATGAATACAGTAACCAGATTCAGAAGGATGTAGGCTGCAGTAGTTACTCGGAGATGAAGAAGCTTGCTCAGGATAGAGCAGCATGGAGAGCTGCATCAAACCAGTCTCTGGGCTGAAGATGTGTTTCAAAAGTGATGGTGACGTAATTTCTATTCCCGTTCTATGGCCTCCCTCCAGCGCGAAATGTGAGCGTCGGAGCCAGTGCTTCTCTGTGTGAGTCACCTCCCCATCGTCCTCAAAATGTCTTCCACGAATAGCATCCTTGAATGGCCCAAACAAGTGGAAGTCTGAGGGGGCTAGGTCATCGCTGTCAGATGCGACAGCCGTGGATGGTCTCCCCGACCGCTGAAAATCGTGGAGCTCCGCCGAACCGCCAACCTCGGTGCCCAGAGACTAACTGTAATTCTGTCGACAGCAGATGCTCCATAGACTTTGCACAAGCGTTTGTGAATATTCCCCATAGTTTCTTTCTCTGCAGTGGAAATTCAAAGACGGCCTGTAACGTACATCACCTACAGACGCCATTTTGAAACTGTCCTGCAGCTACGCTATGTGTCGGAAGTGACGGAAACTTGGCGCGGTCACTCAGGAGACTTCAAATAATGCGTACGTAACGTTTCGTATTCCTAGCAGTGTTTCCGGCTGAGAGAAAAAATGCGGTGCATTACTTTCTGGACAACCTTTGTAGAACAGCACAAACACCCAGTCCCCGAGCGAAGAAAATCTCCGACCTGGCCGGGAATCGAACCCGGGACTCCATGATCTACCCAGTGATGCTAACCACGTTTCTATCCTTTTTGTCCATCTGTTTCTTCGTCGCTTTTCGTCATGACTTCTATACGGACGTCGCATGACACTCTCTAAATCCATCAGTGAAAACTTCACTCCATTTTTTTATCGCGGAGGATGGACAGTCTCCTGACCGAACAAGCTGATCCACTGTACCGATATTTCCAGGAGTTGGGACGTTTAACCCTGTAACAACCATCTTTAAGTTGACGTTAGAGGAAATACTCCATGTGATAAGCATTTACTCTCACATGCGAGGGGTGTTCAATAAGTAAGGTAATACTTTTTTTCTCGACTAATTTCTGTTCATTAAAAATTCTAAAATTGTTGCAGGACATCATGGAGTATTCCCCTATAGTTTCATGAAGTTCCGATAGGTGGCGGGGCTATAGGTAGTCTTCAAAATGGCGTACGTAACGGAAGTGCGTTCCAAGCAGAGAAATGTCATTGAGTTTCTTTTGGCGGAAAACCAGAGCATCGCGTATCTTCATAGACGCTTGCAGAACGTCTGCGGAGACCCAGCAGTGAACAAAACCACGGTGAGTCGTTGGGCGAGATGTCTGCCATCATCGCAATAAGGTCGCGCAACTTGTCCCATCTCCCGCGTGCCTGCCGGCCGCACACAGCTGTGACTCCTGCAATGTTGGAACGTGCGGACACTCTCAAGGTCGGGACACACATGTCAGGACCGTGTCCGTGCCGAGACACGTCCGAGTATCGGCCGTCACGCGGACTACGAAATACAACATTAAAACAAATGCAGCGGGCCCCACTTGACCGGGTCGTGCACGGGGAACGTCAACGGGCCGGGGCCAGGCCGGGCGGGATTCGCCGTGGGGTTGTCTTGTGAGCTGTGCAACTGCGCAAAACTGTTCTGTGTACAAAACATGGATGTGGAACGACTAATAGAGGAAGTTCGTAAGTTTCCTGTTCTTTACGATCAGGGAAGTGAAAATTACAGGAATATCGAGTACAAAGACAGAGTTTGGAAGACAATTGCAACAGATCTACAAGCCAAAGGTAAGATAAAAACTATACAAGTTTTAATACCCGAAAGATATTTATTTACTTTTTATTTTACAAACAGATGTTTGGTTTATGTCATCGTTATATCGCCAAGGCGACATGTTCTTGCCATTCCACAGTCCCTGCATCCTCATCAGCTTCAGAAACTAATTCACTGAATAGTCCTCATTTGTTTTTCTTAGGGTAGTAGAAATTTAACTGTATTATTTACTAACTTATTTATTTATCTTTCAATTACTAAAGTAATAAAATAAAAATGCTGTCCTTAAAACTTCTTATTTATTTGTGTTCTGTGTACTTTTCTTTAACCTACCGTAAAAAAACAGCCAGTCGTTCTTTGGGTGAAACTGATACTCTCCAGAACGTGTCATTTTTTCTCAGCCTTGGTTCTAGTTTCTTTAAAAGTTCACAGAAGGTGTACTGCGTCATCCTAAAATATTCATAAAACTTAGTCTCATCATCTACGAGGTGAGAAAATAGTGTTCGAAACTCTCCCTGTACTGGTCTTGTTTTCCAGGCACTGTGGATCCATAATTTTCTTCTTCTTGTTTGCCTTCGTTCGTTTTCCTCTTCGTCTAAAGCAAGTGCTATAAGTCCTAATTCACTATTACGAAAATTAGTGAACACGTTTTACAGCTTTCACAAACAGAAACACAGCTCACCGCGTCCGAGTCACTACAAGGAACAACAGAGACACGGACGTGCCCCGGTCACGTGTGGCCCCTGCAGGAACGGACCGGAGTACGGCCGTCACTCGTCCGACGCTCGGCCCTGACACGGCCCGGACGTGTGTGTCCCGACCTTCATTCGAGATGATTGACGGTTAATGGTTCTGAGCACTATGGGACTTAACTTCTGAGGTCATCAGTCCCCTAGAACTTAGAACTACTTAAACCTAACTAACCTAAGGACATCACACACATCCATGCCCGAGGCAGGATTCGAACCTGCGACCGTAGCGGTCGCGCGGTTCCAGACTGAAGCGCCTAGAAACGCTCGGCCACTTCGGCCGGCAGATGATTGACGGATCGCACTCAGACACCTCTCTGCACAATCTTTGTTGGTAGTGCTGACACACTCGGCCACCAGTTGGAGTACTTAACAGGCGTGTTCCCGCTGCGTTCCTCACCGGCTAACACAGGGCCGGCCAAACGCTGCACAGTGTGCAGACGTGCGGAAGTGCTGCACATGTGCGCACGTGTGCGACAGCGACATCTGTTATTAGACATATGTCCTAAATGAACGGCGGCGGCTTCACTTCCCTGTGGTACAAGCAAGAGTGCAACATATCCAGCCTCGTTTACCCCTGGTGACCGTAACCTTAACAGAGAAGTACCGAGAAATGGCAAGTACTGTGAAAAAGCAAAGGACGGGAGATCTATGTTCTCAGTCGTTTAAAAATGACTGGGAACTGCTATTCTTTTTTGTAGCCGTTGGTGAAAACTCACAGTGTTTACTGTGCCGCCGAATAATAGGCGTCCAATGTAAGTTTTCAATTGAAAGACATTACAATACATATCACAAAGACGAGTGTAGTGTATTCAACAGTGAAGAACGGCAAGCAAAATTAAATGTCCTTCAGAAAATGGATGAGACACATCAACTCGATTGTACTGTACGTCAAAGTAACTGATACTTCTTGAACTCCTAGTTTCTTGTGTTACATATATGTCTGTTTTACTGTACCCTATAAAATGTACTGTTTTCAATTTTCCAGAGTGACAACCACACTAAATCTTCACTGCGAGCAAGTTTTAAAATCGCATTAAGAATTGCACAATCTGGGAAACCCTTTTCCGAAGGGGAGTTTGTGAAAGCGTGTCTGATTGATGCTGCAGAACTCGTGTGTCCCACGAACGTTAGCAGGTTTCAAGAAATCAGTCTATCCAAACAAACAGTGGCAAGACGTATCAGTGCTATGGCCGGCGATCTGCACAGGCAGCTAATAAATAAGGCTAAATACTTTGTTGCTTCTCTGTTGCGCTCGATGAAGCAACAAATCTTACAGATACAGCCCAGGTTGTGATATACATACGAGGTGTCGATAACGCACTTTGTGTAACAGAGGAGCGACATCTGTGCGTAGAAACATGCACTACGTGAACGCTGTCGGCTGCGGCGTGCACGCTGTGACCCGGAAGTTGCACATGTGCAGGAGCACCGCACGCGTGCAGAATTTCTGGCCGGCCCTGGGCTGACACGAGATCATAAAGAGCAACGAAAGACCTGCTAGACCAGTGGTTCCCAACAGGTGGTCCGCAGACCCCCGGGCCCCGCGAGCTATGCCAGAGGGGTCCGCAAGATGTTATTAAAATAAAAAAATATATTAAATATATTTCGTATGATTCTCAATTGTTATTTTTTTAAGGAGACTGTTTATACTAAACACCCAGATTTGAAGACAAAGATTTTGAGCAAAAATCAAAAATTTAACAATAAGAATGATGGCTAAATTGAAAAAGTTTTAAGCTCAAAATTTTTTCAATAATGAATATGTCAATTTTTTTCTGTGTACCAAAAATAGAAAACGTATAAAATGACTCTTAATTTGGCTGTTTAGGTACTTGATTCTGTGATAGGACAAGGTACCAATCATGCTCGATGAGGGGGTCCTCGAGAAAATTTTGTTGCGAACCCCTGATCTAGACCATCTGCGCGGAATCGCTTGCGCGTTACGTGACTGACAGTGACAATTTTTCGTCGAACATCGTCACAGGCGACGAGATAGTGCTTCATCACCGCGAACTGGTAACAGAACAACAATCCGTGGGGTGGCGCCACACACCTCTCCTTCGAAGAACAAGTTCAAAGCCGCACCCGCATCCGGTAAAGTTATGGCGACGGTCTTTCGGGATTCTGAAGTGGTTATTCTGTTTGATGTTCTCCTGTAATGCCATAAGGAAATTGAAGAAACGATTTCAGCGTGTTCGTCGCCACAAAAATGCAAACGAATTTTTCGTTCTTCATGACAACGCGGTGGAGGTTATTGATGCAGCAAGACTTTGAGTCCGACGTAAACTAGTATAGCGGTATCATACGGGCATACAGGACCTCCCAGTAAGGCGCCTTAACTTGAAAAACAGAGTTTTTTAGCCAAAAGAGTGACGAATAATACGGTGTGTTGGAATCCTGAATGGAACCAACCTGCTTTCAGAAAAACGCATCTCGTATCTTTCAGCCTTACTCCTCAAATAGTCACGAACTCATGAGAACACACTTGGCTACCCCAGGCATGCATGTTATAATGTGTGCACATCGTCGATGGATGGTGTATACACCAACGCACTTAAATGTCCCCATAGACAGGACTCTAAGAAACTAGAATTGTGAGGCAATGCTACCGGATCTTCTCGCCCAATCCATTTCTCATTAAAAGCTTGTATTAGGGACTACAGTTCGTCATGTCGTACATAAGCCAAATCCAACGGTTCAAACGGCTCTAACCACTATGGGACTTAACATCTAAGGTCATCAGTCCCCTAGACTTAGTACTTAAATCTAACTAACTTAAATACAACACACGCATCCATGCCCGAGGCAGGATTCGAACCTGCGACCGTAGCAGCAGCACGGTTCCGGACTGAAGCGCCTAGAACCGCTCGGTCACAGCGGCCACCTAAGCCACATCCGTTCTGTTTCTACCAGTGTGACATTCTGCAATTACGTGGGTAATTTGTCATGCAGAAATTGGTGATAAGTGGCACCTGTTCATTTGTCCGGTAAAATACGAAGGTGGTTCCGAAAGTAATGGCCGTTAGGTTTAAGTAGTTCTAAGTTCTAGGGGACTGATGACCTCAGATGTTGAGTCCCATAGTGCTCAGAGCCATTTGCTCATTTTTTTGGAAAGTAGTGCCTGCTATTTTTATTCATGGAAGCTACAGGAGATACATGAATCACAACAGCACAGCTAAATAGAGCAATATTTTAGCAACACTGTCATTTTTCCACATAGTCAACACCATTCGTCGTGCACTTTTGCCAATGATGATAAAAATCGGAACCAGCTGAGGCTAACCACTTCCTTACAGCTTTGACAACGGCATCCGAGTCTTGGAAATGTTCGCCACGTTGTCCATCCTTCAGAGGCCCAAAGAGATGGAAGTTTGAAGGCACTAAACCGGGACTGTACGGTGGATGTGGCAAGACAGACCAGCCGAATTTTGCAATGCGTTGCGTTGTCGCAAAACGGGTGTGGTACCTGGCGTTATCATTACACGGGTGAAAGTTGGTCTTCCTCTCAGGCCTTATCCTGGAAATTTTGGTTTTTTAGCTTAGTCAGTGTCGTCTCATAGTGTGCTGAACTGACAGTTTTTCCAGGCTCGACATCCAAAAGTACTACACGCTGGCTATCTCAGAAGGCTGTGCACATCACTTTACCTGCAGACGGTTGTGTCTCGAATTTCTCTAAGTTGACGGAGAATTCTCATGTCGCCATTCCATGGAGCGTCTTTTGGATTCCGGCTCTTAGTGGTGACACCAAGTCTCATGCTATTCAGAAAACTGTCACCTTCAGCTTCACATTGGTCCAGCAGGTCTCGACAAATTTCCAATCGATGATTTTTTTGTTCTTCTGTAAGCTTTCGCGGGACCCATCTCGCACAGACTTTGCGATAACTGAGATGGTACGACATTGTTTCCAACGCAGTACAGCCGACATTCAGCTTTGCGCACAATTGGCTGGCTCTGAGCACTATGGTTCAAATGGCTCTGAGCACTATGGGACTTAACATCTACGGTCATCAGTCCCCTAGAACTTAGAACTACTTAAACCTAACTAACCTAAGGACACCACAAACATCCATGCCCGAGGCAGGATTCGAACCTGCGACCGCAGAGGTCGCGTGGTTCCAGACTGAAGCGCCTAGAACTTTGTGCACAATTCTCTGGTCGTTATCCGCCTATCAGCACCGATGCGTCGATCAAGACGCTCTTCATGGCGAGGGATGACAGCTGTGCGGGGTCGACCGGATCGTGGCTTGACATGCACACCCTTTTCACCACCTTGGAAAAATGCTGTAGCCATCGCGTCACATTGCTCACATCGATTGTCTCGTCTTAATACACCTGTAGCAAGCGTCGATGGACTTCAGTCGGTGCAATTCCTTCAGCAGTGAGGAATTCAATTACACACCGCTGTTTTATACGCGCGTCCATATCCGACTCCATTTTGGAACACTCCTCTGCTGGCGCCGACTGTCGCAGAACGACGGAACCAGCTGCAAATGAAAGAGGAACGTTCAAGCATTAGCAGTACACCAACGACATCTGGTGCGGACATCCAAAGTCATTACAAAGAAATAGGAGGCAGTACTTTCGGAATGAACCTCGTATATCGCTGTGTCTGTCACTCACAATTCCAGCCCACAAATTGATATTAAAGAGAAACCTGACGCCTTTCTTCCATATTCGCTCGAGCGTATTTTGGATTCGCTCACAGTTTTGACACATATGTTTCACGCTCATCTTCCACTGGTCGCAAGGCTGGCTCCTCTGTATCCTACGAGAGGACTCTGAGCGGTCTATTTTCGGGTAGAATGCGGCGTTGAGGTTGTATTTCGGTGTACATGAGACTTACATATCGATTAACATAGTTCGCTAAACCGTAGAAGAATAATAGAACTCCATTTCACTGCATACACAGCCGGAATCGTTAATTTTGTTCTGATGCCAGCACAACCTCAAAAAGTAACGAGTGCAGTGGCTGACAGATAGTTGCAAGTTCTACGTCTGGCTACATTGTCAGAGTCAGAGAACAAAATACGAAAGCGAAACACAAGCAACAACTAATTAGCGGTGGTGGTCCACTGAATTGTGAGTACTGACCGTTCTTGACAAATCTCAAAAGTATATAAGACTCAAAGGAATTACAAGCATTGGCTGCGAGCGGGCATGGACTGAAGATCAATGGGGAAACATTCGTGCCGGACAGAGATTCGAACCAGGATCTCTTGCTTACGAGGGAGATGTTCTGGCCACTGAGCCATCCGGAATCAGTGTTCATTGCAACTGCACGGACTACCCTAGCACACCTACCATCTGATCCAAATTCTCAACTTATCCACACACCTCTTGCCCATTAACCTCATTATTCGCGGCATTTCGCCGTCTCCCGTAAGAGCTCGATATATATATATTGGACAGCGAATTGCAGGGACATGGGCTACTTGAATACACCACATTTCATGTTTGTGCTATTTTTTATTACAGAGATATGAGGCCATCTTTGGTTTTTTAAAAATGGAACCCTATGTTAAATTTTAGTGTTACATGATGTGCTTAAAAAGACGGTTTCAAACATGTGTATATCATAATATTTAGGCGAATACTTTTTGAGACACAGATATGTTCTCGTATAGCGTTCGCCCTTCAAAGCGGCGTTGTCCAGTGCGACCTTTCCTGTTGACCACTGAGGAACGTAACAGGGAAGACGTTTTCCTGCTTCTCGATAACGCCGCAAGGTGACGCACGAGGTGGCTGGAGAGAAGGGTATACATGTACTGCTGGGGTAATGAGACATCGCATTTCCATCACAGTTTCTTGGAGCAGACATGTACACCAACGAAGAAAAGTTAGATATGCGTCTAGTGTATGGTGAAAGCAGAAGAAATGCTGTTAGAGCAATAAAGCGATGTGGAGAGCTGTATGCTGATCGTGAGCGTCCTACGCGCCAGCTTCTTGCACGTATTTGCAAGAAACTACTCGAGTCGGGATCATGGAACGCCATACAGAGGACAAGGCAGAAAACTGCAACTACATGAAGACGGCGTTCTAGCGTTGGCGCATAACGACCCTACTGTTTCGTCGCGACGTATCGCCTCGGAATGTGGTATAAGTCAGAGAACTACACATATTGCGCCGGCATATACACTCCTGGAAATGGAAAAAAGAACACATTGACACCGGTGTGTCAGACCCACCATACTTGCTCCGGACACTGCGAGAGAGCTGTACAAGCAATGATCACACGCACGGCACAGCGGACACACCAGGAACCGCGGTGTTGGCAGTCGAATGGCGCTAGCTGCGCAGCATTTGTGCACCGCCGCCGTCAGTGTCAGCCAGTTTGCCGTGGCATACGGAGCTCCATCGCAGTCTTTAACACTGGTAGCATGCCGCGACAGCGTGGACGTGAACCGTATGTGCAGTTGACGGACTTTGAGCGAGGGCGTATAGTGGGCATGCGGGAGGCCGGGTGGACGTACCGCCGAATTGCTCAACACGTGGGGCGTGAGGTCTCCACAGTACATCGATGTTGTCGCCAGTGGTCGGCGGAAGGTGCACGTGCCCGTCGACCTGGGACCGGACCGCAGCGACGCACGGATGCACGCCAAGACCGTAGGATCCTACGCAGTGCCGTAGGGGACCGCACCGCCACTTCCCAGCAAATTAGGGACACTGTTGCTCCTGGGGTATCGGCGAGGACCATTCGCAACCGTCTCCATGAAGCTGGGCTACGGTCCCGCACACCGTTAGGCCTTCTTCCGCTCACGCCCCAACATCGTGCAGCCCGCCTCCAGTGGTGTCGCGACGGGCGTGAATGGAGGGACGAATGGAGACGTGTCGTCTTCAGCGATGAGAGTCGCTTCTGCCTTGGTGCCAATGATGGTCGTATGCGTGTTTGGCGCCGTGCAGGTGAGCGCCACAATCAGGACTGCATACGACCGAGGCACACAGGGCCAACACCCGGCATCATGGTGTGGGGAGCGATCTCCTACACTGGCCGTACACCACTGGTGATCGTCGAGGGGACACTGAATAGTGCACGGTACATCCAAACCGTCATCGAACCCATCGTTCTACCATTCCTACACCGGCAAGGGAACTTGCTGTTCCTACAGGACAGTGCACGTCCGCATGTATCCCGTGCCACCCAACGTGCTCTAGAAGGTGTACGTCAACTACCCTGGCCAGCAAGATCTCCGGATCTGTCTCCCATTGAGCATGTTTGGGACTGGATGAAGCGTCGTCTCACGCGGTCTGCATGTCCAGCACGAACGCTGGTCCATCTGAGGCGCCAGGTGGAAATGGCATGGCAAGCCGTTCCACAGGACTACATCCAGCATTTCTACGATCGTCTCCATGGGAGAATAGCAGCCTGCATTGCTGCGAAAGGTGGATATACACTGTAGTAGTGCCGACATTGTGCATGCTCTGTTGCCTGTGTCTATGTGCCTGTGGTTCTGTCAGTGTGATCATGTGATGTTTCTGACCCCAGGAATGTGTCAGTAAAGTTTCCCCTTCCTGGGACAATGAATTCACGGTGTTCTTATTTCAATTTCCAGGAGTGTATTTCACCCGTTTCACCTCTCATTACATCAAGCACTCTCCGGTGTGGATTTCGAACGGCGCGAGGAATTTTGCCTGTTTGCTCTGCAGCGCCTGCAAGATGATCCAACGTTTTTTTAACGGGTGCTTTTCACTGATGAAGCGACTTTCACCAACCACGGTAATGTGAATTTGCATAATGTGCATTACTGGTCAATAGAGAACCCTCATTGGTTTCGACAGGTACAGCATCAGCAACCGTGGAGTGTTAACGTATGGTGTGGCACCGTCGAAAATGTCATTGTCGCCGGCCGGAGTGGCCGTGCGGTTCTAGGCGCTACAGTCTGGAGCCGAGCGACCGCTACGGTCGCAGGTTCGAATCCTGCCTCGGGCATGGATGTGTGTGATGTCCTTAGGTTAGTTAGGTTTAATTAGTTCGAAGTTCTAGGCGACAGATGACCTCAGAAGTTAAGTCGCATAGTGCTCAGTGCCATTTGAACCATTTGTCATTGTCGGGCCGTACGTCATTTCGGGTAACGGCAATAACTATGCACAGTTCCTGTGAAACGTTCTGCCCATTTTGCTGGAAGAGATACCACTAACTACGCGTCAGTGCATGTGGTTCCAACAAGACGGCTGCCCTGCTCACTCTTCCCGTGTGGCTACAGAGCTGTTAAATGAAAAGTTCCCGTATTGTTGGATAGGACGACGTGCTGAAGTGAAGTGGCCAGCCCGGTCTCCTGATTTGACCCCTCTTGATTTTTTTCTGTGGGGAGCAATCAAACATAAAGTGTATGTTCAAATACCAATTACACCAGACGATATGAAGCAACGTACCGTCGAAGAGTGAAGAGTGCGCTGATATTTCACGTGACACACTCGCAGCTGTTCACAAATCATTCCAACGGCGACTACAAATGTGCATTGCAGCAGACGCGAAGCACATGTTTCAGTAAAGTTTTCTATCATGTACAGTATCTATTTTGTATCTTTGTGTGTATATGCTTCGTATCCTTATCAATAGTAAATATTTTCAAATAAAAAACAAATATGTACGAAATAATTGTGACCAATAAGGGCCTCCTCATTTTCATTTGTATTTCTGTTACTTAAAATGTATTAACATCTTGTAGTATTTTAATACTGTGTTATGTCTACTATTTTGGTGCCACAGTTGTCAAATAACTGAATAATACTTGCGCGCCATCATCAGTTAATTTTTGCGCAAAATATCTCAGTATGTATTACTATTGTCGGGTAAATGGGCGTGTTTGTGTAAGGACGAACTCGCGACATTTACCACGTACTCTACACAACAGGAAAGGTCGCATTGGACAACGCCGCTTCGAAGGACGAACACGATACGAGGACATATCTGTGTCTCAAAAAGTATTCGACTAAAAATTATGATATACACATGTTTGAAACCGTCTTTTTAAGCACATCATGTCACGCTAAAATTTAACATAGGGTTCCATTTAATAAAACCAAAGATGGCCTCGTTTCTCTGTAATAAAAAGATAGCACAAACGTGAAATATGATGAATTTGGATCAGTTGGTACGTGTGCTAGGGTATCCGTGCAGTTGCAATGAACACTGATTCCGGATGGCTCAATGGCCAGAACATCTGCCTCGTAAGCAAAAGACCCACGTTCGAACCCCTGTCCGGCACAAATGTATCCCCATTGATCTTCAATCCGTGCCCGCTCGCAGCCAATGCCTGTAATTCCTTTGTGTCTTATACAGGGTGATCCATTGGACGTGACCGGGCCAAATATCTCACGAAATAAGCATCGAACGAAAAAACTACAAAGAACGAAACTTGTCTAGCTTGAAGGGAGAAACCAGATGGCGCTATGGTTGGCCCGCTAGATGGTGCTACCATAGGTCAAACGGATATCAACTGCGTTTTTTAAATAGGAACCCCCATTTTTATTACATATTCGTGTAGTACGTAAAGAAATATGAATGTTTTAGTTGGACCACTTTTTCCGCTTTGTGATAGGTGGCGCTTTAATAGTCACAAACATATGGCTCACAATGTTAGTTTATCAACAGTTGGTTCTAGGTAGGTTTTTTAAATTAAAATACGTTTGTACATTTTATTTCGGTTGTTACAATGTGTTACATGTACCTTTGTGAACTTATCATTTCTGAGAACGCATGCTGTTACAGCGTGATTACCTGTAAATACCACATTAATGCAATACATGCTCAAAATGATGTCTGTCAACCTCAATGCATTTGGCAATACGTGTAACGAGATTCCTGTCAACAGCGAGTAGCTCGCCTTCCGTAATGTTCGCACATGCATTGACAATGCGCTGACACATGTTGTCAGGCGTTTTCGGTGGATCACGATAGCAAATATCCTTCAACTTTCCCCACAGAAAGAAATCCGGGTATGTCAGATCCGGTGAACGTGCGGGCCATGGTATGGTGCTTCGACGACCAATCCACCTGTCATGAAATATGCTATTCAATACCGCTTCAACCGCACGCGAGCTATGTGCCGGACATCCATCATGTTAAAAGTACATCGCCATTCCGTCATGCAGTGAAACATCTTGTAGTAACATCGGTAGAACATTACATAGGAAATCAGCATACATTGCACCACTTAGATTGCCATCGATAAAATGGGGGCCAATTATCCTTCCTCCCATAATGCCGCACCATACATTAACTCGCCAACGTCGCTGATGTTCCACTTGTCGCAGCCATCGTGGATTTTCCGTTGCTCAATAGTGCATATTATGCCGGTTTACGTTACCGCTGTTGGTGAATGACGCTTCGTCGCTAAATAGAACGCTTGCAAAAAATCTGTCATCGTCCCGTAATTTCTCTTGTGTCCAGTGGCAGAACTGCACATGACGTTCAGAGTCGTCGCCAGGCAATTCCTGGTGCATAGAAATATGGTACGTTTTTGAGATTCCCGAATCTCGCGCAATTTGTCTGCTGCTGATGTGCAGATTAGCCGCGACAGCAGCTGAAACACCTACTTGGGCATCATCATTTGTTGCAGGTCGTGGTTGACGTTTCACATGTGGCTGAACACTTCCTGTTTCCTTAAATAACGTAACTATCCGGTGAACGGTCCGGACACTTCGATGATGTTGTCCAGGATACCGAGCAGCATACATACCACACGCCCGTTGGCCATTTTGATCACAGTAGCCATACATCAACACGATATCGACGTTTTCCGCAATTGGTAAACGGTCCACTTTAACACGGGTAATGTATCACGAAGCAAATACCGTCCGCACTTGCGGAATGTTACTTGATACCGCGTACTTATACGTTTGTGCCTATTACAGCGCCATCTATCACAAAACGAAAAAAGTGGTCCAACTAAAACATTCATATTTCTTTATGTACTACACGAATATGTAATAAAAAATGGGGGTTCCTATGTAAAAAAGCGCAGTTGATATTCGTATGACCTAAGGCAGCACCATTTAGCGGGCCAACCATAGCGCCATCTGGTTTCCCCCTTCAAGCTAGACGAGTTTCGCTCTTTGTAGTTTTTTTGTTTGATGCTTATTTTGTGAGATATTTGGCCCGCTCACTATCAATGGACCACCCTGTATACTTTTGAGATTAGGGTCATAACACTTGCGTTAAGAACGGTCAGTACTCACAATTCAGTGGACCACCACCGCTAATTAGGTGTTGCTTGTGTTTCGCTTTCGTATTTTGTTCTCTGACTCTGACAATGTAGCCAGACGTAAAACTTGCTTGCTGTGTTGCCTGCTTCGAAGGCGCGTGCAGCAGTGAAATGAAATGAGTAACGGACGATTTTTGCTAGTGGGGCAGCAAACCGAATGGCGACGGCAGACGTAAACAGAATATAAAATGCAGACTGGCAATACGAAGAACTGCTTCTCTGAAAAGGAGAAATAAGTTATTTTCCTATTAGCAGTTCTTCCAGAATGTATTTGCCTGGAGAGCATCATTGTCTGGAGTCGGTACGTTGATGATAGACGGTAGAGACAAGAGGGCAATATAAGTTTTTGAAATGTGACGGTGCAGAAGAAAGCTTCAGATGAGATGAAATAAGAGACAGACTGGTTGGACAAACTTTAAACGTCAAAAAATAGTTAATTTAGTAACTGGGAGGGGGAGGGGGAGAATGTGGCGGGGATAAAGTTTTTAGAGCGAAACCAAAGCTAGAATATGGTAAGCACGTTCAAATGGAGTGGTTATGCAGAATAGGGAGACTTGCGCGGCACAAAATAGCGTGACAGTCTACATTAAATCGTACTTCTCATCGAAGGTCTCAAGTATCCTTCCATTATCCTCGCCACCCTACTTGAATCTGAGTTTCCTAGAACAAGCTGCACATTCAAGAGACTCAGCAGCTTGAAGTTGCATAGCTTTGTGTTCGTTGCATCTGCTCGGGGCGGACGTCGTAAGACATCCGTTTAAGTTCGTTGTTGATCGATTAGCTCAGTTTTTTTTATTACAGAGGGCTGCTAACCCTCTGACCGAGCACGCTGAGCTACCGTGCCGGCGGAATCGAACCCCTCCCGATCTTCAAAATTTCTGCGTTATTTTTTTTCCCGTTCCTTCCGGAAATGCAAACTACACGCTCATTTGTTCGAAGCAAGTTCAATTTATTTCCTGTTAATTTCTCTCAGGTTGCTTCTTCTCGCAACCATGATAATATCTGTGGTTAAATCGGCTCCGTAAGGTTCACTGCGAAATATAGCATATACCTAGTCCCATACGCTACCCATTTTACTTTCGCAAACTATTTCATTGTTTACCCACGTACGTATTGCGATTTACTTGAACTGTCCTGCCCATAAACAAACACATCGGTTTTTTTGCTCAGTCACGACCTGCGGTGTAATGTCGAATGACATCACGTGTTCGTTCTGGTCGCCTGCGCAGGTGGAACACACCTGTGCAGTTTCGTCATACACTCGTCCAGATTTTACTTCATAGACAATCCCGTTATGCGCACCTGAACGTGTGTAGCGGGACATTCAGTGTGTTACAAACAGTTTGGGTCAATATTCTAAAGTAGAGTATCTTAAACTGATAACTGGTCGTAAATGAATATGTACTTTTTGTTGTTACAGACAGCGTGCGCCTTAGTCTTGCCTAGTTTAATGGTGTGCTTCCGGCTGTTAAGTCGAGTAGTTGTTCCCATTTTATTTTATGCCGTGAAACTCTGAGAGATCACACAGTTCCGTCTAGCTATTTGCGCTTTCCGTGTAGCGGTAACATGCTACATGTATTTTCCCACAAATAATTTTTTATCGAAAACAAAATTGATAAATGCAACCCAACCACGTACATACTGTCTACACAGAAATTCATTTATGGGACAGAAGGAGTTGTTATGTAGAATTGATATCAATTTGTTTTAAATACTTCCATCTGACAACACTTCTGGTTCATAAGAGACATGGTCAAATACTCGGAAAAGCTAAAGAAACTGGTACACCCGCTCAGTATCGTGCAAAGCCCCGGGGGGAACGCAGAAGTGCCGCAACACGACGAGGCATGGACTCGACTAACGTCTGAAGTAGTGCTGGAGGGAACTGTCACCATGAATCCTGCAGGGCTGTCCGTCAATCCGTAAGAGTACGAGGGGTGGAGATCATTTCTGAACAGCACCTTCCAAAGCAACCCAGAGATGCTCAATAATGTTCATGTCTGGGGAGTTTGGTGACCAGCGGAAGTGTTTAAACTCAGAAGAGTATTCCTGGAGCAATTCTGGACGTGTGGGGTGTCCCATTGTTCTACTGGAATTGCCCAAGTCCATCGGAATGAACAATGGACATGAATGGATGCAGATTGTCCGACAGGATGCTTACGTACGTCTCATTCCAACTGCACGCGCTCCAAACCATTACAGAGCCTCCACCAGCTTCAACAGTCCCCTACTGACATGCAGGGTCCATGGATTAATGAGGTTGTCTCCATACCCGAAACGTCAATCTACTCGATACAATTTGAATCGAGACTCGTCTGACCAGGCAACATGTTTCCAATCACCAACAGTCCAATGTCGGTGTTGACGGGCCCAGGCGAGGCGTAATGCTTTGTGAGTAGTCATGAAGGGTACATGAATGGGTCTTCGGCTCGGAAAGCCCATATCGATGATATTTCGTTGAAAGTTTCGCACGTTGAAACTTGTTGATGGCCCAGCAATGAAATCTGCAGCAATTTGCGAAGGGTAGCTCTTCTGTTACGTTGAACGATTCTCTTCAGTCGTCGTTGGTCCCGTTCTTGCAGGATCTTTTTCCGGTCGCAGCGATGTGGGAGATTTGATGTTATACTGGATTCTTGATATTCACAGTACACTCATGAAATGGTCGTACGGGAAAATACCTACTTCATCGCTACCTCGGAGATGCTGTGTCCCATCGCTCGTGCGCCGACTATAACGCCACGTTCAAACTCACGTAAATCTTGATGACACGTCATTGTAACAGCAGTAATTGATCTAACAGCTGCCCCAGACACTTGTCTTAGTATATAGGCGTTGCCAGCCGCGGCTCCGTATTCTGCCTCTTTACGTATCTCTGTATTTGAATACGCTCGCCTGTACCAGGTTCTTTTGCGCTTCATTGTACTTTCATGACGTATACACTGCTTTGTTCTGTGCAAGAGAAAACATAAGTTGTGGATAGGGGAGACTGGTTTTGTTGCTAGTGCTGTACATGTGAATGCTGCCATTATTTTCAGATTGTGCCTGATTCTTCAAAATAAATTTCATAAGAAAATAAATGTGTTGTGTAGCTTTTGTTAGTATGCCTTACCTTTTTAAACAGTTGCCTACCAGAAGGTCCAGTATGGAACCAGATACTATCCTTACAACATCTTTCTCTGCAATGAATTTGTTGCATCTGTGTGTGGAACTGTTCCATATTACGTCAGCGAATGCAGGTATTCAAGCCGGCCGGAGTGGCCGAGCGGTTCTAGGCGCTATAGGCTGGAACCGCGCGACCGCTACGGTCGCAGGTTCGAATCCTGCCTCGGGCATGGATGTGTGTGATGTCCTTAGGTTAGTTAGGTTTAAGTAGTTCTAAGTTCTAGGGGACTGATGACCTCAGATGTTAAGTCCCATAGTGCTCAGAGCCATTTGAACGATTTGATTGCCTCCTGCCGCGCGGGATTAGCCCAGCGGTCTGGGGCGCTGCAGTCATGGACTGTGAGGCTGGTCCCGGCGGAGGTTCGAGTCCTCCCTCGGGCATGGGTGTGTGTGTTTGTCGTTAGGATAATTCAGGTTAAGTAGTGTGTAAGCTTAGGGACTGATGACCTTAGCGGTTAAGTCCCATATGATTTCACACACATTTGAACATTTTTTTTATCGCCTCCCACCTCCGTACTTACGCGCTAGCTGACGACTCACGACTGACCGTCCTTGACATATGCCTGGGCTCAACAACCACAACAAGAACTCAGCTCAGAGATATATCTGTCTTTCTCTAAGACTGCTCGAACTCATTCTTAACCTGTGACAGCTCGGTTTACTCTGGCGTCCTCACGCTCAAGTTGAATACATATCTATATACTAGTTCAGCTTATCTAATTAAATTAAATTTAATTGGGAAAATAAAAGTAATTAAAGGAAGCACTGCGTAGATAATTTGTTCTTCAGGTCCAGATAATTATTCCGTGTCATTGCGACCTAAAGTACCACTTCAACCTGATGGTATCCCTGCTTAACGAAAGTCTCTCTAACAAATGAACCATCATCAAAACAGGTCAGATATCGAAGTAATGAAGATATTACAATACTTCATCAAATATAAAACTTATTAGAGAAAAACTGGTGTTGACTCTGACGTTATTTCTGTATCAGAGTACCAGTGAAACAACGTGACAGTTCAGAAGCTTCCTACACTGGGATACCGCCTAGCTGGTTATTTTTCAAGAGCTGTTTAAATTGACAGTTTCCTGAACGATTAAAGCACTCAGCAGCGAAACCGTCTTATAAAAAAGAAGAACAAGATGATGTAGACAATTTTAGATCTGTTTCTGTGCCGTCGGTGTTTGTGAAAGTTATTGAAAAGGCTGAATATGCACGAGTAATTCATTTCGCCTCATATTATTTGCTGTCAAATGTACAGTTTGGTTTCAGAAGAGGTTTTACGACTGAAAGTGCTATATTCTTTTTTCTCAGAGAGGCACTGGACGGACTGAATAAAGAGGTGCGAACAATATGCGTCCTCTTTGGTTTAACTGGCCTCAGTTAAACCAAAGAGGACGCCTATTTAAAAGCACAGGCAGCAAAAGGTCATTCTCGGTAGTTGTGAGAATGGCAACGAAGTGGCGTCTGATTGGGACAGAGTTAAGTGGGGTTGCCTCAGGCGCCAATATTTGGACGATTGTTGTCTCATACATGTCTGATTGATTTGCCTTCTAAGATGGCAGTTGATTGCAAAATATTTCTGTTTACTGATGACACTAGCCCCATAGTGAAGGATGTCGAATGCAACAAAAAAGTGCTGTTCAACAAATAAGTTCGTGGCTTTTCAAGAAATAAGTTCATGGCATATAGAAATAAATTGATGCTAAATCACAGTAAAACTCAATTTTTACAGTTTCTAACACTCAATTCAACTGAAACTGACATTTTGATTACACTGAATGGGAATTTGATTAGTGAGTCTTCACAATCAAATTTAAAGGTGTTCAGATATAAAGTAAACTGTCATGGGAAAACGTATGTTCAGAATCTTGTTCAAAAATTGAACTCTGGTATATTTATCATTAGAACAGTATCTGCAATGATGAATCTACTTTGCGTATTTGCATTTGCATAAGACATACGGAATTATATTCTGGGGCGACTCCTTCCATTCACAAATGGTATTTTCTTCTCAGAAGCGGGCCGTTTGAGCAGTATGTGCTCTAACTTCGCGAACTTCTTATCGACCCCAGTTCAGGAGCCTGGGAATTCTGACATTGCCCTCTCAATATTTATTTTCTTTAATGTCGTTTCTTGTTAACGGTATGAGCTTATTCCCAAAAATTAGCGGCTTTTATACAGTTAATACAAGGCCGAAATTACCGCATCCCCCTGACTCTTGTGTAGAACAGTGTGCAGTATTCTGGTGCATCCGTTTTCCGTAAGCTACAACAAGAATTTAAAAAATCTTTAGCACTAATCCTCGCATTTTCAAGACTAAACTAAAGAATTTCCTCATGTCTCACTCATTTTATTCTGTCTTGGAATTCCTGAAAATAAAATATTGTTATATTTTTGATTATGCTAATATATACACGGTGCTTGTCGACTGGATAGGATTCGAGTACATTTTAAGACAGCATATTGGAAACATGCCTCCGATTTCTTAATGTGAAAAATCTTAAAGCTTTTCAAATAAAAAAAACATTATTAACATTCTACATATTTATTCTTCATGTGTACAATGGTACCGACCGGCCGCCGTGTCATTCTCAGCCTATAGGCGTAACTGGATGCGCATATGGAGGAGGCATGCGGTCAGCACACCGTTCTCCCGACCGTATGTCAGTTTACGAGACCGGAGTCGCTAGTTCTCAATCAGGTAGCTCTTCAGTGTGCCTCTCAAGGGCTGAGTGCACTCTGCTTGCCAACAGCGCTCCGCTGACTTGATGGTCACCCATCCAAGTGCTAGTCCAGCCCGACAGCGCTCAACTTCGGCTATCTGACGGGAACCGGTGTTACCACTGCGGCAAGGCCGTTATTACGCTATCATATGTCTTTGAGAAAGAAATATGATCAAATGTTTGTCAAATTTCTTTGACAAAGATCTTTGGCGTGGCGCTAAAAAGGGGTATTACTCTGTCATCATTTTTTCGTCAAAGTTCAAGATGACGGACAACAACAACTTCTTATACGCTTTAATTGCTTCTACCACAGTTGCATTGTACTAGTTTTTAAGTAGTGGCATCTAGAGTTTAAAATAAACGTAAATGGAAAGCTAAGAAAAAAAAATTATTTCAGAGTGCGACCACCTCCTCTATTCCAGCTTGCTGAAAAGCTGCTTGGAGGTTTCCAGATATAGAGGTGGATGGCTGTAGCTGTGATTTGATTGCGGATACGAAGTCGCCTGCAGAATACTCCACCTGCCCATCAGCACACGATTTATGTGCCCCTTGTTCACCTCCCTCCCCCCCCCCCCCCTCCTCCAGTCGAAAGTCGAAAGAAGGTTATTAGAAATAGTGGAAGGAACACATTAGCTAAACTTTGGAGCCATGTTTACAAACACACTACACTCTATAGAGATGTCAAATAGCTGTAGCGACGCCAGCGCTCCAAGCGGTTGGATTTCACATTGCGGTTAACAGAAGACGGAAGACTTTTATTATCAAATGTACGGCGAGGCTCTAGATTTGATTATATTGCTTTGACGAAAGGCGAGATTTGACAAAGTTCCCTATTACACTATCAAATTTCTTTGACATAAATATTTGACATTTCAACTTTAAGATAGATGTATGATAGTGTAATATTGGCCTAAGGAGTAATGCTCATCTTCTACCACTAGTGATGATAATAATAATGAGCGTATTGCATTGGTGGCCGGGAGACCCCTCGCGGGGCAGTTCGGCCGCCGCTCCACAAGTTCTTTAATGTCACTACTGCGACTTGCGAGTGAATGAGGATGAAAGATACACAACACCCAGTCATCTCCAGGCAGAGAAAATCCCTGACCCCGCCGGGAATCAAACCCGGGACCCCGTGCGGGGGAAGCGAGAACGCTACCGCAAGACCACGAGCCGCTGACACCACTGGTGATGAACTATTTGAAGTAGCGTTCTTCAGACTGGTTTAATGCAGCTCCCAAGGCTGGTCCATCTTGTGTATGCCTCTTCATTCTTGCATAAGTACTGCAACCGAATCCGTGCATCCCTCTACAATTTCCCCTCCCCCCCCCCCGACCCTCCCTACTTGTCTACATTACGAAGCTGACAATCCCTTGATATCTCAAGATGGGTGCTGCATCAATTTCCAATAATTTAAAAAAAAGTTGTAGCAGTAATCCTCGCACTTTCGAGATTAAACTGATCTCTTCTTTTAGTCATATGGTCTACAAATTTCTCTGCTCCATAATTCTATTAAATTCCTCATTATTTATACGATATAGCCACCTAATCGCCAGCAATCTTCTGTAACACGGTATTTCAAAACCTACCACTAGCTTACAAGATTACAGAGAAGTTGCAGCATTAGAAAATTGTAGCGAAATGCAGGAAGATCTGCAGCGGATAGGCACTTGGTGCAGGGAGTGGCAACTGTCCCTTAACATAGACAAATGTAATGTATTGCGAATACATAGAAAGAAGGATCCTTTATCGTATGATTATATGATAGCGGAACAAACACTGGTAGCAGTTACTTCTGTAAAATATCTGGGAGTATGCGTGCGGAACGATTTGAAGTGGAATGATCATATAAAATTAATTGTTGGTAAGGCGGGTACCAGGTTGAGATTCATTGGGGGAGTGCTTAGAAAATGTAGTCCATCAACAAAGGAGGTGGCTTACAAAACACTCGTTCGACCTATACTTGAGTATTGCTCATCAGTGTGGGATCCGTACCAGATCGGTTTGACGGAGGAGATAGAGAAGATCCAAAGAAGAGCGGCGCGTTTCGTCACAGGGTTATTTGGTAACCGTGATAGCGTTACGGAGATGTTTAATGAACTCAAGTGGCAGACTCTGCAAGAGAGGCGCTCTGCATCGCGGTGTAGATTGCTCGCCAGGTTTCGAGAGGGTGCGTTTCTGGATGAGGTATCGAATATATTGCTTCCCCCTACTTATATCTCCCGAGGAGATCACGAATGTAAAATTAGAGAGATTAGAGCGCGCACGGAGGCTTTCAGACAGTCGTTCTTCCCGCGAACCATACGCGACTGGAACAGGAAAGGGAGGTAATGACAGTGGCATGTAAAGTGCCCTCCGCCACACACCGTTGGGTGGCTTGCGGAGTATAAATGTAGATGTAGACACTCCAGAACACACCTTCAGAAAAGATTTGTATTCGATGTTAACAAATCTCTCTTTCAAAACACTTCCCTTGCTATAGCCAGTCCGAATTTCAAGTCCTCTATATTTCGACGATGGCCAGTAATTTTGCTGTCCTAATACAAAAACTCAACTTCTACTTGTACTGTCTCATTTCCTAATCTGATGCCCCCGGCATGACTTGATTTAAATCTGCTGTACTCCATTACTCTATTTTTACATGATTGTCATCCGTTGACTTCCTTTCAAGACACATTCTGTACTGATCTTCCAAGTACTCCGCCGTCTCTGACAGAACTGCACTGTTATTCGTCAACACCAGACTTTTCATTTTTCTCCTCGAACTTTAATTCCATTTTGAAATTTCTCGTGAGTGTCCTTTATCGCTTGCTCAACGTACAGATCGAATAGTTGGGATAGGCTACAGATATGTCTCGTCCTATTCTCAACTAGCGACCTCACTTTCATGTTCTTCGGCTCTTACACTATGTGATCAAAAGTATCTGTACACATAGTAGTGGATATTAGCACGGGATGTGTCCACCCTTCGCATTTGAGACGCGTTGAACTCTGCTGGGGACACTTTCAGTGCGGTGTCTGAACGTCCGTGTACGAATGGCAGCCCCTTCTTCCTCAGCAACCGAAATCAGAAAAAATGGTGATATTGGACGCTGGAATCTTGAGCAAAGTCGACGTCTGAACTCATCCCAAAGGCGTTCTATTGGGTTCAGATCCGGACTCTGGGTAGAGCAGTCCATTTCAGGAATGCTGTTGTCCACAGACCACTGCCACACAGAAGCTGCTGTATGACAGAGTGCATCGTCATACTGATATAAACCAACATCGTTTCTGAACTGTTGACTGCTCATCAGACTTCGCAAGCCACCTAATAGTGTGTTGGTGTGTGGCGGAGGGTACTTTCGGTACACTATCTGTTCCACTCGCAAATAGTGCGTGAGAAGAATGATTGTCGGTAAGCCTCTATTCGCTCTAATTTCTCGAATTTTCTCCTCGAGGTCAATACGCGATACGTATGTGTCCTGAAAAGTGCTGTCCCGAAATTTCAGTAATAAACTTCTCCGTGATGCACAACGCCTCTCTCGTATCGCCTGCCAGTGGAGTTTGTTTAGCATCTCCGTAACGCTCTCTCGCCAGTTAAACGATCCCGTGACGAAACGCGCCGCTCTTCCTTGGATCTTCTCTATCTCCTCTATCAGTCCTACCTGATAGGGATCCCAGATAGATGAACAACACTCAAGAATCGGGCGAACAAGCGCCTTATGAGCCACTTCTTTCGTGGATGAGTTACATTTGCGTAAGATTCTTCCTTTGAATCTGAATCTGGTATGTGCTTTTCCCACTCTCTGTTTTATGTGGGCCGCGCGGTTAGAGGCGCCATGCCACGAATTGAGCGATCCCTCCCGCCGGAGGTTCGAGTCCTCTCTCGGGCATAGTGTGTGTGTTGTCCTTAGCGTAAGTTAGTTTAAGTTAGGTTAAGTAGTGTGTAAGTCTAGGGACCGATGACCTTAGCAGTTTGGTCCCTTAGGAATTCACACACATTTGAACATTTTGTTTTATGTGATCATTCCACTGGATTTCTTTTCCTGTGTATGCGCAATATGTTACATTTATTTACGTTCAGTGTTAACTACCAGAGCCTGCACCAATCATCAATTCTCTACAAGTCGTTCTCCAAATTCTTACTATCTTCTGGCTTTGTTACTTTGGTATGGACAACTGCATCATCTGCGAGTAGCTTTAAAGAGCATCCGACGCTTGCTACTAGATCATTTATATATATACTGTAAACAGCAACAGTCCTGTCACACTTCCCTGTGGTACTCCGGATATTACCCTTACATCTGCCGATTTTGTTCCGTTAAGAGTGACGTGTTGAGTTCTGCTGCAGAAATTCTTGAATCCCATGGTAAGTCTGCTTTGATACTCCGTAAGCTCGTATTCTTTTTTTCATTTAACGGAAATGCGGGACGGTGTTCAAATGGTTCTAAGCACTATCTGAGGTCATCAATCCCCTAGACTTAAAACTACTTAAATCTAACTAACGTAAGGACATCACACACATCCATGCCTGAGGCAGGATTTGAACCTGCGACCGTAGCAGCAGCGCGGTTCCGAACTTCAGCGCCTAGAACTGCTCGGCCACAGCGGCCGCCGGGACGGTGTAAAAAGCCTTACTGAAATCGAGGAACACATCATCAACATGAGCGCCATTACACACTGCACTGTGGATCTCATGGATGAACAGAGCGAGCTGAGTTTGCGAAATACATGTTGATTTTTGTAGAAGAAATGTTCGTTTTCCAAAAACGTCATAGACATGTTCCATTATTCTAGAACAGATTGACGCAACGATATAGGTCTGCGCAGCCCCTCCCGCCGGAGGTTCGAGTCCTCCCTCGGGCATGGGTGTGTGTGTGTTGTTCTTAGCATAAGTTAGTTTAAGTAGTGTGTAAGTCTAGGGACCGATGACCTAAGCAGTTTGGTCCCTTAGGAATTCACACACATTTGAACATTTGATATAGGTCTATAATTGGCTGGATATGTCTTACGGCCTTTCTTAAAAACGGGAATGACCCGCGCTTTTTTCCAGTCGTTATATATCTTATACTTATACTTATACTTATAAACTCATTGTACCTTAATCAAAAAGTTTCAGTTAAAGTGAGAGGAGAAAGTACAAACTGGATCAGACTAGGGAAAGGAGTAAGACAAGGATGCTGTTTATCACCTACTCTTTTCAACCTGTACTTGGAAAATATGATTGACCAGTGCTCATTAGATGACAAAGGAGTAGAAATTGGAGGAAGAAGAGTAGGGTGCTTGAGATTTGCTGATGACATGGTCCTTCTAGCCACAGGGGAAAAAGAATTACAGGATTTGGTGGACACCATTGCAACTAACGGAAAAAAATATGGAATGAAAATTAACACAAATAAAACAAAAGTATTGGCAATAGGAGGAAATAAGGAACTAAAAATTGTGCTAAATGGAGAAAAACTAGAACAGGTGCAAAATTTTAAGTATCTTGGAAGCAGGATAGACACCGACTGGAAGTGCACCACAGAAATTAAAACAAGGATAGCAATGGCAAAAGAGGCGTTTTATAAGAAAAGGAGAATCTTCTGCAGCGGTATGGACAGAGAACTCAGAAAGAGACTCATAAAATGTCTTGTATGGAGTGTTCTTCTATATGGCGCTGAAACATGGACTATGAGGAAAAAAGACAGAGAAAGGCTGGAGGCTTTTGAGATCTGGACATGGCGGAAGATGGAAGGAATAAGTTGGATGGACAGAGTAAAAAATGAAGAGGTACTGAGAAGAGTGGGAGAGAAAAGGCAGTTACTAGATGTAATAAAGACAAGAAAAAGAAATTGGATTGGGCATATATTGAGAAAAAAAAAATGACGGACTGATAAAAACAGTTTTAGAAGGTTATGTAGAAGGGAAAAGGAAGCGAGGAAGGAAGAGATTCCAGATACTGGATGACATGATGGACGGTACAACATACAGCAGCCTTAAGAAGGAAGCAATGGATCGCAGAAAATGGAGAGGCAAAGGACCTGCTAATATAGCAGATAACTGATGATGATGATATATCTTTCATTGCTCAAGCGATATACGATAAATTACTGCTAGAAAGGGAGCAAGTTCTTCCGCACAATGTATAGGTTTCAGCATTCGGGGTTTTCTTAGGCGCAATAAGGTGACCACATCGTGACCACGAAAGACTTCCCCGTACAGTAACACCAGTTCCTCTATACTTCACTGTTGGTGCTACACATGGTGGCTGGTGATGCTCTCCGGCCATTTGCCAAACCCAAATCCTTTTCTTCGGATTGACATGGTGTGTAGCATGATTCATCTCCCCAAATGACTCGCGAAATACATGAAATCTATCGCAGTTGCGAATATGGACAACCATCAGCTGTATAATGGGATGCTGACAATGGGAATTTGTGCCGGGCCGGGACTCGAGCCCGTATTCGGGGTGTATCACGAGCGGTCACTGTGCCATTAGGTTACCCGATCATGACTCACAGCCACACCCAAACTTCCATATGTCGTCAGCTACGTGTCTACAGCTTGTATTCGTTCGTCCGTTATTTGTGCGAGGTGCTACCCAAAATGTTTGGGACTGGACTGGTGCTGCCATCTGTTGAAAGCCGTACCTTTGGACTAACGGTCACCTTCACCCTCGAAGCGGCTCCCATCCGCACGTACACGCCAGTCCCACCGCTTCTATCACTGGTCAAACGTTTTGGAAGTCCTGTTGTATTCGTACGTCCGTTATTTGTACGAGGTGCTACCCAAAATGTTTGGGACTGGTGCTGCCATCTGTTACCCAAAATGTTTGGGACTGGTGCTGCCATCGGTTGAAAGCCGTGCCTTTGGACTGACGGTCACCTTCACCCTCGAAGCGGCTCCCATCCGCACGTACACGCCAGTCCCACCGCTTCTGTCACTGGTCAAACGTTTTGGAAGTCCGGTGTGTTGAGGGAGCTCACGCTGCACGATGCGAAATCCACATTATCCAGTAGATCAAACAATTCGTCTGCGAGAAAGCAATCCGTTTTCAATGAAATTTGCATACGCCATCTGGCTATAAAACAAAATGATCCAGTTTAAAATGTTGGTACTGAATAATGCTCATCTTTATCTTTAGTCTGGTAAACAATGACCGTACCACAATTGAAGACATGCGCGAAAAAACGGGCTAATTCTCAAATGTAAAAACTTAGTGATATGTGTTGCCATCTGTTGCTTTGTATGGGAACTATCAAAATTGAAATTGGTCTCACCCTTAAATACTCTAATGTGATATTTAGGGCTGAGCCGATGACACCGCCTTCCTTGCCCTTGCCCCCACCCTACAGCGCTCCCAACACCTTCTCCAATACCATCTTGACCGGTTCACCGCTTGGTGCAACCAGTGGTTGCTCAAGGTCAATCCCTCCAAAACCCAGGCGATCATTGTAGGCAAAACCACCCCTTCCTTCCGCCACCTTGATTTCTACATCACCATCTATGGCCGTCCTATCGCCCTCACTCCCACCCTTAAGTACCTTGGCGTCACCCTCGACCGTCGCCTCTCCTGGACTCCCCACCTCCGGGCAATCCAAGCCAAGGCACGCTCCCGACTCAGTCTCCTCAAGCTCCTCTCCAGCCGTACGTGGGGTCTGGACCCCTCCACCATCCTCCACACCTATAAATCCCTCATCCGCCCTATCCTTTGTTATGCCCATCCGGCTTGGATCTCCGCCCCCCCTCCCTTTTATAACTCCCTCCAAATCCTTGAACGCCATGCTCTCCGCCTCGCCTATCGCATCCATCTCCCCTCCCCCACGCGGATCCTGTATGATCTCATCCCCTTCCCCCACCTCCTCCTTTTCCTTGAAAGGATACGGATCCTGTACACCTCCCGTAAACTCGACCCTCCTCACCCGCTCGTCACCCCGATCCTCACCCACCCCCGCCCGCTGCCGCGCCTGTATTCCCATGTCCCACCCGGTCTCCATCTCTCAACCCTCCTTACCCTCTCCCAAGGTGGCTTCCGCCAGCTCCCCCTCCCTGATGATGTCCTCCTCCCCTGCATCTACCCCTCCTATCAACTTTGATCCTCCCCCCCCACCTCCTGTGTCCTTTCCTTTAGGCACCCTCCCTCCCCCCTTTCCCTTCCCTTCTCTTTCCTTTTCCCCCTCCCTCCTACCCTCTCCACCGGGCTTCCCCTCCCCCTTCCTCCCTCCCCCTCTCTCCTTTGCCCATGGCATCTCTGCTCTCCCCTCTCCCATTTCCCCTTCCTCCTCCTCCACCTCCTCTCTTGGAAGGTCCCCGGACTCGTACACGCTCAGTGAACATTCGCGCGCCGGAGATCATCGCCATCAGTGTTTAGTGTGTGTGCATCGTTTTGTGTTTCGTGCAGTTACAACTCAACTGCTCACATGTGCCGTCGCCGTTCTCCGTGTTTTGTGCGCCGTGTCTCCAAGTGTTAGTGTTTTTTTCGTCCAACGTGAACGGCTTCTTGTTTATTGTTTTTTTGTATCTCCATTTTTTGCCCGCCGTTTTTTGTATTGTATATATCACCTCTCTGTCATGTTTATTGTTCCACTTAAGGCTGAAGAGCAGCGTACTATGCTGCTGACAGCCCGCCTGTATAGGTGTTTAAAATTACAATAAAGGAAAAAAAAATTTAGGGCTGAAAGAAATGTCAGTTTTGACAGTTACCGTACCCTAATTACACAGCAAATGAACATAAAAAATAAACGCATCTGACTGTTATCTTTCTTGAAAACTTACAAGATAGCACTTCACTGAAATCTTTTACTGGTTTGCTGCGAAAGCAGAGTTACTAAGCAAAGTCTTTCCTAATTCCTTCACCAAAGAAGACGAAGCAAATATTCCAGAATTCGAAACATGAACAGCTGCCCACTTGAGTAATTTACAGGTAGATATACAAGGAGTAGCGAAACAACTTGAATCACTTAATAAAAGCAAGTCTTCCGGTCCAGACTGTATAACATGTTCCTTTCTCAGAGGTTGTTGATGCAGTAGCTCAATACTTATATGACCGCTAGCGAAGACTGGAAAGCTGCACAGATCACACCAATATTCAAGAAATACAGTAGGAGTAATCCACTAAATTACAGGCCCGTATCACTAACGTCGATATATAGAAGGATTTTGGAATATATATTGTGTCTATTGACACACAGTCAACACGGACACGAAATGACAAAGGATTTCAAATTGATTCCGTATTTCTAGATTTCCAAAAGGCTTTTGACACGTACCACACAAGCGGCTTCTGAAACGGAGTGCTTAAATAATCTCGTTTCCGCTCTTGTGACTAGATTCGTGATTTCCTGTCAGAGACGTCACAGTTCGTAGTAATTGACGAAAATCGTCGAGTAAAACAGAAGTGATTTCTGGCGTTCCCCAAAGTAGTGTTATATGCCCTGTGCTGTTCCTTATCTATATAAACGATTTAGGAGACAATCTGAGCAGGCGTCTTAGATTGTTTGCAGATAGTCATCAGAAGTTCGAAACATATTGCGAGACAATTTAGAAAAGCTATCTATATAGTGCGAAAATTGGCAATTGGCCCTAATAATGGAAAGTGTGAGGTCATCCACACGAGTGCTAAAATGAATCTGTTTAACTTCGGTTACATGATAAATCAGTCAGATCTAAAGGCCGTAAATTCAACTAAGTACCTAGCAATTACAATTACAAACAATTTAAGTTGGAAAGGACACACAGAAAATGTTGTGGGGAAGACAATCCAAAGACTGCGTTTCTTTTTACAGAACACTTAGAAAATGTAACAGATCCACTGAAGAGACTGCCTACAATAGCTCGTCCGTCCTCTCTTGGAGTACTGCTGCGCGGTCTGGGATCCTTAGCAGATAGGACTGACGGAGTACATCGAGAAAGTTCTACGAAGAACAGCAGGTTTTTTACTATCGTGAAACAGGGGAGAGAGTGCCATATACATGAAAAAGGATTTGGGATGGACGCCATTAAAACAAAGGCGTTTTGCCGTTACGGCGGAATCTTCTCACGAAATTCCAATCACCAGATTTCCCCTCAGAGTGCGGAAATTATTTTGCTGACACCGACTTGCATAGGGAGAAACGATCATCATAATAAAATGAGGGAAATCAGAGCTCGCACGGAAAGATATAGGTGTTCGTTTTTTCCGCGCGCTTTTCGAGAGTGGAATAATAGAGCATTATTGTGAAGGTGGTTCGATGAACCCTCAGCCACGCGTTTAAGTGTGATTTGCAGAGTACCCATGTAGATGTATATGTATTAGGCCTCTGAATTGATAGTGATATTACTCTCACAAATACACTCTGCCAGTCACTGTGCCTTACAGTGGACATAAACTTTGATGATTATTAAATTTATTGGCCGCCCTGTATCCACGGAAAGCTCATCTGCTCTGCAACTTGTTGCTATTAGGGAAAGTGACACGACTGCCAAAAATCAAATTTCATTTGCCATACATGCGATGTACAATGCAAGGCGGTACCTTGCCAATTTTCATAAATGCTTTTCAGTACACAAATCGCCATGTGCAATGCGACTGTGCAGTCGGGAAAATAAATGAAAATGAGGAACTAATCTTAACGACTGATAAATGAGAAGAAAGACTCCAAGTGTAGCCATATAAAGAATACACCTTTTCATAAAGTTCTCACTCCTAGACAAATTAGCAAAATATTTCTTAATAACTCTCCCGTGCAGGGTCGCCTTCCTTGACACTTGTTTCAACTATAAGATAAGACCATGTGCTTCATTACAAAATTTCTACAGCAAACTGCAACCATACGCAATATTCTAACAGAGAGAACCACATAATTTCAAAACTGGATTACCTTAAAAGTTAGCATTCCTCCATTAATATAATCTCATTTGCTCAATATCTTTCCTCAAAATATATTATTACAAAATCTTTTTTGAATAATGCTGCATCCATTACACAACAGGCCACCTTCTAGCATTTTTAAACCAAGTGCATTGCCAGACTGCCCAACAAACTATGCTGCTGTTACTCTGTGCCTTACTCTGACAGTGCAAAGTTAACCTCTCTGACCCACAGACATACATTACTTGACTGGCAAAGATGCAGCTTTTACTGAAGCCTGACGTTTAATGAGGTAAGATGGCGGCGTCAGGAAGTTTCCTTGTGGTACTAACACGATTTTCTGAAACGAAATAGTGTTGTAGGCTTTGCGAGGAGGCTTAAAGAATTTCTGGAGCTGAGCAAGTATTTCTGTACTGGTTGAGTTTAACACATGCAATGTAGAACCGTGTTCCGAGAAGAGTATCAATTTCCATATATGCACATTTAAAGCAGAGTGTAGTTTTCGTAATAACACGCAAATGAATAAAGAAACTTGTTATCAACAACAAATGGCACGTTCTACTTATAGGAGCGCTTTCACAACGAGCAGTTCAAATGGTTCAAATGGCTCTGTGCACTATGGGACTTAACATCTAAGGTCATCGGTCCCCTAGAACTTAGAACTACTTAAACCTAACTAACCTAAGGACATCACACACATCCATGCCCGAGGCAGGATTCGAACCTGCGACCGTAGCGGTCGCTCGGCTCCAGACTGTAGCGCCTAGAGCCGCATGGCCGCTCCGGCCGGCCAACGAGCAGTTATTCGAAGAAATGTCGACATTGATCAAAATTGGTTAAAGCACGTCATTAAGCTGCATCTCTTACTACTTCATCATTAAACCCCCAAAAATAGACAAACTATTTCAATACTGCCAGTATTTCGGATAAGACGAACTGTAATCTTGTGATTTACGTTTACAAACGGTATAAAAGCAAACACACGTAAGATGTTTCTAGGTACGCTTGCATTGAGACATGTTCCTTTGCTTGCTATATTCCGTCTGCTGTACGAAAATTTACAGTCAAACACGACACATGTATTGACCATTATGCCAAAACTCTAAAAGTAACGTAGTTGTATCAGTTTATTCCCGTTTCGTAAGAGTGTTTTATCAGTAAATAAACAGCTGTTTACAAGTTCTTTACGCTCCCGCCATATTGCTACTCTAAACTGCTGGCTTCAGTGAAACGAATGGTGCTATATACGGTATTGCCAGTCTAGTAATGTATGACTGTGCTCATACAAATGTCCCTGGTCTCAGACACACTCTTACAAGGAACATGATTATATCGGTATTACAGAAGTTTCGTACTTTCATCAAATTCGCAACTTCATTCACATTTGTGGATAAAACTTCTCGAAAATAGTGAAGGCAAATACACTCCTGGAAATGGAAAACAGAACACATTGACACCGGTGTGTCAGACCCACCATACTTGCTCCGGACACTGCGAGAGGGCTGTACAAGCAATGATCACACGCACGGCACAGCGGACACACCAGGAACCGCGGTGTTGGCCGTCGAATGGCGCTAGCTGCGCAGCATTTGTGCACCGCCGCCGTCAGTGTCAGCCAGTTTGCCGTGGCATACGGAGCTCCATCGCAGTCTTTAACACTGGTAGCATGCCGCGACAGCGTGGACGTGAACCGTATGTGCAGTTGACGGACTTTGAGCGAGGGCGTATAGTGGGCATGCGGGAGGCCGGGTGGACGTACCGCCGAATTGCTCAACACGTTGGGCGTGAGGTCTCCACAGTACATCGATGTTGTCGCCAGTGGTCGGCGGAAGGTGCACGTGCCCGTCGACCAGGGACCGGACCGCAGCGATGCACGGATGCACGCCAAGACCGTAGGATCCTACGCAGTGCCGTAGGGGACCGCACCGCCACTTCCCAGCAAATTAGGGACACTGTTGCTCCTGGGGTATCGGCGAGGAGCAACCGTCTCCATGAAGCTGGGCTACGGTCCCGCACACCGTTAGGCCGTCTTCCGCTCACGCCCCAACATCGTGCAGCCCGCCTCCAGTAGTGTCGCGACAGGCGTGAATGGAGGGACGAATGGAGACGTGTCGTCTTCAGCGATGAGAGTCGCTTCTGCCTTGGTGCCAATGATGGTCGTATGCGTGTTTGGCGCCGTGCAGGTGAGCGCCACAATCAGGACTGCATACGACCGAGGCACACAGGGCCAACACCCGGCATCATGGGGTGGGGAGCGATCTCCTACACTGGCCGTACACCACTGGTGATCGTCGAGGGGACACTGAATAGTGCACGGTACATCCAAACCGTCATCAAACCCATCGTTCTACCATTCCTAGACCGGCAAGGGAACTTGCTGTTCCAACAGGACAATGCACGTCCGCATGTATCCCGTGCCACCCAACGTGCTCTAGAAGGTGTAAGTCAACTACCCTGGCCAGCAAGATCTCCGGATCTGTCCCCCATTGAGCATGTTTGGGACTGGATGAAGCGTCGTCTCAGGCGGTCTGCACGTCCAGCACGAACGCTGGTCCAACTGAGGCGCCAGGTGGAAATGGCATGGCAAGCCGTTCCACAGGACTACATCCAGCATCTCTACGATCGTCTCCATGGGAGAATAGCAGCCTGCATTGCTGCGAAAGGTGGATATACACTGTACTAGTGCCGACATTGTGCATGCTCTGTTGCCTGTGTCTATGTGCCTGTGGTTCTGTCAGTGTGATCATGTGATGTATCTGACCCCAGGAATGTGTCAATAAAGTTTCCCCTTCCTGGGACAATGAATTCACGGTGTTCATATTTCAATTACCAGGAGTGTAGGACAGCCCTCTTGGAAACTGTCAAGTAATTTTAATCGGACTGTGGCAGTCATTTCCGAATTGCATAGCGGTGTCCGGATGCTTCTGATCAACCGGAATATACAGGGTGTTACAAAAAGGTACGGCCAAACTTTTAGGAAACATTCCTCACACACAAATAAAAAAAAGATGTTATGTGGACATGTGTCCGGAAACACTTAATTTCCATGTTAGAGCTCATTTTAGTTTCGTCAGTATGTACTGTACTTCCTCGATTCACCGCCAGTTGGCCCAATTGAAGGAAGGTTATGTTGACTTCGGTGCTCGTGTTGACATGCGACTCATTGCTCTACAGTACTAGCATCAAGCAGGCATTGTTGGTGATGTCTTGATTGGGCCCCATGTTCTTCCACCTACGCTCAATGGAGCACGTTATCACGATTTCATACGGGATACTCTACCTGTGCTGCTAGAACTTGTGCCTTTACAAGTACGACACAACACGTGGTTCATGCACGATGGAGCTCCTGGACATTTCAGTCGAAGTGTTCGTACGCTTCTCAACAACAAATTCGGTGACCGATGGATTGGTAGAGGCGGACCAATTCCGTGGCCTTCACGCTCTCCTGACCTCAACCCTCTTGACACTCATTTATGGGGGCATTTAAAAGCTCTTGTCTACGCAACCCCGGTACCAAAAGTAGAGACTCTTCGTGCTCGTATTGTGGACGGCTGTGATACAATACGCCATTCTCCAGGGCTGCATCAGCACATCAGGGATTCCATGCGACGGAGGGTGGATGCATGTATCCTCGCTAATGGAGGACATTTTGAACATTTCTTCTAACAAAGTGTTTGAAGTCCTCTAACAAAGTGTTTGAAGTCACGCTGGTACGTTCTGTTGCTGTGTGTTTCCATTCCATGGTTAATGTGATTTCAAGAGAAGTAATAAAATGAGCTCTAACATGGAAAGTAAGCGTTTCCGGACACATGTCCACATAACATATTTTCTTTCTTTGTGTGTGAGGAATGTTTCCTCAAAGTTTGGCCGTACCATTTTATAACACCCTTTAGATGCAGTCTGGTTACTGTGCAAGTTGTATATATCCATTCACTTCTTGTATTTTATTCATGTTATGGATTCCGCAACATTAAGCGATTAAGAAAAAGGAGAAACGTTCCGCAAGTGCCAAAGATTGTGTCTTTTAGCCCATAAGTGGGCTTGTCTACTTCGGAGCAGTTCCTCTTGAGGTCAACGCACTTTGTCAAGCGGGTTACGCCGAAGCTGTGCGCTACTGCGAACCGTAGTTCCCGCACGCGTCACGACTTAATAACGGAAGCCGAGTTTCTGCCGGTACACCCACGCGCCAGAGGCGGTGGCGTCACCCGGAGAAAGCCGACCAAACCTCTGTTGCCGAGGAACCCAGTAACACCCAGGAAGGCGCCGTGACGCCTTAAAATGTGCACTGCGCCGCAGATCTTCCGGGAGGCAAAGTTGAGCCCTTTCCCCGACTACGTTCCGTGAGGAAATCTGGTTGCACCATTTATTAAAATTAAGTAAAAGAAAATCTTGATCGCAACAGATGTTTAGTTTGGTTGGCAGCCGGTTTCGGTCTATAATTTAAACAATCTTCAGGCCTTGCACTGCAGTACAAGAGTAATACGAAGGGTCGTTCAGTAAGTAATCCCACACATATTTAAAAAAAAAAGCCATTAATATATGTGGTGTGCGTACTGTAAGACCTTCGGTACACACACCATCAGATTATTTGACTTGTCGCTCTAACGAAGTAGGCGAGTGTCAGCAATATGTCTCGTGGTCTTATCGTGGCGTGTTTATCTTCTGCCGTTAGGTCAGACGATAGAAATGCCACTTGCACGCTTAGAGTAGCAGATTGACGGTGACCAACTTTAAACAGAACTTGATTAATTTTCATACACATTTATTAAAATAATAAAAAGCATAGACATTACGTAACTTGATTCTGGACGCTGTTTACAATTGACAATCTGAAGTTCCTTTGGTCTTGGTACATTAATCTTATTCTCACATATCTCTGATACTTGACAAAGTGTCTATACATTTATTTTCATGGCTATGTACAGGAATATGATAATCTTCTTAGATGCAGATTGAAACTTGAGTATAGACTGGTACAGACTAATGCAGACTGGTACAGACTGGTGCAGACAAATGCAGACTGACTAATCGGAGGTCTGTACACTCGTTGTAATACCTCGCGCGTTCATGTATCACTGCACGAGTGTGATCCGCGAGGAGAAAAGGTTCTACGTTAGCAGCAATCTCATTGGCTGCGTTACATATTAATACGCGGATCGGCGGAAGCATAATTTGGTCCGTCTCTACGGCAGCACCATCTCGTAGTGCGGAGACGGACGAGCGCTGCGCCTGCGCTTTTGTGCTTAGCGGGGCGCGCTCTAGTGGGAAAGTTGTGTACGCGCTGACTACGCGGAACAATGTACACAACAGTATACATAGACAAACTTCCTTGTTGGTGCTTCACATATTATGTTTGTTCTGCGCACCGGTGAAGTTTCGAACCGGTCTGGCAGATGGCAGACCTGTAGTACAGCGTCAAAATGGCGTCTACACATGACTCACGTTGCAAGCAGCGTGCTGTTATTGAATTCTTGTGTGCAGAAAAATTGTGGTGACCAATCATAAACGTTTGTATGCAGTGTATGACGATGCTGCAGTTGATAGGAGTACACTTGGGCGAGCGGGCCGGAGTGGCCGAGCGGTTCTAGGCGCTTCAGTCTGGAACCGCGCGACCGCTCAGGTGCTCAGGGTCATTTGAACACTTGGGCTATGGGCAAAGAAAGACAGCCTCAGGAAATGCAGAAACAGAGCTCCACGTTCGGGACATCCAGTCACAGTCACTGCTCCAAACATGCCGAATCGTGCAGATGCCATTATTCGTGCCGACCGGCGCATCACAACTCGACAATTTGCTCTACAGTTGTCGGTCAGCATTGGAAGTGCGTCTGCAATGATCGAGACTCTCGGGTATTGTAAGATGTGCTCACGATGGGTTCCACGAACGCTCACAGCGGACCACTAGATTCAAAGAAAGGCCATTTCGTCTGAATTGTAGAAACTCAAGACAACCCTGAAAGAAGAAACTCAAGACAACCCTCTCTGCCGGAAAATTCATGGTGACAGTCTTCTGGGGTTGTGATGGAGTCATTCTCGTGGATGTGATGCCAAGAGGGTCAACCATCATTTCAGACGCATACGTGAAGACTCTGAATAAACTGAAGAACCGTTTCCGACGTTTTCGATCTGACAAGAATCCAGCAGAATACTTGTTCCAACACGATAATGCACGCCCACACACAAGTCTGAGAACCTGGGAACACATCGCCAAATTGAGTTGGACATCATTGTCTCATCCACCCTACAGTCCAGACCTGGCACTCTCGGTCTTCCGTCTCTTTGGGCCGCTTAAAGATTCTCTACGGGGAACACACTTTGAAGATGACGAGAGTGTCAGTCGTGCAGTGAAAACATGGCTATGCCTGCAGGACAAGAGCTTTGACCAGCAGGGAATACATGCTCTTCCACAAAGATGCCGTACGGCCATAGAATGTTATGGAGACTATGTAGAAAATTAGGACATAGACATGTTGATGTATATGGTCACAAAATTCTGACTCTTAACAATAAATATATTCTGAGAAAAAAAATGTGGGGCATTACTTATTGAACGATCCTCGTACATATTAAGAGGGATTTTATACAAAAAGATGTTAACGTGACTAAAAACTTCTAGAATAAAAGCTGCAATAGTAACAAGATAAAATGTTGTACCCATGATTGCGGCTGGTGGCAATGGACGGAGTAAGATCTATAAGAGCACGAACCAGGTCCTTTGACAGCAGTGTACGGTCCTTGCAAGTGATCGCCTCAGTTCTGACCACTAGAGGCCGAATTACGGACAGTCTCTCATTGCCATGGTAATCAATGCCATCTCTGCTCCGACTGCTTTCAACGAGTTCAGAGAAGCGCCCATAGAGGGCAGTCTACACGCAAGTCAAGTCATGTATGTTCTGCATTTCCTTATTTTAAAAAAGATTGTGAAGAAAGGATTTAAATGAAGCAGACGAAAGGGAATATAAGCGCCTAAGAAATAAAATCGACAGGAAGTGGAAACTGGCTAAGCAGGAATGGCTAGAGGTCAAATGTAAGGATGTAGAGGCATATATCACTAGGGGTAAGATAGGTGCTGCCTACAGGAAAATTAGGGAGACCTTCGGAGAAAAGAGAACCACCTGTATGAAAATCAAGAGCTCAGATGGAAAACGAATTCTAAGCAAAGAAGGGAAACCAGAAAGGCCGAAGGAGTATTTAGAGAGTCTATACAGGGGAGATGTACTTGAGGGCAATATTATGGAAATGGAAGAGGCCGTAGATGAAGATGAAATGGGAGATCTGATACTGCGTGAAGAATTTGACAGAGCACTGAAAGACCAAAGTCGAAACAAGGCCCCGGGAGTAGACAACATTCCGCTAGAGCTACTGGTAGCCTTGGGAGAGCCAGTCATGACAAAACTCTTCCATCGGTGAGCAAGATGTATGAGACAGGCGAAATACCCTCAGATTTCAAGAAGAATAAAATAATACCAATTCCAAAGAAAGCAGATGATGACAGTTGTGAAAATTACGGAACTATCAGTTTAATACCTCACGGTTTCAAAATACTAACACGAATTCTTTATAGACGAATGGAAAAACTGGTAGAAGATGACCTCGGGGAAAATCAGTTTGGATTCCAGAGAAAACTAGGATCACACGAGGCAATACTAACCCTAAGACTTCTCATAGAAGCTACGGTAAGAAAAGGCAAACCCACGTTAATAGCATTTGAAGACTCAGACAAAGCTTTTGACGGTATCGACTGGAACACTCTCCTGCAAATTCTAAAGGTGGCAGGGGTAAAATACAGCTGGCGAAAGGCGATTTACAATTTGTAGAGAAACCAAATGGCAATTATAAGAGTCAAGGGGCACGAAAGGGAAGCAGCGATTGAGAAGGGAGGGAGACAGATTTTAGCCTATCCCCGATGTTATTTCATTTGTATCTTGAGCAAGCAGTAAAGCAAACAAAAGAAAAATTTGGAGTAGGAAGCAAAAGTTTAGGGAGAAGAAATAAAACTTTGAAGTTTGCCGATGACATTGTGATTCTCTCAGCAACAGCAAAGGACTCGGAAGAGCAGTTGAACGAAATGGACAGTGTCTTGAAAGAAGGTTATTAGATGAACATCAGCAACAGCAAAACGAGCACAATGGAATGTAGTCGAATTAAATCAGGTGAAGCTGAGGGACTGAGACTAGCTAATGAGACACTTAAAGTAGTTGACGAGTTTTGCTATTTGGGAAGCAAAATAACAGATGATGGTCGAAGTAGGAAGGGTATAAAATGTAGACTGGCAATGGCAAGGAAAGCGTTCATGAAGAAAAGAAATTTGTTAACATCGAGTATAGATTTAAGCGCCACGAAGTCTTTTCTGAAAGTATTTGTATGGAGTGTAGCGATGAATGGAAGTGAAACGTGGACGATAAATAGTTTAGAGAAGAAGAGAATAAAGCATTTGAAATGTGGTGCTACGGAAGAATGCTGAAGATCAGATGGGTAAATCACGTAACTAATGAGGAGGTAATGAATAGAATTGGGAGAAGAGAAATTTGTGGTACAACCTGACTAGAAGAAGGGATCGGCTGGTAGGACACATTCTGAGGCATCAAGGGATCACAAATTAAGTACTGAAGGGAAGTTTGTGTCTATGGGGAGGAGAGGGGAGGGGGTAAAAATCGTAGAGGAATGCCAAGAGATGAATACAGTAAGCAGATTCAGAAGGATGTTGGCTGCAGCAGTTTTTGGAGACGAATAGGCTTGCACAGGAAGAGCTGCATCAAACAACTCTTTGGACTGAACACCACAACAACATGAAAGTATTTGGTTCAAATGGCTCTGAGCACTATGGGACTTAACTTGTGAGGTCATCAGTCCCCTAGAACTTAGAACTACTTAAACCTAACCTAAGGACATCACACACATCGATGCCCGAGGCAGGATTCGAACCTGATAGAGGATAGAGCTGCATCAAACAACTCTTTGGACTGAACACCACAACAACATGAAAGTATTTGGTTCAAATGGCTCTGAGCACTATGGGACTTAACTTGTGAGGTCATCAGTCCCCTAGAACTTAGAACTACTTAAACCTAACCTAAGGACATCACACACATCGATGCCCGAGGCAGGATTCGAACCTGCGACCGTAGCAGTCGCGCGGTTCCACACTGTAGCGCCTAGCACCGCTCGGCCACTCCAGCCGGCTGAAAGTATTTATTACGAACAACTGTGTACGTAATTTTTGTGTATATACTGATGTAAAAAAAGTCTCAGCACTAATAGAGAATTGTGCGACATAAACAAAGTTAGTAGGCATGTTTCTACATATGAAAGGTAATGTCTATTCAGATTTTGCGCCTGTCACATAAGACTGGCGCTAGTATCGCCACTATGAGGATGCAAATCAAGTTTGCATTAAATACATGCTGTAACGGTCGTGAGATTGGACGAGGTGAGTCGATGTTAGTCATGACAGCCCTTAAGGCGACAAACACCCTATTATGGACATATCACTGAGTTTGCACGAGGTTGTGTAATAGAGCTACGAGCAGCTGGATGATGCTTCTGTGATACTGCAGAAAGACTTGTCAAGAATTTAGCCACTATACATGAGTGCGGGCACCGCTGGTCACGAGAATGTACGGTCGCAAGAAGGCCGATATCCGGAAGACCACGTGGTACTACCGAGAGGGAGGACTATCGTGTTCGGCGTATGCCACTGGCGCATCGTACTGCATCTGCAGCAGCAATTTGAGCAGCTGTTAGCACCACAGTGACACGACGAACTGTTCCAAGTCGGTTCCTTCAAGGACAGTTCCGAGGCAGGCGTCATCTACAAGGTGTTTCAAAAATGACCGGTATATTTGAAACGGCAATAAAAACTAAACGAGCAGCGATAGAAATACACCGTTTGTTGCAATATGCTTGGGACAACAGTACATTTTCAGGCAGACAAACTTTCGAAATTACAGTAGTTACAATTTTCAACAACAGATGGCGCTGCAAGTGATGTGAAAGATATAGACGACAACGCAGTCTGTGGGTGCGCCATTCTGTACGTCGTCTTTCTGCTGTAAGCGTGTGCTGTTCACAACGTGCAAGTGTGCTGTAGACAACATGGTTTATTCCTTAGAACAGAGGATTTTTCTGGTGTTGGAATTCCACCGCCTAGAACACAGTGTTGTTGCAACAAGACGAAGTTTTCAACGGAGGTTTAATGTAACCAAAGGACCGAAAAGCGATACAATAAAGGATCTGTTTGAAAAATTTCAACGGACTGGGAACGTGACGGATGAACGTGCTGGAAAGGCAACCACAGAGGGCAACGCGCAGCTAGTGCAGCAGGTGATCCAACAGCGGCCTCGGGTTTCCGTTCGCCGTGTTGCAGCTGCGGTCCAAATGACGCCAACGTCCACGTATCGTCTCATGCGCCAGAGTTTACACCTCTATCCATACAAAATTCAAACGCGGCAACCCCTCAGCGCCGCTACCATTGCTGCACGAGAGACATTCGCTAACGATATAGTGCACAGGATTGATGACGGCGATATGCATGTGGGCAGCATTTGGTTTACTGACGAAGCTTATTTTTACCTGGACGGCTTCGTCAATAAACAGAACTGGCGCATATGGGGAACCGAAAAGCCCCATGTTGCAGTCCCATCGTCCCTGCATCCTCAAAAAGTACTGGTCTGGGCCGCCATTTCTTCCAAAGGAATCATTGGCCCATTTTTCAGATCCGAAACGATTACTGCATCACGCTATCTGGACATTCTTCGTGAATTTGTGGCGGTACAAACTGCCTTAGACGACACTGCGAACACCTCGTGGTTTATGCAAGATGGTGCCCGGCCACATCGCACAGCCGACGTCTTTAATTTCCTGAATGAATATTTCGATGATCGTGTTATTGCTTTCGGCTATCCGAAACATACAGGAGGCGGCGTGGATTGGCCTCCCTATTCGCCAGACATGAACCCCTGTGACTTCTTTCTGTGGGGACACTTGAAAGACCAGGTGTACCGCCAGAACCCAGAAACAATTGAACAGCTGAAGAAGTACATCTCATCTGCATGTGAAGCCTTTCCGCCAGACACGTTGTCAAAGGTTTCGGGTAATTTCATTCAGAGACTACGCCATATTATTGCTACGCATGGTGGATATGTGGAAAATATCGTACTATAGAGTTTCCCAGACCGCAGCGCCATCTGTTGTTGAAAATTGTAACTACTGTAATTTCGAAAGTTTGTCTGCCTGAAAATGTACTGTTGTCCCAAGCATATTGCAACAAACTGTGTATTTCTATCGCTGCTCGTTTAGTTTTTATTGCCGTTTCAAATATACCGGTCATTTTTGAAACACCCTGTACATCTACATATATACTCCGCTAGCCACCGAGCGGTGTGTGGTGGAGGGCACAATTCGCGCTTAAGTCATACGTCCCCCTCTGTTCCACTCACGGATCGCGCGAGGGAAAAACGGCTGTCTGAACGCCTCAGTACGAGCTCTTATTTCCCTTATCTTTGAATGGTGATCATTGCGCGATTTGAAAGTTGGTGGTAATAATATACGCTCTACATCCTCGGTGAAGATTGGATTTCGAAATTTAGTGAGCAGCCCCTTTTGTTTAGCGCGTCGTCTATCTGCAAGTGTGTCCCACTTCAAACTTTCTATGAGATTTGTAACGCTCTCGCGATGGCTAAATGTACCAGTCACGAATCTTGTCGCTCTTCTCTGGACCTTCTCAATCTCTTGAATCAGACCCAACTGGTAAGGGTCCCATACAGACGAACAATACTCCAAGACTGGACGAACTAACGTATTGTAAGCAATTTCCTTTGTTGAAGGACTGCATCGCTTCAGGATTCTACCATAAACCGCAATCTAGAGTTCGCCTTACCCGTTACTTGTGTAATCTGATCACTCCATTTGAGATCATTTCGAATAGTCACACCCAGATACTTGACGGGTGTTACCGCTTCCAACGACTGATCATTCATTTTGTACTCATACATTAATGGGAATTTTCGCCTTGTTATACGCAGTAGGTTACATTCCACTGACGCCAAACCACCGCCATTTGCGGCTTCAGTGAGAGTTCAACGGAGGGCATGATGGAGGTCGGTTGTATTTTCTGAAGAAAGGAGGTTCTGCCTCGGTGCCGTTGACGGCCACGTGTTGGTTAGAAGAGGGCCAGTTGAGGGCCTGCAAACAACCTGTCTGATTGCAAGACACACTGGACCTACATCTGGAGTTATGGTCTGGGGTGCGATTTCGTATAAGAGCAGTAGCACTCTCGTCGTCATCCCACGCACCCTGACTGTACATCTGTCTGGTGATTCGACCTGTTGTGCTGCCTTTCATGAACAGCATTCCAGGGGGTGTTTTGCAACGCGTTAACGCTCGCCCACATACCGCTGTTGGAACCCGACATGCTCTTCAGAGTGTCGACACGTTGCCTTGGTGTCGACATCTTGCCTTGGCCTGCTCGATCATCAGATCTGTCGCCAGTTGAGTACGTACGGAACATCATCAGACGACAACTCCAGCGTCATCTACAGTCAGGGTTAACCGTCCCTGCATTGACCTGGCAAGTGCAACAGGCATGGGACTCCATCCCACAAACTGACATCCGGCACCTGTACAGCACAACGCATATACGTTTGCATTCAACGTTCTGGCGGTAACACAGGTTACTAATGAAGCAGCATTTCGCATTTGCGATCGCTTATCTCGCGCTTAGATTAACCTGTGGTTTTGCAATATTTATCACTTAAATACGCTACTGCGCATTAAAATTGCTACACCACGAAGATGACGTGCTACAGACGCGAAATTTAACCGACAGGAAGAAGATGCTGTGATATGCAAATGATTAGCTTTTCAGAGCAATCACACAAGGTTGGCACCGGTGGCGATACCTACAACGTGCTGACATGAGGAAAGTTTCCAACAGATTTCTCATACACAAACAGCAGTTGACCGGCGTTGCCTGGTCAAACGTTGTTGTGATGCCTCGTGTAAGGAGGAGAAATGCGTACCATCACGTTTCCGACTTTGATAAAGGTCGGATTGTAGCCTATCGCGATTGCGGTTTATCGTATCGCGACATTGCTGCTCGCGTTGGTCGAGATCCAATGACTGTTAGCAGAATATGGAATCGGTGGGTTCAGGAGGGTAATACGGAACTCCGTGCTGGATCCCAACGGCCTCGTATCACTAGCAGTCATGATGACAGGCATCTTATCCGCATGGCTGTAACGGATCGTGCAACCACGTCTCGATCCCTGAGTCAACAGATGGGAACGTTTGCAAGACAACAACCATCTGCACGAACAGTTCGACGACGTTTGCAGCAGCATGGACTATCAGCTGGGAGACCGTGGCTGCGGTTACCCTTGACGCTGCATAACAGACAGGAGCGGCCGGCCGAAGTGGCCGTGCGGTTAAAGGCGCTGCAGTCTGGAACCGCAAGACCGCTACGGTCGCAGGTTCAAATCCTGCCTCGGGCATGGATGTTTGCGATGTCCTTAGGTTAGTTAGGTTTAACTAGTTCTAAGTTCTAGGGGACTAATGACCTCAGCAGTTGAGTCCCATAGTGCTCAGAGCCATTTGAACCATTTGAACAGACAGGAGCGCCTGCGATGGTGTACTCAACAACGAACCCAGGTGCACGAACGGCAAAACGTCATTTTTTTGGATGAATCCAGGTTCTGTTTACAGCATCATGATGGTCGAATCCGTGTTTGGCGACATCGCGGTGAACGCACATTGGAAGCGTGTATTCGTCATCGCCATACTGGCGTATCACCCGGCGTGGTGGTATGGGGTGTCATTGGTTACACGTCTCGGTCACCTCTTGTTCGCATTGACGGCACTTTGAACAGTGGACGTTACATTTCAGATGTGTTACGACCCGTGGCTCTACCCTTCGATCGATCCCTGCGAAACCCTACATTTCAGCAGGATAATGAACGACCGCATGTTGTAGGTCCTGTATGGGCCTTTCTGGATACAGAAAATGTTCGACTGCTGCCCCGGCCAGCACATTCTCCAGATCTCTCACTAATTGAAAGCGTCTGGTCAATAGTGGCCGAGCAACTGGCTCGTCGCAATACATCAGTCACTAGTCTTGATGAACTATGGTATCGTGTTGAAGCTGCATGAGCAGCTGTACCTGTACACGCCATCCAAGCTCTGTTTGACTCAATGGCCAGGTGTATGAAGGCCGTTATTACGGCCAGAGGTGGTTGTTCTGAGTACTGATTTTTCAGGATGTATGCACTCAAACTGCGTGAAAATGTAATCACATGTCAGTTGTAGTATAATATATTTGTCCAATGAATACCTGTTTATCATCTGCATTTCTTCTTGGTGTAGCAATTTTAATGGCCAGTAGTGTATGTTTCCTAGACAAATGTATCGTTACTCAACATTAATTAATTTTGATGTTGCGATTATGTTTCTGACAGTGTGTTTTGTATCATTTTTCTTGTAAATTTTAACTATACCATTTACTGTAACATACCTCAGGTAAAGAGTACATGTTTGGTTGTCAATGACGTATTGCGCTTTGCGACGGGCGGGGCTTACTGTATATGTTCTCGAGTGATGATGCCTTATTAAGCAGTTGACGTCTGTGTTCTCACAGGTCTTCCTCTGTCCACCGTCACCAATCGCCATGAACGGTGTAATATTTTCTGTTGTTGTTATTGTAGCTTTCATTCTAAATGATTTGAGCCGTGTTATCCATCTTTTCGTAAAGAAATCCTTATGAATACGTTTTACTACTGTATTGCAGTACTTACGTCCTGAAGATGGTCTAAATGTTATAGACCGAAACCAGGTGCGACCCAACAGAAACATCTGCTGCGTTAGAGACTGTTTTATTGGTTTTCCCACGAGACAATGCATTCTAAAATTTTATGTGCCCCATTTATGCTCAAAGGGCTTCAAGGAAAATATGAAAAAAAATGCAAAGGAAATTTGGCTTCTATGATTTTGATTCAACGTACAGTCATGGAAATAAGTATTCATACATTAGGTGGCGACAAACTACGATGGTGTGTTGGGATAGTAAATCACCCACAGCGCCGATACGAATAAGTACGATGATGTAGCGTCAGATAACCATGTTCTTGGTAATGAAGCTTCCCGTATGCCATGAATCTGTTCTGGGAAAATAAAATACACTCCTGGAAATGGAAAAAAGAACACATTGACACCGGTGTGTCAGACCCACCATACTTGCTCCGGACACTGCGAGAGGGCTGTACAAGCAATGATCACACGCACGGCACAGCGGACACACCAGGAACCGCGGTGTTGGCCGTCGAATGGCGCTAGCTGCGCAGCATTTGTGCACCGCCGCCGTCAGTGTCAGCCAGTTTGCCGTGGCATACGGAGCTCCATCGCAGTCTTTAACACTGGTAGCATGCCGCGACAGCGTGGACGTGAACCGTATGTGCAGTTGACGGACTTTGAGCGAGGGCGTATAGTGGGCATGCGGGAGGCCGGGTGGACGTACCGCCGAATTGCTCAACACGTGGGGCGTGAGGTCTCCACAGTACATCGATGTTGTCGCCAGTGGTCGGCGGAAGGTGCACGTGCCCGTCGACCTGGGACCGGACCGCAGCGACGCACGGATGCACGCCAAGACCGTAGGATCCTACGCAGCGCCGTAGGGGACCGCACCGCCACTTCCCAGCAAATTAGGGACACTGTTGCTCCTGGGGTATCGGCGAGGACCATTCGCAACCGTCTCCATGAAGCTGGGCTACGGTCCCGCACACCGTTAGGCCGTCTTCCGCTCACGCCCCAACATCGTGCAGCCCGCCTCCAGTGGTGTCGCGACAGGCGTTAATGGAGGGACGAATGGAGACGTGTCGTCTTCAGCGATGAGAATCGCTTCTGCCTTGGTGCCAATGATGGTCGTATGCGTGTTTGGCGCCGTGCAGGTGAGCGCCACAATCAGGACTGCATACGACCGAGGCACACAGGGCCAACACCCGGCATCATGGTGTGGGGAGCGATCTCCTACACTGGCCGTACACCACTGGTGATCGTCGAGGGGACACTGAATAGTGCACGGTACATCCAAACCGTCATCGAACCCATCGTTCTACCATTCCTAGATCGGCAAGGGAACTTGCTGTTCCAACAGGACAATGCACGTCCGCATGTATCCCGTGCCACCCAACGTGCTCTAGAAGGTGTAAGTCAACTACCCTGGCCAGCAAGATCTCCGGATCTGTCCCCCATTGAGCATGTTTGGGACTGGATGAAGCGTCGTCTCACGCGGTCTGCACGTCCAGCACGAACGCTGGTCCAACTGGGGCGCCAGGTGGAAATGGCATGGCAAGCCGTTCCACAGGACTACATCCAGCATCTCTACGATCGTCTCCATGGGAGAATAGCAGCCTGCATTGCTGCGAAAGGTGGATATACACTGTACTAGTGCCAACATTGTGCATGCTCTGTTGCCTGTGGCTATGTGCCTGTGGTTCTGTCAGTGTGATCATGTGATGTATCTGACCCCAGGAATGTGTCAATAAAGTTTCCCCTTCCTGCGACAATGAATTCACGGTGTTCTTATTTCAATTTCCAGGAGTGTATGTTACACTCCGCACGGTCTACGACAGGGCAAAATGTATTCATACAACGGACGACTTTCAACCAAACAAACGGCTGACGCAGCCCCGGAGTGCATGCCACACTTGTGTAGTCGTGTGGCGGCCGTGAAGCAACAGCACGTCGGACGTGGGTACCGTGGAACAGCAGAATGGGCCGCAAGGGGAAGGAAACGACCATTGAGGAACGAAACATCATTGTCGCCCAATATCTTCAACACAACATCATAGGACGAAGTCGAGCGACTGTGCAATCTATCATTAAGCGATTTAAGGACAGACATGTTGTAATAAACAGTGAACGACACGGTCGTCCACAGAAGCTTACAACAAGAGAGACTAGAATGCTACTAAGAATCGTCAAGAAAAACCCGAAGACGATAGCGTCGGCACTATCCGCATACGTACATGACCACTTCCGAGAGGACATCACTGCAAGTGCAGTTAGTACCATTCACCATTGTTCGGGCTACAGAGCCAGGTTCCCCAGACGAAAGCCCTACATCAGCAAAAAGAACAGGAAGTGGAGGATGGAATTCGCGAAACAGCATGTATCCAAGACAGAAGACTTCTGGGATACTGTAGTGCTTAGTGATGAAAGCAAATTTAATATCGTGCACAATGATGGTAGGATCTTGGTCTGCAGAAGACCGAATACAGACCTCGACCGAAACAACATTCAACCCACGGTGAAGCACGGAGGTGGTGGAGTGATGGTATGGGGCTGTATGTAGGCCTCTGGTGTCAGAAAATTAGTGTTTGTGGAAGGTACCATGGACAGATTTGTGTATATGAACATTCTCAAATAGAACTTACAACAGAGTGTTGACGCCTTGGGTCTTCCTAGAAATTATTACTTCCAACAGGACAATGATTCCAAACATAGGGCGCAAATTGTCCGGCTGTGGTTGCTCTGCAACACTCCACACGCTCTTAAAACACCAGCTCAGAGTCCGGATCTGAATCCCATCGAACACTTGTGGAGTGAGCTGGAAACACGAGTGAGAAAACACGACATCCGTAGTAAGGCCTCTTTGAAAGAGGCTCTCCTTCGAGAATGGGAAGGTATCACGTCGGAAACTACAAGAAAATTGGTCCATTCCATGCCACGGAGGTTGCGAGAAGTAATACATCGGAAGGGAATGCATACGAAGTATTAAACATGTTCTGGCTTCGTTAGAAGTGTCATTTTCTGTTGGTGTATGAATATTTAAGTCCCAGCGCAGTAGAGAACTTGGCAGACGTTTTTGTATTTTGTTTTGTAAAGGCTTGTTCATTCTCGTTCTATATACCAGCACAGCTTCATTGGCGACTGGCCAATGTGTATAGTGAATATCCAATTAGTGTTTTTGGTTTCGTATTGTCAATAAAGGCGATTTACTTTTTCACGCTCTAGTGTATGAATACTTATTTCCATTACTGTAAGTCCAGTGCTGCGACAAATTTATTAAATTATTGCCTCCCGCCTGCAGCGCTGTCAGATTTAGTTTATGTACATCTACAATCCGTATGGTGCACGGCAGTGGGTACATTGTAGCACTGCTATTTATTTCCTTTCCTGTTCCACTGGCAAATGAAGCGTGGGGAAAACAGCTATCTTGTGCCTCCATATGAGCCCTAAGTTCTATTATCGTGTTTCAGTGGTCCTTAAGCGGTATGTAATTTGGCGGCAGGAGAATCATTCTCCACTCAGCTGCAGATTCCGGTCCTCTACATTTTCTCAACAGCATTTCGCGAAAAGATAGTTATTTTAGCTTACGAAGTATTTGCATAACTCTTGTATGTTGATCGAACCTACCGGTAACAAATCTAACAGCGCATCTTTGAATTGCTTCCATGTCTTCTTTTAATCCGACCTGGTGGGGGTCCTACACACTCGAGGAGTATTGAACAATGGGTCGCGCTATTGTTCGAGTAATGAACGATGGGGGAGAGTTTAGGCTTCATATGCGCATCTACGCCACGCGTTCTGCGACAGCCAATGAACGTTCAGTAGTGTTCTCTGAGCTCTGCTATGAACGTCGAAACCAATGCGAGCATTGAACGTGATGGTAGCGAGTTATGTAGTGAATTTTTCTTCCATCTGTTGCAAGTTGTCACGGGAGATGGTGGTGGTACGCGAGAAATTCTACATAAGCAAGCGAGACAAATAATGTGCGGGATACACGATTTCTTCATACGCAAAACTCGTGTGTGCGCGTATCACAGCTGTCGATTGAAACCGGCATCAATACGAAGCCCGTTTGTGCCTCGACCTTCGTAAACCGCTATCGTTCGTGAATAGGTCGCGCTCTTCTTTATAGATCAGCTACACGATCCTAAAATTCTTACACTACAACGAAGTCTACTGTTCGCCTTTTTTAATACTGTCCTTAGGTGCTCATTCATTTCATATCACTTTCCAACGTTACGCTTATAGTCTGATTAAAATTACTTGATAGTTAACAATTTACGCGTTGGAGCTGGTTTCGTCCAATCAGAGCGCTCAACGTCACGCCCGAACCGTTCACCGTTGTCAAACTGCCACAACAGTTGGTCTTGTCTGGCATTCTTTCTTAATATGTTTATCCCGATTACGCTTTTGTTTCGTATTTCATCATACATGATAAACATACCACGAACAAGAAACACACATAATGATCTAATGAAATACGCACATCTCATACACAGTACTAACTAAACGCTGCTGGATACTTCCGCACAAGACGCGATTCAGCGTCACATGTGCGGTTATCATAAACACAGAGATGACTTATCACAGATAAGCTTTGCACAACATTGCGGGAAATCGAGTTTTTCAGGGCTGCAGTTCATCATTGCGGCTGGGTGATCACAGTCTCAAAAATACACTGAAACGCCAAAGAAACTGGTACACCTGCTTAATATCGTGTAGGGCCCCCGTGAGCACGCAGATGTGCCGCAACACGACGTGGCATGGACTCGACTAATCTCTGAAGCAGTGCCGGAGGAAATTGGCACCATGAATCCTGCAGGGCTATCCATAAATTCGTAAGAATACGAGGGGGTGGAGATCACTTCTGAACAGCACGTTGCAAAATATCCCAGATATGCTCAATAATATTCATGTCTGGAGAGTTTGGTGGCCATCGGAAGTGTTTAACCTCATAAGAGTGTTCCTGGAGCCACTGTGCAGTAATTCTGGACATCTGAGGTGCCGCATTTTCCTGCAGGAACTGCCCAAGTCCGTCGGAATGCACAATAGACATGAATGGATGCAGGTGGTCAGATAGGATGCTTACGTACGTGTCACCTATCAGAGTCGTATCTAGACGCATCAGAGGTCCCATAGCACTCCAACTGAACACGCCCCACACCATTACAGAACCTCCACGAACTTGAACATTCCACTGCTGCCATGCAGGGTCCATGGATTCATGAAGTTGTCTAAATACTCGTACGCGTCCATCCGCTCGGTACAATTTGAAACGAGACTCGTCCGACCAGGCAACATGTTTCCAGTCATCAACAGTCCAGTGTCGTTGTTGACGGGCCCAGGAGAGGCGTAAAGCTTTGTGTCGTGTAGTCATCGAGGGTACACGAGTGGACCTTCGGCACCGAAAGCCCATATCGATGATGTTTCGTTGAATGGTTCGCACCTCACACTTGTTGATGGCCCAGCACTGAAATCTGCAGCAATTCGTGGAAGGGTTGCACTTCTGCCATGTTGAACGATTCTCTTCAGTCGACGTTGGTCCCGTTCTTGCAGGACCTTTTTCCGGCCGCAGCGATGTCGGAGATTTGATGTTTTACCGGATTCCTGATATTCACGGTACACTCGTGAAATGGTCTTACGGGAAAATCCTCGGAAATGCTGTGTCACGTAAATCTTGATAACTTGCCATTGTGGCAGCAGTAACCGATATGACAACTGCGCCAGACACTTGTTCCGTCTTCTGCCTGATTACTTTTCTCTGTATTTGAATACGCATGCCTCTACCAGTTTCTTGGCACTTCAGTGCATAACAACTTCACGCAATGATGCAGTTTTGTGCAATGGCTAGCATATGTACTGAAGATCTTAGGTTCGAATTTCATCGCATGTCGTGATTCCTTTTTTATTTCTCAATCTGATCAAAACAGTTTGATTATCATTTTTATTCAGTTAGTTGGTTTAAACGTGACTTTTTTACTACTAATTTTTTGCCACGTCATTATCATCATCGTATTGACTTCTTTATTTGCTGTTATTTTTCTACTTATCATTCGTTTATCGCCTGGAATATGCCTATGTCGCCTATAATCTGCAACAAAGTGACGACCAGGACTGCTTATCGTTTGGTAACGTGGCAGCTCGTGTAGCCAGCGTGGGGATAGTCTCAGGTAACCAACAATAGCGAGAAATTAGTTAGCTTTTAGCGCTGAAACTGAACTTTTTCTGTGTTGAATTTGCTCGTAGAGGCAAGCTTTAATAGCCATAAACCAAATGATCGCAGGTTTAGACCTGCGGCAGATTGTTGAGCACCACTATCTCGAATACATTACACAGCACGAGGTTGTGGTTAAGTTGGGACATCGTTTAAATTCAGGGCTACAAAACGCTCCGTCTGCGGTAGTTCAGTCATTAGACACGTAAAATCAGCTGACCGAGCGAGGTGGCGCAGTGGTTAGCACGCAGTATTGGCATTGGGGAGGACGACGATTCAAGCTCCGTCTGGCCATCCTGATTTAGGTTTTGCGGGATTTTCCTAAATCGCTTCAGGCAAATACCGGGATGGTTCCTTTGAAAGGGCACGGCCTACTTCCTTCCCCACCCTTCTCTAATCCGATGGGACCGCTGACGTTAGTGTTCGATCCCCTCCCACAAATCAACCAACCAAGAAAAATCAGCTGTCGAAAACGCATCTTCAATTCTACATCTACATGGTTACTCTGCAATTCATACTTAAGTGCCTGGCAGAGGGTTCATCGAACCATTTTCATACTAATTCTCTTCCATTCCATTCTCGAATGGCGCGCGGGAAAAAGGAACACCTACATCTTTCCGTTCGAGCTATGATTTCTGTTATTTTATTGTGATGATCATTTCTCCTTACGTAGGTGGGTGTCAACAAAATATTTTCGCATTCGGAAGAGAAAGTTGGTGATTGAAATTTCGTAAATAGATCTCGCCGCAAAGAAAACCGCCTTTGTTTCAGTGACTGCCACTCCAACTCGCGTATCATATCAGTGACACTCTCACCACTAATGCGCGATAACACGAAACGAGCTGCCCTTCTTTGCACTTTTTCGATGTCCTCCGTCAATCCTACCTGGTAAGGATCCCATACCGCACAGCAATATTCCAGCAGAGGACGGACACGTGTAATGTAGGCTGTCTCTTTAGTAGGTTTGTCGCATCTTCTAAGTGTTCTGCCAATAAAGCGCAGTCTTTGTTTCGCCGTCCCCACAATATTATCTATGTGGTCTTTCCAATTTAACTTGCTCGTAATTGTAATTCCTAGGTATTTAGTCGAATTGACAGTCCTTAAATTTGTGCGATTTAGCGTATACGCAAAATTTACCGGATTTCTTTCAGTACCCATGTGGATGACCTCGCACTTTTCTTTGTTTAGTGCTAATTGTCACTTTCGCACCATACAGAAATTCTCTCTATATCATTTTGTAATTGGAATTGATCGTCTGATGATTTTACTAGACGGTAAATTACAGGGTCATCTGCAAACAATCTAAGGGGGCTGTTCAGGTTGTCATCTAGATCATTTATGTAAATCAGGAACAGTAGAGGGCCTATGACACTACCCTGCGGAACGCCAGATATCACTTCTGTTCTACTCTATGATTTACCGTCTATCACTACGAACTGTGACCTCTCTGAGAGGAAATCACGACTCCAGTCACACAACTGAGACGATACTCCATATGCATGCAAATTTGATTAATAGTCGCTTGTGAGGAACGGTATCAAAAGCCATCTGGAAATCTAGGAATATAGAATTGATCTGAGATCCATTGTCGACAGCACTCATTACTTCACGGGAATAAAGAGCTAGTTGCGTTGCACAAGAACGATATTTTCTGAATCTGTGTTCGTTATGTATCAATAAGTCATTTTCTTCAAGGTGATTCATAATGTTCAAGTGCAGTATATGCTCCAAAATCCTACTGCAAATTGAGGTCAGTGATATGGGTGTGTAATTCAATGGGTTACTCCTGTTTCCTTTCTTGAATATTGGTGTGACCTGTGCTACTTTCCAGTCTTTAGGAACAGACCTTTCGTGAAGTGAGCAGTTGTATATGATTACTAAGAAAGGCGCTATTATGTCTGCATACTCTGAAAGGAACCTAATTGGTATATCATCTGGACCGGAAAACTTGCCTTTCTTAAGTGATTTGAGTTGTTTCGCAACACCTAAAATATCTACTTTTATGTCAGCCATGCTATCAGCTGTTCTGGTTTAGAATTATGGACTATTTACTTCGTCTTCTTTCGTGAAGGAACTACGGAAAACTGTATTTAGTAAATCTGCTTTAGTGACACCACACACTGCGACAGTAGCGCTTCTACATTGCTCCTCGTTACACACTTACAGCACTTGTGAAGTGAGTTGCTGCGTTTGTTTGTTACCTACTGCATAACCGACCGGTATCCGGCGGCTGATATGGTAACACCACAGCGGCAAATGACAGACGTGAACTATCAAATAATTTTAAATGGACAAAACATATGTAATCGACGTGACTGCATCACGCAGCACTCCATTAATACTCTATTCGAACATTACAGTATTTTTTTTTCTTTTCATCTGCATTAACTTACATTTTTCTACATTTAGGACAAGCTGTCATTCCTCGCACTACCTCATTTGTTGTACGATTCCAGCTTTCGGTCATAGTTCCAAACTGCTGCCAGCGGTCCAGCTGTTACAGTCATTGTCTGCAGAGAGTTTTAAGAACGGGGTATAGAGGTCGAGGAGCCCCTCAAAAGTCACATATTCCCATAGCCGATGCTAAGCGACACTTGAGGTGGAGTAAATGTGACGCCACTGAACAGTGGATGACTGCAAACGAGTAATTTGGAGTGGTGAGTCACGTTGTACTCTGTGTCAGTCCAGTGGAAGGGACTGGATTTGGCGAATGCATGAAGAACGTTGCGTGCCAGCACGTTTAGCGCGAACAATCAAGTACAGAAGAAGTGGTGTTATGTTATGGGGCTCTTTTCGTGGTTAGCGTGTGGTCTCATTATTGCACTAAGCAAACGCTAAATTTTGAAGGATACGAACACTTATTTTACCGTATCGAATTATCGTGTAGCGTGTTGTAACTGCAAGAGGCGTGCTTACTCTGTGTTACTGTTAGCAAAAAGTTTATACGTATTGATTGGGCAATGCAACTCCCAATACCAATAAAGAAATACAGTCACTGCAAAAACACATTGAGCCCCTTAGGCACTCAATCCTCCGCCTCTGTTCAAGACTGATAACCTCGGTCCCTGTGCACATAACAATAAATTAAATTGTCTTACCTCTTAAGCAGCAACGGTGGAACGCGATATATTCTGGTATCTCATGAAAAAATTACAAATATGCTAGCTAAAGGCTCAGCGGTGTGCAATGCTGGTCGTAACACTTGGAATGCACATGAAATTCTTTTGGCTAATAAACGAGAACATTTAAGAAAATCCAACTTCTTGAAAAACCTGGATAGGGAGTCGACACTTATTGTGGTGAGTTACTAACACAGATTATTCTTTTTTTTCGGAATTATATTGCAAGTTAAGTTTGGATTTTCAAAAACATTTGACAACTGAAGTTATATTGGTCAAAAAAAGGAATGTATTGTATTTACCAATTAACTCATAAACAGAGAGATTTTTGCAGCAAGTATTATCTAACCTCACTAATCCAGCATAAATGCAAATCATCAAATTACATATAGCTATGTTGACAAATCTTAGAAGCATTACAAAATTGAAAGATCTAACTAGCCTTTTTATCAATCAGTTTACGTACATTCTGGGGCTATTCAACAATTACAAATTATCAGACAACTCATATATACTAACGCGCTGGCAAAACGAAAATCATAATTTTTTAACGTCTAAACCTATCTTGCGAGAAGGCTTCTGATTACATGTTCTCGTAATTCCTTTATTAATTTAGCACCACAAAACTGCCTACACCATCCTCTTTCATTCACAGACACTCACTGCGACTACGCGCCAAGCGCTCTCTCACTCCAACACTACTATCTCAGACCAGAAGCAGTATCTTTGGTTCTGCGGTCGTGCGGTCAGCGATCCGCATTATAAAGCCTATCAAAGACTTACCTCGTTTATAAAATCATGTACTAGTTTCATTTTGGTTTACATTGATATTATTATCGTATTCGGGTGGCACAAATAAGTGTGCCCCAGTAGACTCCTTTCAATGGTATCAGCATGACCGTGCACCTTGTCAGAAAGCAGCATTGTGTGGCTGTGCCCTGTTCTGAACCAAATGCAACATCTTTGGTGTGACTTGGAACGTAGACTTCGCTTCAAGCCCCCAGCGTCCAACATCACTACCATTTGTGGTTTCGGCAGAGGTGTCGAAACGTCGATCATTTTAAAAGAAACATGACGAGGCCTAATAACCCAGAAGATTTTAACTTCAAATTTACTCATCTTCTCTCTTTCTACACAGTATACATATAACTAGTAAAATTTCTCTATTTCTTTTCCTTCCTGGAGTTGCAATTCTACGGGTAACGGCGTATATATTAGTCTTTGTGTTCCCTCAAGCTCTTTGCCACATATGGCTCCCTCTGATATCATGAAAGCAATTTCTTGATGTCTTACCACATGTCTTTCTATTCTGTTTGTTGTAGTTATTCCTTCCTCGACGATTCCATGGAGAATCTTCTCATTTTTATGTCACCAGTGCATTTAATTTTCAGCTTATGTAACACGGAATCTCAAATGCCTCATTCTTTTATTTCGCCGGTTTTCCCCCTGTTCGTGAGTCACTTCCATAAACTTTTTGCACAGCAGATCCAACTCACGAGAGTGCATATACGGGGTGTTCGGTAATTCCCGTTACAAACTGCTAAGTCTTGTGATGGGGAGTGAGTACGTACTATTTTCAATAGGAGCCCATGACGACCGTTTCAATTCAGATATTTAACTCATCCAGTTATGTTTGAATGCATGGTTCCGCAGCGATATAAGCTCCTAAAATCTTCTCGAGCTTCCAGCCGCATCGGGTAATTAAGATACCACGAGCCTTTGACCGAGCCCTTCTTGGCCATCGTCAAGTGCTAAATGGATAGACGACTGAGTCATTTAGCACTTGACAAAGCTCGTAATATATTTCCGCCCCGAGCCGAGCCGTAATCAGGGAGCGGAAAACGCGCAGTATGACAGCACCGAATACGTAGTTCTGGGAGCCTTGCAATATAGCGCCGTAATATGTAACGTCCGAGCTCGGCCGCTCCACGTCGTCCTAATACTGAAAAACAGTGCGTAGGCGAGGGCAGCTGAAAATAACTGAGACACCGCGGTGGGGACAAGTCCGCTGACACTTCCGAATAATGACGGCAGATAACTGCATCGTTGGCTGTGACGATGTCACGTCCGGCTTACATACGATCGTTTCAGAAGTCTCAGTATCTCGTCTTCCTGTCTGCATTTCTCACTCCGACGGAATGACAGCCTCGCTAGTTACAGAATAACTTGGTTGGTGAATTGTGATGTGCTGCCTGCTGCCAAGAGAAGACTTCGTTGCACAGCCCACAGCCAGCTGGCTGTAGTGGAACTTCGCCGCTGCAAGCTGCCATTGTCGTCTGGGCACCTCCATTGACGCGTACAAGATGTGGAAAAGACTGGGGCTTTGTTTGGTGGGGCGCCATACCGAGTGATGACAAACTATCACATAAAACCTACAGCGCGAGACACTTAAGTATGGCTGTGTTGCTGGTTCGGATCCTGGGCTTCTGCTTTCACGTGTCCGTTGGTTGGTTGTTTTTGGGGAAGGAGACCTGACAGCGAGGTCATCGGTCTCATCGGATTAGGGAAGGACGGGGAAGGAAGTCGGCCGTGCCCTTTGAAAGGAATCATCCCGGCATTTCCCTGGAGCGATTTAGGGAAATCACGGAAAACCTAAATCAGGATGGCCGGACGCGGGATTGAACCGTCGTCCTCCCTCCAGTGTCTAATCACGTGTCCGTCTTCGAGAGCACTGTGGTGGGCTACACGAGTCCATGGCAGGCCGCGGTAGACATGCGCCTACAAAATCCTGTTCCGGCTACCTGCACGACACCGCTGCTGGGACCTGGCCTACACAACAACCGCAGCCGACTCAGCGCTCTGTCCACCCACATTCCTTGTCGAGCTCAGGTGTGCAAATCAGCACGCCTTCCGCCGCACCGGAGAAGACAGTCCGTACTGTAAAATCACAAGTAATAAACCCACCCACACCAGCTCCCGAGCTCGGCTTCCTGCACCTGCACCGTCACCATCTCATATGTGCAGCTCCACGCCCTCTAAAAATCCTGACTCGAGGGGTGACTGCCACGCAGTGTTGTGCAGCAAATGTACAGTCTCACAAATTTGACCCCAAATTAACGTCTGTGTTTGGCAGGAGACTTGTTTTGGGGAGGTACGTTCTCTTTGCCCCTACAGTTCTACTCATTACGTCCCCCTTCTTTAATTTCTCAGGAGCAACTTCTCATTTGTGACATGTACTAATATTTATAGTTGTGGTGGTACATGTTTTCATTATAACTTTGATATTCAGACTCGCAAGTATAATCGATGAGTACACTCTCCAAATACAAAACGTGTAAGAGAATATTATGGTATTGAGTATCATTGTTCATATTTGACAAAGGTTGTTGTTGTTGTTGTCTTCAGTCCTGAGACTGGTTTGATGCAGCTCTCCATACTACTCTATCGTGTGCAAGATTCTTCATCTCCCAGTACTTACTGCAACCTACATCCTTCTGAATCTGCTTAGTGTGTTCATCTCTTGGTCTCCCTCTACGATTTTACCCTCCACGCTGCCCTCCAATACTAAATTGGTGATCCCTCGATGTCTCAGAACATGTCCTACCAACCGATCCGTTCTTCTAGTCAAGTTGTGCCACAAGCTCCTCTTCTCCCCAATTCTACGAGTATTCAATACCTCCTCATTAGTTATGTGATCTACCCACCTAATCTTCAGCATTCTTCTGTAGCACCACATTTCGAAAGCTTCTATTCTCTTCTTGTCTAAGCTATTTATCGTCCACGCTTCACTTCCATACATGGCTACACTCCATACAAATACTTTCAGAAACGACTTCCTGACATTTAAATGTATACTCGATGTTAACAAATTTTTCTTCTTCAGAAACGCTTTCCTTGCCATTGCCAGTCTACATTTTATATCCTCTCTACTTCGACCATCATCAGTTATTTTGCTCCCCAAATAGCAAAACTTCTTTGCTACATTAAGTGTCTCATGTCCTAATCTAATTCCCGCAGCATCACCGGATTTAATTCGACTACATTCCATTATCCTCGTTTTGCTTTTGTTGATGTTCATCTTATACCCTCCTTTCAAGACACTGTCCATTCCGTTCAACTGCTCTTCCAAGTCCTTTGCTGTCGCTGACAGAATTACAATGTCATCGGCGAACCTCAAAGTTTTTATTCCTTCTCCATGGATTTTAATACCTACTCCGAACTTTTCTTTTGTTTCCTTTATTGCTTGCTCAATATACAGATAGAATAACATCGGGGATAGGCTACAACCCTGTCTCACTCCCTTCCCAACCACTGCTCCCCTTTCATACCCCTGGACTCTTGACAAAGGTACTGCCTACAAATCTGATTTCATGCTAATATTCACAACCACACACCTTGATGTTCGACAGTTCCTGCCCTTCGGTACATAAAGTCTCCTTGGCCTTCCCTAACACAATCTTCACACGCTCGTTCCATTTCATATCGGTTTGCAACGTTACGCTCAAATATTTAAACAGCGTGACTGTGTCAAGCAGGACACTACTAATGCTGTATCCGAACATTGCGACTCTGTTTTTCCTACTATCCGCATTAACTTATTTTTGTACATTTAGAGCTAGCAGTCTTTCATCACACCAACTGAAGTCATCTTGTATCCTCGTACAGTCACTGATTCGTTCTGACCAACATACTCCGTTGTCACTGCTTCTCTACTGACAACACAGTCTACGTCTACATCTATATTCGGAAAACAGCCGTGAGGTGCATGGCAAAGCGTATGTCCCATTGTGTGAGTTATTAGGGTTTCTTCCCATTCCATTCACGTATGGAACGCGTGAGGAATAATTGTTTGAATGTGTCTTTGCGTGCAGTAATTATTCTAATTTTATCTTCACGATGCCTATGTGAGTGATACGTAGGGGGTTGTAGTATAATCCTAGATAATCATTTAAATCCGGTTCTTGAAACTTTATTGATAGACTTTCTCAGGATGGTTTACACCTGTCTTCAAGACTCTTCCAATTCAATTCCTTCAGTATCTCTGTGACACTCTCCCATGGATGAAACAAACCTGTGACCATTCGTGCTACATCCCGTGTCAGTCTCATCTGGTACGCGTCCCACACACTTGAGCAATATTCCAGAACCAGTCACACAAGAGATTTGCAAGCAATCTCCCCTGTAGACCGATCGCACTTCCCCAGGATTCTGCCAATAAACCGAAACCTACTACCTGCTTTACCCATGACTGGGCCTATATGATCATTCCATTTCATATCCCTACAAACTGGTACACCCAGGAATTTGTATGAGTTTGCCGGTTTCAACAGTCAACAGTGATGTCCTATCATCCTGTCCCTTCTCCTTATCAGTGTTTTCCACATATTCCTTTCCTCTCCGATTCTGCGTAGAACCTCCTCATTCCTTACCTTATCAGTCCACCTAATTTTCAACATTCGTCTATAGCACCACATCTCAAATGCTTCGATTCTCTTCTGTTCCGGTTTTCCCACAGTCCGTGTTTCACTACCATACAATGCTGTACTCCAGACGTACATCCTCAGAAATTTCTTCCTCAAATTAAGGCCGGTATTTGATATTAGTAGACTTCTCTTGGCCAGAAATGCCTTTTTTGTCATAGCGAGTCTGCTTTTGATGTCCTCCTTGCTCCGTCCGTCATTGGTTATTTTACTGCCTAGGTAGCAGAATTCCTTAACTTCATTGACTTCGTGACCATCAATCCTGATGTTAAGTTTCACTCTGTTCTCATTTCTTCTTCTTCTCGTTGCCTTCGTCTTTCTCCGATTTACTCTCAAACCATACTGTGTACTCATTAGACTGTTCATTCCATTCAGCAGATCATTTAATTCTTCTTCACTTTCACTCAGGATAGCAATGTCATCAGCGAATCGTATCATTGATATCCTTTCACCTTGTATTTTAATTCCACTGCTGAACCTTTCTTTTATTTCCATCATTGCTTCCTCGATGTACAGATTGAAGAGTAGGGGCGAAAGGCTACAGCCTTGTCTTACACCCTTCTTAATACGAGCACTTCGTTCTTGATCGTCCACTCTTATTATTCCCTCTTGGTTGTTGTACATATTGTATATGACCCGTCTCTCCCTATAGCTTACCCCTACTTTTTTCAGAATCTCGAACAGCTTGCAACATTTTATATTGTCGAACGCTTTTTCCAGGTCGACAAATCCTATGAAAGTGTCTTGATTTTTCTTTAGCCTTGCTTCCATTATTAGCCGTAACGTCAGAATTGCCTCTCTCGTCCCTTTACTTTTCCTAAAGCCAAACTGATCGTCACCTAGCGCATTCTCAATTTTCTTTTCCATTCTTCTGTATATTATTCTTGTAAGCAGCTTCGATGCATGAGCTGTTAAGCTGATTGTGCGATAATTCTCGCACTAGTCAGCTCTTGCCGTCTTCGGAATTGTATGGATGATGCTTTTCCGAAAATCAGATGGTATATCGCCAGACTCATATATTCTACACACCAACGTGAATAGTCGTTTTGTTGCCACTACCCCCAATGATTTTAGAAATTTTGATGGAATGTTATCTATCCCTTCTGCCTTATTTGACCGTAAGTCCTCCAAAGCTCTTTTAAATTCCGATTCTAATACTGGATCCCCTATCTCTTCTAAATCGACTCCTGTTTCTTCTTCTATCACATCAGACAAATCTTCACCCTCATAGAGACTTTCAATGTATTCTTTCCACCTATCTTCTCTCTCCTCTGCATTTAACAGTGGAATTCCCGTTGCACTCTTATTGTTACCACCGTTGCTTTTAATGTCACCAAAGGTTGTTTTGACTTTCCTGTATGCTGAGTCTGTCCTTCCGACAATCACATCTTTTTCGATGTCTTCACATTTTTCCTGCAGCCATTTCGTCTTAGCTTCCCTGCACTTCCTATTTATTTCATTCCTCAGCGACTTGTATTTCTGTATTCCTGATTTTCCCGGAACATGTTTGTACTTCCTCCTTTCATCAATCAACTGAAGTATATCTTCTGTTACCCATGGTTTCTTCGCAGCTACCTTCTTTGTACCTATGTTTTCCTTCCCAACTTCTGTGATGGCCCTTTTTAGAGATGTCCATTCCTCTTCAACTGTACTGCCTACTGCGCTATTCCTTATTGCTGTATCTATAGCGTTAGAGAACTTCAAACGTATCTCGTCATTCCTTAGTACTTCCGTATCCCACTTCTTTGCGTATTGATTCTTCCTGACTAATGTCTTAAATTCAGCCTACTCTTCATCACTACTATATTGTGATCTGAGTCTAATCTGCTCCTGGGTACGCCTTACAATCCAGTATCTGATTTCGGAATCTCTGTCTGACCATGACGTAATCTAATTGAAATCTTCCCGTATCTCCCGGCCTTTTCCAAGTATACCTCCTCCTCTTGTGATTCTTGAACAGGGTATTCGCTATTACTAGCTGAAACTTGTTACAGAACTCAATTAGTCTTTCTCCTCTTTCATTCCTTGTCCCAAGCCCATATTCTCCTGTAACCTTTTCTTCTACTCCTTCCCCTACAACTGCATTCCAGTCGCCCATGACTATTATATTTTCGTCCCCCTTTACATACCGCATTACCCTTTCAATATCCTCATACACTTTCTCTATCTGTTCATCTTCATCTTGCGACGTCGGCATGTATACCTGAACTATCGTTGTCGGTGTTGGTCTACTGTCGATTCTGATTAGAACAACCCCGTCACTGAACTGTTCACAGTAACACACCCTCTGCCCTACCTTCCTATTCATAACGAATCCTACACCTGTTATACCATTTTCTGCTGCTGTTGATATTACCCGATACTCATCTGACCAGAAATCCTTGTCTTCCTTCCACTTCACTTCACTGACCCCTACTATATCTAGATTGAGCCTTTGCATTTCCCTTTTCAGATTTTCTAGTTTCCCTACCACCTTCAAGCTTCTGATATTCCACGCCCCGACTCATAGAACGTTATCCTTTCGTTGATTATTCAATCTTTTTCTCATGGTAACCTCCCCCTTGGCAGTCCCCTCCCGGAGATTCGAATGGGGGACTATTCCGGAATCTTTTGCCAATGGAGAGATCATCATGACACTTCTTCAATTACAGGCCACATGACCTGTAGATACACGTAACGTGTCTTTAATGCAGTGGTTTCCATTGCCTTCTGCATCTTCATGTCGTTGATCATTGCTGATTCTTCCGCCCCTAGGACAAGAGAGTGCCCTGAACCTCTATCCGCTCCTCCGCCCTCTTTGACAAGGTCGTTGGCAGAATGAGGCTGACTTCTTATCCTGGGAGCCTTCGGCCGCCAATGCTGATTATTTATCAAAATTTAGGCAGTGGCGGGGATCGAACCCGGGACCGAAGACGTTTTGATGATGAATCAACGACGCTACCCTCTTTTTTTTATTTTGTTCTACATTGTTCGTTTAATTTGTTCGTGGCGGACGTCCGATGACACCCATTCAGATTCTTCGTTGATCCGTTCACTCAGTTTTTTTTATTACAGAGGGTTACTAAACCCTCTGACCGAACAGGCTGAGCTACCGTGCCGGCTACCCCTAGACCACGGGTACTCATTGATATTATAATCATAGTTATAGTTATAGGATACAACAGTACCCCCCTCCCCCTTCTTTTATACCAGGGGGTCCGCCTGTCGTGACATCTAGTGGTCGATTTTGCACTACATAGGAATGTCGAGATACTTCTGAGGAAAATCAGCAGCTGGTAGAGCCTGATACAGCCGGTCCTAGTGTTTGGAACTCTGTGGTAAGCTCCTATGGGTCCAAACTGCTGAGGTCATCGATCCCTAGGCTTAGACACTACTTAGTCTAACTTTAAACCAACTTACGCTAAGGACAACACACACGCCCAAGCCCGAGATAGGACTCGAACCTCCGACGGGGTGAGCCGAGCGAACCGTGGCAAGGCGCCCGAGACCACGTGGCTACCACGCACGGCGGTCCTAGTGTTAACACTCGCCAGATAATCCTGTGGCCAACTTTCAGTGTTGCAGTTACATGTCTTGTCCTGACACTAGGGTTGTCGTCAACAGCATGAAGAATTGCCGCCTCCCGTTGCGGAGTCCTCATCCTTCTAGGCCTCCCCCGGTCGCTTAAATGTTCCATCTTCTCTAAGCCGACTATCAAAGATTGCAAACGTTTTCCTGTTGGGGCACCGTCGTCCTGGTAAATTTCTCACGGTACAAAAAACAGCCGGTCGGAGTGGCCGTGCGGTTCTAGGCGTTACAGTCTGGAACCGAGCGACCGATACGGTCGCAGGTTCGAATCCTGCCTCGGGCATGGATGTGTGCGATGTCCTTAGGTTAGTTAGGTTTAATTAGTTCTAAGTTCTAGGCGGCGGCTGATCTCAGAAGTTAAGTCGCATAGTGCTCAGAGCCATTTGAACCATTTTACAAAAAACAGAGCGCGGGCAGCATTTCTGTCAGGTAATCCATACATCAAATGGGCATCGTCCATATCTACGTTTGTGTACACTGCCATTGAACGAGCCAAGTCTGTGATTAACTCTGCATAGTAATCCGTGTGCTTGCAACGATCGTACTGATCGCTGGAACAGCTGACGCGACGCGGGGTATCCGCGCGCTCTAAGGTGTCTTGTCACGGTCCTTGCGGCTCCCCCGCACCGGAGGTTCGAGTACTCCTTCGGGCATGGGTGTGTATGTCGTCCTTAGCGTAAGTTAATTTAAGTTAGATTAAGTACTGTGTAAGCTTAGGGTCCGATGATCTCAGCAGTTTGGTCCCATAAGACCTTACCTCAAATTTCCAAAAATTTCCAAACAGTTGATGTTACCTGTAAACAAGCAATGAAATACGTCACATGGCAACAGGGACATTTAACAAAAAACACTGGCGATACACAACATCACCAGACGTCACCAAGAGCACTGTCCGGCCCCGGTAGCTGAGTGGTCAGCGTGACGGCATGTCAATCCTAAGGTCCCGGGTTCGATTCCCGGCTGGGTCGGAGATTTTATGCGCTCAGGGACTGGGTGTTGTGTTGTCCTAATCATCATCATTTCATCCCCATCGACGCGCAGGTCGCCGAAGTGGCGTCAAATCGAAAGACCTGCACCAGGCGAACGGTCTACCCGACGGGAGGCCTTAGCCACACGACATTTCATTTCACCAAGAGCACTCTCCATAATTCTAAAGTTCCGTTCGTGTGTGTTTCCCATGATTAATGAGTTGTAGAAAATGAGTTGTGCATGGAAACTAAGCATTTCCAGACTCAAGTTCATACGATATATTTTCTTCGTGAGGACTGTGTCCTGCAATTTGTGCCGTCCATTTTTGTTGCGCCCTGTATAAATTTAAGTGTTACTGTGCGGTTGGTCCCGGCGGAGGTTCGAGTCCTCCCTCGGGCATGGGTGTGTGTGTTTGTCGTTAGGATAATTTAGGTTACGTAGTGTGTAAGCTTAGGGTTCAAATGGTTCAAAGGGCTCTGAGCACTATGGGACTTAACATTTGTGGTCATCAGTCCCCTAGAACTTAGAACTACTTAAACCTAACGAACCTAAGGACATCACACACATCCATGCCCGAGGCAGGATTCGAACCTGCGAGACCGTAGCAGTCGCGCGGTTCCGGACTGTGCGCCTAGAACCGCTAGACCACCGCGGCCGGCGTAAGCTTAGGGACTGATGACCTTAGCAGTTAAGTCCCATAAGATTTCACACACATTTGTACATTTCTTGAACAAATTTAAGTGTTTGGAATTCTTTGCTGAAGGAATTTGTATGGACTGTAGCCTCGTACACTAGTGGAACGAGGATGAAAAGTAGTTCAGACAGTAAGAGAGTAGAAGCTTTTGAAAAAAGCTGCGACAGAAGAATGCTGAAGATTATTTGTATGTATGGAATAACTAATGAGGAGACACTGAGTAGAATGGGGAAGAGAGAAATTTGTGGCACGACTTGACTGAAAGAAGGAATCGGTCAACAGTCACATTCTGAGGCATCAAGAAATTGTGAGTTCGGTAATGGAAGGAAGTGTGGAGGACACAAGTTGTAGAGGGAGAACTTGGCACGAATAGAGTGTGCAGTTCAAGTGGGTGTCATAGGTTGGAGTAGTTATTCAAAGATGAAAATGTTTCGAGGCGTGGAGAGTTGCATCAGACCAGTCTTCAGACTGAACACCCCCCCCCCCCCCCCCCCACAACAACAACAACAACAAAGCCCACCTCTCTCGCATCATCTCTCCCGCACAGATTTCATACGGATGAGCGGACTGATAACCTCATAGTTAGGTTCCTTGAAATCGTGACTATGCATCTGGAATGTTGTAAAAGAAGGATGTTAAGGCTTAGACAGAGTGAAAAACATAACTGAAATAAGGGGCAAAAGTTAATGTGCATGGGCGAACATTGGTGGCGCTCATCCAATCCAGACTATGTCGCAGTTCGAACTGGATTTTACGCTGAATACGCCGTGGAGTTAACTTCTTTTCTAGTTCATCTTTATCCAGAATCTCTCGCGCGTTGGATGTTCCCTCGTGACTAGAAAATAGAGAAAGTCTCATCTACATCTACATGATTACTCTGCTATTCACAATAAAGTGCCTGGCAGAGGGTTCAATGAACCACCTTTAAGCTGTCTCTCTACCGTTCCACTCTCGAACGGCGCGCTGGGAATACGAGCACTTAAATTTTTCTGTGCAAGCCCTGATTTCTCTTATTTTATCGTGATGGTCATTTCTCCCTATGTAGGTGGGTGCCAACAGAATGTTTTCGCAATCGGAGGAGAAAACTGGTGATTGAAATTTCATGAGAAGATCCCGTCGCAACGAAAAACGCCTTTGTTTTAATGATTGGTACTCCAATTCCCGTATCATGTCTGTGGCACTATCTCTCCTACTTCGCGATAATACAAAACGAGCTGCCCTTCTTTGTACTTTTTCGATGTCATCCGTCCGTCCCATCTGATGCGGATCCCACACCGCATAGCAATCCTGTTTTTAAAAACGGTAAAAGAACTTGTACCTCCTTTGGAACACATTTACATTCATATGTCCAAATGACCTTTTTTGTTTCTTATACTCTCAGCATTGTTCCCTTCACTGTCTCCCCATTTACCAAAACTGCACCGTATAGTCATTTTTCTCTGTATCAGTACACAAATGGAATAGAAAAGAAATCTGATAATGCAGGGAGCCGCCGTAATGCAGATATTTCAAAACGAGTGTTCGAGGCTTGCAGAGACCGAGAGAGAGCGAGAGAGGGAGAGAGAGAGAAAGAGAGAAATGCGTGAACAATACGAAGATAGAACGGTATGAAGCCCAGCAGAAAGGCTGCTAGGCAGTGAGTCCGAGCTGCGCCAAGTTGTGCAGCGTCCTCAGAGGACGCGAACGTCAGTAGACAACCCGCATACCGTAATGCGTAGGCGGGCCTGTGATGTCAGCGCAGAGTGCGTGTGCAGGTTCCGAGAACCGGTCGCTGCGAGGAAAAGTGGTCCCTCCAAACCCAAACCCGTCACAGGACTGCGGAAGCGACAGCTGGTCGCTCGCCTGCGTAACCCGAACCGTTTGACACCCGCAGCGGCTACGTAACGAGAATGCCACCGGTGTTGCAAGATTCTAAAGGGGCCGTGAAATGGGGCTACCTCCCCATCCTTATCTGAAATTCCGTCCTCATGTCAACATTCTCTGAAGAGGTCATTTTAGCTCGAAATCTGAGCTTTCTGGGCTTTATAGTGTTACGACTGTAACTAGTTCCAGTAGTTATCTGCCCTTTAAAATATGTGTACTATATCAAATTAAATTCACATATTACACTACCCGATTTATGTTAGTAACTAAGGGAAAGAAGCCGCTTGTTAATAATCCAATTTTGAAATTTCGTGATATGAATTGTCAGTCATGTTGCATCACATAGTCCTGAAAATTTACTTGTCCTCTATTTCTGAAATTCTACGATGTTTATTCAGTATGATTATTTAAAACCACAGCTCTACTTGAAAGCAAACCAAAATACTGTTAACAATATTTTATTCAAAGTGATTCGTTTCTAATTAACTAAAATGTAATTTAATTTAAATTATTGTACTGTAAAATTAATTGAAATTGTATAGAAATTAAGTAAACTTTTCGAAATTGAATATCAGAACATGAAGGAAAATATGTAGTCCATTTTTTATTGTAACTAAAATCATCTAATGACATTTAATTGTTATTTTGGATTCTTACTTTTAACAGTATATTCAGCTGTTTAGTTTTATGTAAAAGGAAGTGGCGCATGAACCACGAGGTCAGTTTGCATTATTGTCTTGCGGAAGCTGTTTGTATGGGAGTCTTTCGAAGGCTGTCGGACGGCCAATGTGTATTCCAGCAACGTACATGATAGTCTGTCACAATATAAAACAAGGAAAGTGATATATTCTTGAGTTTCTGAAGCAACAACCCCTGTGGATATCAAAGTTGTCAATCTCATCATATGGAGCAGCTAAGTTATTATGTGAACTGTCATTAACTGCGATTGAAATTTTCTAGCTTTCACTCTTCTTCGTGCTTGTGAGTGGTGGAGGCCCAAACTATTAAGTTGCTTTGATGATATGTTTGAGAATGCACTATTACCACTGTCCAACTATAGACAGACTAGAGAAACTGTACATTTTTTTTTTTCACTCAGCGTCAGTGGTCATTAAAATGCTTCCCTCCTCTCACACATTTAAGGGTGACATTTTAGCCGTCACACTCTCGATATTTATTGCGCAATATTGAGTATTGCGCAATAATATTGACCGTCTGACAGCGGTTTGCGACGTGTGTTCAACGAGACTGCAGAGCTTTGAAATTAGTATTGCTTGCTCAATGTATTGCGCAATATATTGTGCTGCGGAATGCTAGTAGTGGTCAGTAAACGGCAGTTCTTGCCGAGACCGAGAGAAATTCAGTTCGCTCCGAACGAAATTCCACAAAGAACGGTAAAAAAGTAAATGACAAATGATCCAGAGATGTGCTGGAGCATGTAAGTTATACCAACAAGCGATGCTTTGAGAAATGAAATTGCTGACGGTTTAGGAAATACCAGGTACCTTATTGTCAACAACAGCAGCGGAAACTGAATATAATTGTGTCACGACAGTAAGCAGATATATTTATTTTATTTGTAGCAGTTTTAAGAACTGACAAATAACATCAGGTCAGCTCTCTAGTGAGCATACATGTCATCAGGTCAGCTGTCTAGTGAGCATACATGTCATTTTTTTGTTTTGTCCCTGCAACAGTTGTCACAGACACAAAATCAGCTAATCGTAATCAATAAACAGTTGTTTTATTTCGTTTGCAAGAATTGTCGCGGCAGAGAACTACCTAGAAATCAGAATATGTGCACGATAAATTGTATGATTGATTTGTTTATTCTGTAATTAGTTCATGTAATTAGTTCTATAATTAGTTCTTGTTTACGAATCTATGCTACAGTGAACGAGCCCATGCACCACTGAAATGTTTACTGGAAGATTTTCAGACTTGTGATGAATTCTTCTCGGGTTATCAGCACAGTGGTGGCGTAGTCTTGTCGCAACGTTTCGATGAGTTTCATCTTCTGGCAAAGTCAGAAGATGAATGGTACGAAACTTATCGAAACGTTGCGACAAAACGACGTCACCATTCGACTGATAACCCGAGAAGAATTCATCTTTGGAATACGCCGAGAAAGACTGCAATCGCTTATTTTCAAACTTATTTCGTCTACATAATATCTCATTGTGTTTTCCAAGCAAAACAACTCATTCGCAAAACATACCAGTTCCGTATTGGCTACGAAGGCATAGTTCTAACTGACGTGTCTCGGGCATAAATATTGCCCAATAATATTGTGCCGTCCTCGGCCTCACACTTTCCCGCAATGTACTGACACAACATTATTGCGCAATAAATACATTTTTTACTATGCATGACTTAGCCGGCCGCGGTGGTCTAGCGGTTCTAGGCGCTCAGTCCGGAGCCGCGAGACCGTTACGGTCGCAGGTTCGAATCCTGCCTCGGGCATGGGTGTGTGTGATGTCCTTAGGTTAGTTAGGTTTAAGTAGTTCTAAGTTCTAGGGGACTGATGACCACAGATGTTAAGTCCCATAGTGCTCAGAACCATTTTTTATGCATGACTTACAGCGATGAAGGAACATTTCATGTTAGGAGTAAAGTAAACAGACGTAACGTGAGGGCATGGGGGCTCCAGAACCTTTATGACATTACTGAGCACGAAAGAGATTCACCTAAAATTAACGTCTTTTTTGTGTCGCTTCTCGTTAAAAAGTGTAGGGTCCCTTCTTTCTTGAGGAAAACACAGCGACTAGAAAGAGCTATCTTCAAGTGCTGCAGAATTGGCCTTTTACTCAACTTCCGGAGGACTCCGATGACTTTATTTTCCAACAGGATGTTCTCCGCCACACTGACATAACAACGTATATCAGTTCCTCAATGACTAGGGAGCACGGGACCCTGAGACAATGAACTGCATTCTTGGCCTTAAGGATCGCCAGACATGACCATATGCGATTTTTTCTTGTGAGGATACATGAAGGAAAGTGTGTTCAGCTCCCTTTTACCTCGTGAGATAGAGGAAGTGAACAACAGAATAACTGCCGCCCATAACTTACATAAGAGCACATACATTGTGTACAGTTTATGACGAATTTAGCTATCGAATAGGTGTTATTTGTCCTGCTGGTGAAGGACAAATAGAGCGTATGTAACAGCATTGCTTAAAGTTCTATATCTTTATTTTGTAATCTATCCCATATTTGTAGTATGTTTTTATCAATAGAAATGGAGTTTGGAATCAGGTCATTGTTTTTGAAACGCCCTGTATTTATTGCGCAATAATGTTGTGTCAGTACATTGCGGGAAAGTGTGAGGCCGAGGACGGCACAATATTATTGGGCAATATTTATGCCCGAGACACGTCAGTTAGAACTATGCCTTCGTAGCCAATACGGAACTGGTATGTTTTGCGAATGAGTTGTTTTGCTTGGAAAACACAATGAGATATTATGTAGACGAAATAAGTTTGAAAATAAGCGATTGCAGTCTTTCTCGGCGTATTCCAAAGATGAATTCTTCTCGGGTTATCAGTCGAATGGTGACGTCGTTTTGTCGCAACGTTTCGATGAGTTTCGTACCATTCATCTTCTGACTTTGCCAGAAGATGAAACTCATCGAAACGTTGCGACAAGACTACGCCACCACTGTGCTGATAACCCGAGAAGAATTCATCACAAGTCTGAAAATCTTCCAGTAAACATTTCAGTGGTGCATGGGCTCGTTCACTGTAGCATAGATTCGTAAACAAGAACTAATTATAGAACTAATTACAAGAACTAATTACAGAATAAACAAATCAATCATACAATTTATCGTGCACATATTCTGATTTCTAGGTAGTTCTCTGCCGCGACAATTCTTGCAAACGAAATAAAACAACTGTTTATTGATTACGATTAGCTGATTTTGTGTCTGTGACAACTGTTGCAGGAACAAAACAAAAAAATGACATGTATGCTCACTAGACAGCTGACCTGGTGACATGTATGCTCACTAGAGAGCTGACCTGATGTTATTTGTCAGTTCTTAAAACTGCCACAAACAAAATGCATGGATGTGTGTGATGTCCTTAGGTTAGTTAGGTTTAAGTAGTTCTAAGTTCTATGGGACTGATGACCTCAGATGTTAAAGTCCCATAGTGCTCAGAGCCATTTGAACCAACCAAACGTTTAGACAATGCATTGACTTTCCTTGAGCTGCACCACAACGACGGTGATGATTTCTTAAGCCAAATTGTTACGGGCGGTGTAACATGGGTGGCCTACGTCACACCAGAATCAAAGCAGCAGTCCATGGTAGTTGAGCAAGTGCATCGTTTTGCTGCAAGATAATGCCCATCCGCATGTGGCGAATCAGATCAAAAATCGCATCACATCTTTTCGATGGGAAACTCTAGATCATCCTCCGTACAGCTCCGATCTTGCGCCCAGTGACTACCATCTGTTCGTGCACTTGAAGAAACACTTGGGCGGTCAGCGTCTTCAAGACGATGACGAAGTCAAAACAGTGGTGATTATCTAGAAAAGTAGATGAAGGTACGGGCTTTCATGTAAAAATAAAATTATTGAGATATCTTAGCACGTCTTTTTTTAATTTCAAAACGGTACTTACTTAAAAAACACGCCTCGTACGTACTGTGAAACTGGATGACACTCCTCCCTGCTTCGTAGTGAAACACGTGCGCGGAACACCGTTAATATCGAGAAACAAATTGTTCTCCATGTTTTTCACAAGATTCAAAATGGTTCAAATGGCTCTGAGCGCTGTGGGACTTAACATTTGAGGCCATCAGTTCAAATGGTTCAAGTGGCTCTTAGCACTATGGGACTTAACATCAGTGGTCATCAGTCCCCTAGAACTTAGAACTACTTAAACCTAACTAACCTAAGGACATCACCAACATCCATGCCCGAGGCAGGATTCGAACCTGCGATCGCGCGGTTCCAGACTGAAGCGCCTAGAACTGCTCGGCCGCATCGGCCGGCTTTCACAAGATTACAGAGAAAAATCAGTTTTGACATTTTTCGCGAAAAATTATGTAATAAATAAAACAATGTACTTTTAATTAAGTCTGTGGCGTAATCGGTAGCGTCGTAGAATGGTAGTAGTGTATGCCGTGGGAAGGCGGTTCGAATCCCGTTGTGATCCGTAAGCTTTTTTATTCTGTTTGAATACCTAAATCATTTAAATACGGGATTCATCAAATATATGTTCATTAATTCATACTTAAAAATCGTTTTTCAAGAGTAATGCACGTCTTATAATTACATATCACACTCAGAATTCTGGTTTTCATTGGCAAACATAAAATCTTAACTATTGATATTTTATAAAGGATTGTTAAAGACTATTGAAGTTAAGACAACATTGCACAAATAAATATTTTGGAGTAAAATGAACAATCAAATACTCTTTATTTGAATACGTCCATTGTGTTGTAGAACAGATTTGGTCTCTAACGAGCCGGAGTGTTTAATGTCGTAGAAACATGGAAAACAATAATTTTGACGGCGTCGAGCACACTGTACAAACGTTGCAGGGTTCACTGTTGTCACTGTACCACTGCAATCTGAACCCAATAGGATTGATCTGGGGTTAAGGGTTTCGTCGCGAGAAATAATAAGACATTTAAGCCGCCAAACGTACTGCAACTAATGCACGTGACACGTTACTACCGAACAATGGCGAATTGCAGACCAGCCCGTTATAAAAGAGGAGGAGGAAGTGCTGATTTTTATGGTGGCTCGAGATTCTGTTGCTGATGGCCTCTTTATCAACACAACAGTACTGAAATGTATTCCTCGGAGTCCGGTACGGAAAGAGTTCGGAGATTACCAGACGACTGAGTGTAATACCTTTAGTGGCTTCAATATTGAACTACATGGGAAATCAGCAGTGCGTTTCTACGCCACACATAGCTCACGTAGAAAAAATCCTTTTGTTAAGTCCGGAATTTTCATCAATTTTGGTTTCCGTCTGCTCACCTAAGAAGCATATTATCTGAGTTTTGCCATATATTATTTCCTTCTGTTAAAAATTAAATTACATTCAACGCTGTATTGGTCTCTGGTCGTCTCGTTACTGTTCACATCAGTGCAGATCAGTTGGATCACTTGCCTGGTCAATGCTGTCCGAGTTAAATGCGACGGTAAATCTGTTCCCCGTATCATCACAACGCACAAGATAAAATGTGTCCTCATTATCGAACTTGACTGTACTCGGCACAGTTTGTCTTGCGTACCTCGTGAAAGAAAATCCAATGAGGTTCCAGCAAACGCGGGAAGAATAGGTTCAAAAATGGCTCTGAGCACTATGGGACTTAACATCGGAGGTCATCAGTCCCCTAGAACTTAGAACTACTTAAACCTAACTAACCTAAGGACATCACACCCATCCATGCCCGAGGCAGGATTCGAACCTGCGACCGTAGCAGCAGCGCGGTTCCAGACTGAAGCGCCTAGAACCGCTCGACCACAGCGGCCGGCCAAGAATAGGTAGTGTAATGTTTACATGAGGTTTATTCTTAAGATGAACGGAATAGAGTCTATATGGTTTATAGACCAAATGACGCCTTAACGTTAGCCAGACAGGCGTATGAGGCATTGCCAGTTCTCTGCTTGCGCAGCGAGTAGACTTTCGTGGGCTCCGCTCAAACATTTGCCGAATTCTTTCGCCATGTCATCAGAAGCGCGATGACCTGCTCGTACCTTTGCACAAGCAACGCATCTCTTCAGATTGGCGGTATCAAGGACGATTTTTTTTTTTTTTCAGACGGACCAATACTAAAAAGCCGAGTAATTGTCAACGTTCAAAATCGAGTTATTCATTTTTAATCACACTGTATTGAGCCTTTGGGGGTCTCTTTACACGGTCAGGTTTGTCTGAGCAAGCCATTTTCGCAACGACCGTCTGCACATCTGGTCTGCAGTCTTCAGTTCGCATTTACACCTCCCAACCACAATGCAGCTTTGTCCTGAACAATTAGCCCTGTTTGGTGCTTCTGTTTCGGAATTTATAAAAAGAAAAAGGTCAGTACGCTGAAGACGGACAAAAGAGTGGCTTCTAAAAAATCTAAAGCATTTGCATGCTAATCTTTTGAAGGAACTAAATAGTGAAAAAGAGAACTGGTTTCACTACCAAAGACTGGACGTTAAGATAGACATTCTGTTTGATGTTGCAGTATATTATACCGTATACAAGGAGATATAGCTCTTTAATGAGCAAATCAATAAATTAGTGATTGTTGTTGTTGTGGTCTTCAGTCATGAGACTGGTTTGATGAAGCTCTCCATGCTTCTGTATCCTGTACAAGCTTCTTCATCTCCCAATATCTACTGCAACCTACATCCTTCTGAATCTGTTTTGTGTATTCATCTCTTGGTATCCCTCTACGATTTTTACCCTCCACGCTGCCCTCCAATACTATATTGGTGATCCCTTGGTGAGTCAGAATATGCCCCACCAACTGATCTCTTCTCCTAGTTAAGTTGTGCCCTCAAATTTCTCTTCTCTCCAATTCTATTCAATACCTCATCGTAAGTTATGTGATCTACCCATCTAATCTTCAGCATTCTTCTGTAGCACCACATTTCGAAAGCTTCCATTCTCTTCTTGTCTAAACTATTTATCGTCCACGTTTCAATTCCATAGATGGCTACACTCCATACAAATACTTTCAGAAACGACTTCCTGACACGTAAATCTCTACTCGATGTTAACAAATTTCTCTTCTTCAGAAACGCTTTCCTTGCCATTGCCAGTCTACATTTTATATCCTCTCTACTTCGACCATCATCAGTTATTTTGCTCCCCAAATAGCAGAACTCATTCACTACTTTAAGCGTCTCATTTCCTTATCTAATTACCGCAGCATCACCGGATTTAATTCGACTACATTCCATTATCCTCGTTTTGCTTTTGTTGATGTTCATCTTATATCCTCCTTTCAAGACACTGTCCATTCCGTTCAGCTGCTCTTCCAGGTCGTTTGCTGTCTCTGACAGAATTACAATGTCGTCGGCGAACCTCTAAGTTTTTATTTCTTCTCCATGAATTTTAATTCCTACTTCGAATTTTTCTTTTGTTTCCTTTACTGCTTGCTAATTATACAGATTGAATAATATCGGGGATAGGCTGCAACCCTACCTCACTCCCTTCCCAACCACTGCTTCCCTTTCGTGCCCCTCGATTCATATAACTGCCATCTAGTTTCTATACAAACTGTAAATAGCCTTAATCTCCCTGTATTTTACCCCTGCCATCTTCAGAATTTGAAAGAGAGCATTTCAGTCAACATTGTCAAAAGCTTTCTCTAAGTCTACAAATGCTAGAAACGTAGGTTTGCCTTTCCTTGATCTGTTTTCTAAGATAAGTCGTAGGGTCATTATTGCCTCACGTGTTCCAACATTTCTACGGAATCCAAACTGATCTTTCCCGAGGTCAGTTTCTACCAGTTTTTCCATTCGTCCGTTTAGTGATTATGAAGGGCTTATACTAATACTGAGGTACTCGGCAACTGGCGGAAGCTATGCTGATCCGAAATTTTCAGCTGTTTTATCACCTTCGTCTTTGAGCCACATCATTCCGGAAACAGGCTGTGCCATGTTTGAAGTACTAGAGCACTTCATCTGGCCTGCGTCAATTCAAGTGTCGCCAGATTTTGCACAAACCAGACAAAGACAATACCACAGACAAATTTTTCAGTCGCTGATTCATTCACAAGGAACGATACGGCTGTGCAAGCACTGTTTGTGCAAGCAAATCGGTGCAAATTATCCGGGCATGTAAAGGACACTATAATCTCTTAAGTGAACCGTGTGAGGTGGATGCTGGCAAAACACACTGAAGTTTTAATGTTCTGGAGGACGACTATTCGAACATCCGTCCGATTCAATTTCCGGTGTTTTCCGTGAATTACTTTTAAATCTTAATCTATACTGTGAAAACAAGTGTGCAGTAACTGACACACTTACCATTGTAATATTTAGTAGCAATTCTTCTCTTTCCGTTTGCGTGTAGCACGCGCTAACAATGGTTACTTAGATCCCCTCTGCGCGCGCAGAAATTTCATGTCTCCGCGGTCCCTTGGAGGAGTGGTACGTATGGTAAGTGTCGGCAGTGTATTCCCAGATTTCTCAAACTCCTGGAACTTGGTTAGCAGGCTTTCGTCTACATTCAAGCGTCTGTCAGTTCAGATTTTTCGGCTCATATGTGACGCTCTGCTCTGGAAAAAATAAACATGGGACCAATACGTGTCACTCTTCTTTGTATACGTGCAATATCTCATGACAGTCCGATTTGGCATGCGTCACACGCACTTCTGTAATATTCTAGGATGGGTCGTATGAGTGTTTTGTTTGCAATCTCCTTCGCAGACTAGCTAGATTTTCCCATTATGCCACTTTCTCACCCATAACTGAACCTGTGCGGTGGGTTCACCTCATATCCCTAAAAACTGTTACAGCCAGGTATTTGTAAGAATTGGCTCCAATTATGATTCATTGATATCTTAGACATAAGATACATTTTTTCGTTTGTGAAGCGCAATATTTTACGTTTCTGGGCAATTAAAGAAAGCTGCCAATTTTCGCACCAATTTGAAATCAGATCAAGACCTGACTGAATATTTGCGCAGGTCTTCTCAGATAGCACTTTCTTGTCGATAACTTCATTATCTATAAAAAATTGAGATTTCTGTTAATATCGTCTGCCAAATAGTTAACTCTCGCAACACTAAGGGGCAGAGGAGGTCGGGGGTACATTATGCCACCTTTTGAAAATAATATAATCTAGTCAGTTACTTTATATTTTAAAATTTGGAAAAATGTTAATTGTTTTTAATGAATTCTTCTAGCAGATTCCATATTTTTTAAAATTTTTCGGTTAAAGTTGAACCAAAAATTTTAGATTTAGGAGTCATATTTCGGGTTCGCGACCTCACTTACACATCAATAGCTCTTTAACTAGTATGTTGTGAGTAAAAGTCGACAACAGGTAACAAAATTTGCATTTTCAATTTTTTATTCGGTGGGCATAAAGTTGGTAGTACACGAGACTGAAAGTGTGTTGATATTGTTAGGAGGGTGCTAAAATAATTTTCGGGTTCTGGACGTTACTTAAACAACACAATGTCTTTAAAAAGTGTGTTGTTGATATAAGCCAACATCAGATAACGCATTTTATTTTGTTTTCGATGTTTTAGGGTGAGCATGAAGTACCCCACCCCCGTTGGTAATGCGCGTTACGGAAAATGCGTTGGTACTGTTAGGGTTATGGTGCAACGCGAATAGCAGCTGTCCGAAGAAACTGTCCTCGGGCACGCGTGTAGTTAACGCAATTTGATTCTTGCAAAGACGAAAACAGCAACTAACCAGTGTTAATATTGCAATTTATTTACACAAATAGCGCCGGTACCAGTATGGAACCGACAGGTTCATCTTAAGACGCCTGTTCACATTTACATTACATTTGTTGTTGTTTAAATTATTACTGGCTGCTTTTCCCCACTAGTTGCGTAGGTTCCTCTGGGTAGTGGTGACCTACAACGAAAACCGATGAAGGTTTTCACCGTAACTGGAACGAAACAGTGTTAACAGATCTCTGCGATACAGTTGTTACACATAGCTTACTTATGCGAGAATTTCGACATGAGTAATCTAAAACGATAGCAGTTGTACCTTAGAGTTTTCATTACACTGCTTAATTCGTTACTAGCCACAATTTTTGCAGTTTTAAATTTTCATCGATATGCACACTCAAAAAAATTCACCTTCTATTATTTTTTTGTTGCTGCAATAGGTTAATAGGAGGTGGGGGATTTTTTGAAATACAGAACTTGACCAGGTATATTTGTTTGAAAGTTAAAATGCTTGTTGGAGTTATTCTGATGGCAAAAGTAGGTGAACTTAAATATTTTACCAGATCCGCTTTATAGTTCTTCCTGTTTGAATTTTCATCGATACGCACATCCAGGAACGTTGAACAAATTACACTGTTTATTATTTTTTGGTCAATGTTTACAGAATGGGTTTTTGTCCGAAATTTCGTAGCCAAACGAAGAATGAGAAATGGACAAACCGGGTATCAAATTGCCTAACTTGAGGTCTTGTTTCGCAGAAACATATTTAATTGCTTGAAAGCAATCAGGGCAATTAAGAAAAACTGAATTAGCGATTTAAGGGAAATTGAGATATTTCACGAGCTCCTGCTGTTGGTTAAGTAAAGTAAGTGTAAAAAAGTCCACCTTTTCAAGGTCTAGTTACTTTGCGCGTAAAAAGTAACAGTGGTATGATATTTAACTGTCAAAAGGCTTCCTTTGAATCAATACTAAATTCAGGATATTTCGAGAACAACAGACGTTAGGAAGGTAAAAGATCATGCTTTTTGAACAAAATAAAAAAAATTAAAAATCGGTGAAATGGTTTGTGAAAGTATTGTCTGAAGGTAAGAAATGAAACAGATTAGACAACCACTTGACGCGCCTGTGAATGATCTTAGAAATCATGTACAGCAAATGAGGCGCGTCAAATGTTTTATAATCTGTCTTTTTTCTAACTTTTAGACAGATCATTTCACAAAACACTAGGCCAATTTTTTTAAACAATTTTTGTCGGTATACTACGTTACTAGGAAGTGATGTGTTTTTTTGTTCAGAGTTAAAAAGCTAACCCATTCAAGCAAATCTAGTAAATAACTTTATCAAAATCGTACTCTACTGTTTTTCCTGTTGACGCTGCTTCACTCGGCTTGCCAATAACGCTTCGGTTCATACAAAAACGAATGTTGTTGTTGTTGTCTTCAGTCCTGAGACTGGTTTGATGCAGCTCTCCATGCTACTCTATCCTGTGCAAGCTTCTTCATCTCCCAGTACTTACTGCAAGGTACATCCTTTTGAATCAGCTTAGTGTATTCATCTCTTGGTCTCCCTCTACGATTTTTACCCTCCACGCTGCCCTCCAACGCTAAATTTGTGATCCCTTGATGCCTTTACTACTTTAAGTTTCTCATTTCCTAATCTAATTCCCTCAGCATCGCCTGACTTAAACGAAACGAAACGAAAAGAACAAATTATGTCGCCTGGTCCAAATAAAATGGTTGGTCACGGACGCAGAGCGTCAATAAATAAAGAAGGAATGGTCTGTGGGCGTTACTAGTGGCAGAGAACTAGCTCCGAAACTGTTTATAGGTAATAATGCCAAGCTTTCCAGCATGTCCCATTTTGAGTCCATCCTGCTCCTGCTCATACAATAATCGATACAGCGTATTTATCCGTTTTTGTTAAACCAGTAAACCCCTGATTCTTTAAGAATCGAACTTTCATGTATTAAATAGCTTCAAATTTCTGATTGCTTGACAAGAGAGAAAGTGTGTTAAATATTTGACGTTAATCATCTACGCTAGAAAAGGTTTGAAATTATTGTTTGTTTAAAGTTTGTTGGAACTCGTTAAGTGCTGTGTGGGTAAATTGCGCTCCAGTTTAAGCAAAAGTTAGTTCTACGCGCATCACAATGTTTATGACGTCATATTTCCTGAAATATGTACCATACAACGACATAATTTTGCAGGTACATTCAGTGGTATATGTGGATACCGTCTGCGAAATGTATTGCGAATAGGGTTAGCAGTAACGAAGTGAGAAACTAAAAACGCCAAGCCTTATGCTGAAGTTTGACTGTCCGATTAGCGACAACAGTAAGTGATAAACTTTTTTCCTTTCATCGGTTTGTGGGGTGTATTAGCGAGAAGTAGTTTCGTAAAGGTTTGAAATTATGTGTAAAGTTTGTCGCTAGTCGCTAAGTGCTCGCATTGTCAAACAGTGGGTGAATATAGCCTGGGTAAATTACGCGCTGTGAGTTTCGCTACGTCAAGACATAATTATACACACTTTCTGGCTGTAATACGTGTACTGTGTTTAACATGTAACATAAGATTATACCTCTTAATGAGTAGATTGTGACAGTATTTTAAACTTTGAAATTGGGTTAGTCATTATATGAAATATTGAAAATCAAATTTTGTTGCCCCTGGAAGCTGTTAGATAGGCAACTTGCAACGTGCGCCGCGTTAGTCGCTTAGGCCGGTATTACACTATCAAATTTCTTTGTCAATGATTTGATCAAAGATGTGATCAAATATTCCGTCAAATATATTTGACAAAGATCTTTGACGTAGCGCTAGAAGGGGTATTACACTGTCATCAAATTTTTCGTCAAAGTTCAAGATGGCTGGCAACAACTTGTTATTAACCGCAGCAGTTGTACTTACCCCAATTGCATTGTGTGCACATGCGGAAAAGAAGTGGGAGAAAAAATGGAACCATACATACGAGGTTGACAGTCTTAAAAGTCCTGGGATTACAACTTGATAATAGATTCAGTTGAGAGGAATAAATTCAGTTGGGAGGAGCACATCCCAGAACTGCAGAAACGCCTTAACAAATCTGTTTGCAATTCGAGTGTTAGCCGACATAGGCAACATAAAAATGAAAAAGCTTGCATACTTTCATTCCATAATGTCATATGGTATAATATTTTGGGGTAAATCTTCAAGTCAAACAAAAGTTTTCAGAGTACAAAAGCGTGTAATACGTATTATTTGTGGGGTAAATTCACGGACGTCCTGTAGAAACCTCTTCAAAGAACTGGGTATACTAACTGCTACAACTCAGTTCATACATACAATACCAGGAACAAAAATGATCTACACAAGGACTTAAAAGCACTTACTTTAGTTCAAAAAGAGGTCCACTACTCAGGAACACTCATCTTCAATAATTTGCCAGCAAACATAAAAAATTTAGTTACATATAAAGATCAGTTTAAAAGGAGCCTGAAAGACTTACTAGTGGCCAACTCCTACTCCATTGACGAAATTTTTAATAGAAACAAATGATGTATTGTATTTATTCATACTATTAGTATTGTTATTTCAGCTTAAAAAAATTGACATGTTCCACATCCACGAGGATCTCCTCAGCACGGATCTATGGAACGAAAAACTAATCTAATCTGGGTGAAGCCGTGGGTTTTACGACGACACGATAAAAGCATTCAACAAAACTTCCTACGTGAGCTTACAGTGGAAAACGTCAAGTGGTATATCAATTACTTAAGAATGGATGAGCATACATTCCTGTATGCGCTCAGTGAAGTGTATCCTCATATCACAAAGCACAATATTCACTTAAGAACTGCTACACCTTCAGGAGACAGGCTCATTGTAACACTCCGATTCCTTGCTACAGGAGAAAGTTATGTTATGTTAGGTCAGGTCAGGTCAGGTCAGGTCAGGTCTCGTCTCCAATCTTCTTATTTTATTTTTGTATTCAGGGTGCCTCACATTGTAAAGCGCCTCATCAGCTTCATACATCTCTATTAATTTTGTAGTTGTCGGCACACACCAGTTGTATTTACCGGCAATGTTAATAAAAACACTACAGACGACAGAACGCTGCAGCGATGCTAGCGCTCCATGTGGTAACATGTCACATTGCAGTGAACAGAAGACAAGCGATTTCTTTGATCAAATCTACAGCGAGGCCCTAGATTTGATCAAATATTGGACGACATTTGAGAAAGTTTCTGTTACACCATCAAATATCTTTGACAAAGATTTTGGACAAAGATATTTGACAAAGAAATTTGATAGTGTAATACCGGCCTTAGCTATAAAACTGGGTTTAGGGCAAAGAGATGAAAACAGAAAGATATGCACTCTTGAACATGAATGTAGGTGCTAGCCTAGCCTGCAGGTTGCACTGTTGTATTTCACCACGAACAGCACCTGCGCAGAGTTTTCAGTATGTTGCAAGTGTTAGTCGTGGTGTAGTCCTGAGTGCATTATGCTGGAGATAGTGAATTCGAACGTTGGCAAACTGTTGGCGCTCGTATGGTGTGTGCTAAGGGAGCCGAAGTGTTGGGTGTTTCAGGTAGCACCGATCGACAGTTTCTACCGCATATACGGCAAGCAGAAAAACACCGTGCGTTAAGTCACAACGCTGACGAAAGTATGTGTTGAGCAATCGTGACACACGTTCATTGCAGAGGACCTTGACGGAAATTAACACAGCTGGAAAAGTCACTGCAGAACTGAATGTTGCTCTGGCGAACCCTGTCAGCACGAAAACAACACGAGGAGAGCTCCATAAGCATGGAAATGCAGAGCGAGCTGGAATTGCAGAACTACCCGTGATGCAACAGGACAACGTGGTGCCGAAGCCATGAAACCTGGGCTATGCAGCAACGAAAGAAAGTCATTTGGTCGGATGAGTCTTGCATCACACTAATTCCAAGTTCTGGCCGAGTTAACGTTTCAAGACCGAAACATGGCGAGGGTTCGGTGACGATGATTTGGGCAGCCATGTCGTGGTATTCCATGGACTCCATAGTTACTCTGCAAGGCAAATATTGCCACGGATTATTTGACCATTTTCGCCGATCAGGTCCATTCCGTGGTGCAATGTTTATTCCCCACTAGTGATGAAGTGTTCAAGGAAGACAGGCCTCCTGGTTACACAGTTCACGTAGTTCAGGACTGGTTCTGCGAACACGATAATGAATTGTCGGATCTCCCCTGGCCACCAGAGACGGAGGATTCCAATATTATTGAGCCTTCGTGGTCCACTGTGGATGGAAAGGTAGCCTACAATTCGCTATCCACGACATGCCACTGTTTTGCAGCACAATTGGTTAAAAATTCCCTTGAAAACCATATAGGACCAGTATCTATCCACTCCGAGACGATTGGAAGCTGTTTTGAATGACAACAGGTTTCTTACGCTGTATTAGACATGGCAATTTGTTGCAGTTTCTTGGTGTTTTACGTATCTTAGTCCATCCACTGTAGGTAAGCCATTCGCCAAGCTCATGTATAGCTACAGAAGTGCATCAGCTTCATACTGAATGTCCTGAGTCCTTAGCAACAAAGAAAGTAAACAAAACGTGTCAAATTTTTTGTGGGGAAGAGAAACTTAATTTTTGTCCTGCTATGTTTAAGTAACAGCGACAACGTTAGATTACGCATTTAGTGGTACAGAAGCGAGCTGAAATACCTGTTTAGTTACAAGTAACTTTAAACTGATCATCTCGAATACTCATTAAAAGCAGCAGCACAAGGTAACCAACATTAGATCGAGAAACATCTTTTATACGAAACTTCCTCGAAGATTAAAACTGTGTGCCGGATCGAGATTCGAACTCGCGAGCTTTGCCTTTCTCGGGCAAGTGCTCTACCAACTGATCTACCAAAGCACGACTCAGGCCCCTTTCTCAAAGCTTTAATTCCGCCAGTAACTCGTCTCCTATCTTCCATACTTCACAGTAGCTCTCCTGCATACTTTGCAGAACTAACACTCCTGGAAGAAAGGAGATTGCGGAGACATGGCTTAGCCACAGCCTGGGGGATGTTTCCAGAATAAGATTTTCACTCTGCAGCGGATCTTTTATACGAATAAAAAAGAAAAAAAGGAAAATTGCAGGACAAACACTAGAAATCTGGAACAATATTCGCTAGGAAAATTTCAATGAAAGTCCGTAAATCTAATCTTATACTAGTACAGAAACGATGCTTCTCTGGCGGTAAGTTTATTTAAAAGTTCAGATAAATTTTTTTTCCTACAAAGTTTGTTATTGCACTGCTTTTCTGAGCTCTCGGTTTATTACTGAGACAGAATCACAGTATTTGTGTGTCCATCCTTTTGGCAAGAGGTCTTTGGGACGACGGCCGTTTACTATTGTGACAAAATAAAACACCTACAGCCGTCCTTGTGATTTTATTTTGTTGCAACACGTTTCAACGCTTCAGTGCGCCATATTGAGGCTGTTGCTGATGCAGTACGGGTTGACACGATCCCTAAATATATATCACATCAGTTGCCAGCATAACTGGATACGCAGATAATGTGTCAGCACTCCAGCCATCAACTGCCGACTACTTGTTTTATTTTGTCACAAGAAACACAGTATGTTGTACACTTACGTGCCTAGTAATGTTGTATTACTTAATGGAAATAGGCGTTAACAAGCGAGGTGGCGCAATGGTCAGCACACTGGATCACATTCTGGAGGACGACGGTTCAAACCCGCGGCCGGCCATCCTGATTTAGGTATTCCATGATTTCCCTAAATCGCTTCAGGCAAATACCGGGAAGGTTCCTTTGAAAGAGCACGGCCGACTTCCTTCCCCATCCTTCCCTAACCCGATAGGACCGACGACCTCGCTGTTTGGTCCGCTCCCCTACATCAACCAACCAAATTCGCATCCAGCACTAAAGGAGGCTGCCAGCAAATTTGGGCTAAACATAAACGAAGCCAAGACAGAGTACCTCGTTATGACTCGTGGTCATTGTCAGACTGCTGATCATCTACAATCACTGCAGGTTGGCGACCAGTCCTACAAGAGAGTGCAAGAATTCAAATACCTAGGGGCACTTTTCACGGAGGACTCGTCATGTGAAGCAGAGATCAATGCCAGAATACAAGCAGGAAACCGTTCTTACCACAGCCTAGCACAACTGCTTCGGTCCAGATATTTCTCCAGACGGTTCAAGATTCGACTGTACGGAACCCTGATCCAGCCTGTTGTTCTATATGGCTATGGGACATGGAGTATCCGGAAACAGGACTTCCATAAGCTCCTTGTTTTTGAGAGAAAAGTGTTTCGGAAGATCTTCGGTCCAGTTATGGAGGCAGATACGGGGGAATGGAGGATCAGATACAGACAAGAGCTTGAGGAACTATACCAGCAGCCCAACATAGCAGGAACTGTCAAAGCCAAACGAATGCAGTGGGCCGGCCATGTGGCCTGGATGGAGGATCACAGGCGGCCTCGGAAGCTCCTGGATTTCACACCTACAGGAAAGAGACCGCCAGGGAAACCCAAGAAGCGCTGGAGGCATGGACTCCATGAAGATTTAAACCAAGTGTCAATAGATGTGAACGGTTGGCGGATAGCAGCAATGGACAGAATATCGTGGAGGAAGAAACCTGTAGATGCATGCGGTCACTGGGCCTGATCACGTAGTAGTAGTAGTAGTAGTAGTAGTAGTAGTAGCAGTAGTAGTATCTTTATTGTGACCACCTGTCAAAAGCCTGAATGGCGATCTTCTGCACCGTGGGCCGCTGCGAGACGTCCAGGAAGAGAGTCAGTGACCTTCTGGAAGGTACCGACTGGGACGTGGCGCCATGTCGACTCTAGAGCTGTGGCCAGCGATTGAGGATCCAAGGCGGGAACGGCCCACGTATACTCGGTTGGGTTTAAATTCGGGAAGATCGGCGGCCTGCAGAGTACTGTAAACTGACCCTGGTGCTCTTCGAACCGCGCGCGTACGCCTCGAGCTGTGTGACACGTTGCCTTGTTGTTCTGGTCGATGCCATCATGCCGAGAAAAAACAAACTGTATGTACAGGTGCCACCCTCCCCCCCCCCCCCCCTAATGAACCATGGACCTTGCCGTTCGTGGGGGGCTTGCGTGCCTCAACGATACAGATAGCCGTACCGTAGGTGCAACCACAACGGAGGGGTATCTGTTGAGAGGCCGGACAAACGTGTGGTTCCTGAAGAGGGGCAGCAGCCTTTTCAGTAGCTGCAGGGGCAACAGTCTGTATCAGACTGATCTGGCCTTGTAACACTAACCAAAATGGCCTTGCTGTTCTGGTACTGCGAACGGCTGAAAGCAAGGGGACACTACAGCCGTAATTTTTCCCGAGGGCATGCAGCTTTACTGTATGATTAAATGATGATAGCGTCCTCATGGGTAAAATATTCCGGAGGTAAAATAGTCCCCCATTCGGATCTCCGGGTGGGGACTACTCAGGAGGACGTTGTTATCAGGAGAAAGGAAACTGGCGTTCTACGGATCGGAGCGTGAATGTCAGATCTCTTAATCGGGCAGGTAGGTTAGAAAATTTAAAAAGGGAAATGGATAGGTTAAAGTTAGATATAGTGGGAATTAGTGAAGTTCGGTGGCAGGAGGAACAAGACTTTTGGTCAGGTGAATACAGGGTTATAAATACTAAATCGAATAGGGGTAATGCAGGAGTAGGTTTAATAATGCATAAAAAAAATAGGAGTACGGGTAAGCTACTACAAACAGCATAGTGAACGCATTATTGTGGCCAAGATAGACAGGAAGCCCACGCCTATTACAGTAGTACAAGTTTATATGCCAACTACTCTGCAGATGATGAAGAAATTCATTAAATGTATGATGAGATAAAAGAAATTATTCAGGTAGTGAAGAGAGACGAAAATTTAATAGTCATGGGTGACTGGAGTTCGAGAGTAGGAAAAGGGAGAGAAGGAAACATAGTAGTTGAATATGGATTGGGGCTAAGAAATGAAAGAGGAAGCCGCCTGGTAGAATTTTGCTTAGAGCATAACTTAATCACAGCTAATACTTGGTTTAAGAATCATGAAAGAAGGTTGTATACATGGAAGAACCCTGGAGATACTAAAAGGTATCAAATAGATTATGTAATGGTAATACAGAGATTTAGGAACCAAGTTTTAAATTGTAAGACATTTCCAGGGGCAGATGTGGACTCTGACCACAATCTATTGGTTATGAACTGTAGATTAAAACTGAAGAAACTGCAAAAAGGTGGGAATTTAAGGAGATAGGACTTGGATAAATTGACTAAACCAGAGGTTGTACAGAGTTTCAGGGAGAGCATAAGGGAACAATTGACAGGAATGGGGGAAAGAAATACAGTAGAAGAAGAATGGGTAGCTTTGAGGGATGAAATAGTGAAGGCAGCAGAGGATCAAATAGGTAAAAAGACGAGGGCTAGTAGAAACCCTTGGGTACCAAAAGAAGTATTGAATTTAATTGATGAAAGGAGGAAATATAAAAATGCAGTAAATGAAGCAGGCAAAAAGGAATACAAACATATCAAAAATGAGGTCAACAGGAAGTGCAAAATGGCTAAGCAGGGATGGCTAGAGGACAAATATAAGGATGTAGAGGGTTATCTCACTAGGGGTAAGATAAATACTGCCTACAGGAAAATTAAAGAGACCTTTGGAGAAAAGAGAACCACTTGCATGAATATCAAGAGCTTTGATGGAAACCCAGTTCTAAGCAAAGAAGGGAAAGCAGAAAGGTGGAAAGAGTATATAGAGGGTCTATACAAGGGCGATATGCTTGAGGACAATATTATGGAAATGGAAGAGGATGTAGATGAAGATGAAATGGAAGATATGATATTGCGTGAAGACTTTGACAGAGCACTGAAAGATCTGAGTCGAAACAATCCCCCCGGAGTAGACAACATTCCATTAGAACTACTGACGGCCTTGGGAGAGCCAGTCCTGACAAAACTCTACCATCTGGTGAGCAAGATGTATGAGACAGGCGAAATACCCTCAGACTTCAAGAAGAATATAATAATCCCAATCCCAAAGAAAGCAGGTGTTGACAGATGTGAAAATTACTGAACTATCAGTTTAATAACGCGAATTCTTTACAGACGAATGGAAAAACTGATAGAAGCCGACATCGGGGAAGATCAGTTTTGATTCCGTAGAAATGTTAGAACACGTGAGGCAATACAGACCCTACGACTTATCTTAGAAGAAAGATTAAGGAAAGGCAAACGTACGTTTCTAGCATTTGTAGAATTAGAGAAAGCTTTTGACAATGTTGATTGGAATACTCTCTTTCAAATTCTGAAGATGGCAGGGGTAAAACACAGGGAGCGAAAGGCTATTTATAATTTTTACAGAAACCAGATGGCAGTTATAAGAGTCGAGGGGTATGAAAGGGAAGCAGTGGTTTGGAAGGGAGTGAGACAGGGTTGTAGCCTATCCCCGATGTTATTCAATCTGTATATTGAGCAAGCAATAAAGGCAAAAGAAGAAAAGTTCGGAGTAGGTATTAAAATCCATGGAGAAGGAATAAAAACTTTGAGATTGGCCGATGACATTGTAATTCTGTCAGAGACAGCAAAGGACTTGGAAGAGCAGTTGAACGGAATGGACAGTGTCTTGAAAGGAGAGTATAAGATCAACATCAACAAAGCAAAACGAAGATAACGGAATGTAGTCGAATTAAGTCGCGTGATGCAGAGGGAATTAGATTAGGAAATGAGACACTTAAAGTAGTAAAGGAGTTTTGCTGTTTGGGGAGCAAAATAACTGATGATGGTGGAAGTAGAGAGGATATAAAATGTAGACTGGCAATGGCAAGGAAAGCGTTTCTGAAGAAGAAAAATTTGCTAACACTGAGTATAGATTTAAGTGTCAGGAAGTCGTTTCTGAAAGTATTTGTATGGAATGTAGCCATGTATGGAAGTGAAACATGGACGATAAATAGTTTGGACAAGAAGAGAATAGAAGCTTTTGAAATGTGGTGCTACAGAAGAATGTTGGGGATTAGATGGGTAGTCACGTAACTAATGAGGAGGTATTGAACAGAATTGGGGAGAATAGGAGTTTGTGGCACAACTTGACTAGAAGAAGGGATCGGTTGGTAGGACATGTTCTGAGACATCGAGGGATCATCGATTTAGTATTGGAGGGCAGCGTGGAGGGTAAAAATCGTAGTGGGAGACCAAGAGATGAATACACTAAGCAGATTCAGAAGGATGTAGGCTGCAGTAGGTACTGGGAGATGAAGCAGCTTGCAGAGGATAGAGTAGCATGGAGAGCTGCATCAAACCAGTCTCTGGACTGAAGACCACAACAACAAACAAGAACGACGTGTTGAGCTGTATCTGAATCCAACTGCATTGCATGTCTCCTCCGATACTCCGTAGACCCGTATTTTTTTCATTAACCGGCAGTGCTGGACAGTGCCAAACGCCTTACTGAAATCAAGGAACGTGGCATCAACCTGAGCGCCGTTGTCCATTGCGCTGTGGATCTCATGAAGGAACAGAGCGAGCTGAGTTTCGCAGCAGTGTTCTCTGAACGCTAGTTGAGGAGACCTTTCGGTAGCCCCTTCGTTCGTCTGGCCGGTCAGTTGTTCAGCGGTTGCACGTCTATTCGCTCGTACACATCTCCACAGCCGCCATTCACCCGTGTCATCTATGGTCCGTGGTGCACCACTGGCGCCTCGGCGCCGTTTTCGGATAGCGTCACTTTAACTACGGCGACACATGGACAGTTTACAAACTTAGTCGTGTCGGAAATGCTTCCACCCTTGGCCCGAAAGCCTATGATCATGCCATTTTAGACGTCACATAAATCGGTCCGCTTCCGCATTACGATTACGACTGCACTGTTTTCCGTGTCCAACCGACACTCTTTATATACATACCCTCCACTGCTAGTGCTGCCACCTGCTGTCTGGGAGTGGTTACTGCACGTTGACGTAGAACATAGGCACGGTCACTTTAATGTAGCTGGACTATGTGTGTTGAATCCAAGTACAGGGTGTTTCAAAAAGGACTTTACAACTTTAAAAATTCATATACATTTATTGAAAGAAGACATAAGAGCTAGATTTAGAGTTATTTTGTAGGGAAACACATCAAGTTTTTTACCTTAAACTAAAGATGCTGTACGTGGCTTCCGTTGGTTATCCTTCACACAATCCATCGGAAGTCAATTTCTTCCCAAACTCGCTGTAGTATCGCAAGTGTAATTTGCTCAGTGGCGGCGTAAATTCTTGCTATAAGTTCAGGTAGAGAAGCCGGCACAGGAGGTACAAATATGATATCTTTGATGAATCCCCATAATAAAAAATTAAGCGATGTAAGGTCTCATTCGCTCAACGACGTGGTCAGATGTGCATGGACAACCTGATTACTTCCCATGTCTTACCGAACATCCTGTATCTACAAAACATTGATGCCACTCGTAGGCCTATTATGAGGATCTTTAGCGTACTTGGTACGGAAATTACGGTGAACTGTTGTCGCCGACTTAGATTCTTCGAACCGAAACACACAGCTAGCACGCTCGGTTCCAGTGATGGCAGCCACCTTTAACACAACTGCCGCTAGCGCTCGTTACGGTGTAATTCTGCACTAGCGAACTACGCGAGACAAATCTTGATGTATTTCCCTACAAATTGACACTACAATCACCTCTGTAGGTCCTATGAATTAATTTATATGATTCTTCAAAGTTCTTAAGTCCTTTTTGAAACACCCTGTGTAGTGCAAAACTTCAATGCCAGAGGGATAATGGGCACTAAATGACTCGTGTCCTCCGTACAAATTTATCAGCCATGTATGAAGCATTCACAATATCCTTGCATGTAGCGGAACTCCCACATATGCATGTCTCGAATACGGTGTACCTCATAGATAAGTCTTGTACAATTCACTGTATTTAGGTTCTGAACTATCGTCAAAAATCTACCACAAACATTGTTTGGTGAACATACTGTACCTTGTATTTGCGTTTCAAGTTGCTTAGACTAGCACAGAAACAGCTGTAAGCCCGCCGTTGTGGCCGAGCGGTTCTAGGCGCTTCAGTCTGGAACCGCGCGACGGCTACGGTCGCAGGTTCGAATCCTGCCTCGGGCATGGATGTATGTGATGTCCTTAGCTTAGTTAGGTTTAAGTAGTTCTAAGTTCTAGGGGACTGATGACCTCAGATGTTGTCCCCCATAGTGCTCAGAGCCATTTGAACCAAACAGCTGTACCGAGTATTAAAAAGAAATTCGACTCTATTGTGCCCATTACCTCAGAACATCTTTTATGCTTTTCTTCCACTTATTTGAGTCAAAACATTATGGTCACCTACTTAACAGCGTAATGGTCCACCTTTATAACGCAGAGCAACAGTGATTCTGCGTGGGAGGGATTCGGCAAGTCACTGGTAGGTTTCCGGAGGTGTGTGGCGCCAGACGCCTACGCACAGGTCACGTAATTGTCGTAAATTACGGGTCACTTGTTTGTGGCACACGATAGCGTCCCACACGTGTTGCATCAGGTTCAGATCGGGCGAGTTATTATGCTCCTCAGACCAGTGTAGCGCGGTTCTGGTGTTGGGACACGAAAAGCCATCAAGAAGCGTGAACGGATGCAGCTGGTCCGCAATGATGTTCAGGTAATCCACAGCTGTCACGGGGCCGATTATTACTACACACGTCCCGTGGAAGCTCTAGTGGATGTCCCTCACAGCATAAAACAGAATTATTAAAAAAAAATTAATTTTTATTACAGACGAACTATGAAATATAGAAACACGCTGCGCATCTCACTTGATAGAGGAAGGTACAAACTTTTACTTTCGCACAGGCACTATACCATATACTCGACATAAGCACCATGCGTTGCTCGAGAAACATTGAAACAGTAGTCCACTTCATTTCACACACCAATCAACAGGTCCCTGTTTATTGAATCGACATCTTCAACAATTCGATTTCTCAACTCTTGAAGAGTAGCTGCCAAAGACTGTTGTGTACCCCACAGAGAAAAAAATTGAAAGGCGGAGAGGCTAAAAGCAGTGAACAAAATCATGTTGTCTACTTCCTCCAATCCAACGTTGTGGGATGGTGCTGTAAAGATAACGTTCGATCTTAAGGTGAAGGTGAAGTGGGGCGCCATCATACATGAAAATGAAATCAATTTAATGTTGTGGAGGAAACATCCAATTTCGCAGCATGTCCAGGTACAACAGTCCTGTCACTTTTTCATCCGCAAAAAAAGAACAATCCATAGACTTTGTGAACATAAGCGCACAAAATACACTACTGGCCATTAAAATTGCTACACCACGAAGATGATGTGCTACAGACGCGAAATTTAACCGACAGGAAGAAGATGCTGTGATAGTCAAATGATCAGCTTTTCAGAGCATTCACACAAGGTTGGCGCCGGTGGCGACACCTACAACGTGCTGACATGAGGAAAGTTGCCAACCGATTTCCCATACACAAACAGCAGTTGACCGGCGTTGCCGGGTGAAACGCTATTGTGATGCCTCGTGTAAGGAGGAGAAATGTGTACCAACACCTTTCCGACTTTGATAAAAGTCGGCTTGTAGCCTATCGCGATTGCGGTTTATCGTATCGCGACATTGCTGCTCGCGTTGGTCGAGATCCAATGACTGTTATGGAATCGGTGGGTTCAGGAGGGCAATACGGAACGCCGTGCTGGATCCCAACGGCCTCGTATCACTAGCAGCCGAGATGACATGCATCTTATCCGCATGGCTGTAACGGATCGTGCAGCCACGTCTCGATCCCTCAGTCAAAAGATGGGTACGTTTGCAAGACAACAACCATCTGCACGAACAGTTGGACGTCGTTTGCAGCAGCATGGACTATCAGCTCGAAGACCATGGCTGCGGTTACCCTTGACGCTGCATCACAGACAGGAGCGCCTGCGATGGTGTACTCAACGACAAACCTGGGTGCACGAATGGCAAAACGTCAGAATCCAGGTTCTGTTTACAGCATCACGAGGGTCGCATCCGTGTTTGGCGACATCGCGGTGAACGCACATTGGAAGCGTGCATTCGTCATCGCCATACTGGCGTATCACCCGGCGTGATGGTATGGGGTACCATTGGTTACTCGTCTCGGTCACCTCTTGTTCGTATTGACGGCACTTTGAACAATTTACGTTACATTTCAGATGTGTTACGACCCGTGCCTCTACCCTTCATTCGATCCCTGCGAAACCCTACATTTCAGCAGGATAATGCACGACCGCATGTTGCAGGTCCTGTACCGGCCTTTCTGGATGAACTGTGGTATCGTGTTGAAGCTGCATGGTCAGGTGTACCTGTACACGCCATCCAAGCTCTGTTTGACTCAATGCCCAGGCGTATCAAGGCCGTTATTACGGCCAGAGGTGGTTGTTCTGGGTACTGATTTCTCAGGATCTATGCCCCAAATTGCGTGAAAATGTAATCACATGTCAGTTCTAGTATAATATATTTGTCCAATGAATACCCTTTTATCAGATGCATTTCTTCTTGGTGTAGCAATTTTAATGGCCAGTAGTGTATTTTCAGTTTCGGTGAGAATCTTTCATGTTCGACGACGATCCCAGAATTTTGTGACCCCCAACTTCTAACATTATGGCCTTTTTCTTTCCCCAATAGATGAAACGTCGATTCGTCTGAAAAGGTGAGTCTCTCGGAAGGTGTGTCCTCTGCCATATCCTGGAGAACTGAAATGCAAGTCTCATACCTTCTGTTATGGTCGCCAGGACGCAGTTGCTGCAATAACTGCAACGTGTAAGGCTTCATATGTAGGCGTCCTTTCAGAAGACGCCACACCGTCGTTTGAGGAAGTTGAAGTTCTTGGCCTGCCCGTCTTCCTATGAACCCATCTCGGATACGCTCGACATTTTCATCAGACGTGCGTGACTGACCAGTGCTCTTCCCTTTGCATAGGCGACCAGCTTCAAGGAATTTGTCATGTCAGTCGTAAACCTGATTGTGCAGAGGCGGCTTCTTGCTGAATAGAAGGCGGAATGCACTTTACGCTTGGCGAATGGCAAATTCCAAAACACAAAATGATTTCTCTTGCGGTGTAGTCGCCATGTTGCTTCTAACAAACAACAGCGTAGCTGTGTCAAAACTTTGAACCTTCCTCTATCCAGTGACATGCGCGATGTGTTTCTCTCTTTTATATTTTGTCTGTAATGAACAACTGAAGTGCTGTTCTTTCTTTTTGAATCAGCCGGTACCGCCACCAACGGCCGGCGTCCTTGGCGCAGTTCGGGTTTCGAGCAGCCGTCCATCTGGATGACGCACATCCGGACACGACCTGTTATAATATTCGAAAGTAAAATTCTATGTACCGACTTGACAGAAAATCTTAGGAAGTTCTGGTCTTCCGTCAAATCAGTAAATGGCTCGAAACAGCGTATCCAGACACTCTGGGATGATGAAACACGCGTATACCTGAAATAACACCTTTCTCCAAAGATGTTTCACAGAGGAAGACCGCACTGCAGTTCCTTCTCTAAATCCTCGCACAAACGAAAAAATGGGTGACATCGAAATAAGTGTCCAAGGAATAGTAAGGCAACTGGAATCACTCAACAGAGGAAAGTCCACTGGACCTGACGGGATACCAATTCGATTCTACACAGAGTACGCGAAAGAACTTGCCCCCTTCTAACAGCTGTGTACCGCAAGTCTCCAGCGGAACGGAAGGTTCCAAATGATTGGAAAAGAGCACAGGTAGTCCCAGTCTTCAAGAAGGGTCGTCGAGCAGATGCGCAAAACTATAGACCTATATCTCTGACATCGATCTGTTGTAGAATTTTAGAACATGTTTTTGGCTCGCGCATCATGTCATTTCTGGAAACCCAGAATCTACTCTGTAGGACTCAACATGGATTCCGGAAACAGCGATCGTGTGAGACTCAACTCGCTTTATTTGTTCATGAGACCCAGAAATGATTAGATACAGGCTCCCAGGTAGATGTCATTTTCCTTGACTTCCGGAAGGCGTTCGATACAGTTCCGCACTGTCGCCTGATAAACAAAGTAAGAGCCTACGTAATATCAGACCAGCTGTGTGGCTGGATTGAAGTGTTTTTAGCAAACAGAATACAGCATGTTGTTCTCAATGGAGAGACGTCTACAGACGTTAAAGTAACCTCTGGCGTGCCACAGGGGAGTGTTATGGGACCATTGCTTTTCACAATATATATAAATGACCTAGTAGATAGTGTCGGAAGTTCCATGCGGCTTTTCGCGGATGATGCTGTAGTATACATGGAAGTTGCAGCATTAGAAAATTGCAGCGAAATGCAGGAAGATCTGCAGCGGAGAGGCACTTGGTGCAGGGAGTGGCAACTGACCTTTAACATAGACAAATGTAATGTATTGCGAATACATAGAATGAAGGATCCTTTATTGTATGACTATATGACAGCAGAACAAACACTGGTAGCAGTTACTTCTGTAAAATATCTAGGAGTATGCGTGCGGAACGATTTGAAGTGGAATGATCATATAAAATTAATTGTTGGTATGGCGGGTGCCAGGTTGAGATTCATTGGGAGAGTCCTTAGAAAATATAGTCCATCAACAAAGGAGGTGGCTTACAAAACACTCGTTCGACCTATACTTGAGTATTGCTCATCAGTGTTGGATCCGTACCAGGTCGGGTTGACAGAGGAGATACAGAAGATCCAAAGAAGAGCGGCGCGTTTCGTCGCAGGGTTATTTGGTAAGCGTGATAGCGTTACGGAGATGTTTAGCAAACTCAAGTGGCAGACTCTGCAAGAGGGGTGCTCTGCATCGCGGTGTAGCTTGCTGTCCAGGTTTCGAGACGGTGCGTTTCTGGATGAGGTATCGAATATATTGCTTCCCCCTACTTACACCTCCCGAGGAGATCACGAATGTAAAATTAGAGATTCGAGCGCGGACGAAGGCTTTCCGGCAGTCGTTCTTCCCGCGAACCATACGCGACTGGAACAGGGAAGGGAGGTAGTGACAGAGGCACGTAAAGTGCCCTCCGCCACACACCGTTGGGTGGCTTGCGGAGTATAAATGTAGATGTAGATGTAGAACAATGAAAACAGTTCATTCGACCAGACGACACGTTTCCATTAGCCGACGGTCCAAATTCTATGATCCCGCGCCTACTGCAATCGTACGTAATTGGTAAGTCTTTGGATCAACATAGGAATTCCGCATTTGTGGCCCACATTGTCGCTACAATGACTACCCATTCGTTTCTGTTCCGCTTTTATATACACTACTGGCCATTAAAATTGCTACACCAAGAAGAAATGCATATGATTAACGGGTATTCGTTGGACAAATATATTATACTAGAACTGACATGTTTGGGTGCATAGATCCTGAGAAATCGGCACTCAGAACAACCACCTCTGGCCGTAATAACGGCCTTGATATGCCTGGGCATGAGTCAAACAGAGCTTGGATGGCGTATACAGGTACAGCTGCCCATGCAGCTTCGACACGATACCACAGTTCATCAAGAGTATTGTGACGAGCCAGTTGCTTTGGAACATTCTGGTGCTTTCTCGTGTAAACAGTTTTGTTATAATCAAAATTTTTGGTCAAGCTTGAGTTGTACATGTAAATGAGTAATATTTACATTTATGTGGATCAACTCGATGTCTTGTAAAGATCATTTCATTATATTGTAAGAAAAGAATAGGGAGAGCAGAAGTTTTATAAAACTGTACTAAATAAACCAGGATAGAAATGATAGAAGCCATAAAAAGCAGCGCTTTGGGACGTTTTATCATCATCGTGTGACTAGGGCCTCCTGTCGGATAGCTGAGTGGTCAGCGCGACAGACTGTCTATTCTAATGGCCCGGGTTAGATTCCCGGTTGGGTCGGAGATTTTCTCCGCCCAGGGACTGGGTGTTGTGTTGTCCTAATCATCATCATTTCATCGACGCGCAAGTCACCGAAGTGACGACAAATCGAAAGACTTGCACTAGGCGAGCGGTCTACCCAACGGGAGGCCCTCGTCACACGACATTATTATTATTATCATCATCATCATAACCATGTTAACAGCTTGATTCAGTTTAATTCCGTTATCCATAGACATTCTTGAATTGATTCTTGTATCGGTGCAACTATTATCGTTGACACGTTTGTAGAGTATACGCTACTATTATCGTAGACAAGATCGTCGAGTTGACACTAAAAATCACTTTCGTACATTTCTTCGGAGCTTATCATCGTTTCTTATCGACATAAGTGAAGTTATCCAATTGTTATGATTTCGTATAAGTGTCTTCGTTCGCTTAACTTCTTTCAGTCAATTTTAATTGCTGTAACTATTATCGTTGACAAGTTTGTCGAATAGTAATAATGCCTTGCCCGCGAGTACATCCGCATTGATCTCGAAGCCGCATGAATTTTGAAAAATCTTGAATCTTATTATCGGTGAGAAAAGCGGATAAAAAAAACTGAAGGTGAAGCTGTCGAAAGGGCGCTACGCTAAAGAATTTATATGTTTGTAAGCACAGATCTTTAATTTTCGTAATTTTTTCAAATACAACATGAGGCTGTACCCCTATCCAGGTCTGTTGGTATTTCATACTTCAAATATCGGTATCTGTGCTTTACAAACACATTAGTTTTTTACCATTGCGCCCTTTAGACAGGTTCACCTTCAGTTTTTTTAAATACGTTTTTCTCACCGATAATAAACTTCAGGATTTTTCAAAATTCATGCGCGTTCGAGATCTGAGCGGGCGAAGTCGCGAGCAAGAACTAGAACCTTATGAATGTAAGGAACGTCGTTCCGAGATTAAAATTCGGAAACCTATATGCTGACACGAGAATTTCTTATAAAATAAAACTGCGGTAGGACTTCCTGCATATTTACAGTTTTTTAATGTGGTGTCTCAGACTAAAATAATATCCGATTATATAGTTCCATTTAAGTAATTGAATTCCTACGCTGTAATTGAATGACGTGCGATTGCAGCACTTTAATGAAACACGTTTATCGGTGGTCCACATCATTTTAAGATTAAGTGTGGCTATGCTTTCAGTGTGTAGTTAACAAGAACCGGTGAGTAGGGAGTTCGGGAACAGATCAACTAACAGAAGGCGTTAAAAAACTTACGTAATTTGTGTTTAATCAAATTTACTGCTCTTCATGAAAGGTGAACGAGAAAAACTCATGGCTTGTATACTGCAACATTAGGTATCAGTCTTTCTGTTGTTTATAAAAACTGAATGAGCTGTTCTGAAACATTTCAGAAGTGCGTGACAGTCGAGATTCTGGTTACGACCAAATGCTTTAACACACACTGTACACTTCACTTTTTAGCCTGATTCGTGTTCTATACGACAGCTTGGTGTTCAGAAGATAAACCGCGATATTGAATTCACGATTCAAACGTGAAATGTGTAACAGGAAATAGTTATTCACTCGATTTCCATGAAATAGAAGTCGTTAATCTCAACTGAAAAGTAACATATAACACATCTTTTACTAGTTAATCATTTCAGAAGACGGCGTTCTTTGTTCATTAAACATGAATGGTTAAAATCTGAGGGGAAAGGGGGGGGGGGGGGTCACGGTACACGCAAGTCTACAGTGGTTCTTAAATCTGCTGTCAGGGTCGGGATTGGAGCGTAACCTGTCACTGCAGTGAAGTGCAGACAGGATCACGTGATGTGGATTTCCGGCTACTATAGTTGGAGTCAAGAACGATGACGGTTGAGTTTAGGCTTGTTCTGTGCGCCTACGTCACGTGTTCTCCGACAGCCAATGAGCGTTCAGTAAGTAGCATTCTGCTGTGAATGCTGTAGTTGACGCGAGCGTGAACGTGGTAGTAGCGGGTTGATTAGTGGATTTAGGTTCCATTTGTTGCGAGTTTCCATGAAATAGAAGTCGTTAATCTCAGCTAAATAGTAACACATAACACATAAAATTGAAAAACAAGAGCACTGAAGATGCAAGAAAGATATACCGTAGGTTAAATAATGAACTGCGAAGAGAAACAGAGCAGGCTAGGAAAAAATGGTTTAAAGAGGAATGTGATGAAATTGAAGAACTGGACAGGAAGGGAAGATACGACTTACTATACAACAGAGTAAAAACTATGACATGGGAACAAGACAGAGCAGGAAGTGCTACTATGATCGTGATGATGTCTTCCAGAGATGGGAAGAATATCTAAAAGAGCTATATGACACAAATAGCAAACCGGAAACTCTGGAACTTGAATCACACAACAGTGTAAGTGATGACGAGAAAGGACCAACCATCATAATGGAAGAAGTATAGTCTGCCATAGCTGCAATGAAAAATGGCAAAGCGGTAGGTACAGATACGATACCGGGAGAAATATTAAAATGCTTGAACCAAGATGGAATAAGAGAAATATTGAGATTATGTAATAAAATATATGACAGTGGTGAATGGCCTGAGGACTTTCTGACAATAGTAATGATTCCGTTACCGAAAAACCAAGGAACCAAGAAATGCAGCGAGCACAGGACAATCAGCCTCATTTCACTTGCAGCCAAAGTGATGTTAAGAATAATTAATAAAAGACTTGAAAAAGTAATGGAGGAGAATCTTGGCGAGGAGCAGTTTGGCTTTAGACGGAATACGGGCACCAGAGATGCAATAGGGCTCCTACGAATCTTGGGAGAAAGGTTTATTGAAAAAGGAAGATACCTATTTATGTGCTTCATCGATCTAGAAAAGGCATTTGACAATGTGGTTTGTGACAAGCTGGCGACTATAATGAGGGAAAAGAGAGTGGACTGGAAAACCAGAAGACTTGTAAACTCATTACATCAAATGGCTCTGAGCACTATGGGACTCAACATCTGAGGTCATAAGTCCCCTAGAACTTAGAACTACTTAAACCTAACTAACCTAAGGATATCACACACACCCATGCCCGAGGCAGGATTCGAACCTGCGGCCGTAGCAGTCCCGCGGTTCCGGACTGCAGCGCCAGAACCGCACGGCCACCGCGGCCGGCTTAAACTTATTATATCTTAATCAAAAAGTTTCAATTCAAGTGAGAGGAGAAAGTACAAACTGGATCGGACTAGGAAAAGGAGTAAGACAAGGATGCTGTCTATCACCTACTCTTTTCAACCTCTACTTGGAAAATATGAATGACCAATGCTCATTAGATGACAAAGGCGTAGAAATTGGAGGAATAAGAGTAGGGTGTTTGAGGTTTGCTGATGACATGGTCCTTCTAGCCACAGGGGAAAAAGAATTACAGGATTTGGTGGACACCATTGAAACTAACGGAAAAAAATATGGAATGAAAATTAACACAAAAAAACAAAAGTATTGGCACTTGGAGGAAATAAGGAAATAAAAATTATGCTGAATGGAGAAATATTAGAACAGGTGCAAAATTTTAAGTATCTTGGAAGCAGGATAGACGCCGACTGGAAGTGCACCACAGAAATTGAAACAAGGATAGCAATGGCAAAAGAGGCATTTTATAAGAAAAGGAGAATTTTCTGCAGCGGTCTGGACAGAGAAATCAGGAAGAGACTCATAAAATGTCTTGTATGGAGTGTTCTTCTATATTGGCGCTGAAACATGGACTATGAGGAAGAAAGACAGAGAAAGGCTGGAGGCTTTTGAGATCTGGACATGGCGGAGGATGGAAAGAATAAGTTGGATGGACAGAGTAAAAAATGAAGAGGTACCGAGAAGAGTGGGAGAGAAAAGACAGTTACTAGATGTAATAAAGAGAAGAAAAAGAAATTGGATTGGGCATATATTAAGAAAGAATGACAGACTGATAAAAACAGTTTTAGAATGTTATGTAGAAGGGAAAAGGAAGCGAGGAAGGAAGAGATTCCAGATATTGGATGACACGATGGACGGTACAACATACAGCAGCCTTAAGAAGGAAGCAATGGATTGCAGAAAATTGAGAGGCAAAGGACCTGCTAATATAGCAGATAACTGATGATGATGATGATTGTTGCGAGTTCTCATCCCTGAGTGTGGCTGTAAGTGATAAATTCTGCATAAGAATTTTTTTTTCCCCAAGCGAAAAGCACGCGCATGTGCGTACTACTACTGTCGCTAGGAATCGTCAGCAATTTAATCCACGTCTGTGTCTCAACATGCGCGAACCGCCACCGTTCGTGGATCGGAGACACTCTCTACTTCTGACGAATGCCTAGCTCGCCACACGCCGTGGTTTCCATGTTGAGCCGGAGCACACGAAGAGGACCACTAAGCGTCTGTCGTGTGTAGTAGCGCTGCTCGCCAGCTGACGTTTCACCGGGTAACAGGTGCGCCTTTTTATCTACTCGGAACAAATGAAAAGTGTGGGTCACTAACTATAACCTCCCACAGAGCTTACCATTCTTCTCTGCGGAAATGGAAAGAAAGAAGACGGACACGGCGGTTCAACGTCCCTTGGGACATAAGGGGAATACAATGTAATGACAAAGAAAGGCCATCCTGGACACAGGCACAGATACGTGGTTCGTTCCTGGGAGTGGCGTTTGGGAGAACACTGTTTAGTCTTGATTTGTGGTCATATTCATAATGTTTTACATCATCGACGGCTTTATCATGTGACATCTGCAACCCGTCCAATTTTTTATTATTAAAAAATTAAAAAAAAATCAACAGTTCACTGCTGTAGTCCTCGTAGATACGTGGTTTGCGCATCGGACTGCCTCGCGGAAGACCCAGTTCAGTTAGAAAGCATCACTTGTGCAAAACTCGAGTTGCAATTTCTTGCACGATATTCTGCGAACCGTGGATGAAGCGCATTGACACAGTACTCCACTGCAAACTGTTAACGAAGCTCCGAGCGTACGGAACAGCTTCCCAAATGCGTGAGTGGCTCGAAGACTTCTTCACTAACAGAAGCCAGGAAACTGTGTTCATCTCAGACGAGGGAATAGTTGGCAGTGCCCCAGGAAAGAATGATGGTAGGACTACTCTTGTCTTCTCCATACGGCGGCCCGCTGAAAAGTAAAGCCTCCGAATTTTGTTTGTGAAAACTTTTAAAGCTTTTTAAACAAAACAAACTTTATTAACATTTTACATTTTTACTCCTTATGTGTTTTATGTCTGACTGGAGTGGCAAACATAAGTTGGAATTGGTAGCAGGACGTGACCGGGGTGTGACGGAAGATCTGATGGCCGAGAAAAGATTAGTCTCAAAGTAAGGCGCCAGCGATCAGGAAGATTACTTATCTTTATTCTCCACACTGAAGCAGGCACCGTCTATTGCTCTCATAACAAGTAGCTACGTAATTAAGTTCACAACACAACTCACAAATCCACAGTGCAATCCAAATCGTAACTAATTTCTAAGCCCAAGGTTGTCATGTAAGATCTATACAATGACACTTCGATATCAACACAGCTAGCGAGCAAGAGCGAGTGGCCGTGGAGTCAGGTCTGTGCTCCCGTTATACCTTGTGGCCATAGAGGGAGCTGCAGGCAAGAACTATTGAATGACGTGACGTCTTCAGCCGGAGATGACGCCATGAACCTCCGGCGGCCGCGACGTGAAGCTTAAGGCCGACCACCGTGCATGTGCGGCCGGGCTGAGCGACGGCAGGGCGCGCGTGATTCGGTTAGGTCCGCAGACATAGCAGTGTCTTCATATTTATTTATCAACATAGCCACCCTGGCGATTAACACATTTCTCCCAACGAAAGACAGCTTCGCTGATACCGTCACTGTAGAATGTCTGACACAGTTGTCGGAGCCACAACCTCACCTCTGCTTGCACCGCTTCGTCACTATCAAAGTGAAGTCCTCGGTGGCGTTCTTTTGCAAACAGATGAAAATCGGTAGGAGCCAAGTCGGGATTATATGGAGGACGATCGATGACAGTGAACCCAAGTTGTTGGATAGCTGCAAATGTCGCAGCGCTCTTGCGTGGTCAGGCATCGTCATCCTGAAGGAGAGGGTGGTCCATTTGTGAACGAACTCTTCTGCAGTTAGAAACTCGATCATAGCACGTTCGTTTTTTCGCATCCACGCAGTTACCGTACACACCGCCATATTACACAATACAATTCCGAGCCCTCTAGCGGCAGAGGGCTGCAACTTACTCAGCAAAGCGGTAAAATTGGCCGGATAATATACAGGGTGGTCATTGATAGTGACCGGGCCAAATATCTGACGAAATAAGCATCAAACGAAAAAACTACAAAGAACGAAACTCGTCTAGATTGAAGGGGGAAACCAGATGGCGCTATGGTTGGCCCGCTGTATGGTGCTGCCATATGTCAAACGGATATCAACTGCGTTTTTTTTTTAAATAGGAAACCCCATTTTTATTACATATTCGTGTAGTACGTAAAGAAATATGAATGTTTTAGTTGGACCACTTTTTTCGCTTTTTGGTAGATGGCGCTGTAATAGTCACAAACATATGGCTCACAATTTTAAACGAACAGTTGGTAACAGGTAGGGTTTTTAAATTAAAATACAGAACGTAGGTACGCTTGAACAATTTATTTCGTTTGTTCCAATGTGATACATGTATCTTTGTGAACTTTCATTTCTGAGAAAGCATGCTGTTACAGCGTGATTACCTGTAAATACCACATTAATGCAATAAATGCTCAAAATGATGTGCGTCAACCTCAATGCATTTGGCAATACGTGTAACGTCATTCTTCTCAACAGCGAGTAGTTCGCCTTCCGTAATGTTCGCACATGCCTTGACAATGCGCTGACGCATGTTGTCATGCATTGTCGGTGCATCACGATAGCAAATATCCTTCAACTATCCCCACAGTAAGAAATCCGGGGACGTCAGATCCGGTGAACGTGCGAGCCGGTGCTTCGACGACCAGTCCACCTGTCATGAAATATGCTATTCAATACCGCTTCAACTGCACGCGAGCTATGTGGTGGACAGCCATCATGTTGGAAGTACATCGCCATTCTGTCATGCAGTGAAACATCTTGTAGTAACATCGGTAGAACATTACGTAGGAAGTCAGCATACATTGTTCCATTTAGATTGCCATCGATAAAATGGGGGCCAATTATCTTTCCTCCCATAGTGCCGCACCATACATTAACCCGCCAAGGTCGCCGATGTTCCACTTATCGCAGCCATCGTGGATTTTCCGTTGCCCAATAGTGCATATTATGCCTGTTTATGTTACCGCTGTTGGTGAATGACGTTTCGTCGCTAAATAGAACGCGTGCAAAGAATCTGTCATCGTCCCGTAATTTCTCTTGTGACCAATGGCAGAACTGTACACGACGTTAAAAGTCGTCGCTATGCAATTCTTGGTGCATAGAAATATGGTAGGGTGCAGTCGATGTTGATGTACCATTCTCAAAACCGACGTTTTTGAGATTCTCGATTCTCGCGCAATTTGTCTGCTACAGATGTGCGGATTAGCGGCGACAGCAGCTAAAACACCTCCTTGGGCATCATCATTTGTTGCAGGTCGTGGTTGACGTTTTACATGTGGCTGAACACTTCCTGTTTCCTTAAATAACGTAACTATCCGGCGAACGGTCCGGACACTTGGATGATGTCGTCCAGGATACCGTCAATTGGTAAACGGTCCATTTTAACACGGGTAATGTACCACGAAGAAAATACCGTCCGCACGGGCGGAATGTTACGTGATACCACGTACTTATACGTTTGTGACCATTACAGCGTCATCTATCACAAAGCGAAAAAAGTGGTCCAACTATAACATTCCTATTTCTTTACGTACTACACGAAAATGTAATAAAAAAATGAGGGTTCCTATTAAAAAAAAACGCAGTTGATATCCGTTTGACCTATGGCAGCGCCATCTAGCGGGCCAACCATAGCGCCATCTGGTTTCCCTCTTCAAGCTAAACGAGTTTCGTTCTTTGTAGTTTTTTTCGTTTGATGCTTATTTCGTGAGATATTTAGCCCGGTCACTATCAATGGACCACCCTGTATATGCCATGTAATAACTCAAGCGATATTGACAAATGAATAAGAAAAATTCGAGACATCACTTTTCAGCGGGCCTCGTACACAAATGATCTGACAGATAGGATGAGCAGCAATCTGCGGCTGTTTGCTGTCGATGCTGCAGTAAACTGGAAAGTGTTGGCGTTGATCGACTGTAGGAAGATACAGGATGACTAGACAGAACTTCCATTTGGTGTGATGAATGGCAGCTTGCTCCACATGTAGAAGAATATAAGTTAATACAGATGAATAGGAAAAATAATCTTGCGATGTTCATGTACCGCTTGACACAGTAACGTTGACGTTAGGGCGCAACGTTGCAAAATGATATGAACTGGAACGAGCACGTTACGTCGGTAGTAGCCAAGGTGAATGGTCGATTTCGGCTTATTCGGAGAATTATTGGAAAATGTTGCTCATTTACAAAGGAGGCCATCTATAGATAATAGTTTCAAATGGTTCAAATGGCTCTGAGCACTATGGGACTTAACTGCTGAGGTCATCAGTTCCCTAGACCTTAGAACTACTTAAACCTAGCTAACCTAAGGACATCACAGACATCCATGCCCGAGGCAGGATTCGAACCTGCGACCGTAGCGGTCGCGCGGTTCCAGACTGAAGCGCCTAGAACCGCTCGGCCACCCACGGCCGGCCATAATACACTCCTCGAAATTTAAATAAGAACACCGTGAATTCATTGTCCCGGGAAGGGGAAACTTTATTGACACATTCCTGGGGTCAGATACATCACATGATCACACTGACAGAACCACAGGCACATAGACACAGGCAACAGAGCATGCACAATGTCGGCACTAGTACAGCGTATATCCACCTTTCGCAGCAATGCAGGCTGCTATTCTCCCATGGAGATGATCGTAGAGATGCTGGATGTAGTCCTGTGGAACGGCTTGCCATGCCATTTCCACCTGGCGCCTCAGTTGGACCAGCGTTCGTGCTCGACGTGCAGACCGCGTGAGACGACGCTTCATCCAGTCCCAAACATGCTCAATGGGGGACAGATCCGGAGATCTTGCTGGCCAGGGTAGTTGACTTACACCTTCTAGAGCACGTTGGGTGGCACGGGATACATGCGGACGTGCATTGTCCTGTTGGAACAGCAAGTTCCCTTGCCAGTCTAGGAATGGTAGAACGATGGGTTCGATGACGGTTTGGATGTACCGTGCACTATTCAGTGTCCCCTCGACGATCACCAGTGGTGTACGGCCAGTGTAGGAGACCGCTCCCCACACCATGATGCCGGGTGTTGGCCCTGTGTGCCCCGGTCGTATGCAGTCCTGATTGTGGCGCTCACCTGCACGGCGCCAAACACGCATACGACCATCACTGGCACCAAGGCAGAAGCGACTCTCATCGCTGAAGACGACACGTCTCCATTCGTCCCTCCATTCACGCCTGTCGCGACACCACTGGAGGCGGGCTGCACGATGTTGGGGCGTGAGCGGAAGACGGCCTAACGGTGTGCGGGACCGTAGCCCAGCTTCATGGAGAAGGTTGCGAATGGTCCTCGCCGATACCCCAGGAGCAACAGTGTCCCTAATTTGCTGGGAAGTGGCGGTGCGGTCCCCTACGGCACTGCGTAGGATCCTACGGTCTTGGCGTGCATCCGTGCGTCGCTGCGGTCCGGTCACAGGTCGACGGGCATGTGCACCTTCCGCCGACCACTGGCGACAACATCGATGTACTGTGGAGACCTCACGCCCCACGTGTTGAGCAATTCGGCGGTACGTCCACCCGGCCTCCCGCATGCCCACTATACGCCCTCGCTCAAAGTCCGTCAACTGCACATACGGTTCACGTCCACGCTGTCGCGGCATGCTACCAGCGTTAAAGACTGCGATGGAGCTCCGTATGCCACGGCAAACTGGCTGACACTGACGGCGGCGGTGCACAAATGCTGCGCAGCTAGCGCCATTCGACGGCCAACACCGCGGTTCCTGGTGTGTCCGCTGTGCCGTGCGTGTGATCATTGCTTGTACAGCCCTCTCGCAGTGTCCGGAGCAAGTATGGTGGGTCTGACACACCGGTGTCAATGTGTTCTTTTTTCCATTTCCAGGAGTGTAGTTTCGACAGTCTGTGATCGCTCATTGTTAAGTGAGCATTGGGCAACTGTGTTTTGTCTGCTCACTACGATTTCTGGTTTACCTGTGTTTAATATGAAAACGAAATAAATATCGTGTGGAATAAGAAAACGAAATAAATGTTGTGTGGAACAACGGTATTATTAGCTCAGCCACATACAGGGTGACAATTATTGAACTACATGAAAAAAAAATGTAAATTAGCGACAAACTACGGCGTGCGCACACTTTATTCAACATGTAAGCGTCACTACAGATATTGGGATCGCCAGTCATTACTGGCGATGATGTGGCACAGACGAATGGCGAAATTCTGCATGACCCGCTGAAGTGTCGGAACATCGATGCTGTCAGTGACCTCTTTAATGGCTGTTTCCAGTTCACCAATGGTTTTGAGGTTATTGCTGTTCACCTTGTCTTTAGTATAGCCCCACAAAAGCGAGTCGCATGTGTTCAGGTGTGGAGAATATGGCGGCCAAGTGAGGACCATGCCAGTAGCCTCTGGGTACCCCGGACCAGTATGCGGTCCCCAAAGTGCTCCTCCACGTCATCAAACACTCTCCTGCTTCAATGGGGTTGAGCTCCGTCTTGCACGTAACACATCTTGTAGAAATCAGGGTTGCTTTGGTATTGGGGATGAAATCATCTTCCAAAATCTTCACGTACCGTTCGGTATTCACCGTGCCATCGAGGAATATCGCACCGATTATTCCGTGACTGGGCATTCCACAGCACACAATCACCCGTTGAGGATGCAGAGAGTTCTCGATCAGGAAATGCGGATTCTCAGTCCCCCAAATGCGCCAAGTTTGCTTATTGATGAATCCATCCGAATGAAAGTGGGCTTCATTGCAAAACCAAACCATACTAATTCCCATCATGCCCCGCGGCCAACCGTTAGGAAGTTATGACAATCTTATTTCATATAGTTCAATAATTGCTACCCTGTAAGTCGAAATCTACCTTTTTTGTTGTTTTAACTTTCCTAGATTAATGTAAAAACAAACCAGCCTACAATTGTCCGCGCTGTTGCAGACGCTGAGCGGCGATGGTGCGCCGGCTGGGCCCAGCGCACTACGTGGCGCCGTCGCCCGTGCACGGCCAGTCCGTCGCACATGCGCACTCGCACGGCCGCGCAGCCTCCACGGACGGCGAGGACAGCGCGCTGGGCGCCGCCCGGCCGCCCTCCGCCTTTTCCATCTCGGGCGGGCATCGGCCGCCTTCGGCCATCTCCGGCACTGGTCGGCCGCCGGCGGGGCGCTCCGGCACTGCTCGGCCTTCTCCTCGGGCGCCCAGCTTGCTCTCCGACCCGGAGGGGTCCGACATCTACGTCACCAGCGCCGCCTACAGGGCGCCCTCAGAAATTAGGTAAGCAGGTGTCGCACCGGTGCCAGATAAATTACTCGTCACGGTAAATGGACGTAACGAAGAGACGTCGGCATTCAAAATCCGTCTCTCCATCCACCTCCTCCTCGTACCTGTTTCACTCCTACAGCACAAGTATTTTCTGCAAAGCACTCTGATGGCGGGCGGTACACCAGAAGTTGATTATACTTCTGTCAATAACTCTGCGTCCAAGATAGTACGCAGCGTCTTCGTTACCAAAACCTCAATCAAGTTACAAATTTTGTTTGTTACTGCACACGCCGAGGTGCCAATAGTGATGGGATACCTCCCAACATCGTGTCGGATGTCCTTATGCCTGGTGCAGTGTAGCAGCTCGACTTCGCATGGACTCAGCAAGTCGCTGGAAGTCCCCTGCACAAATATTGAGGGATGCTGCCTCAATAGCAGTCCATAATTGCAAACGTGCACGAACTGACCTCAAAATTATGTTTCATAAATGTTCAATGCAATTAGTGTTAGGCAGACTGAATCACCAAATCATTCGCTCAGATTGCCCAGAATGTTCTTCAGGCCAATTCCGAACAATTGTGGCCCTGTGACAAGGCGCTTTGTCATTTGTAAAAGGCTGCAAATGATCTTCAGGTAGCTGAAAATAACATTTCCAATCAATGATCGAGTCAGTTGGACCAGAGGACTCAGTCCATTCCATGTAAACACAGCCCAGACCATAATGGAGCCACTATCAGCTTGCACAGTGCCTTGTTGACAACAAGGGTCCGTGGCTTCATTGGGCCTATGCCACACTCGAACCCTCCTGTCAGCCCTTACCAACTGAGATTGAGACTCATCTAACAAGGCCACAGTCCGGTAGTTTGAGATCTAACCGATATGGTTAGAAGTGCTGTGGGCGATGGAAGTCTGTTTGCAAAAGCACTCGTGTCTGGTCATCTGCTGCAATAGCCCATTAATGCCAAATTTCGCTAGTGTCCTAATGGATATGTTCAATACATCCCACACTGATTTCTGCTGTTATTTCATGCAGTGTTACGTGGCTGTCAATGCTTACAGTTGTACGCAAACACCACTGCTCTCGGTTGCTAAGTGAAGGCCGTCGGCCACTGCATTGTCTGTGGTGATTGGTAATGCCTGAAATTTGGTATTCTCGGCACACACTTGTCACTGTGGATCTCAGAATATTGAATTCCCTAATGTTTTCCAAAATGGAACATCCCATGGGTGTTAAGTCCAACTACCATTCTGTGTTCAAAGTCTGTTAATTCCCAGTGTCCGGGAAACCTTTTCAGGTGAATCACGTGAGTCCAAATGACACCTCCACCAATGCACTGCCCTTTTATACCTTGTGTACACAGTACTAACACCATCTGTATATGTGCATATTGCTATCCCATTACTTTTGTCACCTCACTGTATGATCAGACTTTTTCCTCATTGGTGTGAGATCAGTTTACAGGCACTGTGTGTGCACTTCTGCTTCCCAGACTGCAAGAAGTGTTACAACAGAAGCAACTTCCCTGCCCCTCTCTTTATAGACAACCAGGGTGTGACTGAACAACACTCAAAGAAAGACACCACATACATCTTGGAAAAATTTTCTTACGATGCTTGAGATACAATCGTTAAGGGAGGAAACAACAGTGTGCATATATACATCGTGCAGATGGTGCACATAAATGTGGGCAAATATCAGCCTGCACAGAGGGATACAAGCAGTAATTCTTTGCACAATCCATGTGAATGAAACATGAAGGAAATTTAATATATGGTTCAGTAAAATGTACCCTTTGCAATGCACTTCGTAGTGATTTGCGGACACAGATATGAACATGGATAAGCAGTGCATGGGAAGCAGGCGACATACATGTGTTTCTTGTTTTGTACCAAGCATCCACAAGAGCAGAAGTGACACATGGGGCTAAGGAATACTTACATGTTGTGAGTACTCAAAATTAGAACTGAAACTATCTTCTGCAATTCCATGTAATTATACTGATACAAATTACAAATCAGCAAAATGAAACAGTGTGTTCAACAACTGCCAGTACGATTTTGGACCATACAGTGCTGCTTATCAACTACCGTTAGTAATGAGTTGACATTAAGAAATAGTACACCAAAGTGTTGGACCCTGTCAATTCAGAATTAGAGTGTCCAGATTCCACGCTACAGTTCACACAAAGTATTGTATCCTTCAGGCTGGTTTTTTGTCATAGCTCACTGGATCTATACAGTAACGCTACAATCCTTCCTATGAGAGAGAAGCTCAAAATCTTTTCTGGCTGAAAAAGAAATCACAAGACAGGGCATAAAGAAAAGTTATTACATAGTCACATTACAAAGTAATACATTTAGGCCAGAGACTTTCTAATACTGTGAGTAAAATGTTTGTCCTGCAGTACAAAATAAGTTGCTGCTTCAGCTTCATTTTCATTCTCCGATATTAATCTTCGTTCACCAACTATTTGTTAAACTTGGGAAACAAAAATTGCCTACTAGAAGTAATTGTAACATCTGGATGATACAGAAGCTCTTTGAAGTGAAAAATATAAAAAGCACACATAGTGCTCGAAATGGTTGCCAATGTATTTTTTAGTTGAATCTAAGTAAATATGTTAAAAAAAATTTAAGGATAAGACATCTGGCCCTGCTTATTCCATGTCCCTTTCTCCCTTTTCTTAGCTGCGCATTTTGATTATAATTTGGTACTTCTGTTTTTATTCCACTTCTTGACATTAAAAGATCAGAAAATAACTTCTTGAGAAACACTTCCAAACTTTTGTTAAAATTTACATTTGTTACATTATATGTGTATTACTTTATTGTTCTCCAAGATAACAATTATTTCCCCATCATCCACCATTGGGTAACAATTATTTCTCCATTATCCACCATTGGTTTAGCCATACCACTAACTACAGTTCTACATGTAGAAACACATAGAAACACCCAGGCCAAGATAGTCAAGCATGTTTTTTTATGAATATTGTGGATACTAACTTATTACAGTGTGGAGCATTTCAGTGAAAAGCTCAGCTACCAAAGGTCACTGTGACAGTATACTTTACGAGAAAATAAGTGAGAAACATATAGGTGGGGTTATTTTTTCTTTGTGTATTTGTTTAAAATGAAAGTTTCCCATATTATTATTATAAGAATAAACACTGGCCATAACAAGACAAAAATGTCAAACACAGTTGTGATGCAGTTGTCAGGTATACTGATACATTTAGTGCTGATTTGTATCAGCCATTCTATACAGATTGTTTTGAGATTGTGCTGGCAGATGAGACAGGATTTGCACAGAGTGGAATAATAAATTACCTTAATAACCACATTCGGGCCAATGCAAATCGTTGAGCAATCAGTGATGCTAGGGGTCAGGTTCATTTTAATGTCAATTTGGGAGCAGAATTGTCTGTACAGACTCATAGGGCCATATAGTGCCCCAGACAAATTTGGAGACTGTTACTCTTAAAGAAAGACAACAGATCTGGTTTATGCGTCACTGGGCAACACATCATTTTCTGTGTTTTGTACTAAAGTACCTAGCACAAAGGTCTAATGCGTTATGGATTGGTCGAGGAAGTACTGTAGTGTGGCCTTCCTGTTCATCTGATCTTACTCCTATTGATTTCTGGCTGACATTAAAGGCATTGGTATAATCCACACCCACCTGTCTACAATATGCACACATTGCAGGACTGTGCATATCAAGCATGTGACTCAATATGAGGATGGTCAGGTGTGTACCCATTAGTTTGTAATTCTTAGAGACAAAGAACTGCAGAAGGTGTGAAATGGGTGGTAATCACAATGAGTGCCTCTTGTAGTGTTGTCAAACAGATAGCTATCATAGTACAGAATGGCCCATATCTTAAAGTATTTGCTTCTGGACACAAGTGTGTAGGACCTTTTCCTTTTTTGATCGGTAATATCTCCTAATATAATATTGTTACTTGGTTAATTATTGACCCTTGCATGAACTGAGATATTGAAGAAAGCGTTTTTTTTTATTTTTTTTATTGAAAAATATACAGTACTTTGAGTCTCTTTATGGAATAACTTTTTCTGTTATCAGCCATAATTTTCTTTTTAATTATGTTTTGTACAACACATTTAAGGAAATAATCCCCATTCTAAAGTGTGCTTTTTGGGTGGTTTTATGACATTTATTCACGATGTTATCAATGTGCGAAGTTCTGCATTCATCTGCTGTTGTATTTAGGTGTTCCTTTTGTCCATATTTACATTTACAAGAAAACCTAAAGACAACAGAACCATGCAGCACCTCACACATTGGAAACATCACGAATAAGTGGCATAGAGATACACAAAAATGGATGTCAAAATCGTAATCATTTCCATAAACATGTCACACAAAATATAAATAAAAAGAAAATTGTGACTGATAGCAGAAAAACTCATTTCTTAAGAAAAAGCGATTGTTTTTGGTCACAGGGGTTCACCAACCAATTCTAATGAATAAAATTAAAAAAGCTATACTTTTTAACAACATTTAAATACTCTCTGAAAGAAAAGTACAGTGATTAATGCTTGTTTCACTAACATCAAATATTTCACAAAAGTATCAGATAGCAAGATATGCATAACCTTCTACTATCATTGGAACATACCCATGCAGGCTCCTATGCAAATCTTTGTCACTACATGCAGCAAGTAGGTGATGCGAGGCTACTAAGATAAACTGTATTTCCTTTGGACCCTACTTTATACAACTGAGATACACAGTCAACTCTAGATTTTTTTTAACTAGAATGATATGTAACATTTAATGTATTAAAAGAGGATTAGGAAACTATTTCAAATACATAAATGTATTCTCATTTAATTATGCTGGGTTTAATGACGAAGCCTATGATGTTTACAGTGCAGTAGCAAATTCCGGCAATTTAGTCTTTCAATTTTAGCACATTTCACTTTGGCAAGAGGTTTCGATGCAAATACTAATAAGTGTTATATCGTGGTTCTTATGATTCCAATGGCTTTCAAAGAGTGTTGAAAACAGTGCACCATTCCATAAAAAAGAACAGCATACATGTTTAGTGTCTCAGGTGATACAACAGTTGGTAGCATTAACCATGTATTAAAATCCTGTTCTCCTCTTTGTAACATCATTTGCCAGAATTTGATATTGTGAAGAAAGTGAAAGGGATATTAAATCGTGTGTGTGTGTGTGTGTGTGAGACAGAGAGAGAGAGAGAGAGAGAGAGAGAGAGAGAGAGGGGGGGGGGAGGGAGGGAGTATTATTTGCCATAATTATCAGTGTTAGAAAATTAGCAGTAGTGATGATTTGTTGTTAATAAACATTAGAGAAATAGTCTGTAGTAGCAGCTTCCACAGGTTAATGTATAGCTTCACTCGTTCCCCATCCCATAAAGCTCTTCTCTGTGGTATGTTAAAGAATCAAGTTCTCAAATTAAATCTACACCTCATCAGTGCGATGTCCTTCTGTATATGTTCTTCATTGCAGCCGTGGATCACGCTACAGCCGGACCCCGTCCCGCCTCTCCCGGCCAGCCTCAGAGCTGTCACGATCAACGGTGAAGACGTCACGCACTCAGCAGTCACGGGCGTCCCGCGTGTCGCGGCGCGGTGGGCTCGTCGTGGAGACGATGGCAGCACCCAACCCATTCTGCCCCAACACACGTGGCATGTGCTGCCTCATGCTGCTAATCAACCTTGGACTGATACTCGTCACCCTTGGCTTCACAGTAGTTATACAGTTCTTTGAACCACTGTTTGTGTGGTGAGTATTTAGAGAAGTTATGAAGTCAAGTTGCACCTGTTTTCATACTTTCACTACCCAGTATCAAGGTCTGTCACAGTAGTTCTGAAAAAGTGTCACAGTTAAAAAATGAAAACTTTTGCAGCCAGAAAAGTCATGCCTAATTTGGTCATCATGCAGGTTGGCCTACATATAAAGTGCACCAATCACAAATGACATTGTCTTGTATCATTCCATTGTTGTTTTAAAATTAGAAGCCCTTACCTATCCTTTCATTATTGCTTCAGTTAATGAAGTGATAACTTGTGCTGTCATATGTGCAAGTGAGCAGCAGTGCTACAAAATAAACAGTAAACGAGGTGAGAAAAAATTTACAGTCTGTGCAAAAATATGACCCAGATTATGAGCTAGCAGCACAATCCCACAATGAGACAGTTATCTATGAGATCATTAGTAATCAAATAAGTTGTTTGTAGGGATCTGATGCAACTGCACTACTTAATGTTTTGAGTGTGTCAGTACTGTGGGACTTTATGCGGCAACAGAGCAATATAATTTAAGTTTATTTTATTATTGTTTAATTAAACAGTCATTTACCTCATATAGTGTTAAGTTTACTATCATTGTTTAGCTAAACTAAGGTACAACGGTAAGTTTACTCATACATGTTTACCTTGGCTACATAAAGACATCTATTCATTATATGTGTACAAAGTACACCCACTCGTGTTATGAAAAACGGGGCACCTGCTCAACAGTTAATGAGCACAATGGACAAAAAATTAATCACCATGAGGAGACATCACACTAATACTGTGTAACACCATCTGTAGGTTTGATAATGCCTGCAAGTCAGTGAGGGAGAGAGTCTACATGCTTCCTCAGGTTTGTCATTTTCAAATAGAGCCACTTATTTATGATTACATCCTGTAGATCTATCAGATTGCATGGATGTTGACTGCTAGGTTTTGTGAGATTCTGATTAGTTGATTTCCTAGGACAGTCAAAATGTCTCTCGTATTCATCAAACCAGGAATGTATGCATGCGGTCCTGTGAACACAGCCGTTGTCGCTTTAGAAGGCAGGAGTGTCCACAGCATATGCATCACAAAGATGTAGAAGAAAGGGAACATTTTATCACTTGACTGTTGAAATAAGCATCCTGGTTCATGTCCATAGTGAATGGGTTCAACGTATGGTGCCAAAAACATCACAGAGCTAATACTAGCCTCAATAACATCCTCCACAAACTGTAGTTTAAATGCCTCAGTGGGCAGCCAGTGCACTTGGCGAGTTGCGCCAGAGCCAAAACTGACTTGTCAGACCACACTATGCCTCCTGCCACCTTCTGTCCAGTTTATATTCATTGGCCTATTGAAAATGTGCAGCTTTATGTGGTGCTATGAGTATTGGGCTTTTGAGAGATGCCTGGGGTGAAATACCGATTGCAAGCAGTATTTTTTGAAGTGTTTGCTCCAAAATTGGCACAGATGTATCTGAATTCGTTGGCAACAGTAATTCTTGTCAGGTTTAAAATCAGTTGTCTTGACAAGGCGTGAAACTCATCTCTGGTCCTGCCGGTTAGGCTCTTTTTACCACCACTGATCTTAAACTGCGTTATACAGCTACGAGGAGTAAACCATTCCTTGTAGATACATTGGACAGTTCACTTTGATACACCAACAAATTAAGCAACTTCATTCTCGGTGTGGTCTTGGGAACATTGAAATGCAATAATTTATTTTTGGAATTGTGTCATTTCACCATATTGCCCAGTCTTACTGCACCAATTCCATACTACTGACTAGTACATACACTGCCTGCCAAAACATGTGAAGGACGCATAAGGAAAGGAGGAAGTGAATGAAAATTCATGAGTGGAGACGATATGTGATGTTATTTCAGCAATTACTAAATTGAGTCAAACGAATGAAGAAATTGGCAGTATGAGTCCACATACCGGTATGATGTTGCTCACCTATGTGTACACACTGATTCGGTTAGGGACGGTTTCATAATGCCATTGTATCCTCTCCTGAGGCAAGCTGGTCCACACCTGTCGAAAAAGGTCCTTGATGTCCTGGAACTGATGTCTGATTGGTTCCATACATTCTATCGGGGACAGACCAGGAGATCTTGCTGGTCACAGAATACCTCGACATTGTGCAGATAGTTAATGATGATGTGTCGTGTTTGGATGAGCATTGTCCTGTTGAATCATGGCATCACAATACTGTTGCACAAGAGGTAACTCATGAGGACACAGGACTTCTGTAACTTCCCTCAGTCTCTTCCAGCTGTAGCCTGAAGTCATACTGGTGGCTCCACACACAATAATTCCATGAGTAACACTGCTGTTCCTCTCTAAAACTTTGAAGGATTGGGACCTCTCTCCAGGTCACCGTCATACTCACCAACAGTGGTCATGTGGAGTAAAGCAGAACTGCGATTCATAGCTGAACACAATTAATCCTAATCATCAGCAGTGGTGGTGGTGGTTGTTGGGATGTTTAAGGGGGACTAAACAGCTAAGGTCATCAGTCCCCCATTCCAAGAACAAGCGAGACAAAGTTGCAGAGCAGATAAAACCCCAAGGGGAAGGAGACTGGCCCCCCCCCCCCCCCCCCCCCCCAGGTACTAAAGAACACAAATTAGGCAACGAACACTACAGAAAAGAAGAGTACAGACGAACACCAGACAGAAAGAAATAGAAGAAAAGAAGATGGCCGGAGACTGGTTGACTGACCACGACAACAAAAAAGGGAAAGAGTCAACCATCCGATGAGACACCAAAACAGCAACAAATATGGAGAGACGCGAGGACAAAAGACACAGAAACATCAGCAGTACATGCATCCTGACCACGGACCAAGAGAGGTGGCACGATGACTAGCACAGTGGACTTGTATTCAGGAGGACGATGGTTCAAACCTGTGTCCGGTCATCCTGATTCAGATTTTCCCTGATTTCCCTAAATCATTTCAGACAAATGCCAGGATGGTTCCTTTGAAAGGGGATGGCCGACTTCCTCCCCCATCCTACCCTAATGCTATGGGACTGATGACCTTGATGTTTGGTCCCCTCCCCCAAATCAACCAGCCAACCTGATCATGACACCACTCCAAATGCAGCCATTTGTGTTGTGGTGTTAGTGGTAGGCTAGACATAGGATGGTATTTATTACTCGGGCTGCTGCCAGTCTTCAACCAATCTTTCTGTATGACAAAGGATGTTGCAGGGAGTCCATTACTTGTTCTCAGATGGAAAGTGCATACATGACTGGGTTACACTGTGCTTGGTGCACAATATGGCAATAAATCCATTACAGTGGTCAGACTGTATCAACCAGAACCTTGATGATGAGTATGCCTGCCATCACATGTCCATGCAGTCTGTCATTGGGCCGCTGTCACATCCAAATGCCCCACTGGATACTGCATGATTCAACTGAGAGTCCAAATAAAGATCCACAATAAGGGTCCCCTCAAACCTTGTCAGATGCTGATAATGTCATCTCACACGAGTACGGGCATCTCCGTTTCCTTCACAGTAATCACTCAACACCTTACAACGTTCATGCCTGTTGTGCACCCTGCCAGGTAACAACACTAAACACAAGCAACACTAATGCACTCTGGTGTCCATTCTACCTGTCAGAGGATTGCAACTTCTAATCATTTATGTACCAGCCGAGGGTTTGTACTAGTTGAAATTTTGTTGACATCTGTCTTCTGGGTGCTTCACTTTTTTTGTCAGACAGTGAACATAACAATTGATTGCCATGATGTAAGTCAGCAATTGAATGTTGCATGACAACTCAAAATATGAAATGTATTCACAGTTGCGAATACAAACAACAACATGCATGTTCAAAGGAACACTGCATCATGCTTCTTAACAACACAGGCACCGCAATATTGTACTGACCACTTAATACCAGTTCTACACCAACCTCAACACTCCACTGACCAGTGTGTTCTTTGATTGAAGTGAGCTCATTACGGACAGTTGTGGAGAGATTGAACGAATTTCTCTATGTTACAACATTCTCCCCCACTTAAAGATGTCCAACACAGTGGATGCAAAATGCTGGGTTCCTACAATAAGTTCATTCCACCACAGTGCAATAGCCCAAATATTTAAGTAAGTGTGATATCACAGTTAATAACATTTGTTTCACAAACACAGAGTTAGGGATGAACGTGCAATTCTGAAGAAAGATTATTTATTTTTCAACCTAGTTCTCTATCCAGAAAACAGCCTTTTCCTGAAGTGCCAGCCACCTATTTTCTAAGCCCTCCAAAAAATAAGAGTGCTCAAGTTCTCTAAATTCCACCTATGCCATAAACTTAGCCTTAATCAAACAGATTTGTTTGACCTGTGAGCCATTTCTTGCAGTGATTGTGCTGGCCGAATATGGAGGATGAAACAACTACGAGGGTTGGAACTTAAATAGTGGCAACTATTTATTCACAACCAATACAAAAGAGTTACATGTTTGCACCTGTTACTGTTCTTCAAAGTAGCCACCAGCATTGTGTAGAACCCGTTGCCAGCAATGCGGAAGGTGTAGTATACCGTTAGCACAGCCTGTTCTGTTGATGGTGCGAATGGAGTGGTCTATTGCCTGTCGAATCTCTGGAACATTTCTCGAGCGAATGCCACGAAGTGGTTCCTTCATCTTCGGAATCAAATCAAAGTCACAAGGACTTAAGTCCAGGGAGCACAGTGGATGGTGCAGTACTTCCCAGCCCCATTGACTGAACAGAGCAGTCACAGCTTGCTCTGTATGTGCCCGCGGATTGTCGTGCAAAATGATGGGTTGCGCAGAAAGTGTCGCTGCTTCTTTCGCAAAGCTGGTCGCAGATGATGCTCCAAAAATGAACAGTAATACTGTGCTTTGATAGTCTGCAATGGAGGAACATAATGCATTAGGATAATCACAGTCTTACACGAGAATCACCATAACTTTAGACCACTCCATTCACACCATCAACATAACAGGCTCTGCTAACAGTATACTATGCCTTCCACATTGCTGGCAATGGGTTCTACACAACGCTGCTGACTACTTTGAAGGACAATAACAGGTGCAAACATGTAACTTTTTTGTATCGGTTATGAATAAATTTTCTAAGCCCTCCAAAAAATAAGAGTGCTCAAGTTCTCTAAATTCCACCTATGCCATAAACTTAGCCTTAATCAAACAGATTTGTTTGACCTGTGAGCCATTTCTTGCAGTGATTGTGCTGGCCGAATATGGAGGATGAAACAACTACGAGGGTTGGAACTTAAATAGTGGCAACTATTTATTCACAACCAATACAAAAGAGTTACATGTTTGCACCTGTTACTGTTCTTCAAAGTAGCCACCAGCATTGTGTAGAACCCGTTGCCAGCAATGCGGAAGGTGTAGTATACCGTTAGCACAGCCCGTTCTGTTGATGGTGCGAATGGAGTGGTCTATTGCCTGTCGAATCTCTGGAACATTTCTCGAGCGAATGCCACGAAGTGGTTCCTTCATCTTCGGAATCAAATCAAAGTCACAAGGACTTAAGTCCAGGGAGCACAGTGGATGGTGCAGTACTTCCCAGCCCCATTGACTGAACAGAGCAGTCACAGCTTGCTCTGTATGTGCCCGCGGATTGTCGTGCAAAATGATGGGTTGCGTAGAAAGTGTCGCTGCTTCTTTCGCAAAGCTGGTCGCAGATGATGCTCCAAAAATGAACATTAATACTGTGCTTTGATAGTCTGCAGTGGAGGAACATAATGCATTAGGATAATCACAGTTTTACACGAGAATCACCATAACTTTAGACCACTCCATTCACACCATCAACATAACAGGCTCTGCTAACAGTATACTATGCCTTCCACATTGCTGGCAATGGGTTCTACACAACGCTGCTGACTACTTTGAAGGACAATAACAGGTGCAAACATGTAACTTTTTTGTATCGGTTATGAATAAATAGTTGCCACTATTTAAGTTCCAACCCTCGTATTTATGAACTTCTGCTGAAACAACTCCTAAGGAACATGCTGGTATGTTCTCATATCGAAACAGCACCTTCTTTTTCAGCAGCTTCCTGTAATTCCTTGTTGAATTAGTCTAACATCTCACTGTAGTGTTGTCCAGTAGTAATTCTCATTTCAAGTCTTTTGCATCCCAGAAACTCATCACAATAATTTTCCCAGTCCACGGGGTCCTCTTCGGCTTCTTTGGAGCAGATTCATAAGATGCAATCACACATTTTGACTACTGATGATTTTGACAATATAATGCTAGAATTATGTCTCATTGACACAAAAAGTTCTTCAAACCTCATTTAAATTGCTCCTAACACAGCTTCGAAGTTGGAAGCCACACCTGCTCATAGTACAATGTTAGCTATGATGGCATTTATGAGGCTGTTTCTTATCTCAAACTTAAGCGAAAAATTTATTGCCATTCCCGTTGACACATGTTTGTACTCTACTACTCCTTGCACTTTTGTTCATCAATCAGCAAGAAACAAGCAGTGGCTACTTCAATGTTGCATTCAATAACCACATCTGCTGGTCTTGAGGGGTGATGCAGATTGAAAAATTTACGTCCAACAACATTTAAATTCCTAGAACCAAAGTCTAACTTGTCATTAATGCAGAGCTTTTGGGTGTGACGTAATACTGAGTAATGAAGATGCCACAAGACTCGAAGCACCAAATTGTTACTGCCCAAAACATTTTGTACTTTGCATTTCTTCTTCCCCACATACAGTTTGTGCCTTACTTAAGTCGATCATTTTCGTATACGTATAATTCATTACCTGCAGTGGATTCTGAGTGATGGGAATGTTCTGTTACTCGCATGTCTTCTTCCCAACACGTAGTGCATGCCAATCTGGTCATTATTACATTCCTCCTATTTATTAATCCTCAGTGGGCCAAGTTAGTACTGGCTTGAGTGCCGAATACATTAAGTCATTCTCCATATGCAGCTTGGGCTGAATCTGCATTGTTCATAAACTTCCACTTCATTTCTCCCAGATATATTTCACATGTTATGCTGTTTCACTCAGTATGGTTTCTGCCATATGGCAAATTGCAGGCTTAACCATTTTCCATGGCATTAAATGGGCATTTCCCCAAGCTACGGCAAGTGGCTTGAATGCACCAACTAGCAGTTGCCAACTTTACATCACTGCTAATTGCCACTGCAGAGCGGGCACAACTCTTGTGTGTGTCTGTAGTGGACGATGTGTGGCCAGGGGGGAAGGGGGTGCTACTTGTGTTCTTTATTGCATGTAGGGTGTTTTCGTGTGAAAAATGATGTTGAAATAGACAAAGGGAAATCAATTACTTTGGTACACAAAGGCCTATTCTATGAGACAAATGGGACAAGACTACAGACACAAAGATTGCAATGCCACAATGAATGCCTAGAGAGAAGGTAAGTATGCATCGAACTTTATGAACAATTTAAGGCCTTAGACACAGGGAATTATGCATACAGCGAGTTGTGCAATAAAAGATTTCAGATAGGGTACTTTCATCAGAGTCCAAATGAAAGTACTGATTTTAACATAAAGCTCTTGCCAGGTCATAATTACGACATTTTTTATGCGAGTTGCAAGAAAAGCAATCTTTCTGGAAAGAATGAGTACCACAGCATGACTCACATAAAGTACACTAACTAAAAACTCGAGAACCTGAGGCAGCCTTATCATTGATCCGTAACGAAACATCATGTCCTCTTACTCTGAACACATACAGATATGAGTGTCTTTCCAAGATGAAAAACTTTTTCAAACCTTCAGATACATTTTGTACATCATAACATACTGTCAAAATGCAACGAACAGTCAGTTACGCGGCATCATTCTGTGTTTGTGACTCAAATGCTCATGCTTGACTAATGGTGAGATAAACAATGATAAGATAAGGCATTCATTGTGAAGCTGTTATCCTATCATCTGTGAAAAATTCAATTTTTTAGCAAATACTTATTTTAAAATAGTGTGAGAAATATTCTGGTGCAAAACATTATGTGTAATGAAAAACCAAAATTTTACTTCTTCATATGAAAATTAATAGATGTCTTAAAAAGCTATCTCCAGTATCAGATTGGTATACTTTCATTTACATACAAATGTTTTTATAGCAAAGACACGGGATGCTTCTAGCTTTTGGATCTGTCACTCAGACAGAATGTTTGAAGTGTCAGCATTAAATGTGGCACAAAGAAGTTTACTGAATGGTGGAAACCGTATTGTGTGAAACAGGTCCTTCTGCTGTGGATACAAACACTGTATGTGCAAGTGAGTGACGTGTGTGAAGTGTATGTCACCAACATAATTAGTTCGATGTGCTCACATTTCTTGCAAAGTGTCAGTTCTATTGTACGGTTAAATTATGATCTGAACTGAATGGAGAGTTCTATTGTATGAGTCATTATACTATCAATATTAGTTTATGTCAACAATAATGTACTAACTTTTCTCATTGGATACCTAATGCAACCTTTATGCAGTGGAAAAGAAGCAAATGGTAAGACTTTTTCACAGAAGAGTCAAGAAATAAAACAAAATGTGATTTGTGTCAACAACCATACTCAGATAGAAGAGAGTCCAGAGCAAGTTTCAAACAGATATTTATACAGAATAACATTTAGTAATTAAACTAAAAAATATTTTGTAACATCTACCAGTCTCAGCAACACCGAATACATATAGTACGAAATTTAGTCGTTCCTTTACAGCCTTAACTGATGGTGAAGGTTCAGCGTAAACAGCCTACAGTTTCACTTTTACCTCATCATTCAATTTCCCACTCAATCATGTCACTGAATGATACTGTAATGGCTGCTAAATCCATCTTGACTTACAAATCTGTGTCACTTTTGTTTTAGCTTAGTTTGTTGCACAGCAACATATGATGGTAACACCGGTTTGTGTTAGATGTGACATATGTTGAAAAACATGGGTACTTGTGGAACCCCCCCTTGTATTGATTATAATTTTAAGAAACTGAATAAATGTCTCTACTTTGTACACTGTTGATACATGTAACTTGTGAGTACAACATATTTACTGTTAAATTCTGTTTTTACAGGATCTTGGGGATTGTATTTTTGGTGTTTGGGTTTGCCACCCTGTTTGGAAGCCTGGTCTACTGCGTATATCTGTGCAGGGATGCTAAACATCCAAAAGATGTAAACCTCGAAGATCTCTACTGGACGCATCACTGGCAAAAATCGGTAGGCACAACAGATGTCCGCAAGAGTGACCCAGATCGTTACAGCGACCGTTATTCCGTTGGCAAGTACAGTGACAGGTACTGAAGACGACAGCAGTGATTACTCCGTCGAGCAGTCTGGTGGAAACTGCGTGGTAGTTGTGGTGTGCAAGGTATTGAGAAGAGGACACTGTTGTATAACTTTTGGTGCTAATGTAGTGTAGCAACTACAATTAAAGTGTAAACTAACTACTGTATTTTAATCCAGCTGACTGTTACATAATAATTTTGTTTCACTAATGCCACACTGGTGTCAATGATTTAATTCTCCCCTCTCCTCCTAAAAAAGCCTGAAAGTTTACCTGTATTGTCTTTATTACATATATCACTTGTATTTGACTATAACAATGCTGGACTGTCACATTTGCAGTGATGCTTCGATTGATATAGTTGGCTGCTTTGATGTTATACTTGTGTTATACAGACAAACAATGAAACTGGCCACAATTATTAGTGAATGATGATACAATCATAGCTACAAGTGTATGTGGGAGGCCAAAGAGGCTTGTTTATTAACACAGGAGCAGTACAGCCTAAAAGCAATAAGTGTAAAAAAGTAACCTTGGACCATATAGTGGATGTTAGCGGATGTGTTGAGAAATAGGATACATACAGAAATAAGAACTTCACACACACACACACACACACGCACGCGCACACACACACACACACACACACACACACACACACACACACACTAATGGAGAGAAAACTATACCTAGCTTTTGGAAATGTTAACTCCTTGGGAGGGGGAGGGGGAGAGCGATAGGTTACTTATGAGAAAGTTCCCACCTGTTGTGAGGACGAGAGGAAACAAAGTGAAGGAAAAGGAATCAGAGAGAGAGAGAGAGAGAGAGAGAGAGAGAGAGAGAGAGAGTAGGAGGTCAAAGACAGAACTTTGTTAAGTGCCGGTATCTAATGTACTATGTACTTCAGACAGAAAGTTGAATATGTACCGTGTATCTTTCTTGTGGAGATTACTTAAAACATCCATACTGCAGTGATGTAAGCCTGTTATTTGCTACCCAAAAAGTTTCCAGTCAATTCCTATTCCATTTTCACTTTAATGTGACAGATAAAATATCTCATTCAAGATATTTTAATGCAGATTCTTTGACTTTGTATATGTTTGTTCTCTGATAATAACTTCATACTTGTGCAAATATTGTTACAATAGACTTTTGGTTTGCTAAATCATGACAGGTAAATAAAGCAATCCTTTAAAAAATCATCCCTTTACTGGTAGGACTGAATGTAGATAAGCAGAATGGGCCAGCGCTTAAAATATCCATTTGATAAAAGTTTACAAAAAAATTGAAATATTTTTAGTCACTCTTAATATTGCTGAATAAAGTGTTTTCTTATGTTGAAATATTAAAATTCACCATGTGGAAATACAAAATGAGTTATAAATAAAATGAATCCTGCTATTTCCAGATACAGGTGTCTTTACCACTTATGCTATAGAGTAATTGCATAGTACACATGGTGTCACAAAAAGGATAGAATGACACCTGTGGAAGAACCAAACTTGATAAAATTAATTTAAATGCAGCACAAACAACATGAGTGAGTTCTGCACATAATTTAATTTGTGCACATTTTGTTTTCTGTCAAAATTCCAAACACTATAAGAACATTTATAACTTCTTTCATTTATATTAAAGATGGTATTCCTATTAGTTTGAAATCCTCTTACGAAAACATGCACTAATTGTGTCTCATCAGTCAGTAAATGTGCCAACAAGTTAACATCACACTGTCAATAGTTCTGCAACTTCACAGGTTTCCCTCTTTTTATCTTATATGATTTTAGTAATAATGCATGCATGTGTGAAAATTACTAGAAAGTACATATTAAGATGGCAATTTCAGTTGTTTGAGTTAATATAATATCACCAGAATACAATCCTTGCAGTTAATGGTAAAACCAGTGAGAGTAAGATATGCAGACTGGTCACCCTTTTTATTTTACTGCCAGATCAGTAATTATGTGTGAAATGTGACCTACATCTACATCTGATCAGCAGCCACAGCACATTTTTCCCAGGGTTTTCCACGGTACAAACATTTTTGAATATTTAGCCTGTCTTTCTTAATTAACATTCATACAACAACAACAACAACAAAAAACACACCTGGCAGATGTTTAAATCCATGTTACACAGATATTTTGCAATATTTGTACAAGTTTGACCTTGACTGTCAAGTCAATACAGCAAGACATAGTGCAAAGCATGCTGAAGTATCTGTAAAAATAATGTATTATTGCAATCAGTTCTGATCTGCATCAGTCTTTGTGATATTTATTCAATCGGTAAGTAACATGTTTCAATTTTAAAAATACAAAAGTTATATTTACAGTGAAACATGGAAAATTGCTTGCTTAAAAGATAATATGTTACCGTATTTAGTCGAATCTAAGCCGCACTTTTTTTCCGGTTTTTGTAATAAAAAAAAACCGCCTGCGGCTTAGAATCGAGTGCAAAGTAAGCGGAAGTTCTGAAAAATGATGGTAGGTGCCGCCACAACTAACTTCTGCAGTCAAATATATGTAGCGTTACACAGGCATGCTTTGCGGGCACAAAGATAAATACTGGCGCCAAAACCTCTGCGTCAGTAAATAAATTAAAAAAAGGTGGAAGACGAGCTTTTTTCTCTGCCCCAAGTTTCGACCGCTGCATTTTCATACATTATCCAATGAAGGAAACACAAATTTCGTATTGTTCATCTTCGAATGTAGCAGCATTTCAGTGTACTACGAAAATCCTACTAGCGACACTGGGATGTTTGTCAATATGGGAAACTCTACGTTCTGAATTTTTTCCTACCTGTGAGAAGAGATGGTTGCTAATAGGAACTTTTATGAATTGTGAATCACATGCAGTATTCTCTTCACCATAAGAATAATACGAATATAAACATTTTGTCGTGTATTCTTTCGTGTTTGCAGCTATATCATTTAAATCCTGTCTGCCTAATAAACTAAGAAACTAGAGTGAGACAACAGCAAACGCGGAAGAATACACATATCAGGTCATGTTTATATTAGTATTATTCTTATGCCTAATAATGATACAGTCAGAAATGAAGCACGGCAATTGACTAGATTTTTAAATCTAAGATGACTAATTTCGGTGCAGAATGTAATGTACTAAAAGAGGCGTCTGCAAAGATTTTCAAACGGAGAAAAATTTTCGCTAAACTCTCGTTCAGAACATCTTCTATCATACGCAGCCTATTATTTGGTTCTTGTTGATCATTATTAAAGAAAGCAGTAGTGTAAGTAACAACAAATAGCAGTCTCTTGCCATTGTATCGCTAATGAGACGACTCCCCCCCCCCCCCCCCCCTCTCTCACTCTCTCTCTTTTTTATTGTAAGCGGCGGTACCATGCACAAAAGCAAGCCATGTGGCGAGCGGCGACAGGCCATAAACACTCATTATCAGAAAGCGACAAACAATGCATGGCACAATACAGTAATGCATTTTCAGCTTAGAGTGACGTAAACACCTATAACAGAGAGAACGGCACTTATCAGATCAAAGAAAAATAAGCAATCAATTCAAACCAGATGAAGCACGTGAAAAAGGAAGGGTACCCATAGAAAGGGTATGAGGATATTGAAAGGGTAATGCAGTATGTAAAGGGGGACGAAAATCTAATAGTCATGGGCGACTGGAATGCAGTTGTAGGGGAAGGAGTAGAAGAAAAGGTTACAGGAGAATATGGGCTTGGGACAAGGAATGAAAGAGGAGAAAGACTAATTGAGTTCTGTAACAAGTTTCAGCTAGTAATAGCGAATACCCTGTTCAAGAATCACAAGGGGAGGAGGTATACTTGGAAAAGGCCGGGAGATATGGGGAGATACGGGAAGATTTCAGTTAGATTACATCATGTTCAGACAGAGATTCCGAAATCAGATACTGGACTGTAAGGTGTACCCAGGAGCAGATATAGACTCAGATCACAATATAGTAGTGATGAAGAGTAGGCTGAAGTTCAAGACATTAGTCAGGAAGAATCAATACGCAAAGAAGTGGGATACGGAAATACTAAGGAATGACGAAATACGTTTGAAGTTCTCTAACGCTACAGATACAGCAATAAGGAATAGTGCAGTAGGCAGTACAGTTGAAGAGGAATGGACATCTCTAAAAAGGGCCATCACAGAAGTTGGGAAAGAAAACATAGGTACAAAGAAGGTAGCTGCGAAGAAACCATGGGTAACAGAAGAAATACTTCAGTTGATTGATGAAAGGAGGAAGTACAAACATGTTCCGGGAAAATCAGGAATACAGAAATACAAGTCGCTGAGGAATGAAATAAATAGGAAGTGCAGGGAAGCTAAGGCGAAATGGCTGCAGGAAAAATGTGAAGACATTGAAAAAGATATGATTATCGTAAGAACAGACTCAGCATACAGGAAAGTCAAAACAACCTTTAGTGACATTAAAAGCAACAGAGGTAACATTAAGAGTGTAACGGGAATTCCACTGTTAAATGCAGAGGAGAGAGCAGATAGGTGGAAAGAATACATTGAAAGCCTCTATGAGGGTGAAGATTTGTCTGATGTGATAGAAGAAGAAACAGGAGTCGATTTAGAAGAGATAGGAGATCCAGTATTAGAATCGGAATTTAAAAGAGCTTTGGAGGACTTACGGTCAAATAAGACAGAAGGGATAGATCACATTCCATCAGAATTTCTAAAATCATTGGGGGAAGTGGCAACAAAATGACTATTCACATTGGTGTGTAGAATATATGAGTCTGGCGATATACCATCTGATTTTCGGAAAAGCATCATCCACACAATTCCGAAGACGGCAAGAGCTGACAAGTGCGAGAATTATCACACAATCAGCTTAACAGCTCATGCATTGAAGCTGCTTACAAGAATAATATACAGAAGAATGGAAAAGAAAATTGAGAATGTGCTAGGTGACGATCAGTTTGGCTTTAGGAAAAGTAAAGGGACGAGAGAGGCAATTCTGACTTTACGGCTAATAATGGAAGCAAGGCTAAAGAAAAATCAAGACACTTTCATAGGATTTGTCGACCTGGAAAAAGCGTTCAACAATATAAAATGGTGCAAGCTGTTCGAGATTCTGAAAAAAGTGGGGGTAAGCTATAGGGAGAGACGGGTCATATACAATATGTACAACAACCAAGAGGGAATAGTAAGAGTGGACGATCAAGAACGAAGTGCTCGTATTAAGAAGGGTGTAAGACAAGGCTGCAGCCTTTCACCCCTACTCTTCAATCTGTACATCGAGGAAGCAATGATGGAAATAAAAGAAAGGTTCAGGAGTGGAATTAAAATACAAGGTGAAAGGATATCAATGATACGATTCGCTGATGACATTGCTATCCTGAGTGAAAGTGAAGAAGGATTAAATGATCTGCTGAATGGAATGAACAGTCTAATGAGTACACAGTATGGTTTGAGAGTAAATCTGAGAAAGATGAAGGTAATGAGAAGTAGTAGAAATGAGAACAGCGAGAAACTTAACATCAGGATTGATGGTCACGAAGTCAATGAAGTTAAGGAATTCTGCTACCTAGGCAGTAAAATAACCAATGACGGACGGAGCAAGGAGGACATCAAAAGCAGACTAGCTATGGCAAAAAAGGCATTTCTAGCCAAGAGAAGTCTACTAATATCAAATACCGGCCTTAATTTGAGGAAGAAATTTCTGAGGATGTACGTCTGGAGTACAGCATTGTATGGTAGTGAAACACGGACTGTGGGAAAACCGGAACAGAAGAGAATCGAAGCATTTGAGATGTGGTGCTATAGACGAATGTTGAAAATTAGGTGGACTGATAAGGTAAGGAATGAGGAGGTTCTACGCAAAAATTGGAGAGGAAAGGAATATGTGGAAAACACTGATAAGGAGAAGGGACAGGATGATAGGACATCTGCTAAGACATGAGGGAATGACTTCCATGGTATTAGAGGGAGCTGTAGAGGGCAAAACCTGTAGAGGAAGACAGAGATTGGAATACGTCAAGCAAATAATTGAGGACGTAGGTTGCAAGTGCTACTCTGAGATGAAGAGGTTAGCACAGGAAAGGAATTCGTGGCGGGCCGCATCAAACCAGTCAGTAGACAAAAAAACATATAAATACGGACGGAGCGTCTGACGCATAGCAATGGCTACCTGGTAAAGGTTAACTGCTAAGCTTACGGCTCGAACCAAACTACTGTTGCTATATCGTCATTCATTCGACCTAAATTACGTCTCATATTATAATGGACCAACTTTGTTTCGAATTGGAGGTGTGGCCTAAAACTTTTCTCTCACCTTGAATTTCGAGTCTCAAATTTCAGGTGCGGCTTAGATTCAGGAAATTTTTTTTTCTCCTTTATTTAGAGTCTCATTTTTCAGGTGCGGCTTAGATTTGAATGCGGCTTAGATTCGAGTAAATACAGTAACTCGTATCATGTAACCTTATGGTTACTAACACATTGCAGTTAAGGTTTTTGATGTTTCATTATGTTTGTGCAAGAGAACGACCATTATCCAAAAATAAATCTCTGTATTGTTGGCTCTTCATGGATACTCTCTCAGTGGTACACTATTTACTACTGTATGTGCAGAGAACTAAACTACCACAGAGTAATATACAGGTGTCTACCAATTACATGTCAATATTGTGAAACTCTGCCAGTTGTCAGACTGAGTTCTCTGGCGTACAAGAATTATTCTCTTAAAAACATACTGTAAAGGTTGAGAAAACTTTGAGCAGCTACAACATTTCTCGCATTAGAGAAAGATCTTTTAAGTAAAAAATAATAAAATAATTTATTTTCTTACAAATATATACAATACAAAATACTGATGTTTGTAATCTTTGTACAAAAACATACACTAAGATATTTTGAGATTCTTTCATACTGTGTGAGACTCTTCTGGACATTCTTACATATCACAGCTAGTAATAAACTTCATACATGTGCCAAAGTATGGCTATGAGAAGAGTACTTGTTGTACTTCAGTTTTATTAACAAATGTTGAAGTTTTCGTTGTACATTCCCAAACAGTTCTGGAATGTCTGTTTTACCTCTGTTCTTGCTGTACACATTTATGTAAATTCCCAGTACAACAAGCATGCCAGACCATACATATCTGTAAGAAGAAAAACAAAATGCTACAGTTAACAGATAATATTAACAATGGAATTGTATAACATATTCTAAGTGTGACATATGCTGATGATGATGCATAAAGTGGGTAAAAACAGTCAAGGCACTGAGAAAAGAAAAATGCTTGGGGAAGGTTTTTCAATAAGATGGTTTACACTGGAGGGATAGAAATACAAAGGAACTTGCAAAATTAATTACAAAATGTCTGCAGAGGAAACAGTTCTCATAATTCTGAGCATTGCTAGGATTACTGTACTTCACATGAAAGGATACAGGTCTGTAGTTTTTTGCCTGTCAGTCACCTCCCGATTATGTACAAGATATTCTATACAATTACCATCAACTGCACTGAAAAAATATTGCATTTCAATGATACAAAGGAATACTTGAGGTTTGGAAGTGAATACAATGCAACAAACCATTTACATATCATAAATGCAACTACAGAAGGTAGCAGTAAGTATGAATTACCACTTTGACTGGGATTCACTAAGTCTGAGAAAGCTTTTGACTCAGTTTCAAAAAAGTATGTAATGACAACATTTGAGGAACATGACACTGTATCAACCTACACCAATATACTGATTAATATAAATGTCAATCATGATTCATTAGGGTAGCACAAAATTCAAACTGAAAGAGGAGCCAGGCAAGGAGATTCCATACAACTCAGAGCCTTGAATTGGAAAACCATACATGTTAGTGGAACATATGTGACCCACCTTCATTCTGCTGATGACATTGTACTGTTTGTCTTTAGAGCAATTAAATTTCGGCAAGAAATTGAGGGACTTAACACATCAAGTTTGAAAGCAACTGTGAAAATCAATTAACTGTACTAAGACTGGTCCGGTATAAGAAGGGTTTGGAAGGCCCTAATCTGGTCATGCTACTATATAAAGTAACAAAAATATATAAAATAAAATATAACAAACATACTGAAAAGCAGTACCAATTAACAATGTAGTCACAGAACCAGTTAACTGTCTTTAGTATTTGGAGCAGTTGAAGGCAACAAGCAAAACAGACAAATGAAAGAGTAAAAACGGCATGATATTCCTTTGATAAACTCAACCGTGTCTTCAAAATTAAGTTTACAATGAGCCTGAAAAGAAACATTTTCAACTTCCATCACAGAGATGCGGACTTTCAATGTGAAGATCAGTCAAAAATTAAAAGTCATTCAGAGAGCAATAGAGAGGACTACAGAGAGGAAACGAACAAATGGATCGGAGAAGAGAGTGGAATGAAAGCCATAATTATGACTGTAATGAAAAGGATATTAATATTTAAACAATGAGCTAACAGAAGGCAAGTAGGTGACATTGGGAAACAAGCAGGGGAAATTCTGGAGTCTATAACTGAATACTGTGATGTATATGCTGGTTTAGAGGCCGTTATCCTGCAGGCAAACGGATGATGATCATTTTCTTCATGTGGGGTGCCACAGCTGCACATTTGTTAAGACATTTTGAAGTTTACCACCTCGGTTATTTTTCAAAATAACACCTGAGGTGGAAAACTTCAAAATGTCTCGTAAGATGATGATGCTGCACATATAATCAAAACAATCCCTATCCTTAATCATTCTTACTACCTCAGCTAAATATGTTCAAACAATAGTACATAAAAATTCCAATTTTAGTTTTGTTTCAATCAATAACTTAAAGAGTAAAGATAACAAATCACAAGTAACAAGACTATTACAATTGATATAGAGTACACACACACACACACACACACACACACACACACACACACACACACCTGCATCATTTCGATGATTACACTGTGCTGGTATTGCAGCTCAGCTGGGACTGGGTAGAGTGGACGAGGGGAGACAGGAGGTGGGAAGTGGAACAGAGTGTATACATGTATGAGGAAAAAAATTCCCGGATTTCCCGGTTAAAAATTCATTTTCTCCCAGATGAAAATACATTTTTTCCGTGTTAGTAACAGCATACTTTTCCTCGGAACTGTAAAACTTATCAATCCTTTAAATAGTTGTGGTTTTATACACCAGCTTTAGAAAACGAAACTCGGGGGGAAAAAACACGTTTTGGAAAGATGTCTGATGTGCAGCAACATGTACACTGCATATTTTCATATTACAAAAGTATAAATTCACATTCCACTAAACACCGCATGTCACTTTCCAAAAGATTAAAATCGAGATTGGGATGCGCTTTTGTAAGCCAGTTGTAGCTCATGTCAAGTGATCTCGCCAGCTGATGAATGACAGCAGAAATTCAGATCGTAAGACATGTGATGTAGTCAGCCAATAGCAACATCACTGTTAAGTAGCACGAACACACAAATAGGAAAAGGTAATGGTTTAAATTAATATACATACTGTTCCTACAAGAACAGCAAAGTTTCCACATGTAATATTGGTCTCTAAGATTAATGAGCTGCAGGAGAAGCTAAGATTTCATACATAATGTTGATCATTTTTGCGCATGTTACACTTTAAGATACATCATACAAATGCGCCAGTAAAATTTTTAACAACGACATAAATGTCTGATATTCTGGGCTCAAAAATATTCTAAATGGTCATCCTCAAAGATTTGATTAATTCCCAGTGTCCGGGAAACATTTTCAGGTGAATCACGTGAGTCCAAATGACACCTCCACCAATGCACTGCCCTATTATACTTTGTGTGCACAATACTAACACAGGGCGTATACATAGACAAGGAAAAAAAATTCCTGGATTTTTTTCCGGTTGAAAATACACTTTCTCCTGGGTGAAAATACACTTTTTCCGTTTTAACTGACAGTATACTTTTCCTTGGCACTGTAAAACTTTTCAATCCTTTTTATCTTTATGGTTTTATACACCGACGTAGAATTTCCCGGCACTTTAGATAATGAAATGCAGGGGGGGAAAAAAAAATAAATAAATAAATTTCGGAAAGATCTTTGATGTGCAGCAACATGTACGCTGCATATTTTTGTGTTACAAAGGAATAAATTCGAATACCACCTAACACCACGTGTTACTTTCCGAAGCATTCACATCGAGATAGCAACACGCTTTTGTAAGCCAGTCATAGCTCATGTCACGTGATCTCGCCAGATGATAACAGCATAGGACACGTGATGTAGTTGGCCAATAGCAAGATCACTCTTAAGTAGCGCGAACACACAAATAAGAAAAGTTAATGGTTTAAATTAATATACATAGTGTTGCTACCAGAAAAGCAAAGCTTTCACAAATAATATTGGTCTCGAAGATTGATAAGTTGCAAGAAAAGCTAAGCTTCCACATATAATGTTGACCTTTTTTGCGCGTGTTGCACTTTAAGATACATCACACAAATGTGCCAGTAAAATTTTTAATAACGACATAAATGTCTGATCTTCTGGGCTCGAAATTCTTCTAGATGGTTGTTCTCAGAGTTGAGAGTCAAACGCTATGTGATTTAAGAAATTCATCGGACATTCGTGCAAGGAGTTAATCTTGTGTAAAACGCAATTTACTTTGAAAGTAACGCTTTCCAAACAACCATTCAGAATATTTTCCCGCGACCTGTTAGAAATAGATTCGTTTCAGCAGTTGCCAGAGAGCGCCAGATAACACGCGTTGCCGCGCTGCACTTGCACAGCTACGATGACGCAGGAAGTCCGTATGTGTAAAACATTAAAAGATTTTACATTATGTCATAAAAGAAACAAGACATTAGAGGATACTCCAAGAGCATGGGAATTTTGTGAACTATACTAAAATGCATCATTTGGCTTAAAGTGCACATCCGTATGTCCAGATTCAGATGTAAATTTTTTTGGAGTACCAGTACTGTATTATTTCATATTTGGTTCTTTATTAAGGCATAATGCCATATGAGGTAGAAGATAGAAAATGTGAACTTGAAATGCAGCAAACAGTTGAAACTAGCCAATAGTCTGGAATTAAACACTTCGTTTCAAATAAATTGACTGCCTCAGCAGAAAAGATTAATAAAAGTCAAATTTCTTTAGCAAACCGACAAAAATAGCGTCATTGTTCCGCAAGGCGATTAATGCTTGACTGTCAGAAAGGTTGAAACAAAATAAAACCTGAAACTAATTACATATTTCAGCCTTCCGTAATTATGTGGATGTATTTTAATTCACTTGATAGCTCCGGCCACTGTAATCCGTTTTGTTTTCATTTGACCTGAGAGCAATAACAGAAGAGGAAACAGCAAAATCACTTAATGTAAACACGGGTCACGTGGCGATTACCACCTCCCACTACAACTCATGCTCTGTAAATCAGGACCGGATCTAGGAATTTCCGAACCGGGGCAATATTAGATAGTGGCACTCCCCCTCCCTCGAGCATGAGGTAGGACGCCAAAAATTAAAAAAACTGACTTTTCAAAAATATCTTCATTTTGTAGTGCACATCTTTCTGAAGAGTCTCATACATAAAACATATTTATTCGAGGGAACGTAAGACATGTTATTTGGTCTAAGTGCAGTGCCACGCTTCTCCATACAGCATTCTTCCATCGCACGTCTCTGTATATCGCTCTATGGAATTCAAACATGTAATATTTTGTAATGGAATGGCTGCCATCAAACTATATTCACGACAGTGGAAATTAAAATGTCCCGTGGTGCCTCTCCTGCTCCCAATCGGCCGGTTTGACACCCTGCTCCTCTTTTAAAAAATCTTGCAATTAATACTGGATAGGATTATTTATAACTGGCAGAACAAGAACTCTTCAGAAAATTTACAGTCTTTACGGCCTATTAACTAATAACTTGCTGATTTGTGTGACATAAAATTAAATATAGGATACATAAAACGAGTAAAGACAAGAGACAAGCAAGACAGTACATGTTTCTTCAATCGTTAAGTCCTACCTTTTTTTTCTCTCTAATCTTGCCACAGCTTTATACAGCATACTTTCCTTTCTGGGAAATAATCTATTACCTCATCAAAGTTCGTCAACTTTTGCTACATGAAAAAACAAAATGTCATTGTCTAATACTAGAAAAGCTGTTAAAAGAAATTGTTCCCAAGACTGTTGTGGTTTCTCGATCTGATTACGTGTATTTTGTCAGTGCTATATGAAACAAAATAGGCCTGCCCAATATTGCAGCAGTTGTTACACACACCAAATAAATGAGACTGTTTTGGCACAAATGGTCACTTTTATAACACGACGGAATATAATTCACAAAGTACCAATATCAAGTGCCTATTAGGCATAATACAAACATAAAGTTTTATGCTAGGAAATAGTTTCACATTTCATTCATACATTCTAGCTTCTGAAGCATGAGATCGAGAGGTAGTAGTACGAAATTTTTATATAAATTCAAATCGTCATATTCTTCCACAATTTGTGTGAGTCCCCGTTTCTTCTCCGTCCTCATCCTAACAAACAATCTTGTCAGCACTAACTCTGTAACTATTCCTGTCAGTGTCAAAACTTATTCTCTGGTTAATTTCACTAACCCTGTCACAATCACCATTTTAGTTATACCGCACTTATTCTCCGGTTAGGCATTATTACGTGTTCGTACAACACGTTTTCTGCACTACTCCCAGAACAGAACTTTAGTGGCTGCTAGCCGGGGTCTGTATAACTGGCCCTTAGTGGTGTAGCGGTCTGGCCAAAAATTTTCTGTCAAAATTTCATGTTCTTGGACACATGGAGGAGACAATATGCAATCTTTGTTGCCTGTTATTCCTGTTAGTCATTTATTTCCACTCTGGTAGTCTGAATCTATGGAATTCGCTAGTAGATATAACAATGGTCATCATTTGCAAACCCAGTTAACCACATAAACAGCTCTTGGCATTCACCTGTTCGGCTTTATTCCGCTCAGCTCCTATAGACCCGTCCCTTTTGTCTGCAGGAAAGTTTATTTCTAGATGCGAGGGGGATTCCCCTGGCAGAGACATCACGTACACTATGCACGCATTCAAAAATCAACTTACGATTCTTTCAGAAATCGACTCAGAATTTGTTCAAAAACCAACCGGGAAGCGTTCAAAATCATATGAGTAATTGACAGATCAACATGTGCTGTATGCTAGGCACTTTGTGAAACAAGGTCTTTTTCCTCAATAATATGAATTTGGCAGCCCCCCCCCCCTCCCCCCTGAAACTGCCGCCCGGAGCAGATAGCACGGTTTGTCCCCGCCCCCTTGTTCCGGGCCTGTTGCGCATACGTGAATCTGACATCTTAGGCGCACAAGTAAAATTTTTCCAGATAGCATCTGGCTGCTTGCTCCTATTGCTTATACAGCTAAATGCCACACTTCTGTAGCCAGAAGCGGGAGAAGGTATTACTCATACGAGACTCAATCGCAATGTAAACAGTTGTGGCGTCACGTTCATCGGAGGCAATTTGTTTTTATGAAACATTGCATAGTCTCCCTAAAGCCGTTGACACATTTTGCTGATGGCAGATGCTTGTATGAGCACTGTGTTTTGTTGTTGCATATGGTGAATTTCCTTTGCAATCTAAGTTTTATTTTCGTTTCTTTTCTCTCGTTCATTTTTTATTGCTGCAGTACTATTCTGCACTAGCGAGATACAGTAATATTCTTTGTTAGAGTATTGGTTCTTATCAGTCAAAGTTACAAAAATTTAACTGAAAACTAAAACAATGAAAAATTTCTGGAATTCGAAGAAATTCCCGGGTTTTTCCCGGTTTTCTCCCGGATGTAAAAATTCCTGCGTTTTTCCCGGATCTCCCGGGTCATATACACCCTGTGGAAGGAAGTCTTGGGGAAGGCTGGCTGACAGCTGGGAGGGTGAGACAACAGGCTTACCACATGGCAATGGAGCACTGGTGAGCTCAATCTGGCTTCTGGCAGAGGGAACACAGGGAGCACACTGCAAAGGGACACCCCCTAGTCTGCCAATACCATTCTGGACTGGAACAGCTTAACCATTTCCTTTGCCAGGGCTTCAAATAGCTATCATTATGCCTGTAAACAAGGAACATTCTACCCACAATCCTCCCCAGCCCCCCAGGTTACTATTCCACTGCCCATTCAAAATATACAGGATGAGTCACAAAGGACATTACAGCTTCGAAATGATACAGATGGAGATAACTTATAGAATCAGTAGATGTGTCACTTTGTAGCAAACAACCCCAAGTTTCACATAAAAGTGCCAAGTGTCATTTTCGTTCAATGTGACTACCATTTGTGATGCAGCAAACGTCCCAATGTACCAAATCAGGTGTAACTTTTGCAACAGCAGCGTAGATTTAATTTTTCAAGTCGGCTACTCTGTTTGGTGGGGGAAGAACATACACACAGTCTTTAATGAAACTCCAGAGAAAGAACTGCAGTGGTGTTGCGTCAGGGGAGCAAGGGGCCACATGATTGGCCCTTCACAGCTAATCCACTGCCTTGGGAAGTGGTTATCAAGGAAACCTCAAACTTCTGCGAGGAAATGAGATGGTGTACTGTCTCGCTGGCAGTAAAGCATCCCATCTTGTTCATTTTCATCGATGAGGAATTAAGAAGTTTTCAAACATATCCAGATACACAGTACCAGTGACATAATCATCAACCTGGTAATTTATCATGTCGCACTGAACAACCTGTCTCAACAAAGTTCTTGTGCCACGAGTAAATTGTAGGCCTGCTCGGAGATTCTTTAATGTATTCAGTGCAAAATTTGTGCCAAACAGTTGTTGCAGAGTTCATTTCATGAAACCAAAACACACTCCACACCAGTGAAAGCAGCCATTTTAAGTGCTGGCATTCCTGGGGTGGAATTGGGTACTGATCCAAACCTGAGATTGTTTGCTACATAATGACAAATCTACCAATTCTGTAAATTGTCTCAATAAATTTCTATATCATTCCAAAGTTGTGAAGTCCTTTTTGACTCACCCTGTATAACACCCTACTAGCCCATCTTTATGCCAAACCTACTCTCATCCCTTTTCGACATGGGTCATATGCCTCTGTATGACCCAGGTGGCAGACCTGTCCGGTACACTCAAGGACTCCAGTCCCTTCACAGGTTTACCCTACCCTATCAGAGGCAGACCCAACTGTGAAAGCATTCACATCATGTACGAGCTCTGCTGAATTCCTGCACAACGTTTTACATGAGCATGATCACCATCAAGCTGCTCATCTGAAGAGTTGACCATCCAGTGGCAGGACACAGTTGCTGAGCACAACATTCTCAGTTTCAATGGCTTCCTCACAACTGTGCCATCTGGTTCTCTGCCCACAACAGCTTCTCTTGATTATTTACATAGGAGTGAAGTGAAACGAAGTTGGATTCTCTTATTATCAGTTGTACCTAAGTTCTCACTATTTACTTCAGTACATTCTTTATTATGTTCAGATGTTTATGTTAGGACCAAATTGAGGAGCAAATCTCCAAGGTCATGTAATGTGTCAGCACATGAAATTACAACATAAAAGTAATAACAGATAATCAACAATAGCTTAATTTTTCAAGGAACTTCTCAACAGAATAGAAGGAGTGACCATGAGGAAACTCTTCAGCTCCAATTTGAAAGCGCTTGGATTACTGCTAAGATTTTTGAGTTCTAGTGGTAGCTTACTGAAAATGGATGCAGCACTATACTGCACACCTTTCTGCACAAGAGTTAAGGAAGTCTGATCCAAATGCAGGTTTGATTTCTGCTGAGTATTCAAAGAGTGAAAGCTGATAATTCTTGGGAATAAGCTAATATTGTTAACAAGAAATGACAGTAAGGAATATATATATTGTGAGGGCAATGTCAAAATACCCAAACTAGTGAAGGGGGGGTCGACAAGAGGTTTGTGAACTTACACCACATAGTGCCCGAACCGCCCGTTTCTGAGCCAAAAATATCCTTTTAGAATGGGAAGAGTTACCCCAAAATATAATACTAAAAGACATCCATGAATGAAAACAAGCAAAGTAAACTAATTTTCATGTCAAATGATCACTCACTTCAGATACCGTTCGAATAGTAAAAATGGCAGCATTAAGTCTTTGAACAAAATCTTGAACATAGGCTTTCCATGACAGTTTACTATCTATCTGAACTCCTAGAAATTTGAACTGTTCAGTTTCACTAATCATATCCCCATTCTGTGAAATTAAAAGTTGGGTTTTGTTGAATTGTGTGTTAGAAACTGTAAAAACTGAGTCTCACTGTGATTTAGCATTAGTTTATCTTCTACAAGCCATGAACTTAAAACTGAGTCAATGTTGCACACAACATCCTTTACTACCAAACTAGTGTCATCAGCAAACAGAAATATTTTAGAGTTACACATAATACCAGAGGGCATATCATTTATATAAATAAGGAACAGGAGTGGACCCAGCCCCCCCCCCCCCTCCCACACACACACACTTGACCATACCCCACTCAGACCCCACATCACAGCCATTCTCAACACTGTGAATAATGACCTTTTGGTCTCTGTTGCTAAAGTAAGAGGTGAAGCAATTGTGAGCTACTCCCCGTATTCTGTAATGGTCCAACTTCTGGAGCAATATTTTGTGATCAACACAATCAAACACCCTAGTTAAATCAAAAAAATATGCCTAGCATTCGAAGCCCCATGTTTAATCCATCCAGTACCTCACAGAGAAAAGAGAATATAGCATTTTCAGTTGTGTATCTGAGATATGGATACTTGTGCTATCACATCTATGAGTTGAAGATTTCTCTAGCCCAGAATATAACTTCTTAGATAAGTCTAACAAGAGGTTTTCTTATTAGAAAGTTTACCTACTTTGGAGCTATTTTGTGTAACTTTTGCAGCTTCTCTCCTTGACACTGAAGCATAGTAATGCTATCGTCTAATTTATCTAATGGTTTTAATTTCTCTACTACTACTACTACTACTACTACTACTAAAATATTGGTATCCATACTTCAAGTAGTCAGTGGTATACAGTATAACTACCAATCAATTCCCTCAATAGCACTTCCCTCTCAAACCAAATGTATTTACACCATCACACAATCTTGGCAAAAATCGTCGAGACAAATTGAAGCACTACATAAATTCTGCACATGGGACACAGCACAGCTCACTCAATTCATTGAAACAGCAGCTACACAGTTCTGCCAATGACAACAGAACCGTGGTGCTTAACTGTGCTGCCATTGCATAGTTTGACTGTCACCAATGCTGTCATAAGTAGCTGCTGCACACAGATGCTCAAAAACAGCTCCCCAAAATCTTCTTGTTTGTCACTGTAATGTTTCTTTCTGCCTTACATTCTAAGAAATTAATCACACACATAAATAATCGTGGGAGTTGACCAGGTTGCTATGGTCAATGGATTTACTTAATTTCAAATGGTGTGACAATTCACACTTACGTGGTTTTCATTAAATCACCAAATACCTTCTTTTGAGCATAACTCTTCATTAGACGACACTACAATGTGTGCTCACCTGTATCTTTTTTCTTGTTTATCTCAATTGCTGCAGGGATCATCATATATTAGTTAACAAAATTTCTTATTTTCTGTTGTAGCTTTCTTCCATCTGCGTCCTTCACTCAGTGTGCCAAATTAAATGTTTTAATGTTATGGAGAAGTACTAGTTACAGAAACTCAGAACACTGTCTTTTGACAGAACTTTTCTGTATTTTATGGCTCAAATAAAATCACTACACAGTTGGGTGGACAGATCTGACATTAACTTGAGCAACATATATGGAGTGAATCTTATTACAACAACTCAAAGAGTACATCAAGTCAAGTTACATACATCGCTCTTTGCTGATTTCCTGTTTTCACACTTTGTTCGTCATTTCTGCACATATCAATCTTAAAGGGCACACAACTGCTTGTTTGCTGTCTACAAACTACCTTAATTACTTTTTCTACTTTCACAAGCATCTTTCAGCACCCTAAGAGGATAATAGTTGAACATGTTATTCCGGAGAATCTCATGTTAACACTTCACTTCAGCAGTTGTCCTTGCAACATAACCTCCAACAACACAGTTCTGGCCTCAATCTCTGCTAGTTTCTGCCCCGCATCCACATCTACCCTGTCGCAGGAATCTAACTTCAATCATCCTGCACACGCAGCATCCCTTCCTCAGTTCTGCCTTCCCCTTCCAATTCACTCCTCCACACGTACCATTGTGTGCTGCACATGACTCCTCCTCTGTATGGCTAGAGTAAACTCACTGGTGCCACATTCCTATCCCTTGGGCGTGTTGCCTCTCCCGTCCATCCATTCGCCACCTCTTCGCTCCCTGTCCAATACGACAAAACCCGTCACACCAGATGAGCTGCAGTGCTGGCAACACAATGTAATCAGCTGTGCAGTTTTGTATGTGTGAGTGGAGAGGGAGTGTGTGTGTGTGTGTGTGGGGGGGGGGGGGGGGGCGCGTGTGCACAAAGGGGGAGACTAGTTGCATAGCTCTGAAAAAGGATTCATGCTAAGGCTACCAATATTCTCAGCCTTGGTTAAGTGTCTATCGACAACTCTGTACACAAACCATTCAGTGGGTTCTCAAATTTATATTTTACATTTGGACTACATGAACATGTACTTGCATGACACCTGTCATGCACGCATTAAGTGCAATAAAAAATGGTGAGTTCGTCACCACCACCACCAATCATTGTGCCACTACCGAGTGTCGTGACCCCATGAACCAAGCACCTGCATCCCACATCGTTAACAGTTTCTCTTACAGCCTGCTGAAGAGGTAGACTGAAGATCATCTTTATTTCAGGTACCCATCTACTCATTGTCCCCCTCCCCTTTGGTCCCATGCCCTCAATCTTTCCTTCCATGATTATTTTCTCCATCTCTTCTCATAATATGACCAAAGACCTAGAGAATTTTTTGGTTGACATAAGGAGAAAGGCACCTGAAATACTGCCTCACTCCATAATGAACACATCTGTTCTTCTTTCAGTCCACTTTATGTGCAGCATACCGCACCAGCAACAAAGCTCAAATGCAACGATGAGCTGTTTGTCTCTGACCATAAAAGAAGACATAACAGCTTCGACACACCAGATCTTTGTGTTGTTCGTTATCACTCTGTTCTGCCTGTCCTTGGTGAGCTTGTTCGTAGCCACTTGCCCTAGTATGATATATATTCTTATCTCATTGTCACCACCTTTGTCACAGATGGCGGACACAAGATAGATGAAAGAATGTACGATTTCCAGATCCCTTAGTTGACCTGTGAGTTGGACCTGTGCTCCTCTATCAATTATCATCAGTTTGGGCTTTGTGAGATTGATGTCTAACCCATATGATACACTAAAGTCCTTTACTTTTGGTAGTAGCTCATCTAGTTCATCTCCACTGTTGGCTAAAAGCATTGTTGTACAGTTCTTTAAGTATCTTACAGCACCAGAAAGTCACCAAACTAAAATATTAATAAAAGCACAGTATCACCAGAAATTTTGGGGTTGTTAATAGTTCTTCCACCAATTGAGATGCTTTTGGTCCAGCCATCAAGAGCATCCCTAATGGCATATCTGTAAGAAATTGTACAGTTGAGGGGATAGAACGAAACTTTGTCTGACACCTTTTGTTACACAGAAGAAATCAGACACCTAATTCATATCAGACTAAAATACACACACCTTTCAGGAAAATGCAAGAGCAGCTCAAATTGTAGAATACAAATGTGAAAGTATGTGACAGAAAATAAAGTTGTTGCAAATGGATGTGGAATTTACAAGTACGAAAATTTGAAACACTGCATTCATGTCAACTCTTCATAATAATGGATAAAACTGAATAAACAAGTTTTCTGTTGCACTAACATTATTTAAATTGATTCAAAACTTAGCTAAGATATGCTGTGATACGTTTTCACTATTGTGAAGAACGAGAAATTAGTATGTTCACCATCATATACAGGGTTATCATAAACAGCACAAACACAAGGCAGCACAGTAACCAGCTGCTAAGGTCTTGATGAGAGTGTGTCATCTATTAGCTCTAGTCAGAGGTTCTCTTTATGAAAAAAAAATCTGACGTATTTAATCCCACCTAAATTCAGTTGATTTCCAAAATTTCGGAAACTCTTTGACACTAATTTGTGCATTTTGGTTAATATTTTTGAACACAATATGACAATAAATTTACAGGGCTTTAATGATCTTAAAAAGAGGAACCATTAAATAATGGACACAGGTTATTGCTATCTTCCTCTCATTGAAGCTTACAAAAAAAAATTGTACCTCTAAATGTAGTTGCATGTGTAGAACTAAAAATTTCAGTGATATTAATATTAGCACTATTCATGTGTGTATAGACAGGGTGGTCCATCTGAAGTTTTGGATGAGATTATCTTGAAAACTATACATCGGGTAAAAATTGTGGGTAAGACAAGTTCGTAAGCTCAAAGGGGGGCATCAAATGATACTACACGTGACTCCCAGCCTCCGCCCCCTTGGGTGGGGCAACTTTTAAATCTTAAATGGAAACCCACATTTTTTATGGCAGATTCAGATTCTCCATAAAAAAAGAAATTAAGTTTTGTCTGAAACATTTTTTAAACCATTGACAGATGGCGCTGAAATCGAGAAACATTAAAATTGGGGAAGAACTCCAATTTATTTAGAATGATCAAAGAAGGATGCATCAAATCGATACAAAATGCGCAGCATTTCTTTCATTATGCCAAACTAAGCTATTTTTGTACAAAATGTATCCTACCTGCCACAGTTTTTGATGGAGGGAGCGGAATGGTATTAAAATCTTGTTAGGGAACTCTTCACAATTGCATTACTCACCCAACTGTGGTGCTACCATGGCCAAACTGTGAACTATGACTCAGTATAAAGGTCGGTGCAATGCAATCGGACGTCACTATACTTTCAGATTGTGAACTGTAAACATCAACTGACGAAAGTAAATTATTCTTTAGCGAAACATGGCTCACTATCCTCCTACAGAGATTGTTGATATGATGTTAATTTTAGGTGAATGCCATAACAATTAGGCTGCAACTGCGCAATTGTATGCAGATCGTTTCCCAAACAGACAAATCCAAGCAAAAACATTATTCAAAATTGCACTCAACGAGCTCAAAATGGACATATGCACCGTCCACCTCGTCATCGCGAATACAATGAAAATGACACTCGTACCCTTATTGTTCTCGCCTGTGTTCAACTTGATCCCAAAATTAATAGTTGTGCGATTTAGAGACATACTGGAATACTGAAATCAACTGTTTTGAGGATTTTGAAGGCACATAAATATCATGTGTATCATATCACAATGACACAGGCATTAACGCCAAAAGGTATGCAAATATGCGTGCATTTCTTCCAATGGACCTTGGAAATGATAGACGTGACAATGATTTTTTTTTAGATACATTATGTTCACCGATGAAGCCACATTCAAAAACAATGGCAAATTAAATAGTCATGATTATCATTTTTGGTCTCCTGCCAATCCACACTGGCACAGACCCGTTGACAGTCAACACAAATGGTCGTTAATGGTCTGGTGTGGAATTTTAAATGGTTACTTGATAGGACCATATTTTTTTGACTGAAATGTTACTGGGGAATCTTATTTACAATGTCTCCATGATGATTTGTTGGAGCTAATGGAAGATGTTATTTAGAAACTAGACAACGAATGTGGTTGCAACAGGACGGAGCAGCTCCCCATTATGCTAAAAATGTGCGGAACATTTCAAATTTACGGTACCCTGATCGATGGATAGGATGTGGCGGACCAATTCAGTGGCCTCCACATTCACCAGACCTAACATATCCTGATTTTTTTCTTGTGGGGTTATATACAAAATATTGTTCATGAAAGACAGCCCACAACCCGAAACGATATGGAGCAACGCATTCGAAGAGCGTGTGCAGCCATACCATGGGATGTGCTGCTCAAAACTGTGGACAACTTTCGCAGACGATTGACTTTATGCATTGAAGCAAATGGGGATAATTTTGAACAATTTCTTCATGGCTAATTTAATTAATTAAGCACCCCAAATTATGAGAGGCAAGGGACTCACACTAATGAAGCATCCCAACATGTGAGAGGCAAGGGGACACACACTAATGAAGCACCCCATGGGAACGTCATTCTACTACGTCCATGTCGTTCCTGGGTAATGCCAAAAGTAGGATACAGTACATTTTGTACAAAAGTAGCTTAATTGGGCATAATGAAAGAATTGGTGCACATTTTTTATCGATATGATGCGTCTTTCTCGGATAATTTTAAATAAATCAGAGTTCTTCCCCAATTTTACTTGTTTCTCAATTTCAGTGCCATCTGTCAATGGTTTAAATAATGTTTTAGACACAACTTGATTACCTTTTTATGGAGAATGCAAATCTGCAATAAAAATGAGTGTTTCCAGTTAAGATTTAAAAGTTGCCCCCCCACCCCACCCAAGGGGGCGGGGGCTGGAGGTCACGTGTAGTATCATTTGATGTCCCCCTTTGAGCTTATGAACTTGTCTTACCCACTATTTCTACCCGATGTATAGTTTTCGAGATAATCTCATCCGAAACTTCAGATGGACCACCCTGTATATCTTGTAATCTGACTTGTTCCACATCATATTGATAAAATAATCGTGAAAATGATCTACGGAACATGACATAACTAAACTAAACATGACATTCTGCTACATTGTGTACACAATTTTTCCTTCATGCTTGCTTAATATCAAGAGAAATGGTTAAAGCGTGTAAAAAATGTTAATGTTATTAGATAACTTTTAATGACATTTTGTGTTTTCTAAAAGCGACTGCACCGCTGAGCATATGATGTTGTTGTTGTTGATGATGTTTTTGCAGTTTACATGTGCTCAACAGCGAGATTATCAGTGCCCTTGCAAATATTAAAAGAAACGAATATGGGTAAAAGAGTAAAAACTGCACATTTCCCCACTAATTCACTCACTCACCAACTACTACTTACTCGCGGTGATCCACACAATCACCCAACATCAAATGCTTTAAAACAAAGGAGAAATAGTGAAAGTTGCTATACATGGGATGAAAACAGAAGGAAAATGACAGAGTAGCTAAATGAATGGCACAGGGATATGTGACCAGATTACTACTTACAAACAACATGGGTGCACCAGTCACCCTTTTAACACGTTAAGAACATCTCCCAAAAAGTTTTGGAAACGAGTTGGACAAATCACAAAATATTAAAAGGCTCACCACATTCATTTGAATGTCACTTAAAATAGAGAGCAGATCTACTGCTGCCTTCTGGTCCAAAAATAAAACACAGCCTACTAAATGTGGCGCACTGTGATCTATATGCCATAAGCGCTGCTTAGTATATGATGTTTACAAGAGCAAGTGTTGCTATTTTCCAAAACCAGATAGTTTCCTTCTTTCTCAGGATTATTGTTTCAAACCTACAGACAAACCCAATTAAAATTCAAGAATACCACTATGTAACTGAAATGGAGGATAATTTGTGACAAAGACCTTAAAAACCACCACCTTACTAATCCCTTTACCAAATGTACTACCAATACATTACCATTACTGACTGGAAACCTGAGTGAAGTTGCTTGTTTGAAGCTATTATTACATCTGTGTAGTACAGGAGTGTCCTCTGCCACTCTCCCCGGCAGGAAGACCTTCATTTACAGGCCAGCAGTTATTCTTGTCCATTGCTCCTGCAACATTATGGTACTTTCTGTAGCCGCTTTGGCATTATAATTGATCCTACACATGCCAGCTGGGTAATTAGTTACTATGAGAAAGCCGATGGGTTTCATCCAGTCCCATTTTATGAAACAACTCAGCCTTCAGTTTATGAGCATACACCCACTTGAAAATAAAAACATTTGTCATGGTATGAGGTGTTTAAAACTGTTCATTATTTTGAATTTTAAAATTCGGCAAATTGACTGTTCAAACAAATTTTGGGCTTGCAGCCGATCATCGTTCAATACCTCGCACGATATTTCAACTGGGCACCTGCCAGTCATCTTCAAGTGAGCTGTCACAGACTGGCAAAAATGTCCTTCGTTCCGCAATATATAGCGCACTGTAACTATTCTGCGCATGCGTCGAAAACTTGATAGACAGACCACATTGCACGCCAGCAGCGCCCTCCCTAGTGGAATGGCAGAAGTCAGTTGCCCTCTACATTGCTGTTTGTCACGGCCCTTGGCGCACTCTGTCGTCTTCGATTTGAGCAAATCATGGAGATGATGGGATTCCATGCACTGTCAAGCTGGTAGCCGCTGTCACGGTTCAACAGATTATACGCCAGACGTATTTCTATGGATTCTTTAATAACGGAGTCCCAGAAAGATGTTGCTGTGGACAAAATCATTGATTTCTCATACTCCATTGAATGTACAGTAGAAATACAATGTTCAGCAATAGTGGACTTGCTTGGCCGCAAAAGGCGGGAGTAATGATGATGTTCAGTGCAGCATTCTTTCATGGTGCGTGTGGTTTGACCTATATAAGCCATACCACACTGGCATGGTATCTTGTAAATTCCGGTCTTTTGTAGTAACAGTTTTTCCTTTACTGATCCCACAACATCTGCAATCTTCGATGGTGGGTGGAAAACCACTTTTACCTGAAATTTTCGGAGGATTCTTGCTATTTTAAACGAAGTGTTGCCAACGAAAGGAAGAAAAGCTAAAGATTGTTCCGGCATGTTCTCCTCTTTATCCACTTCCTGCTTCTTAGTTTTAACTGTTAGTGCCCTGTTAACCTGCCGGATAGAATACCCATTTTCACTGAATATTGTCTTTAGATGGGCGAGTTCTTGAGGTAAGCTATCTAGATCTGAGACAGTATGAGCTTCTAGATCTGAGACAGTATGAGCTCTATGAACAAGTGTTTTAAGCACACTCATGGTTTGCGATGGGTGATGGCAACTCGATGCTTGCAGGTACAGATCAGTATGAGTGGGCTTCCGATAAACTGAATGCCCTAGAGAACCATCATTCTTCCTTCGAACCAGGACATCCAAGAAAGGCAAACAACCATCTTTCTCTATTTCCATGGTAAACTGGATGTTGCTATTAATGGAGGCCATACCACGAAAGTATCGTCCACATACCTCCAAAAAACTGTTGGTTTCAGGGCAGCTGATTCAAGCACTCTCTCCTCAAAATCTTCCATAAAAAGATTGACCACCAAGGGAGACAGGGGGCTACCCATGGCGACACAATATTTGTTCAAAGTATTATTGATTAAACATAAAATAACTTGAGGAAAGAATGTGCCTAAACAAAGCAGTGATATCAACAGGAAACATGTTACCAATCAATGTCAAAGAATCTGAAAGAGGAAATTTTGTAAAAAGTGAGACCACATCAAAATTTACTAGGAGGTCTACACTGCTAAGACGAAGAGCTCCCAGTCTATTGATAAAATCAGCTGAGTTTCATATGTTATGTGTGTACTTGCCCACAAAAGGTCTCAGCATATTAAATGGACCTATATTCTTCCGTGGCTGCAGAGTTAATTTTACTCTAGATGTCGCTACTGGAAATTCTGATAGTGGTTGGTTTACCCTAGGCATTGTGCGTTGTGAAAACGCTTCCCTTCCTGGACTGGAATCCTTCGCCGATAGAGATGTTATCGCTTACAAGACGTGGCATTGTGGAATTGACCAGAAGACTCAAAGTAGACCTAGTTATGTGTGTAGCAATACAAATGCTAGCCAAGCTTGACAGTGTTTAACTTTGGTGATCTGATAGAAACCAGTGTTACCATCATGGCAAGGCCACTGGCCTGTTCAGCAAGCAAGTTAAGACAAAATAGTGTGTCGCTGTATGGTTGGACCACACCTAGAGTGGTGAGCAGATAAGAAGGTGAGTATGTGACACATTCTACCTACACTTTTTTATGTATATACCCTGCAAGCCAAAGCATACTCCACGGTGAAGGGTACTTTGTACTAATATTGGAAATTTTCTGCTATATTCCATACTCTAATTGAGCAAGAGAGAAGTGACTGTGTATATGTCTCTCTTAAGAGTTAAAGGACATCGAAAGTAGGCAACAATTGAGAAAGGAGCAAGACAGGACTGCAGTAAAGAAAGGCAAAGAGAAATTAGGAAAGGGAATTAAAGTTGAGTGAAATAAAATAAAGACTTTAAGGTTTGCCAATGACTTCGTAATTCTGTCAGATGCATCAATGTACTTGGAAGATCAGTGGAACAGAACGTATATATCTTGAAAATATGTTATAAAATAGAAACAACAATAGTACAACAAGGGGTAACAGAGAGCAGCCAAATTATATAAAGCCTGCACTGAGGGAATTAGATTAGGAAATAATGAACTGAAAGTAGTTGAGTTTTGCTATACGACAACAGGCAAGAGAACTAGAATAGCTGAACCACAGAGGATATAAAATGTAGACTTACAACAGTAAGAAAAGCATTTTCTGAAAATGAGACAACATTTTTATATCCTGCAATTTAAGTGTTAGGAAGCATTTTCTGAAAATATTTGTGCTACAAAAGATGGGTAGAATCAAAGAAATTTATCACACCACTTGACTAAAAGAAGGGATCAAGAAATCTTCAGTTTGGTAACTGAGGAATGCTTGTATTTGTGTGTGTGTGTGTGTGTGTGTGTGTGTGTGTGTGTGTGTGTGTGTGGTGGAGGGGAGGGGTGGAGGGGGATGCAGGAATTGTATAGGGAGACAAAGACTTGACTACAGTAAGCAGGTTCAGATGGATGTAGATGGCAGTACAGTTATGCAGAGACAAAGAGGCCTGCACAGGATAGATTGGTGGGGGAGATGCATGAAGCCAGTCTTAGACAGAAATGCCTCTGTACATGCACTAATCTCTCTCTCATCTTAATCTCCTGACCTCTGTAGAAGATACACAAAGGTAGAAGTATAAATGTTGCACTGTCTTCGTTAGATAACTGGTTATAAATTTAGCCAACAAATTTCCAGAAAAAGTGTCACAGTCTTCTTACATTACCTTTTAAGTTCCCTGAGCATCTCTATTACATTTTTGTAGAGGCTGCTCTGACCTGTTACAATCCTAGCATCATTACCTGAATTCTGTTGACATTTGTGTCATGCCTATTTAAAAATAATTCCAAATGGTGGTGCAGTTGGTCACAATGAACTAACCCTTAATCCTTCCAATAATCTATAACACTTCTTCTCTTTGTATTACCTATTACTGATTCCACGTGTCTGCTACATTTTGTATCACTTCTTAGTATTCTCCCACATATTTAAAGAGTCTGATGTGGTTTAGGTATTCGTGACTGATCTTGTAATCAGATACATTGTAACAGGGAACATAAATAATAGTGTGACAAAAGTTATCTGATACTCTCTCTGTGCTCAGGAAAAAAAGGGAGTTCCAGTACTGTGACCATCCAGGGGATATTTTTGAAATTTAGACTTCTTAATATGTTATTTTAACACTTCCTGAGCATTTTAAAAATGTAAAAGTGTAAATACAACATTTTTTTTACATCGCTTCAACTGCAGCAAAAGTTCTATCATACCACAACTCAAAATCCACTGTTTTAATTTTTTTCTGTCAGAGGGTACAGTACGCCATACCATCACAAAATGAGCACTGCTCACTCTGGCAGCCGAACTCTGCTGCAGCAGAAAAGCATATGAGTCACGACTGTGTCAGTTTGGCAGTAGCAGTATCAGTGGTATCAGATGCCTGCCAAAGTGGGTAGTAGCCCCAAGGGTTGCCACAGGATATTATTGGGTTCTTTCTCCGCATTGTAGGCATTATCTTGCATTTATCCACATTTAAAGAGAGCTTCCTTTCATTACACCAAGTTGAAATTTTGTCTTAACTATTGCTGCATTTCCTTTCCTGTAGACAGCAGCATAATCAATGAACAATCTGATAGTGCTGCTGCTCCTATCTTATTTAAGTAAACTAAGAACAGTCAAGGTTCTGTCTAGCTTTCTTGAGGCATGTTCAGTCTCACTATTGTTTCTGCTGGAACTCACTTCTCAGTATAACAAAGCAGGTTCTATTAAGTAAAAGAAATCAGTATGATTGAATCTCGGTTGTTAGTCAACATCGTTTCAGCTTCTTTCTTACTCACAACACTTATATACACTAGAACACTACTGTTATCAGTTCTTAGCATATGTTTGGTGCTATCATTACTCAATACTATTATAGTGAAATAGCCATTTCCATGCATACACTAACATGAAATCAATGTTAAATGTTTCAACACATACTATGAACAGATGTGCCAGACAGAAGCTATTGCTTGTTTTGTCACACAGTACACTGCCTCTTCCTATTGTCTACTGGCATTGACACCACGCCTCCCTTCTTGTTATAAGTTCACCACTCTAGTAAAAACATGTACCTTTCAATACTTCTGACATTCAGTACTCTGTGGCAATTCTCAGGTTTCACAAAGATTCTTCAGCTGACTGAATACCGTAGTGCATTGATAGCACAAGTGACATGCCTGGTCATGCTGCACATGCATTTGCTCCTTTACATAAAGTAAAGCTGTCATTAGGCTGGCTATAACATCACAGTGCTTTACTAAGCAGCATACTATTGGAGTTGCCATGTCCTCCTCTTCTTCTGACTTTTGAACTGACTCATCCAGAAAGTTATAGGGGAAGCTACAGTTTAACATCACAGTGCAACTTAGTATCTCACACATTAACGAACTTCTCCCTTGTAGAATATGAAATTATATTACAATCATCTGTAACAATTCTATAAAATTATATACTATATATCTATAATAATTAAAATATAACCTAAAGAATAAAGAGGCAAAATCAAATATCTGCCACAAAACAGTGCTATATAGAGTAATCAATGAATTCTCAAAATTTATGTACATTGTGTACTTACTGGAATGTGAATGGCTTGTCAAAGAACATGAAGGAGATGATAATGGACACAGCCTTGCGACATGTGGTGACGGTAGCAGCGGCAAAGGCCCCACTTGTGCGTACGAGTGTCAGTACAATTTGGATTCCGAGGTAACCAGATACTGAGAATAGTAATGCGTAGCCATATGTCTCCAAGGGGTGCTGCAGACACAACATCAATGTTTTCTGTACAGTAACTGCATATCCAATTCACTGGGATGATCTTTTTCAGGTAACTGAGATTCATAAATATCATAGTATTCCTTATAACTAAATTCTAAAACTGAATTAAAAAAAGAACAGAAAGAAAGAAAATAATTTATTTCAATACTTTTACAGAGAGAATATTTGTGGCAATATACAAGGTGTAACAAAACAATAAGGCACAACTTTCAGGGATATCCTTCAAGGTAAAAGGAGAAAATATATTGCAGGAGCATGCATCTGCAAATGTTTTATTTCCACTTTAGAATTAATTCTCTACAACTCTTCATAGCACATGAATTAAAGAAACAGACACAAGAACAGAATGTAACAGCACATTATATGAAACACTTTCTCAAATTAAACACTCAGAATACCCTCTACTTACATTTATACAAGCAACAGCCTCCCATGAGGCTGAATCCAGGATACGCTGATATATCCCTGGAGTACTGTATATGCCTTCACAATATGGCCATGAAGACTTTTTGGGTCTTGCACCGGGGTTTAATACACAAGAGCCCTCAAGTGACCGACTCCCCCCCTCCCCCCGCCTCCTCCAAATAAAAGTCTAGTAGATTTAGTTTAGGAACATGTAAAATGTAAAGGCCAGTTAACTGATCCATGTCTTCCTCTCCATCTGTCATGGAATCTATTATCTAGAAGACAATGTGCATTAACACTGAAATGAGGAGCAGCTCCATCATGCTGGAAGTATGTTTCACTACATGGATAAAGACTCCTCTTCTAAAATACTTGGTCGAGTATTCTCTAAGAAATGAAATGTTTCTTGACTCATCTCCAAGTAAATATTTTCTTCTTCCATTTGTATGGAGAATGAGTTCTGAAATTTGGGCTGTGACCTTTTTTTACACCCTGCATAGATAATTTTAGATCAACTGTTAATAGTATTTCTCACACAGAGTACACATGAAACAACAGTTTCAATCTCTAGCTTTCAGAACTTTTCTGATTGTTTTGTTGATCTAGAGAATGCAGGAAGCAGCAAACAGAAAAGACTGAAGAGAACACTTTGGAGGATTTTTTGAACTATTGATAGTCTCTTGAAAAAAGATTAAAGATGAATACCAAATACAGGAAAATCAGGGTACTGGTGTAAAGTCCAATCAAATTCAGGTGCTGCTGCAGGAGCTAGATTATGAAATGAGATGGTAAAAGCAGTAGACAAGTTTTTCTATAAGGGCAGCAAACCAACTGACAATGGCACAAGCAAACAATATAAATTTTAGAATGGTAATAGCAAGAAATGCTTTTCTGAAAAAGAGAATATATTAAATGGAATATAGATTTAAGTGTTAAAAAGTCTTTTCAGTTTATGGAACTGATTTGTGCATAATCAACAATATGGCAACAATAGACACTTTTGAAATGTGGCACTGAGAAGAATGATGAACATTAGATGGGTAGGTTGGGTACTTAACAAACAGGCACTGTATCAAATCAGGGAGAATAAAACAACGGTACATCTTGGTGTAAGAGAGGACAGATTGTAGGACACATCTTGAGGCATCAATAAATATTTAATTTGATAACGCAGGGAAGTGGTGGCGTGGAAGAGGACTGTGGTATTCCAATACTATGGTGCAGTCAGAAGTGAATACTACTAAATAATAAACACTTTATTAATGAAGCCTTTTTACACAAAGATCACAAGGGATACAAAAACAACACTCAACATGGATGAACAAGAGCACACTGTGTGTAAGTCAAAGAAGTTACTCCTCAGAGAGGTGGTGGTCGACAGAGGAGCTCCCAATATGATGAGAGACATTGTCACCAGCTGTGTTGCAGCTGCCGTGGGGGCAGGCGAGGATTGACTGTTGCTCGGTGAGAAAGGAGGTGGTGAGGAAAGTAAGTAATCTTGGTGCCAAAAATGGAGCTGGAGGGGACGACCTGCACATGATAAAGGAATGTGAGGGGAGGGTGAGTAGGTTGAGGATGTGGGCAGACGAGGGATGATAATGACAAGCCTCCCAGAGGAGTCAATGGAGGCAGTAATGTTGGCCTTGTCTGAGGAGAAGTAAAAAGCAATGTTTGAGAAGGGTCATGTAGGCAGTGTTGGGGGTAGTCAAAGGAGTAAGGAGGGGGATGGAGAAGGTACAGGGTATTGTCACAGATCTGGATTGAAGGATCTTCAAAGGTGAAAGGCGAGATGTCAAACGAGATCATTGTGACACTCGGCAGTGCTGGTGAGAGATGAGTAGTCTGAATGAGCACACAAGAATCACTTGTTCTGAATACAACACTGGGGGAATTACCGTAGCACTGAGAGGGAGGGGGTTCAAAGATGATGCAAGCTGATCTAACAATGAGTTGTAACACTCATCTGCAGTAGGTTGACTGGGTGATGGGTCTCCGAGTCATGGTGTCTTCAATTTTCCAGGCCAGTTTTAACCTTTGCAAGGATACAGTTTGTGGCCTCCTGTTGAGGAAAATAACAAAGGTGTTACTAGAGCATGACAGTGCCTTGTAAGGGCCCGAATAAGGGGGCTGCAAAACTGTGCAAAGTGAGTCATCATGGAGCACGACGTAGTCACAGGTGGCGGGGTCGCTGTGCATGAAGACACAGGGATGTGAGGAGGGGGTACATGAATGCGTGAGATGTGTGAGCAGATGTGCTTGACTAATGTGGGTAGGGTGAAGGGGTGAAGAGGGTCGGAGTCCTCGACATACACTGCAGGAAGGACCCAAGGTTCGCTGTACCGTACCTCAGCTATGGATGATTGAAGATCCTCTTTGAATGTGGAACATATGCCTTGGAGGAACCACGGCAATGCTTCCGCACACTCACAGTCATACACATGAGAGCTGCTTTCAGAGTGAGATGCCAGCATTCCATGAGTCTGGTGCTTTGAGGATGGTACGCAGTAATATGGAACTTGGAAACACTGCATAGCTTAATCTGTACAAGGTAGGTAGAGGACCAACCAGGTCAAGACATACGTGGTGAAAACGTCCTCTTGGGATGTCAAAACATCCAAGAGGAGTGTTGACCGACCTTATTACATTGGCAGGGAATGCACGCGTATGCCCAGGCGTGGCAGTCACTTTTGATGTTCAGCCAAACAAAGTGCTTGGCATGCAAACAAGAGGTGGCTTTGATGCCCGGATGGCCCAGGTCATGAATAGCATCGAAGACTGCATCGCCGGGAAGAAGAAACTATGGGACATGTTGTGCCGGTAGAAGTGTCACACAACACTGGAGGGGTTGACCCAAGTAGGAGTCGGGATTCCACTACAAGGGATGTAGATGAGTCTTGTAACACTTTTTGTATATTGGAGTCTTGTTATTGCAAGTGAGCCAGCTTGTCCAAGTCAAGGAGTGAAGTAAAGGAGTTAATTCTTGACATGTAGTCCGGGATGACATTGACAACACCTTTGATAAAACAGACATCTGTAGTGTACTGAGAAATGAGGTCCATATGTCAAAAACAACAAGGGGGAAGGTCGGTAACAGAGTTAAGTGGTGCATACGCAAGGGGGCAGTAGTCCATAAAGAGGGTAAACTCATGACCTTCAATATCTTGTCAGAGGTATCTCACTGCCTCGTAAATGGCATATAACTGTGTGTCAAAATCAAACCATCTGTGCTGGGAGGACGACAATTTCTTAGAGAGGAAGTGGAGAGGCTGTTAAGATGTCACCTGTATGTTGCTGAAGCATGGTGCTGAGAGAGGAGTCACTAATGTCTGTGGTAACAGAGATGTGTACTTCGGCGATGGGGTAGGTGAGTGAGACCACATTGTAGAGCAACCTTGAGATTTTCAAAAGCTTAAAACACAGCTTCAGACCAGATCACTCTATTCAATAGTATTCGTGCCTGCTAAGGTGTCTGTGAGACGGCTTGATGTGAGGCAAGATGGGGTATAACACCCAGGAACCTGGGAAGATCACAATAGGTTTCAGGTAACAGCAGGCTGGAGATGAAGGCAACATGATCAGAAGTCGAGTGAATGCCCTCGGTGGTAACTTCATGACCAAGGAAGGTGACGCTAGTGCGGAGGAGTTGAGTTTCATCATAATTAATTTCGACACCATTGTTTGTGAGGACAACTTGTACAGTGATAGTAATGAGTGTCTGGAATTTAAGAAATATCAATCTCTTTAACTTTAAACAGTTTCCTCAATATCTTTTTATTAAATGTGAGTTGTCACGCCTAACAGGAATAATTGACAACAGTACAGAAGGAATCAGTGTGGAGAACAGGTTGGCTGGTCAGAGGAAGAGCAAGAAATAATAGGATGAGATTGGCAGATGGGCCAAGAAGAAGAAAACTGAAATAAAAAGATTGAGAAAAGCGTAGAGAGGGAAAGGGCATGGTGGTGATAAAAGATAAAGCTTTAATTTATGGCACATTATATAGTGGTTTTCAATAAGAGGCAGGTCACAGAGTACGTTGTTCCATAGCCCTGTGGCTGAAATGGACAAGGAGATGGAGAAAGATTTGGTGTTGTGCAAAGGTAAAGCCAAGGTGCTGGATGTAGCCAATCTGCTTCTGTAGTTGTGCAATGATGATAAGATTTGATATGTGAGGAGAGATAAAAAAGCAATGAAGTAAACAGTCTCTCTCTCTCTCTCTCTCTCTCTCTCTCTCTCTCTGCGTGTGTGTGTGTGTGTGTGTGTGTGAACTCATGCTGCCCACCTGGTTGCAACCAGCCTAACAGCACAGGAAGGACTATTGTGATCAAACAGCTGAATGACAGACTGGAGCTTTTATGACCAGATGACATTGCTGCTGGTAAGCCTTTTGGGGTATAAGGTCATGGTCCACAAAACTCTTCTGTTCTTCCTAACATTTCATCCAGAATCCAGAACTGCCAGGACATCTTCAGAGCAAGGATGGAACTCTGAGGCATTCCATAAAGCACATTTTCCATGATGGAGATGACTCAATGACATTTATTTTTGAGGTAGCGGTTGAACCATACTATTTCACTGTTGAGAAATTTAGCTGTTTCATTTTAATAAGTAATATGTCAGAATCAGCTGTATCAAAAGCCTTGCTGAAATCGAGCAATGTTAAAATGGTCGCTTTGCATCTTTCCATGGAATGTTTGATGTTGTTTGTCACTTCAGTTAATGCAGTTGCTATACTTTGGTGTTTTGGAAGCCTTATTGATATTTGTCATCGATGGTGTAAGTTTTGAGGTAATCTTTTATCTGATTGTGAATAATGAATGTATTTCGAGGCTGTATTTACTATAATATGATCTTTGGTCTTTAGTCATCTGGCGATTTTTGGTTATCATTCTTGGGTAGTGGTTCAATTAAGCTTTGCTTCCACACTGTAGGATATGTACCACTAGTGAGGAAGTGTATGAGAGAAGAGATTCTCATGATTACTTTTTGTACTGTGTGTGCAGAAACGTGTTTTAAGAAAAGCAAGTCTGTTGAGAAGGTGCTATCTTCTTGCTAGTAATTTGTCACAACTTGATAACTGACTGTGAGAAAAAATATTCAATTCCTCTGCAGATTTTGTCTTTCCTATGCTGAAGCTGCAGTTTTTTCCATAGTGCTGCAGAATTCGACACGCTGCATAAAACAGAGCAGGCATCCCTGATTTTGGCATTGTGCGCATTTTGCTTCTCTTTGTTTTGCATCTTCCTGTATTCTTCATACAGTGCAGGTGTTGTATTTTACTATGTGCAGAATCACATTCATTCACTGTCTGGTATTGTTTGTAGTCAGCTATGGAGCAGGAGCTCTCTTTACTTTGACAGATCATTTGGGGCCAAGTTTGTCATACAATGCAACAGTACTGTGACTTAATTTCCGAACTTTACAGTTTAACAGTTTGGATGACTTAAAGTGTTGAAGTATGTATACAAACTTCAACTTCTTTCATGAGACGACTTATTTAAGATGTTCGGCCAAACCTCCCTGCTGGTTGGCCTGCTGCTGAAAACTCTTTCATTTCTTCTCCGAAGTATGCTACTAGGTACAGGAATTTCTTAAGACTCTTTCTACTTATGAAAATAAGTAGACATACCGAGTTTCATTTGCTTCAATTAACGACGTATATTTTAACTTCTAACATTTTACAAATTCCACACTTCACATGAATAAATACTGTTTCGTAAGCCTCTCGTGTCTCCAAGCATTAGAAACAAAATAAGTTACATATGGGAGAAAGTTGGCTTAAAAACCATGTCCATTCTCAACATGAAACAGAATACGTGTCTTCTCTTCACCAAGGCTAAGACAAAAGTTTTTAATGATTCTTTTTCAACCGCTCACGTTACTATAACAATGATCAAAACACGATTAGAACAGAATAGCATAAACACTCCATGGTCCTTCTGTCCACTTTCACTAAACATCCATGGATCGACCGACAAGTACTTGTCGGTGCAGTTCGACCGCAGCATCTACATTCTGCTCGCGGCTCATTTCCAACCTGTACACACAAACATGTGACGCGCATTAGGTAGGATTCCACTTTCTCGCACTCATATCTAAAATATCTTGTGTTCGAGAAGGTAGAAGGCCGAGTGGTTCTAGAATTTACGCAGAAATTCTCGAATCACTTCAACAGTTGAATATCGGCTCATCGCTTATATCCTGTAGTAGCTTATATATGCTTATACACATTGTTATCAAAAGTCCTTGATAGAAAACACACACACTCACGCAAAAAAAAAAGTTCTCTCTCCCTAATCCATATGCCTTTTTAAATATTCATTGACAAGGTCCTACTTTTTTCGACTATTCCTGCTGTTTCTCCATCTCAGCTGTCAGCTACCATTTCCCCTTTCTCTCTCTCTGTTACTCTTTCTCTTTCTCTCCCTCCCTGTCACTCCCAATCCACCCAACACAACTCCTCAATGTACTCTGTAGCTCTGAAGAAAGATTCGTCCAAAAAGTAACAAAGTTCTGTCGTGTTTATTTGTATGTCAGCAACTGAGTGCCTCAACTATTTGGTGAATTATTGCCTTAAATCTTTAATTTATTTGTTTTCCACCAGGGACTTTCCTACCACATTTAATAAGAATTTGATAAACACAGCCCGAGAAGTAATTTTAATATGTAGCCTACTAGATAATTACTGTCTGAAAACAAATTGCAAATGATGTTCAAGCAAGTGGAGATACTCTGCTTTGGCACATTCTGATGATGTCTTGAAAATGAAATTCTGGAAAACTGCTGTAGATCTGTTCATTGACAGATGCAAGAATAATCTGGTGAACAGCAATTTGGAAATATAGACAGTTTCTGTTCTTTCAAGATTGAAGATCCATACTTGAAATTAGAAAAGAAAATGGAAATATATCTGAAATTTGAAGAGAGAAAACTTGAATGTAAATATAGTTTCAGTTACTGTTTCTCTTTGATATTTCTGTCAAGTAGTGTTCTGAGTGACTTTGAATCATTTTCGACTTTCTTGTCCATTTTCTTTCACTACCTTGACATCTATGTGCATCTTGCATGATTAGAACATATAGCCTTCATGTGGGAAGCACCACCATCCATTTCAAATGTGGAATGACCATCTTCATACTGACTGCAAAGGTATGCTATTGACTTGATGATACTCAGTCGTCTGAAATTTTTGACCTACCTGAGGGTCAGTTAAGAGGCTTCTACAAGTGAAATGAACTCACATGAAGTGGCTAAATTTTAGTTCAAAACTCGATGTCTGTAATGTTGTTTTTGTGATCTTTGGTTTGAAGACTGGTTTTATTCAGCAGTCTATGCCATTCTATTCTGGTACATTACTCTCCATCTCTGTGTAACTACTGCAACCTACAGCCATTGAACCTAGTCACTTTATTCAGTCTTTGGTCTTGTGGTGGAAGCCAATTCATTATGAGTTAACCACCACCTCTGTGAGGACTAACTTCTTTGACTTACACTCTGTATGCTCTTGTTCAACCATGTTGTGTGTCGTTTTTGTATCCGATGCAATCTTTGTGTAAAAACACTCCATTAATAATGTGTTTATTATTTAATAGTGTGTGTCTAGTATTTTTTGATGACCCTATTATTGTGCAGTTATGCATCACATTGACTTTCCTCAGTGATCATCGCTGGTTATTGTGAACAATGTTTCCCGTGACCAGTGCTTCCTTATGGTATCACACATCAGACGTTGTGTACCAATCTCTACATTTGAGTACAGTACAGTGTGTCTCTGCAAGTAGGTAAAACACCACTTTCAACTTTGCACTCACCACCCCACACTTTGCCTTCACACCTCTGAGTGTTGAGTTCCACCTACGTCACGTCCCCCCCCCCCCCCACCCCACCCCTCCACCCCCAATCCCATCAAAGACAGCCATTTTGGACACTTCTAGCTGTAGTGGCTCAGCTCAAATGAGTGGTGGTCAGACAAGACCCTGGCTTCTTGACCCCGCATCAGACTATGCAGCACATGAGCATCTACCCCCTCCCAACCTGCATCATTTCAGCTGTTGCGCAGTGCCACCACATCCTCTAAGTTTGAGCATTTCAGACTCTTTCATGATATAATGACCATGGTCGTTCCTACCATTCTGGTCATGTCACCCATGCCATCTGCGTTCAGTCCTGCATCTGCCGTGATGTGTTATGTTGCGAAGTGTCCCTACCCCCGCTACTGCTACCAAGATGTTGGCCATCACGCTGTTGTTGTGTGCCAGGCATCATACCATTGTCGCAAATCACTGTAACTCCGTCTAGCGTACTGCCCTTGTTTAGTACACAGTTTTGTGCTCCAGTGCTGCCTCAGGCCACCGCCTGTGGCCACTTCCCTAAGCTGCCTACCTCAACAAGTAAGCTGCCTATCCTCAACAATGATAGCCCTCTAACATGGTTCACTGAAGTGGACTGTTCTCTACGTTAGTGGCTTCACCAGTGATGATGCGCATTTTGTATGCCTCATTGGACACTCATACATGCCGACCTGTAACTTATCAGTGATATCATCCTGATCCCAACCCCTCACCCCCAGACAACTCAACATGAGGCTCATCATCATCAAGCATCTTTCTCACTCACCGGGGAAGCACTCATCCCGTAATTCACGTGGAGCAAATCGATTACAGGACACACTCTCAACTCTGGTGTTACCTAGGTGCCCTTGTCGATCCTAACACCATGCCAGACACTGTCTTGTGGATCATTTGGATCATCAAGCTTCCATACAACATCCAGCTGCAGCTCTTATCTTTGTCTACAGAACCATTGGAACTCAGACTTGGTCATGTGGATTGTATATATTGAGTCGGGTGACATCACCAGCTTGTCACTTCTGCAAGAACAGTTTTGCTACCTATGTTGGCAGTCCGGCTGTGGATACGGCTGCCCCGCATCCTTGCCCACCTGGACTAGGTCGCGCGAGATCTCATGCGTCACGTGACTGAGTTGCGTACCCACCTAGTGGCAGATCAGCTGCACTACCTTCCATTCCACTCCCCACCGTCAACTCTCTATGGCCCCAGTGCAGCACGACAGCAGACATCGGAACTTCACATCCAGCTCCCCACCCAGCCTACCCCGTGTTGATTCCACACAAATTTTGAGGACGCCACTCATAACTGATGTGCTCTGTGTGTTATGGAATACTCATCTTGAGCCCACGGTAAGCACCACAACCCAAGCTGCTTCTTCAGGGTGCCACCTCCAAAATCAGTAATCGTACAATGATCATACTGCAACTAGATGCCTCTATGTGCTCGGCAGGCTAACCATCACGTGCTTCATGACTGACACTGGTGTGGATGCAAGCGTTATCCTGCCAGCTCTCACTCTGTTGAAAATCCTGCCCTTGTCTGGCACACACTTTGTGGTTAATAATTCAGATATCCTAGCCCATGGCACAGCAGTTGCAGCTCACCCCTAACCTGCAGTTTCCATGAACCTTCCATGTGGCGAATGTTGAGAAACCTGTCCTCAGAATTTACTTCTTTAAGGACTTTGGCCTCTCTGCAGATATCCAATCTGCTGTGCTGTTGCATCATACTTCTGGCACACACATACCAGGTTCCTTCGTTCCACTGGCTGCAGCCCCACATCTGGATTTGATACACTCATCCATCCATGATCTGAGTGTATACGTCTGACAGCCAGCTCCCTCATTGAGCTCTTACTCCAATATCATGATATTGATACTCATCATGCCAGGAACAACGCAATGAGATTTTCACTCTGCAGTGGAGTGTGCGCTGATATGAAACTTCCTGGCAGATTAAAACATCCCCCAGGCTGTGGCTAAGCCATGTCTTCGCAATATCCTTTCTTTCAGGAGTGCTAGTTCTGCAAGGTTCGCAGTAGAGCTTCTGTAAGGTTTCGAAGGTAGGAGATGAGGTACTGGCAGAAGTAAAGCTGTGAGGACGGGGTGTGAGTCGTGCTTGGGTAGCTCAGTTGGTAGAGCACTTGCCCGCGAAAGGCAAAGGTCCCGAGTTCGAGTCTCGGTCCAGCGCACAGTTTTAATCTGCCAGGAAGTTTCAAGACATATTGCTATTTACCATACAGAAGACATCTCAGGTGTAACAAATGTAGCAGCCTGCCTCTGGATTGCTTCGATGTCTTCCTTTAATCCTACCTAGAGCAGATCCCAAACACTTGAACAGTAATTGGCAATAAATCACATTAGTGTCCTTGATGTGGTCTCCTTTACGGATGAACCACACTTTCCTAAAATTCTCCCAAGAAACTGAAGCTGACCATTCACCTTCCCTACTACAGTCCTTCCATGCTCATTCCAGTTTGCAATATTACACCTAGATATTTAATCAACATGACTGTGTCAGTAGCACACTACTAATGCTGTACTCGAAAATAATGGTTTTGCTTTTCCTAATCATGTGAATTATTTAACATTTTATTACGTTTAGTGCTAGCTACCACACCAACTTCAAATTTTGTCTACTTTATCTTGTATCATCCTACAGCCACTCAATAATGACACCTTCCCATACACAACACCATCAGCAGACAGCTACAGACTGCCGCTTACCCTGTCCACAAGATCATTCGTGTATATAGAAAAAAATAGCTGTTCTATCACACTTCCTTGGGGCACTCTGATGACACCTTTGTCTCTGAGGAACACTGTTGGGAAGACATGGGGCAACCTCTCCTTCCTTAGAAACAATTAGTTTCGAGAGCTAGTGTAGTGCATGTACTTTGACATGCGTGTTTCAGCAGTACTGATATTTCTCCTGAAGGTTAGGTCTGTCCAGTAACTCTGTTTCATGATTTTATGCTTTTCTCCAGAAAATTTTCTTTTGGTACTTATAACTGTTTCAGTGTGTTATGTTTTAGGTAATCATCCAACAAAGTGCTCATTACTGAATAAATATCAGTAGCAGGTAAAGGTTATTGAGCACACATTACATTATTTCACAAAAACTTTATTGTGAATAGTTGTTTATTGAAACAATGCAATTCCAACTGTAAAGCAATAGTGAAAATTACATCAAACAACGCGCAAGACCAGGGTTAGTAAAAAGGAAAAAAAGAGAAAATTTCAAAACCTAAAACACACAGAGATAAAAAATTATATTTAGCAGTCTTAATATATTACCTCGGAACAAAAATTGATTCCTTTGTGTAAATCACCAGTGAAAAACATAACAGACAGTAGGTACAGGAATCCAATGGAGTATGAATACAGCACAACTTCACTGTTTGCTGCTTTGTACTGTTTCATGGATTTCTCCTGAACATTTCCAATAGCAGCATCACACAAAAGCGCACACGAAATCATACACACTCCTAAAAAGTAGAGAAGTGTAATTGTGGTAACAAAAACAGACAATGACAATCACAGTACAGATGAAACAGAGAAAATACAGAAAACAGATTACACTTACACAGTAAATGCAACGTTTAACATAAACTAATTTCTTCTAGGTGGACCCCCACGGCCTCAATAAATTTGAAGGGGAACATTATTTATTATCCTTGTTTCATCAAAAAATCATGTGCCACACATATTTGTGCACAGCACGGTCGTCAATGGTCACAATCCTGTAATGTTTACTGCAAATCACACTATATACACTTTTTGCTACAATGAAGATAATCTATCAACATCTGTTACTACTTGAGAAAGGGTGGCGCCCGAAACCAGTGATGTAAATAAAATAATTTAAAATAGACCCTAGTACAACAACGTCCTCCTTCAAATGTATAACATGAGTTTCTAACATTTTATCAGTAAGGTACTTAGGGCTGTAACATTTACTCAGATTCAACAATGAATATGGACACAGCTCCCAACTTACAATAATCAATAATCATTTTGGTCTTTTTCCCAAACACTTTGGAAAATAAAAGGAAATTTCAATGCTGGGCGTGATGCAACTCCAGTCTCACTGTTTTAGACTGCAGCTTCAATTCACCACTACTAAACCACAGCAATAAGAGAACAGTAATTTATACACGATGTATAGTATTCTGATAATTAAAACAAAAACGAAAGCTTGTATGTAGACTTTTATTTGGGTGAAGTGCAACTGGACAGCAAATAGGCAAAGTGAACATTTCACTCTGCACCAGTACGTACAAAGTTTTGACACTTCCTAACAAAGTAAAAAACTGTGCCCGACCATCATTCAAAACTGGAGCCTTATCTTTCATGGAAAGTGCTCATTCCAACTGAGCTATCCAAGCACAAGTCAGACCCACCCTCATAGATTCAGTCTGGCCAATATCTCTCTTCCAATTTTTCAACATGTAAAGTGAAAACTTCATTCTCTCATAGGATAAGTACTGAGAAAACAGACAGGTACACAGAAAAGCATGCTCATGCCCAGAAGTTAAAGAACTTCTGAGATCCACGAAGAAGAATTTTGTCATAGCGATATTGTGTAGGGTAAACTGCGGCAGGATAATATGAAACTACAAATGGCAGTATGTTATGGGGTAAAGAGCTCGCAATAGTCAATTTGAAGGAAGATCTCGGTTTAATGTTCCTGACTACATGTTGTGCACATATGGTTAGCCAATATTAATTATGCAAGATACATAACACTAGTTGCGACAGGGTTACTGTCAGACTAGCAGCCATCCTACAGAGAGCAGTTGCAAGTTGGGTAAATCTGCACAGAACCTGTCTCATCTGAGACCTGCCAGCAGCCTCTGTGTCTCACATCTCCTGTCAGAGTGTGAATACATATCACCAGCTTTGAAGGGTTCCTCTACACATTGAGTGACACACCAACTGTGCATGCCCTCAACACAAAGGCACTGTGATGTTCACCGTATGTCATGTCTTGCCCAATACGATCTGACAGAGCAACACTGTGGGGAGGCACGCAACAATCCAGCTCCTTATTCTGAAGAGAATCCAGTGTCAGTCTATCCCCGATAGCTTCAGTGCTCTGGCGACTGGGGACAAATATTCAGGCAACTCTGGAAGTTCAGAATCAGTCTAACAGTACAGGGCTTAAGGTGAAATCTAAATGTAAGAAGAAAAGTTTTAAGACGGCCATATCTTATTGTTGGGTAGTAGTCACAGTAGAGGAATACCTGAACTAGTAGAGAACTATCTGCGAAATTATTACCAGGCAACCAGTATTTTTATACTAGGAAGTGAAAGGCTCAGCAATGTAACCCACAATTTAGGCTCTGATAGGATTGGTCTAGGTAAAGAAGCTGATATAATAATAACTGAGGCTGCAGGCAACAGTTTGGACACTATCCTCAATCATACACTTGAAGACGAAATTACACATACACATACTAGTGTGAAGAGTTCAAATGGCTCTGAGCACTATGGGACTCAACTTCTGAGGTCATCAGTCCCCTAGAACTTGGAACTACTTAAACCTAACTAACCTAAGGGCATCACACACATCCATGCCCGAGGCAGGATTCGAACCTGCGACCGTAGTGTGAAGAGTGTATCACTCTTTGAGCATATTAAGCATTCTGTGGAATATGTTAGTTCAAAGCTTTAACAATCACACAGGAGAGAAAGGCAGTCAACACACAGATGTGACTGAGGGATTGTATCTCACTTGGATGCGGCACACACAGCATAGTTTGCACCAGAATGCCTCTGGTGAGACATTACTTGCACTGCTAGTTACAAGTATCCATCCTATTCCAGTGTTACCAAATGTGTTCTATACATCTTTTCTGTATTAAATTTATCCAAAAAATAACAATAGAATAAATATCGTTACAGATGAAACAGCGAATAGCAAAATAAAATACTACAGTTTGGACATTAATATAAAAGATAAACTTCTCACATTTACGCAAGAAAATAAAAGGATACATGGAATTTCAACAATAATAGTTGTGCAAGTCAGAACATCACATGCAAGTTGCTGAAATCCTACATTCATCTTGATACAAGGACAGCAGGAGTGGCTTTATATGCAAAAAGATGTTCAGTCCGAGGGACTTCAGGTTAGTGAATATTGCGTTCAATAACTGTTTGAATTTTCAATATAATAGAAGGAAACATTCTACGTGGGAAAAATTATATATAAAAACAAAGATGAGGTGACTTACCGAACAAAAGCGCTGGCAGGTCGATAGACACACAAACAAACACAAACATACACACAAAATTCAAGCTTTCGCAACAAACTGTTGCCTCATCAGGAAAGAGGGAAGGAGAGGGGAAGACGAAAGGAAGTGGGTTTTAAGGGAGAGGGTAAGGAGTCATTCCAATCCCGGGAGCGGAAAGACTTACCTTAGGGGGAAAAAAGGACAGGTATACACTCGCACACACGCACATATCCATCCACACATACAGACACAAGCAGACATATTTAAAGACAAAGAGTTTGGGCAGAGATGTCAGTCGAGGCAGAAGTGTAGAGGCAAAGAAGTTGTTGAAAGACAGGTGAGGTATGAGTGGCGGCAACTTGAAATTAGCGGAGATTGAGGCCTGGCGGATGACGAGAAGAGAGGATATACTGAAGGGCAAGTTCCCATCTCCGGAGTTCGGATAGGTTGGTGTTGGTGGGAAGTATCCAAATAACCCGGACGGTGTAACACTGTGCCAAGATGTGCTGGCTGTGCACCAAGGTATGTTTAGCCACAGGGTGATCCTCATTACCAACAAACACTGTCTGCCTGTGTCCATTCATGCGAATGGACAGTTTGTTGCTGGTCATTCCCACATAGAATGCATCACAGTGTAGGCAGGTCAGTTGGTAAATCACGTGGGTGCTTTCACACGTGGCTCTGCCTTTGATTGTGTACACCTTCCGGGTTACAGGACTGGAGTAGGTGGTGGTGGGAAGGTGCATGGGACAGGTTTTGCATCGGGGGCGGTTACAAGGATAGGAGCCAGAGGGTAGGGAAGGTGGTTTGGGGATTTCATAGGGATGAACTAACAGGTTACGAAGGTTAGGTGGACGGCGGAAAGACACTCTTGGCGGAGTGGGGAGGATTTCATGAAGGATGGATCTCATTTCAGGGCAGGATTTGAGGAAGTCGTATCCCTGCTGGAGAGCCACATTCAGAGTCTGGTCCAGTCCCGGAAAGTATGCTGTCACAAGTGGGGCACTTTTGTGGTTCTTCTGTGGGGGATTCTGGGTTTGAGGGGACGAGGAAGTGGCTCTGGTTATTTGCTTCTGTACCAGGTCGGGAGGGTAGTTGCGGGATGCGAAAGCTGTTTTCAGGTTGTTGGTGTAATGATTCAGGGATTCCGGACTGGAGCAGATTCGTTTGCCACGAAGACTTAGGCTGTAGGGAAGGGACCGTTTGATGTGGAATGGGTGGCAGCTGTCATAATGGAGGTACTGCTGCTTGTTGGTGGGTTTGATGTGGACAGACGTGTGAAGTTGGCCATTGGACAGGTGGAGGTCAACGTCAAGGAAAGTGGCATGGGATTTGGAGTAGGACCAGGTGAATCTGATGGAACCAAAGGAGTTGAGGTTGGAGAGGAAATTCTGGAGTTCTTCTTCACTGTGAGTCCAGATCATGAAGATGTCATCAATAAATCTGTACCAAACTTTGGGTTGGCAGACTTGGGTAACCAAGAAGGCTTCCTCTAAGCGACCCATGAATAGGTTGGCGTACGAGGGGGCCATCCTGGTACCCATGGCTGTTCCCTTTAATTGTTGGTATGTCTGGCCTTCAAAAGTGAAGAAGTTGTGGGTCAGGATGAAGCTGGCTAAGGTAATGAGGAAAGAGGTTTTAGGTAGGGTGGCAGGTGATCGGCGTGAAAGGAAATGCTCCATCGCAGCGAGGCCCTGGATCTCAAAATTCCGATCAACACAATCTGGAACCACAACACCCTAATTCGGTAGTTAACCTTTCCTCCAAACCTCTCTCCCAATCCGAAACCTTTGTCCTATCCAAAGGCCTCACCTTCAGCCCCACTCCCAGATTCAACCAAACAGCCCTCGTCAAAGATTTACTGTCCTACACTCGTACTCTCTGCTGGAAGTATCACTTTGCCACGAAGAAAAATGATCCTAATCCTACTCCTAATGATCCGACTCCTCAAGACACCATCCAAATTGAACCCTGCCTGGAACAGTTCCGTCCTCCGTCACAGCGGGACCCACCTCCTCTTCCTCAAAATCACCCTCTCCAAACCTTCCAGGAATTTCTGACCTCCAGCCTTGCATCTCAATCCTTCTTAAAAAACCTTAATCCTACACCCAACATCACCACTGCTGAAGCCCAGGTTATCCGTGATCTGAAGGCTGACCGATCCATCGTCATTCTTCCGGCGGACAAGGGTTCTCGTCGGGAGTATGTGGCTGAGGGACTGCGTCAGCTTTCAGACAACACCACATACAAAGTTTGCCACGGTAACCCCATTCCCGATGTCCAGGCAGAGCTTCAAGGAATCCTCAGAACCTTAGGCCCCCTGCAAAACCTTTCACCTGACTCCATCAACCTCCTGACCCCACCGACACCCCGCACCCCTACCTTCTTCCTAAAATCCACAAACCCAATCATCCCGGCCGCCCCATTGTAGCTGGTTACCAAGCCCCCACAGAACGTATCTCTGCCTACGTAGATCAACACCTTCAACCCATTACATGCAGTCTCCCATCCTTCATCAAGGACACCAACCACTTCCTTGAACGCCTGGAATCCTTACCCAATCTGTTACCCCCGGAAACCATCCTTGTAACCATTGATGCCACGTCCTTATACACAAATATTCCGCACGTCCAGGGCCTCGCTGCGATGGAGCATTTCCTTTCACGCCGATCACCTGCCACCCTACCTAAAACCTCTTTCCTCATTACCTTAGCCAGCTTCATCCTGACCCACAACTTCTTCACTTTTGAAGGCCAGACATACCAACAATTAAAGGGAACAGCCATGGGTACCAGGATGGCCCCCTCGTACGCCAACCTATTCATGGGTCGCTTAGAGGAAGCCTTCTTGGTTACCCAAGTCTGCCAACCCAAAGTTTGGTACAGATTTATTGATGACATCTTCATGATCTGGACTCACAGTGAAGAAGAACTCCAGAATTTCCTCTCCAACCTCAACTCCTTTGGTTCCATCAGATTCACCTGGTCCTACTCCAAATCCCATGCCACTTTCCTTGACGTTGACCTCCACCTGTCCAATGGCCAACTTCACACGTCCGTCCACATCAAACCCACCAACAAGCAGCAGTACCTCCATTATGACAGCTGCCACCCATTCCACATCAAACGGTCCCTTCCCTACAGCCTAAGTCTTCGTGGCAAACGAATCTGCTCCAGTCCGGAATCCCTGAATCATTACTCCAACAACCTGAAAACAGCTTTCGCATCCCGCAACTACCCTCCCGACCTGGTACAGAAGCAAATAACCAGAGCCACTTCCTCGTCCCCTCAAACCCAGAATCCCCCACAGAAGAACCACAAAAGTGCCCCACTTGTGACAGCATACTTTCCGGGACTGGACCAGACTCTGAATGTGGCTCTCCAGCAGGGATACGACTTCCTCAAATCCTGCCCTGAAATGAGATCCATCCTTCATGAAATCCTCCCCACTCCGCCAAGAGTGTCTTTCCGCCGTCCACCTAACCTTCGTAACCTGTTAGTTCATCCCTATGAAATCCCCAAACCACCTTCCCTACCCTCTGGCTCCTATCCTTGTAACCGCCCCCGATGCAAAACCTGTCCCATGCACCTTCCCACCACCACCTACTCCAGTCCTGTAACCCGGAAGGTGTACACGATCAAAGGCAGAGCCACGTGTGAAAGCACCCACGTGATTTACCAACTGAGCTGCCTACACTGTGATGCATTCTATGTCGGAATGACCAGCAACAAACTGTCCATTCGCATGAATGGACACAGGCAGACAGTGTTTGTTGGTAATGAGGATCACCCTGTGGCTAAACATGCCTTGGTGCACAGCCAGCACATCTTGGCACAGTGTTACACCGTCCGGGTTATCTGGATACTTCCCACCAACACCAACCTATCCGAACTCCGGAGATGGGAACTTGCCCTTCAGTATATCCTCTCTTCTCGTCATCCGCCAGGCCTCAATCTCCGCTAATTTCAAGTTGCCGCCACTCATACCTCACCTGTCTTTCAACAACTTCTTTGCCTCTACACTTCTGCCTCGACTGACATCTCTGCCCAAACTCTTTGTCTTTAAATATGTCTGCTTGTGTCTGTATGTGTGGATGGATATGTGCGTGTGTGCGAGTGTATACCTGTCCTTTTTTCCCCCTAAGGTAAGTCTTTCCGCTCCCGGGATTGGAATGACTCCTTACCCTCTCCCTTAAAACCCACTTCCTTTCGTCTTCCCCTCTCCTTCCCTCTTTCCTGATGAGGCAACAGTTTGTTGCGAAAGCTTGAATTTTGTGTGTATGTTTGTGTGTCTATCGACCTGCCAGCGCTTTTGTTCGGTAAGTCACCTCATCTTTGTTTGAATTTTCAGGTTAACTTCCATTCAGGAGGCTGTTGCACTCAGCGACTGTTATATTGACTTGTAAATAATAGATTTCAGCTATCAGCTGTCCCTTTTAAATTTTATTGGGAGATATAGAAACTAGCCCTTCTTCATGCACTATCATTTTTGATCAATGCATGTAATGCCTGTTGGTCAGGCTTCATCCACAGTTAATTGAATTTTGTCCCACAATAGTGGATCAAGAAACACACAATCTAATACGTTACCAACCACTAGCATAAAGTATCTCTGATTTCATCAAGCAACTGGAGACAGTTTTAACATGGTTATGCAGACTTAACAGGATAAGTACTGTTCGTGAAGACTTAAATGTTGATTTTTCTATCAGATAATACTGATAGAAAGCACCTATAATGATTTACACACAGCTTTGGACGATTTTCCACAGCAAAATTTCCTATGAAGGTTGAAGAGGACAATGTAAGACTCGTTGACAATTTGTTTTAAGACCGAAAACTACCTTCTGTGATTCAGTAATTGGTTTATCTGCCAAAATGGTTAAATGATGAAGATAAAATTTGCTGACCAAGTTCAGTTTAGATCATACAAAAATACTGCATTGAAATCATCCAGTATAGTATTAAAAAAGTTGAACTTGTGCACCGTACTAAAAAGCACTCCTAGAGTTCAAAAAGAACACTTTGAGATACTATTAGACAAGGAAAAAAATAGCAATGTAATTGATACTGAGTCCACAGAAACCAGTTGTGGCAGAAACGATAATACACTAAAGTCACTGAAAATAACCCCCCCCCACCCCCCCCGATGAACCATGGACCCTGCCGTTGGTGGGGAGGCTTGCATGCCTCAGCAATACAGATAGCCGTACCGTAGGTGCAACCACAACGGAGGGGTATCTGTTGAGAGACCAGACAAACGTGTGGTTCCTGAAGAGGGGCAGCAGCCTTTTCAGTAGTTGCAGGTTGGTTGGTTGGTTGGTTGGTTTTGGGGAAGGAGACCAGACAGCGTGGTCATCGGTCTCATCGGATTAGGGAAGGATGGGGAAGGAAGTCGGCCGTGCCCTTTCAGAGGAACCATCCCGGCATTTGCCTGGAGTGATTTAGGGAAATCACGGAAAACCTAAATCAGGATGGCCGGATGCGGGATTGAACCGTCTTCCTTCCGAATGCGAGTCCAGTGTCTAACCACTGCGCCACCTCGCTCGGTGTAGTTGCAGGGGCAACAGTCTGGATGATTGACTGATCTGGCCTTGTAACACTAACCAAAACGGCCTTGCTGTGCTGGTACTGCGAATGGCTGAAAACAAGGGGAAACTACGGCCGTAATTTTTCCCGAGGGCATGCAGCTTTACTGTATGGTTAAATGATGATGGCGTCCTCTTGGGTAAAATATTCTGGAGGTAAAATAGTCCCCTATTTGGATCTCCGGGCGGGGACTACTCTGGAGGACGTCGTTATCAGGAGAAAGAAAACTGGCGTTCTACGGATGGGAGCATGGAATGTCAGATCCCTCATTTAATTAGAAATAAATGAAAAAGGCTATTATTAAGAGTTGAGAAAATATCCAGGAATCGTATTTTCATTACAGTTTTTCTTTGCATTCCCTTGATGTTTTAATTATGCCATTTAAGTGAAGTTTAGCAGCTGTTTTGTATTCTACTGACAAGGTAACTAAATTTAGCAGTCTGATTTCACACTTCTTTGACCTTAAGCAGTTTTTCACCATCTTTAATTTACTGAAACTGCACTCCCAAGGTGTTGCAGTGACTGATATTGTCATAAATATCCTCAAGGCTGTTAAGATGTTTGGATAAGCATCTCTTAACATCTCAGCACCTGTAAGCTGTGTAGGCGGCAGCTTTGTGAACTGTGCATTTTTGCCACATTAGCCATGATAACAATAGGCATCTGTCGGGAAGTACATTGATTTGCAAAACTTAGAGACAAAAGTAACTTTCGCTGCACTGCCAAGTAACATACCTCGATGAAACTTGGACCATACATAGAAAGAACTGCTACAGTATAGTACATAAGGCAACTGAAAGAGATACTCGAGTCAAACAGAAATGAGACTTTAATCTGAAACAACAATTACACTGAAGTCCCTGGACATTACATAACATGTGACATCGTTCTTAATACAGTGTGTCATCACCATGAATAGCAATGCATTCGCTGCAATGTGGTCCCATGCAGGCCACAAGGTTGGTAGCAGAGTTCTCATGATAGGATGTTCCATTTCTCCACCAGTGCAGTTGACAACTGCTGCATGGTCATTGGTGCATGTGGACATGCTGCAGTACATCTCCCCAGTGCATCTTACATGTGATCAATGGGATTCAAGTCAAGGGAACAGGCAGGCCACTCCATTTGCTGAACACCCTCTAGTTCTGAGAACTACTCCGCTTGCACTGTACTGTTTTTTTTTTTTTTTTTTTTTTTTTTTTTTTTTTTTTTTTTTTTTTTTTTTTTGTGCACAACTTCAACGGTCACTAGCGCCCAGACTACGTTAGGAATGCACTGCGAGGCACAAGTTTAAAACAGCAACTAAAAGGGAAAACACGATAAAAGATCGACACGCATAGGATTAAAAAAAACAGCATAATCAAATGTCCTTAGGCAGGTTGGTCAATTTGATAAAACGAAGAACGCGAGCAGCTGCTCCTGAGTCATCCGCTAAAATGGCATCGAGAGTACATGGCAGGCCAAGATCAAGACGCAGTGTAGTAAAATCCGGACAGGACATTAAAATGTGGCGGACCGTCAGCAATTGCCCACATAGGCAGAACGGCGCCGGCGCAGCCGTCAGCAGATGGCGATGGCTGAACCGGCAGTGTCCAATTCGTAACCGGGCCAAAACTACCTCCTCCCGCCGAGAGGGGCGTGAGGAGGTCGTCCAAGCCGCGGGAAGAGGTTTCAAGTCCCGAAGCTTGTTGTCCGTAAGTGCAGCTCAATCGGCATGCCACAGCGATAAAATGCGCCAACAAATGACCCTGCTACAATCTGATGAAGGGACACAACAAGAAGCTGTCCGAGGCTGGAGGACCGCAGCCTTGGCCGCGGCATCTGCAGCTTCGTTCCCAGGGATACCGACATGGTCAGGAACCCACATAAAGCTAACCGGAGAACCGTCGTCCACCAGCTGCTGAAGAGAGCGTTGGATCCGGTGCACGAAAGGGTGAACTGGATACGGATCACTGAGGCTCTGGATGGCGCTCAGGGAATCGGAGCAGATGACATAAGCAGAATATCGGTGGCGGCAGATGTAAAGAACAGCCTGGTAGAGGGCAAAGAGCTCAGCTGTGAAGACCGAACAATGGCCATGGAGCCGGTATTTGAAACTTTGTGCCCCGACAATAAAAGAACAACAGACCCCGTCATTGGTCTTAGAGCCATCTGTATAAATGAAAGTCATATTAATGAACTTCGAACGAAGTTCGACAAAATGGGAGCGGTATACCGAACCGGGGGTAATCTCCTTTGGGAGCGAGCTAAGGTCAAGGTGAACGCGAACTTGAGCCTGGAGCCAAGGTGGCGTGTGGCTCTCACCCACTCTAAAGGTTGCAGGGAGTGAAAAATCAAGGTGTTGAAGGAGGTGACGAAAGTGAACTCCAGGGGGTAGCAGGGCAGAGACATACAACCCGTATTGACGATCAAGAGAGTTGTCAAAAAAGGAACGATAAGACGGGTGGTCGGGCATTGACAGTAGCCGACAGGCATACCGACAAAGCAGTATATCGCGCCGGTAGGGCAGTGGCAATTCACCGGCTTCAGCATGAAGACTCTCGATGGGACTAGTATAAAATGCTCCGATTGCAAGACGTAAACCCCGATGTTGTATGGAGTTGAGGCGGCGTAAGATGGACGGCCGTGCAGAGGAGTATACGAAGCTCCCATAATCCAGCTTTGAGCGGACGATCGACCGATATAGGCGAAGTAGGACGGTTCGATCCGCTCCCCACGACATACCACTGAGAACACGGAGGACATTTAGAGAACGGGTACAACGGGCAGCCAAATAAGACACATGTGGAGACCAGCTAAGTCTCCTGTCAAATGTAAGACCTAAAAATTTTGCTGTCTCCACGAATGGGAGAGCAACGGGACCGAGTTGTAAGGACAGTGGGAGAAACTCTTTGTAGCGCCAGAAGTTAATACAGACCGTCTTCTCGGCAGAAAAACGGAAGCCACTGGCAACACTCCAGGAGTAAAGATGGTCAAGAGCACGCTGAAGACAGCGCTCCAGGAAACATGTACGCTGCGCGCTGCAATAGATGGTAAAATCATCCATGAAAAGTGAGTGTGATACATCAGCTGGGAGGCAATCCATTATTGGATTGATCGCTATGGCAAAGAGAGCGACGCTCAAAACTGAGCCCTGTGGCACCCCATTCTCCTGGTGAAAGGTGTCCGACAGGACAGAACCCACACGTACCCTGAACTGTCGATCCATTAAAAAAGAACGAATAAAAAGAGGGAGGCGACCGCGAAGGCCCCATGTATGCATGGTGCGGAGAATGCCCGCCCTCCAACAGGTGTCGTAAGCCTTCTCCAAATCAAAGAACACAGCCACGGTCGGGCGCTTCCGCAAGAAGTTATTCATAATGAAGGTCGACAAGGTAACCAGATGGTCAACAGCAGAGCGGCGCCTATGAAATCCACATTGTACATTGGTAAGTAGGCGCCGAGATTCGAGCAGCCAAACCAAACGAGAGTTAACCATTCGCTCCATCACCTTACAGACACAGCTGGTAAGCGAAATGGGTCGATAACTGGAAGGTGAGTGCTTGTCCTTCCACGGCTCAGGAATCGGTACAACAATAGACTCGCGCCAGCATGCGGGAAGATGTCCCTCAATCCAGATGCGATTATAAGTTCGAAGAAGAAAACCTTTACCCGCAGGAGAAAGGTTCTTCAGCATCTGAATATGAATAGAATCAGGCCCTGGAGCGGAGGACCGTGACCGGGCAAGTGCATTTTCGAGTTCCCGCATGGTAAAGGGGCATTATAACTTTCACGATTCGAGGAGCGGAAGTTAGGTGGCCTAGCCTCCTCTGCCTGTTTTCGGGGGAGGAAGGCAGGGTGGTAATGAGCGGAGCTCGAAACCTCTGCGAAAAAGCGGCCGAAGGCATTGGAGATATCTTCAGGGGCCACAAGGACGTCATTCGTGACCGTCAAGCCAGAAACTGGTGAGTGGACCTTAGTGCCAGATAGACGGCGCAGGCTACCCCAGGCAACAGAAAAAGGAATAAAACTGTTGAAGGTGCTTGTGAAAGCAGCCCAGCTGGCTTTCTTGCTTTCTTTAATAATACGACGGCACTGCGCACGTAATCGTTTATAAGTGATACAATTCGCCACTGTAGGGTGGCGTTTAAAGGTGCGTAAGCACGTCGACGAGCACGTAAAGGGTCTCTACATGCTGCGGTCCACCAGGGGACCGGTACGCGACGTGGAGAAGAAGTAGTGTGAGGGATGGAATATTCAGCAGCAGTGAGAATGACTTCCGTGAGGTGTGCGACCTGACTATCGCAGCTTGTGAAGGTTTGATCCTGAAAGGTCGCTCTGGAAGAGAAGAGCCCCCAGTCGGCTTTGGAGATGTTCCAACTAGCTGAGCACGGAGAGGGGGTATGATGCAGGAGATGGATGACACACGGGAAGTGGTCGCTCGAATATGTATCAGAAAAGGCATACCACTCAAACCGGCGTGCAAGTTGGGTAGTACATATAGAGAGGTCTAAATGGGAATAGGTGTGAGATGTGTCCGAAAGAAAAGTAGGGGCGCCAGTATTGAGGCAGACAAGATTGAGCTGGTTGAAAAGGTCTGCTAACAGGGAGCCCCTCGGGCAGGATGCTGGAGAGCCCCAAAGGGGATGGCGGGCATTGAAGTCTCCAGTTAACAAAAATGGAGCAGGTAGCTGAGCAATAAGTTGCATCATGTCTGCCCTGGTAACGGCAGACGACGATGGAGTGTAAACGGTACAAATAGAAAATGTAAAAGTGGGGAGAGTAATTCGGACGGCAACTGCCTGCAGGCCGGTGTGCAATGTGATAGGATCGTAGTAAATATCATCCCAGACCAGCAACATAACCCCTCCATGAGCCGGAATACCTACCACAGGGGGTAGGTCAAAACGCACAGAGGTGTAGTGTGCCAAGGCAATGTGATCACATGGGCGTAGCTTCGTTTCCTGGAGGGCTACGACGAGCGGACGGTGCAAGCGGAGCAGCAACTTCAAGTCCTCTCGGTTGGAGCGAATGCTGCGAATATTCCAGTGAATAAGTTCCATTGTGAGAAGAAAAGGAAGATGAAAGAAGGGGTCACCTCGAAGGCCGCTGAGGGGCTGTCTTCGAGCGAGTACTGCCGCCGCTATCAGTAGGCGGACAGTCATCGTCGATTGGTTCTATAGGTTCATCGGCCATCTTGTTAAGATGGCCGGGAGGAGCAGCTTCCTCCGCCGGTGGACGGCCAGATGTTCGGCTACCAGCGGTGCGGCCAGGCGAAACGGATGACGGCCTGGGGCGGCAACCGCTGGGTGGCGCAGGAGAAGAAATGCGCCGTGGCGGAGAAGGAGAACTGTGCTTCCTATGAGCCTTCTTGGAAGGTCTTTTACTGGAAGTACTGGTCAATGGCTGGGAGTTCGAGGTACACAGGAAGTCTGCACGGGACGGTTCCTTCTTGAAGGCCCGAGCATCTGATTTCTGGGGCTTCGTCTTGGCAGAAGCTGATAAAGGTGCTTGTGTTGGAGGGGTGACGGGAGGAAGAGGAGACATCGACCGCGCGATCTTAGCACTGGCCGAACGGACGACCATGGTGCGGAAGGTCAGATCGCATGTCTGCGTCGCCACCTCCCTGGTAGTCCGAGGAGAGGCGAGGACAGTACTATATTTTCCCGCTGGGAGCAGTGTGGGCTTCCTACTAGCAAATAGCTTGCGAGCAGCCGAGGTGGACACTTTCTCTTTGACCCGAATTTCTTGGATACAGCGTTCTTCCTTGTAGATGGGACAGTCGCGGGAGGACGCTGCATGGTCACCCTGACAGTTCACACAACGAGGAGACGGAGGTGGACAGTCACCCTCATGGGCATCCCTGCCACAAGTGACACATTTAGCCGCATTGGAACAAGACTGGAGAGTGTGATTAAAACGCTGACACTGGTAGCAGCGCGTAGGTGTCGGGACATAGGGGCGAACAGAAATAACCTCATAGCCCGCTTTGATACGCGACGGCAGCTGAAGACTGTCAAAAGGTCAAGAAAAGTGTCCGGGTCGGTACAAGGTCATTGTTGACCTTTTTCATGACCCTATAGACAGCCGTTACGCCCTGCTCAGCGAGGAAAGACTGAATCTCCTCGTCAGTCAATCCGTCGAGTGATCGAGTATATACCACACCACGAGACGAATTCAAAGTGCAGTGAGCCTCCACCCGGACAGGGAACGTGTACAGGAGTGTGGCCCAAAGCAGTTTTTGTGCCTGAAAGGCGCTCTCACTTTCTAGTAACAAGGTACCATTACGCAACCTGGTACACGACTTGACAGATCCGGCTATGGCATCTACGCCCTTCTGGATAACGAAAGGGTTGACAGAGGAAAAATCCTTGCCGTCCCTCAGATCGAGAAACTATGAGGAACTGTGGGGCAGGTGGTAGTACTATTGTCACTGGTGGCTGGTCAAGTTTCCGTTTATGGGCAGAAGTCGAGAGAGAAGAAGAAGAGAAATCCAATGCGGAGGAATCCCCCATGATTGCCAGCGTCTCCGATAGCGCGGTCCTTCCTTGTGGGGACCCTCTCAGAGGGCACTCCCGCCTTAGGTGAATGTTTACACCTCAGGTCACACCTCCCAAGAAACAGACGGAGGGACCAATCGGCATGGTCAGAAGGTATCAGCTCAGGCAATCACCCCTCCCTGGGCCTGGCCTTTACCAGGGGGTACGTGCATGCCTTACTTGTCTACCCAGGGCGGGGAATTACGCATTACCCCGTCACCGACTACGCGTGCGAACGCATGGGTCGGCCTTCAGGCGCGCACAGGGAGGAAGGAAGAAGAGGAAAAAGAAGAGAGAGAGGGAGAGAGGGAGAGAGAGAGGACAGACTGTCTCAAACGCCGAGGCGGAGACCAGAGAAGGCAAGGAGAAGAAGACAAGGGAAAGAGTAAGAAAGACAGTGAAATGGAGAAGAGCAAAGAAAGGAACCAACCAAAGGGAGGAAGAAACGAAAGGAGTGAAAAAGCAAAATGACCGCAAATAGAGGTCGTGGAACCGTCCGTCTCCGGACGCAGGCGCTAACTACCCCCTTGGGGGGGAGGGACTCCTTTTAGTCGCCTCTTACGACAGGCAGGAATACCTCGGGCCTATTCTAATCCCCGGACCCGCAGGGGGGTTGCACTGTTCTATGTCATCGTGCATTCTCATCCATAAAAATGAAGTCTGGCCCGAATGCACCTCTGAAAAGATGCACATGGAGAAGGAGCACAACATCACAACAATGTTGACCAGTGAATGTACCGTGTTCAAAGATTTGGAGGTCAGTGCACCCACACAACATTATGCCTACCCACACCTTACCACCTGGATCACTGAAATGATTACATTCAACAATGTTGCTGGGTGCATTACATGTTCCCACTTCTCACCATATGAGGTTACATCCAGCATTATCAAATGTGACCATTTTGGTGGTACAGGTGTTATGGTGTGGAGAGGCATAATGTTGCACGAGCGTATTGACTTCCACTTTTTGAACACGATACAGTCACCGGTAAGCGTTATTCTAACACTGTACTCCTTAGCCATCTGCGGTTTTTCAGAGTGCATTTGGCCATGACATTATTTTTATGGATGAATACGGGTGCTTGCATCAAATGGTACAGGTGGAGAAGCCTTTGGAACTAAAGGGTATTAAGCAAATTGACTGACCTGCCCATTCCCTTGACTTAAACCCCATGGAGCGCATGTGTGATTCATAGGGGAGACGTACTGCAGCACTTCTGCATGCACCAATGTCCATGTAGCAGATGTCAACTATGCTGGTGGAGAAATGGAACATCGCATCACGAGAGCTCCTTACCAACCTTGTAGCTTGTATGGGAGCATGTTGCACTGCTGTCCATGATGCTCACACATGCTATTAAGAACCATGTTCCATGTTATTTGATGATCCTTGTATGAAATGACCCTACAGAAATTAAATTGTTACAGCAGCACATGTTTACATTCATGGGCCGAGGGGAAGGGAAATCAATGGAATTCACGTACCTCTCCCTGTTAATTCTTAAACCATCTATCTTGTTTTTTTCTGGCCAGTTTTTGCACACCCTCCGTTAACTGTTCAAGTAGCTTTTGCTGACGCCTATCTTGTCTCACCCTACACCCCTGAAGGCTCTTTCCATTGGTGGGACCTACAGAACACATGTATGAATTAATGAGACTGCACAGATTTGCTTTTAGTTACTTCAACCAGAGGCGATACAGGACTGATCATGGGGCAACACGACTTCCACAAAGCCAACATGTATGTATTTAACAATTCTCCCTACTTTTACCAGACCACACGTGACACTGTACACTACGTTTTAAGTGGAACTGTTGTTAGCTCACTAACTTTGACACCTGACATCCTTTGCTAAAATCCTTATGCATCCGTCTTAATAATGTTAATAAGAAATCACCACAATTGTATTGACACTTATGTCACAACCAGTTTAGTTTGAAAGAACATTTCAAGGTTATCAAAAAATGGTTCAAATGGCTCTGAGCACTATGGGACTTAACTTCTGAGGTCATCAGTCCCCTAGAACTTAGAACTACTTAAACCTAACTAACATAAGGACATCACACACATCCATGCCCGAGGCAGGATTCAAACCCGCGACCGTAGTGGTCGCGCATCTCCAGACTGTAGTGCCTAGAACCGCTCGGTCACTCCGGCCGGCTAAAGGTTATCAACAGTTTTCATAGGAAATCAACCAATTATTCTTATGAAGACTATTGCTAACCTGATGGCGTTCTTTCAAACAAAACCATTGGTGATATAAGGAATATGTATCAATACAGCTGTGGTGGTTTGTTGTTAATATTAAATAGGGAGTCAGCTGTGTAGTTCAAGACCATCATGATCATTTGTCTCAAGCTTTCTGTTGCCTTGATTGTGACTGGCATTTGGTTTTCACACAACTTGAAACCTTGTACTATGAGCCCAATTTTTCCTGTAGTTGCTATACTACATGGAATTACTGAAAATTGCTGTACCATATGTCGGCTCTGACCCATAATGCCAAAAAGTGACAGATACCACTACCTGAACCTTATACAATATGGCAACCATGATGTTGCCCATTACACATGCAGACAGACACAAACACAAAAAATATTTAATATCAAAAATAACATGAAACTGACAGGAAAAGTGCATGAATCATGGGGGGGGGGAGGGGGGGGGAGGGGGGGGGGTGTTCAGGTGAGAACAAACTAAATATATGACAATCCTAACAATGAAGGCATACAAAAACAAATAGAAACACAAAAAGAAACCAAATAAAAATCTCAGCAATTAACAAATCCACAGTAACAAATATAGCTGGGGGAGGAGGGAGGGGGGTACAGGGAAGAGGGGCAAATATCAGAAATTTCACTTTGTGTGTGTGTGTGTGTAAATTTATATTGGAGTAGTTTATAATTCTGTGATTTGGGTTAATACTTGAAGCTCTTATTTTATAGTTAATCGTTCTGCATACTGTGGAGTGTGTTGTTATTTTAGCCTGATTAGGTTTTGACACTAGTTAGTTGTGGTTTGTTGGTATCATGGAATATGGTTCACTTATATAGGTCAAATGAAATTTCTGGTACCTGGTTTTGGAGTTGTGTGTGTGTGTGTGTGTGTGTGTGTGTGTGTGTGTGTGTGTGTGTGTGGTGTTGTGGACTATGTTTGAAATGTATAAGTCAAGTGAAATTTCTGATACCTAGTTTTTTGTAGGATTTTGTTGGTTTGTGGTGTTGTGAAATCCTGTGACTGCTACCTAGCAGCAGAAGTTTTCTTTTCCTCTTTTACTATTCTATCAACTTATATTTAGGACTTCTCAGCAGGTTAGCTACAGCTTACATTCTTCATCCATTCAATGTTCTTCCTACAGCAGTTGAGATAACAAGTCAAATCTATCCTTTACAAGACCTTACGGAAAGGTACACAAGAGATACTAAACACTTCTTCAATTCCATGTGAATCAAAATATTCCTCAACTTTAATGGTATTTATAATACCAACTTCAGTTAATAAAATAACATTTACCAATCTAAATTAATGGAATTACACTAATGATGGCAATAAACGTCTCTCACACTCACCTAGAACACTAAATTTAGGAGAGACCTGACTGTCTGCAAGAGTGAACAGTGTCAGACCCAAGCACATACAGCCAGCCGCAGCAAAATCTAGTAAACCATAACGCTTGTGCTGAATCAGTATGCTGCCAATCAAAACTGGTATCAGTTTACAGCATTTGAAAATAACCTGGGTTGGATAGTTAAGGTAGCCAAGAGATGAATTGGAGAAGCCCATTGTGCCCAACGTCAACATAGCCAGGAGCAAGTATGTTTTGATTGGTATTCTGCAAATAAATTACCTTATAATTCTTGAGGACGAGGTGAACAAACACTAGTAAGGATATGATCAGTTTTATTTCAATTTTTATCGAGCTACCAAGAACAAACTAAAATAATTTTTCAAAGCATTAGTTTATACTGATGAGAATTTTAATACTTTTCAATACCTTAATTAAATAATTGTGTAATTAACAATGTACTCACTTTCTAGTCACATTTTTTATAGATGTTTCCACAAATCCAAAAACAGTATAGTAAGCAAATTGTACCAAGGTTAGATACCATCCATAAGGCTTAAAACCATCAAGGGTAAATATTAACTCCTGTAAATAAAATAATCTCCAGCTAGTGCAATTATTGGAATGCTGAGTAATACATATAGAAACCTTGAACTAAACAACACCTATTAGTGATCAATGTATTCAGAACAATAAAGTCTGCAAGTATAAATTCTCTTAGCTTCAATGGTGACAGAAGGTGGTAGACACATCAGCTAATAAAGAACTGACAGAACAATATTTATTTATTTCTCTCTCTTTCCTGTTTCCAACGAGCTTTATTTGTAGTTTTCTTTCAAGTTTACATGACAAAAATTTGGAAATGATAAAGCAAATTAAAAAAAACTGTTTGTCATATAACAATAAAGTCCAATGGGCATGATTACAGCACGCTGTTGTAATTGATGGCTCTTCAGGTTTTCATTTATGGGAAGAGGGCATTCATTGTAATACATACCATTGTTTGAGGATTTTGAATGAGCCTTTTCACATGCCTAAAGATAGAACCATTTTGCTCTAAAATCAACTGCATGTAAATTTGACATCAATAAATGGTCAGGACGCAAAACAAAACAGGAAAAATTATACACATTTTTCCACCTTTACTAAATTCTTGATTGATAGGGAAATCGGTGCTTATATCTAGGTGACGTATTCAGTCTTGACAATTTTCTTGCTTTGAAGTATCCACCGATTAGACAATACAAGGAAGTGTTGCTTTTTTAAGTTTTGAGTATAGTTGCTAAATTAATGTAGTACCTGCAGGTAACCATACAGCAAATAAAATCCAAAAACTCCTACGGAGCATATCACAACCTGCCGAATTTGACTCAATGAGCTAATGTCAAAACATAAAACTTTGATTTCTGTTCTCGTGTCAGTCCGGTTCGCGTTTCCCTGAATTGAGCCCTTATTACGTTCATCTTCGATTGAGAGTTTCACACTCATTGCCACATTTACGGCACAGTATTTCCATACGTATTCTTTATTTTGCCGCTTACACGTCAACGCAGATTCAAATACCACGTTTATACCACAAAGACTTTAGCCTACGAAGTTTGTACTCGTCAATAGCAGAGATGTGTCCTCAACGTGTCAACGCCAAGCACTAACCAAGGAGTTTAGGAGTAATTGGTTTCCCTGTTATTTCTATTTTATACGTCCATCGTCTCCTTCTTGATGTAAGTTATAAATTTGAGGAATTGCTGAATAAAACACCCAAATTATTAAAGATAGAAAACAACTAGGGTATGAAACATGTCCACCCCCGTCAGCAGGCGGCTGTGTATGGAATGAGATTGCTCTAGTTGTTGTATATAGGCCAATTCACACTGGCCGTCACGTCTCGTCAAAACATTCCACAGTGCATTTCAGATTTCGGCATTCACATAGGCTATCAACGGATCGTCACGGTCACATCACGTCATGTACAGATTTCTCAGGAAGAAAGTTTTGACGATGGCTCTAATGAAGGAAAAAATACAATTTTTATGATGTTATTAGTTACCTGATTAAAAAAACATAATGCATCTGGTAAATATATTGTTTGATGTATTTCTATGTGTATATTTTCGCTAGCAAATAAATATTGATGTTTCGAAATGTTGGTTCACTCCTTAGCATTGCAGTCTAACATAACATGCAAGACTGTGTTAGCACCTTACCACGAGGGGATACATTATGAGGTTTGCTTTTGCCATAAATAAACTTCATTGTTGTTAGCTTCTCAGTTTAGATACTGGGTCGTATGAATAAAAAAGGGAATATTCTCTGAAGGAGATTCTAAGAACAATAGAAATTTTCTGAGGTCCGATTGTACGATCTCCGATTAGTAGCTCTATTCACGGAATAGCGATAGAAACGCGTTGTGCGAACCTGGATGAACACCTAACCTAAAAACAAACTTAGGATAACTTAACCGGCGATTTTGGGCCAGTTAGAGAGCTTAACTGGTGAACAAGTTTTCAGGACGGCAATGATAGTGACAGACGCAGCTGCAGACAGCAATGACGAGATTTTGTCTAAAATGTTCCCGAGATTGAGGAAGGAGAAAAAAGTGAGACGACGCTGATTCCGAATTTAATCCAGATTTCGCTTATCGAAGGAAGATGTACTTCGTATTTTCAATCTTGTAAGTGAGAAACTGGAGTACAGGACGGACAGGTGGGACTATTTCTTCGTTTTCTAAAATAATAATGTTTATTTGTACTATTACGCATTTGATTTCAATAATTAGTGAATTCCGTCACGTTATTTATGTAAACCAGTCACATTAAATGGTCAATTCGTGCCAAAATAATCTTATTTATTTGGCATGTTTTAAAATTGCTGCAGCAGTGGAATGCACTGTTTTGTTTTACCTGAAGAGCCAAAGAAGCTGGTATAGGCATGCGTATTCGAATACAGAGATATTTAAACAGCCAGGTTGCGGCGCTGCGGTCGGCAACGCCTACATAAAACAAGTGTCTGGTGCAGTTGCACGCTTATCGCATCTGTCTCCCCTCCCCCAAGCGGATCCTGTACGACCTTATTCTGTTCCCCCACCTCCTCCATTTCCTCGAACGGATACGGATCCTCTACATCAGCCGTAAACTCGATCCTCCTCACCCGCTTGTCTCTCCCATCCTCTCCCACCGCCGTCCGCTGCCGCGCCTGTATTTCCACGTCCCACCTGCTCTCCACCTCTCCACTCTCCATACCCTCTCCCAAGGTGGCTTCCGCCAGCTCCCCCTCCCTGATTATGTCCTCCTCCCCTCCATCTACCCCTCCTACCAACTTTAATACTCCCTCCCTCTTCCTGTATTTATTCCTATGGGCACCCTCTCTCCTTTCTCTCCCCCTTCCCTCCCTCCTCCCTTTCTCGCCCTCCTCCCCTGGGCTTTCCCTACCCCCATACCTTCATTCCTCCCACCATATCCTCTGCCATTGGCATCTTTGCTGTCCCCCCTCCCTCCCCCACCACCTTCTTACCCTCTTGGCAGGTCCCCAGACTCGTACACGTTAAGTGGACATTCGCGCGCCGGAGATCATCACCATCGTTTTAGTGTGTGTGCTGTCGTGTTTGTGCCATAGTGTTTTTCGCCGCCCGCGCTCCATTGTTCACGTGTCGTCTCCATCATCAGTGTCCGTGTGCAGTGCCAACAGCTTCTTTAGGTGTCTTCGCGTGTGAACGGCTCCGTGTTATTCTGTTTCTGTGTCTACTGTTTTTTGTCCCCCACTTTGTTCTGTATATTCTGTGTCTCCATTGTTTTGTAAAACTTGTGGCTGAAGAGCAGCATAGTGTGCTGCTTCCAGCCCACCTTATGTAAGGTGTTAAATAACAATAAAGAAAAAAAATGGTGCAGTTGCACACACGCACACGTAACATTCCGAGTTGTGATGTCAAAGCGTGAGGATCTCAGTACGGCGAAGGGTGCGACAAATCGTCCTCGGACGGAGCTTGCTTTGTTGGCAGTCCCATTCGGCCCCACACCTCAATGCTACAACTGCCAAGCTGTTGGACACGTTGCCAGGTTCTGCACACTATCCACACGCTGTGTTAAGTGTGCTGGGGAATATGCAAGTCGTGACTGCACTTGGAAGAAGATGGATGTACCACCCAAATGCACCAGATGTGATGGGTAACATGTCGCTTCTTACTGCGGATGTCACAGTTCCCAATAGGCAGCGGCAAGGAGCCATGGCCAAGGGCATGGTGCTGTCAAGGGACCTGCACCAGTCAAATCTGGAGGCAGTTATGCTGCTGCTGCTACCTCTAGTTCCACTCCAGAGCCCCAACCTGCAGCAGTGCCTGTCTCCACCACTGCAGCTGCAGGTGCCAAGAAGGACCGCCGACCATGGGTTCCAGCACCTCCGCCAGAACAGCAGCAGGGTTACGACCACGACCAGTAACACTATGCCCACACCCTACAGGGATGTCAGGCCGACGTGATGGCTACCCCGGCTCAACACCCACAAGCTGCTCCTGCACCCTCACAGGAGATGCTACAAGTCTGGATGAAATGAAGCGCCTTCTCCAGGAACTTTGGGAGCTTCCCAAGGAAATACCCCAGCAACTCATCGCCACTGTCACTGCATCCATTCAGGCGTTTTCCACCGGATCTCTGACCACCCAGCATGCACTGTAATCGACGATGTGTCATTGTATGCGTGTGGAATGACCAGGGCATCCGCACCCAAGATAGTGAATTTCGATAGCTGCTAAGGAATGAGGCCATCGATGTTTGTCTGGTATCTGAGACATTCCTCAAGCCTGGAGTTCATGTTCGTGCTGCAAATTATGTGTGTTATTGGACTGACACGCCCACCCATGGTGGTGATACAGCTGCGTATATCCGAACATCACTGGTGCACCATCAAGTTCAGTTCCTGCCACTGCAAACAGTGGAGGACACAGCTGTCACCGTTGAAACATCGCATGCAGTTTACTGCCAGCCCAGGCGACTGTTGTTCCTGGAGGATGTCAAGACGCTGTTAGTATTACCAGGGAAAGTCTTTGCTTGAAGCGACTTTAACGCCAAGTATGCTGAATGGCATTTCTGTGTCACAAGCCAACAAGGGAGAAAACTTTTACAAGCAACCCAATGGTGGCTTGCTATTGTCCTCGGCCCCCATGATTCCACACACTTTCTCAACAACAGTGAATGTCCAGACGTGCTTGACATCGCTGTGGTCAAGAGGGTGCCTATGTTATCTCAGCCAGCACTCGCAATGTGTTATCAGTGGACCACATCCCAGTTATTTTTGACATCGATGCCGATGCCTAGCTAGTGACAAGAAGAGGAATCCCGACCACGGACACCAACTGGACCCATTACCAGGAGTTGTTCGAGGACAGCCTCTGCAATGCGCCTGCAACTGATGACGCCAGCGTTGATGGCTGTGTCCAATTCCTACAGGATCGTGCTTTACAGGGAGTGCGCCGGGGCACACTGTGGCTGCGATCTGAACCAGCTGACAGATCCCAACAGCTACCACCACATCTCTTGGAAGCGACAACGGCCAAAATCCGCCTGTTTCGCGAATGGCAACTGACGCGAAACGCAGCAAAAAAATGGGCTCCAGCGGGATGAGGAGGGAGATTAAGGTCGCAGTTGCCATCCACCACCATCAGGAATAGTCCAACCGACTAGCCACTCTGTGAGTCGATAACAGTACTGCCTGGAAAGCCACCCAGCTCTTCCTACGTTAGCGACAGAAAATAAAGCCACTGCAGGTCGATCGCCACATCGTCAGTAGACCTTCAGACAAAGTAAACGCCACTGCTAACGTCTTCGAGTGCAGTTTTCAAACCATTAGCTACCCTATGGACCCAGACCACGCTCACCTGGTTGAACGATGTCTCCTGGTGTTACTCAATGCCCCTGTGGGTGACGAACAAATTGACTAAGAGGATGTTGCCGAAGTCTCAGAACGACTTCGCTGGCTCGATCAACGTAAGGCTGGAGGCCCTGATCATCTTACCAATGAAATGCTTCGAAGAATATCGCAGGCAGGTACTGAACACCTAACCCGGCGCCTTAATGCAATCCTCCATATTAGGCACTACCCACAGGACTGGAAACACGCTGAGGTCATCCCTATCCTGAAGCCTGGGAAGGTCTCACATCTGCCTGGGAGTTACAGGTCGATCAGTTTGCTGCCGGTCGCCAGCAAAGTGTTTGAACGACTCTATCTCTGATGCCTCCTGTGACATATCCAGGAAGAACATCTCCTGTCATACAAGCAATGTAGCTTTTGCCCAGATCACGCGACAATATAGCAACTAATTTGCTTCATGGAAGAAGCCCTTGATCCCATCGAACATTGGGAGTATTTTGGCACTGTGTTCCTGGATGTTTCGTGGGCTTTTTACTCTGTATAGCATGAAGGACTCCTATATAAGCTCCTGGACCTCAGCATACCCCTGCCGCATATCCATTTACTGAAGTCTTACCTCGCTGACAGAAGCTTCTACATTACGACTGAAGACCCATCCATGCAGCACCATTTCAAAGCTGGAGTTCCCCAAGGATCCATACTTGGCCCCATAGTGTATATTCTATACACCTCTGATATGCCTCAGATGGGCAGAGTACACGTCACCCCCTATGCCGATGACATGGCGCTCTTTACGGGAAATATGAACGCTGGACATCTCCACAGTTTAATGGAAGAAGTGGCTGACACCATCAGTCAGTGGGCAAAATAAAAAAAAAGATGGCGACTTAGCTTCAATGGAGCTAAGATACAAACGCTCCTCATCAACAAGAAGCGTGTCCAAACAAACTTCCCACAGGTTACTGTCAGGGGAATTGCAGTATCTTGGGGCGCTGCAGCGAAGTGCCTGGGAGTAACGATGGACAGGAAGCTAATGTGGGGACAGCACATCGACGACGTCGTCTGGAAGGCCAGAGGTCAACTGACCCAACTGTACCCATTCCTCAACCCATCAACAACACTAATTCCAAAACTACGTGTGGTGCTTTATGTCACACTCATCTGACTGATCATCGACTATGCTGCCGTGGTTTGCGGCAATGCAGCGGTGACTCATGTTAGTCACCTGCAATGGCTCCAGAACTGGGCTCGGCAGCTGGCGTTACATCTGACTTGGGACTACTTTATTTATTTTATTTACACATCAAGTTCTGTAGGACAAAATTGAGGAGCAAATCTCCAAGATCATGGGACATGTCAGTACATGAAATTAAAATGTAAAAGTAATAACAGATAAAAATAAAATGTTTACAAACCTGAAAAAAGTCAAGCCATAAGTTTAAGTAAACGCTATCAACAATACAACAAGAATCAGCTTAATTTTTCAAGGAACTCCTCAACAGAATAGAAGGAGTGACCATGAGGAAACTCTTCAGTTTCGACTTGAAAGCGCATGGATTACCGCTAAGATTTTTGAATTCTTGTGGTAGCTTATTGAAAATGGATGCAACAGTACACTGCACACCTTTCTGCACAAGAGTTAAGGAAGTCTGGACCAAATGTAAGTTTGATTTCTTCTATTAACAAGAAATGACAGTAAGGGATATATATATATATATATATATATATATATATATATATATATATATATATATATATATATATATATAGAGAGAGAGAGAGAGAGAGAGAGAGAGAGAGAGAGAGAGAGAGAGAGAGAGAAGCCAATGTCAAAATACCCAGACTCATGAACAGGGGTCAACAAGAGGTTCATGAATGTACACCACTTATTGCTCGAACCATCCATTTCTGAGGCAAAAATATCCTTTTAGAATGGGAAGAGTTACACCAAAATATAATATAATACGATATAAGAGAATGAAAATAAGCAAAGTAGACTAATTTTCGTGTCGGATGATCACTCACTTCTGATACCGTTCGAATAGTAAAAATGGCAGTATTAAGCCTTTGAACAAGATCCTGAATGTGGGCTTTCCATGACAGTTTACTATCTATCTGAACACATAGAAATTTGAACTGTTCAGTTTCACTAATCATATGCCTATTCTGTGAAAGTGGAAGGTCAAGTTTTGTTGAATTGTGTGTTAGAAGCTGTAAAAACTGAGTCTTACTATGATTTAGCTTTAGTTTATTTTCTACAAGTCATGAACTTATGTAATGAACTGCACCATTTAAAACCGAACCAATGTTGAACACAATATCCTTTACTACCAAGCTATGGTCATCAGCAAAGAAAAATATTTTAGTTACCCTTAATACTAGAGGGCATATCATTTATATAGATAAAGAACAGGAGTGAACCCAACACTGATCCCTGGGACACCTCCCATTTGACCATACCACACATCACAACCATTCTTAACACTGTGAAAAATGACATTTTGCTGTCTGTTGCTAAAGTAAGAGGTGAATCATCTGTGAGCTGCTCCCCGTATTCCATAATGGTCCAACTACTGGAGCAATATTTTGTGATCAACACAATCGAACACCTTAGTTAAATCAAAAAATATGCCTAGCGTTCGAAACCTTTTGTTTAAGCCATCCAGTACCTCACAGCCAATACATATCAGCTGACCTCATTTGGGTCTCCAATATATCTATCATCTGATATAGGTTCTGCCAGGCTGCTCGACTCTTCTACAAGAAGACCATCCAGTCAACAATCAGCCTATCCGCACACTGGGCTATCGGGTACAGCATCTCAATGCTACCAGATGGCCTCACCTGCTTTGTAATGAGTGTCACAAGTAACCCTGGATGACACCGTTCACGCTGATCGATAGGACACCACCATGATGCCAGGCTAACAATGCTTATATAGTCAGTATAGAGGCATAGCTCACAAACTTGAACTCCAGCAGACAATAGGGTCCCATCTGTCTCTGTCATGAGGCAGCAGCAGCACAGTTGTTAGATTGGTTACTGCTGCTACGATGGCAGGTTATCAAGATTTCAGTGAGTTTGAACACGGTATTATTGTCGGTGCACGAGCGATGGGACATAGCATCTCTGGGGTAGCGATGAAGTGGGGATTTTCTCTTATGACCATTTCATGGGTGAATCATGAATATCAGACATCTGGTAAAACATCAAATCTCTGACATCACTGTGGCTGGAAAAATATCCTGCACGAATGGGACCAACAACGAATGAAAAGAATTGTTCAACGTGACAGAAGTGCAGCCCTTTTGCAAATTGCTGCAGATTTTAATGCTGGGCCATCAACAAATGCCAGCATGCAAAAAATCCAACAAAACATCATCAATATGGGTATTTGGAGCCAAAGACCAAATCATGTACTCTTGATGACTCCACAACACAAAGTATTATATCTCACCTGGGCCCATCAGCACTGACATTGGACAATTGATGACTGGAAAGATGTTGGCTGGTCAGATGCGTCTCGTTTAAAATTGTATTGAGCAGATGGACATGTATGGCTATGGGGACAACCTTATGAATCCATGGACCCTGCATGTCAGCAGGGTACTGTTCAAGCTGGTGGAGGTTTTGTAATGGTGTGGGGCATGTGCAGTTGGAGTGATGTGGGACCCTTGATATGTCTAGATAGATACTGACTAGGTGACACGTATGTAAGCATCCTGACTGATCGCCTGCATCCATTCATGTCCATTGTGCATTCTGACGACTTGGGCAATTCTAGCAAGACAATGCAACACCCCACATGTCCGAAATTGGCTCCAGGAACACTCTTCTGAGATTAAACACATTCGCTGGCCACCAAACTCCCCAGACATGAACATTCTTGATCGTATCTGGGATGCCTTGCAACGTGATGTTCAGAAGAGATATCCAGCCCTTCGTACTCTTACGTTTTTATGGACAGCCCTGCACGATTCATAGTCGAGGCTATGCCACATCATGTTGCAGCACTTTGCGTGCTCGCGGGCGTCCACACAATATTAGCCACATGTATCAGTTTCTTTGGCTCTTTACTGTATTTAGCAATGCCTTAATAGACTAACCAAATCGAAGAACCATACCAGTTATGGGTACTATTTGCGTTAACAGCTGTTTCGGTTTTAGACAAAAACATTGATTTTTCATGTAGCAACAATTTAATTAAAGGTAGTGTGCCAATTTCGTTCAGACACATTACTTCAGCAGCTGAAAAAGTTGTTCCACTCTGTTTTCTATAAGGAATGACCCTTTTAGTAAATATTACAGCAGTCTCAGAACAACTTTTGCCTTTTAGTGAAAGTATTAGCTTTACAGGTCCATCAATGCTTCAGAGCAACAACATTGTGTCCCACTTACCATTATTGCCTGAAACCTGTGAATTATCTGTGCTTAATCAAGCTAAGTTTAACACAGTAAGATTAAAAGGAAACTTAAATGGTAATGCCTCCTCAGCTACAGAACTAGCTGTTGTGTTTCTCAATTATCAGTGTTATCCACAGAAGCTCATCCATGTTGTTGTTGTGGTTGTCAGTCCAGAGACTGGTTTCATGCTGCTCTCCATGCTACTCTGTAATGTGGAAGTCTCTTCATCTCTGAATAACTACTGCAAATTACATTCTTCTGAATCTATTTAGCGTATTCATCTATTGGTCTCCCTCTACGATTTTTTACCCTCCATGCTTCCCTCCAGCAGTAAATTGGTGAACCCTTGATGCCTCAGAATGTATCCTACCAACCGATTCCTTCTTGTTGTCAAGTTATGCCACAAGTTCCTCGTCTCCCCAATTCTATTCAGTACCTCCTCATTAGTTACGCGATCTACCCATCTAATCTTGAGCATTCTTATGTAGCACCACATTTCGAAAGCTTCTGTTCTCTTCTCGTCTACACTATTTATCGTCCATGTTTCACTTCCATATAAGGCTACACTCCATACAAATACATTCAGAAATGACTTACTGACTCTTAAATCTATACTCGATGTTAATAAATTTCTCTTCGGCAGAAACGCTTTCCTTGCAATAACCAGTCTACATTTTATATCCTCTCTACTTCGACGATCATCAGTTATTTTGCTCCCCAAGTAACAAAACTCGTTTACTATGTTGTCTCATTTCCGAATCTAACACCCTCATCGTCACCTGATTCAATCCGACTATATTCCATTATCCTCGTTTTTCTTTTGTTGATGTTAGCCTTATATCCTCCTTTCAAGACACTGTCCATTCCGTTCAGCTGCTCTTCCAGGTCTTTTGCTGTCTCTGACAGTATTACAATGTCGTTGGCAAACCTCGAAGTTTTGATTTCTTTTCGTGGATTTTTATCCCTACTCCAAATTTTTCCTTTGTTTACTTTTGCTTGTTCAATACAGAGATTGAATAACATTAGGGATAGGCTACAACCATGTCACACTCCTTTCTCACCCACTACTTCCCTTTCATGCCCCTCAACTCTTATTACTGCCATCTGGTTTCTGTACATATTGTAAATAGCTCTTTGCTCCCTGTATTTTACCCCTACCACCTTTAGAATTTGAAAGACAGTATTCCAGTCAACATTATCAAAAGCTTTCTCTAAGTCTACAAATGCTAGGAACCTAGGTTTGCCTTTCCTTAACCTATCTTCTAAGATAAGTCATAGGGTCAGTATTGCCTCGCGTGTTCCTACATTTTCGTGAATCCAAAATGATCTTCCTCAAGGTCAGCTTCTACCAGTCTTTCCATTCATCTGTAAAGAATTCGTGTCAGTACTTTGCAACCACGACTTATTCAATTGATAGTTCAGTAATTTTTACACCTGTCAACACCTGCTTTGTTTGGGATTGGAATTATTATATTCTTCTTGAAACCTGAGGGTATCTCGCCTGTCTCATACATCTTGTTCGCCAGATGGAAGAGTTTTGTCATGGCTGGCTCTCCCAAGGCTATCAGTAGTATATTAGAACAAATAAGCCCTCGGTCACAAATATTAAGTCAAAATTGACCAGGTTTCGACACTACTATGAGCGTCGTCTTCAGAATTAAACTAACTGTTCTAAAACATATTAGGTATATAATACCTTAATAAAATTGAAGTTTGTACTGACTGGAAAGAGATGCAGTACTTACAAGTCACATTTTAAAAAATCTAAGCCGGAAAGGCGACGTCATGAATAGTTGTAAATCAGATGGCGAGCCGCTAAACAAATTGTCTCATATAGTTCCTTTTCTTTCTTTCAGAAAAGACTATGTTCCATCAAAAGGAGCAAAGAAATTATAGAAACTGAAATATTTTGCTTCTGTGATTTTTTCTGTCCATTGGAGACTTCTTTGGTACTGACAAGCGAACTGCCAGCGAATTTCTTAAAAGGATCTGTGAGAGACTGGACTACATGTACAAGGCACAATTTGGTTAATTATTTCAGTTATCTGATGTAGTTAAGTGAAAATAAAATAAAAACATATATGTGGAATAATATACTTTTATTTTCCAATCCTAATTTTCAACTGCATGCTTTTTTTAAAAAAACAGTACAGATCTTTCTCCCTTCTCTGGTTCATACCATGCTTCTTTTGAAGCAGCACCCCCAACTCTGTTAATTCTTCCTCATTTGACAAGCGTATCTTTATTCTGAAAATAAAACTGACAGTTTTAAGCTGAAATGACTGTAGAAAAGGAACTACATAGTGAAGGTCTCGTGTGTCTAGTTACTTTCCCTTCCCTCCCAGATTAAATTTAGCTGCTAAAGATGATTACAAAAGTTAAAATTATGTATAAAATAGCTACTGTTCTTCAACCATTTAAGTTGAGATAAGATAACAGCTGCCATTTCAGGTATTTGCCTTAGGTGCAGGATTATAAACAAGTTTATGTTTGCTTATTGTAAATGTTGGCATCTTATACTTCATACAGGGTGACAATTATTGAATTGCACGAAATAAAATCGTCATCACTTCTCAATAGTTTGCGTTAGGATGGTTGGCCGCAAGGCATGATGGGAATTCGTATGTGTGGTACAGTTTGGTTTAGTGATGAAGCCCAGTTTCATTTGGATGGGTTTTCAATAAGCAAAAGTGACGCATTTGAGGGACTGATAATCCGCATTTCGCGGTCGAGAAGTCTCTTCACCCTCAACAGGTGACTGTGTGGTGTGCAATGTCCAGTCATGGAATAATTGGTGCGATATTCCTTGATGGCACAGTGACTATCGAACGGTATGTGAAGGTTTTGGAAGATGATTTCATACTCATTATCCAAGTGACTGATTTCGACAAGATGTGGCTCATGCAAGACGGAGCTCGACCACATTGAACCAGGAGAGTGTTTGATGTCTTAGAGGAGCACTTTGGGGACCACATTCTGGCTCTGGTGTACCCAAAGGCCACTGGCTTGGGCCTCGATTGGCCGCCATATTCTCCATGTCTGAACATATGCGACTCGTCCTGATGGGGCTATATTAAAGACAAAGTGTACAGTAATAGCTCCAAAAAATTTTCTGAGCTGAAAACAGCCGCCGGCCGCGGTGGTCTAGCGGTTCTAGGCGCTCAGTCCGGAACCGCGCGACTGCTACGGTCGCAGGTTCGAATCCTGCCTCGGGCATGGATGTGTGTGATGTCCTTAGGTTAGTTAGGTTTAAGTAGTTCTAAGTTCTAGGGGACTGATGACCACAGATGTTAAGTCCCATAGTGCTCAGAGCCATTTGAACCATTTGAATTTGAAAACAGCCATTCAGGAGGCCATTGACAGCATCGATGTTCTGACTCTTCTGTGGTTATGCAATATTTGTCTTTTCGTCTGCACTACAATATCGCCAATGATGGCAGGCATATAGAACATGTCATTACATAAATCCGAATATCTGTAGTGACGTTTACATGCTGAATAAAGTTCATGCATGCTGTTGTTTATAACTAATTTACGTTTTTTTTACATACACCTCGGTTCCGAGAGTTCCGGAACCTGTGCAGAAAATTGGAATAGAGGTCAACATAAACACCATTTACGCCCTTTTTATTGCTCATGAAAACAACAACACCATACAGCGAGACCTTCAGAGGTGGTGATCCAGATTGCTGTACACATCGGTACATCTAATACCCAGTAGTACACCTTCTTGCATTGATACATGCCTGTATTCGTCATGGCATACTATCCACAAGTTCATCAAGGCACTGTTGGTCCAGATTGTCCCACTCCTCAACGGTGATTCGGAGTAGATCCCTCAGAGTGGTTGGTAGGTCACGTCGTCCATAAACAGCCCTTTTAAATCTATGCGAAGCATGTTCAATAAGGTTCATTCCTTGAGAACACGCTGGACACCCTAGTCAAATGATGTCGTTATCCTGAAGAAAGTCACGCACAAGATATTAACGATGGGGGCGAAAATTTCGTGCATGAAGACGAATCCCTCGCCAATATGCTGCCGATATGGTTGCACTATTGGACGGAGGATGACATTCACGTACGTGCAGCCGTTGCGGCGCCTTCCACGACCACCAGCGGCGTACATCGGCTTCCCTTAATGCCACCCCAAAACAGCAGGAAACCTCCACATTGCTGCACTCGCTAGAGAGTGTGTCTAAGGCGTTCAGCCTGATCGGGTTGCCTCCAAACATATCTCCAACGATTGTCTGGTTGAAGGCATAAGCGACACTCATCGGCGAAGAGAATGTGATACCAATCCTGTGCGGTCCATTTGGCATGTTGCTGGGCCAATCTGTACCACGCTGCATGGTGTCGTGATTGCAAAGATGGACCTCGCCCATGGACGTCAGGAGTGAATTTGCGCATCTTGCAGCCTGTTGCACACAGTTTGAGTCGTAACACAATGTCCTGTGGCTGCACGAAAAGGTTTACTCAACATGGTGGCGTTGCTGTCAGGGTTCCTCCGAGCCATAATCCGAATAGCCGTCATCCACTTCAGTAGTAGCCCATGAGGGCCTAAGCGATGCATGTCATCGACAGTTTCTGTCTTTCTGTATCTCCTCCATGTCTGAACAACATCGCTTTGGTTCACTTCAAGATGCCTGGACAATTCCCTTGTTGAGAGCCCTTCCTGGCACAAAGTAACAATGCGGAAACGATCGAACGACGGTATTGACCGTCTAAGCATGGTTGAACTACAGACAAGACGAGCCGAGTACCTCTTTCCTGGTGGAATGACTGGACCTAATCGGCTATTGGACCCCTTCCATCTAATAGGCGCTGCTCATTCATGGTTGTCTATATCTTTGGGCAGGTTTAGTGTCATCTATGAGCAGTCAAAGGGACTGTGTCTGTGATATAGTATCCACAGTCAACGTATATCTTCAGGAGTTCTGGGAACCGGGGTGATGCAAAACTTCTTTTGATGTGTGTAGTTCATTAATTGTCACCCTGTATATAGAGCTCAATATAATTATTAATAATCACATCATAGAAACAAGGTTTATATATGTCCAATAACTTGCAAAAGTGGATGCACAATATTGAGTAATTCAGGAAAGATAGTTTCTACAAAAAAACCCTTGAGACTGTAATTAATTAATCGTCCTAAGACGTAAATACAACAGCAAGTTAGGCAGTAACACCTCTCAGGATTGTCAGTCAAATCAATCTCAATGACATCTGTGTTGACACAATTGGAGACTCTGAAAAAAGATCAAATATTTCACAAAGCAAACTACATTTCACAGTTGCTGTTGTATTATGTCCCTGTTTGGACCGTGGCTTCCTTCCCTTGATAATTTTATCAAATCGTAAATTTCATTGTGCAGAACTTGGAAATTACATTCCACATATGGGGCGCCACTGCTATCTTTCCTAGGCATAATATTTACATGTTTTTTTCAGGGGGGAGAAGAAATCGAATGCCTGTTGTAGCTGCTCTGCCGATCTGTGTGAGGTTGTTTATGAATGGAAACTGTTGCATGTTTTTTCCCATACTTTAATCGGAAAACTAGAAAGATCCCTTACTGGTCAAACAACAAATACCTGATCCTTCAACCAATTTAAGGATAGATCGTTATACTTTTATACAAGCAAGTACCCAACAAATTTAGTTAACTGTTTTGCCCTAACGTTTTCATTGAATGAGACAGCAGATGTTTTCATGTTTTCAGCTATACGCTTGAACCCGTGTACAGTATCTACCAGCCTCAAAATATCCTCAAGAGAACAATTTTGTGAATTTGTGCATACATCGACTAAAGTAAATATGAAATGACGTACTCGAAAATGCCCATTATGCTCTTAACTTGCTGCCAACTTAACTGGATGAGAACAGCCTACCATTGCCCAGGAACAGCTAACCAGGGTATAAGAGGGTGTCATACAATGTGCGCTCCAAGGTAACCCATCGTTATCCTATTCCTCGCTTAGCTATCCCTGGATTTAACCCAAGATTGTACAACTAGGCCTGAGTAAGTTCTCAGTTTCATATGAATAAAAAATTCGAAGCATATTCCCTGACGAGAAAATTCCTCCTCCCCCATATTAAGAAGGTGATCGGTGTATTTTTTCTGCCATGTCCAGCAGAGAACACACGTGCAGTGTTACATTTCATTCAGCTCGCTTAAACAGATTAACTATTCAGTGTACAAATGTGGAACTGGCATCAGTGCTTTCTAGAAGAGTTGTACTACATTTCGATTTGATTACGGACACTTTACGAAATGGAATTTTCTGGCGATGTTACCGAATTTTCGAAAAGTGGGAAACTTATTGTTATTGAAGTTAGGTGAACACATTATGCGAACGAAATCTTAAGATCACTCGACATTTTTATCTACTCCAAACTGGAACTCTATGGTACATAAGCAGTCGCCCGTTATGGTTGTTATGAGAAAGAGATGGCTGTGTTTGTAATAAACATGGTATTAATTTTTCCGATCCGCCTACTTACTTCTGACATTAAAATATAAGATTTATTCAGTGAAAAAAGATAATGAACATTTGAAAATATCAGTGACAGAGTTGTCTGGTTTATATCTAGTACGTGTTCTCATACACCAGTCTGAAAACCTGGTTCTGCCAAACAGTGCAAAAATGTTTTCATTTTCGCTTCGTTTGAAGGGTCGCTCCCTATTCTTTAATGGTTTTTGGGAAGGAAGTCCGCCAGGCAAATAATGATGCTATTGTTAAACCTGTATAAACTTCTGCAGTTTCTCTCTTCAATATTTCTTTGGGTTACATATAATCCTTTTTGCTTTCCAGTCAACATAAATTCTGTCATTTTAACTGAAACGACTTGGTAAAACTTAACCTCAACAGAACTTACTCAGCTCGAAGTATGCTACAGAGGTCACTTAAAAGATGGAAAAAGTTCTCAGATTGCGAGAAACATCTCTAGTTTTATTCATACAAAATCGGAAAATGTTCTTGTCCTGAGTAGTTTTCTGGTGGTTTTACTCACACAGAACGTTTTCCCGTGAAGTAGATTCTCCTACTCACTTTATCCATGCGAACTTGACATTGTTCTCCGAAATTTCGAGTATAAAGTATATTCTCCATTTTATTCATACGACCCAGTATATTCCAACTTTTTGTATTATGGGTGGTAACTAATAACCTCACTTTCGCCTTCAGTTCTGGGCTAAGGAAATTGACAAGGCATGACATGATGGATAGTGTGAATACACCCTCACATGAAGGCACCGACACGTGACATACTGTGATGGCCAACATGACATGACATGACAGCCTGTGTGAAATGTCCTTAAAAGTGATGGATACTGGTATTCACAGCAACAGCTATAGCAAAACCTACAACGTTTATGAGGCTGATGTTGGACCATTGATGGAAGTCGATGGGAGACACATTTTAACGGACAGTGATATGAGTCTGTAGATGGCAGAATCAGGTGTCGATTGTGAAGGAAGGTTGCATGAGTGAACACAGACAAGCTTACTAACAGAGATAAATGAGCCTGAACATTCAGATAAGCCAGAACTTGGGAACGAAAGTGAATTTATTATATTTCACAGGAAGGACACATTATACTGTACCACTAGAATGAATTTGTCACTCTACAACGGAGTGTGCGCTGTTATGAAACTTTCTGGCAGATTAAAACTGTGTGCTGGACCGAGACTCGAGCTTTGGACCTTTGCCTTCCGCGGGCAAGTGCTCTACCAACTGAGCTACCCAAGCACGACTCACGCCCCGTCCTCACAGCACTTGCCTGCGAAAGGCAAAGGCCCCGAGTTCGATTCTCGGTCCGGCACACAGTTTTAATATGCCAGGAAGTTTTATACGGTACCAAGCGTAAGAGTTAACGACTGCCTGTTGTGAGGATATACTAAATTTAAGGATGGGAAAATTTGGGTTCAATTGAAACTGGCAAAAACATTCCATCTCTCCAAACAGTGAACTTCCAGAAAAATGGAGGCAAGCATTTTGCAGTAATACTTGCAGTACTCATACAAAATATGTCGACAGGTGTGTACAGGACATAGACAAAATGAAAGAAGTTTTTTTTTTAAATAAACACATTTCCATAACGCAAGTGACCTTCCTAAATATGGAAAGATCAAACTACCTTTCGAGTGTTAATGGTTACTGGAAAATGTTGTTATGCTTTCCTAGTAGTTATTTCAGTCTTTTACACTCAAACATTAGCCATAGCGTGTCACAAAGTTCTCAAATTGAAATTTTTGTTTTTCTAGATCCTCAGATGACTTTGGGGTGCAATAGTGAGATCCTACAGGTCGTTTCATTTTTTTAAATTTATTAAGTTTCCATTTTATCAAATCATATAGGACATGGCTTCCTATGAGGCCAAACAATACTACAGAACTCACAGACATGTTGTAGACCCACACTTCTGTTTGGAAGGACTGAAACATCAAGAATGAGAGATGTAATCACAACGAAATTTTATTCCACTGATTAGGGACAGTACACAACACACATGGTCAGCATTACAGACCTGTAGAAGCACTGTGACTGTGGAAATTCAATACAGAATAGCACCACCACATGCTGCAGTCAGAGCCACTACATACTATTGCATGGAATCAATGAGCACCTGAATATGCTGCTGGAGAATAATCTGCCATGTTGGTTTTAGGCACATTCACAAAGCATCAACTGTGGCTGCAGGAAGATCTGAACGAACAAGCTGCCGACCTATCATATGCCATACATGTTCAATGGGCAACATGTCAGGTAAACAGGTAGGGAAGAGAAGTAGTAGTACCTGTCGTTTTTTGAAGAAGGCTGGCACATTCCTCGTCACATATGGCCATGCATTGTTCTACTGAACTATGGCGTGTAGAACAGCCTGCAGGAGAGACAGTGCCTCTGGCTGTAAAACCTCCTTGATGTAGTGGTAGCTGATCATGTTGTGCTCAAGATGTACTAGGTGAGACTGCATGTTATAGGCAACAGACCCCAAATACTTGGCATTTGTCTGTTATGACACTCAACAATACAGTCTGCCCCGCTGTGTTCACCACTGTGGTATTAAACACACATGCTGTCATCACTGTAGGATAAGTTGAAGTGGGATTTGTCTGAAACCACTACATTTTGCCACTCAGCACTTCATTGTCAGCGTTCATGTGCTCATTGGAGTCTGCAACATTAGTGGGTTCTGGCCAATGGAAGCTGACACAATGGCATGTATGCCACCTGTTTAGCCTCCAAAACGGCGGTATGGAACTGTTGATGCAGAAATGTCCACCCCCAAAGCAGTGCTCCAACATTGCTCCAACACTGTGGGCAAAGCTGTTCTGTCTGTTATGGCCAAGCAGACGAGATGGTAGTCATCTCTCATGTGGTCACACTGTAATGTCCAGCAACCTGTCGGCGCTGTGTACATCACTCTTCTCTTCAATGATTCACATATACATTACCAATCGAGCAGTGTGCCCTGTATGGGCCGTAATGTTAAAGAACGACAGACCTGCTTATTGGAGACCAATAACTCTGCCCATTTGAACGCACTCACATATTCGGCCATCTGATGCTGATGAGTCATAATGGCACTTGGTTACATGTTTCCACTTCATATGATGGCTCCACACTGAAAGAGCATTGCGTAACTCTGACATGTCTGTTCACCTATGTGCCACTTATATCATTTATTATGGTTCCACTATTCTACACGTTCTGTTATCATGGCATGTTGAAGACCATTGCTTCTGAGCATTTCACTTTTTACAGACAGTAGTGTATATACTGTTATTCATTATTTCATTGTAAATTACTCAAAATAATTTTGTACTGCCTGCATATTTTATGTGTATGCTCATAGGTAATGGGTAACGAAAGAATAAGTCTTACAAAACTAAAAAAAAATTCACACTGAAATAAAAACGAAACAACAACCAAATTAAAAGAGTCTGTTGAGAAGTGTGAATCTTTGCACTTGCTGCCTATTAATGGCTTTCCAGACTGCGATGGACATAGGGGAGATTTATTTTATCTTGTGATAGCAGCACAGCAACAACAGTTAAAACACCAGAACAAATGAAAATGGAAGCAAATGAAAACCTCAGTTTTTCAGATAGCAAATTTGGGAAACGTCAGTAATATAATGGTATGGAGTGGTACCTATTGTCACGGTCCTGACATCAACTGAAACAATATGAATTCAATTAGGGCAATGTGTGCAGTATGTGTAGTAACTAATGAAGTATTGGAATTGTTAAATGCAACATGAGTTATGGCATTGTTAACTAAATTGTTTCAAACTGTATACAAAGACCAGTGTATATAATGTATAAATACTTGTAAAACTAGACATATAGGTAATTGCTTGAATGCATTCATGTATTATATATATGGTCCAATGAATCTCAAATTTATAGTACAGCAGATTACATATTGGACAAGAAATTATTTATAACTATATGAAATTTAAATAGATAACTGCAATTTAATATATGTAATATGCACATCATATGAGTAAATTTTAAAATTTACAGAACATTTTTGTAATAACGGTATTCTTGAGCAGGAGTGATTTATAGCTATATGAACTTTAAACAGACTATTATAACAGAATTTTATGTATTTATATACACACATATTTATAATTGCGTAGGCTTCCGCAACCAGAGTCAGTTGACATAAAAGTTTTCTGGGTATGGTACCGCATCATAATGTAAAAACTACTACTGCTGGAGAAAACCAACGTTTTGGCCACAGTTGCAGCGGCCTTCTTCTGGGTCTAATGGTCATTAATTACAGCACCACAGAGAAGGAACTGTCAGCCTTGATGTTTTGAGTCAACTATTTTAAATGCTATTGTATGAAAGAAAGTTCACAGTGGTAACTGACCATGCTGCCTTTTTCTGGCTCCCAAATTTGAAAGAATCCAGTTATCACTCAACGCCTGACTGACATACGCCATAAATTGGACACATGTCATCAAAATGCAAATCTTTTAAATACTAATATTCATTTATATATAGAATATGACATCGTGAAGCACAAAATCAATCCAAACGTATTGGAACAATACCACCTGGAACTGACATTTGAATCTCATAAACAGACAGACATCGCCTTCAAGATCCAACAAGCAGCAAATACTACAATCCTTACTGCTAAAAATAGAAAGCATGGATGGTGGAATGAGGTTTGTGATGAGGTGGTGGCCCAAAGAACAAATACCTGGAAAAAGTGGAACTCGACCAGGAGACTTGAAGATTTTGATGTAATCCATGAAGTTCAAAAATATGCAGCCAGAACTTTACGAGGGGTAAGGAACAGCAGTTGGAACATATGGATCAGGATTTCCAGAAAAACAATGCCAGATAGATCTATCAGACATTCAAGTTGAATTTGAAAGGATACTAAGCCCCTTTATGTGCCCCGATCCACAAACTACCCAACTCTTCTCCATCTGGTAAAGAGGAGATCAAAGAGATCATCAACAACCTTAAGAATAATAAGACAGCAGGAGAGGATTCAATATTGGTGGAACTACTGAAGCTGGCAAATAATGAAACTCTAGATGCACTAGTCCAACTTTTTGAGGAGATCTGGAGAACTGAGATGATACCAACTGAATGGCAGTCAGCTTTAATCCATCTTCTACACAAAAAGGCGATAAAAAGAATGTCAGTAACTACAGGGGCATCTCATTAGTATCTGTTCCATATAAGATTCTCTCAAATGCAATGTTGTTGTTGTTGTTGTGCTCTTCAGTCCTGAGACTGGTTTGATGCAGCTCACCATGCTACTCTAAACTGTGCAAGCTTCTTTATCTCCCAGTACTTACTGCAACCTACATCCTTTTGAATCTGCTTAGTGTATTCATCTCTTGGTCTCCCTCTACGATTTTTACCCTCCACACTGCCCTCCAATGCTAAATTTGTGATCCCTTGATGCCTCAGAACATGCCCTACCAACCGGTCCCTTCTTCTTGTCAAGTTGTGCCACAAACTTCTCTTCTCCCCCATTCTATTCAATACCTCCTCATTAGTTACGTGATCTACCCATCTAATCTTCAGCATTCTTCTGTAGCGCCACATTTCGAAAGCTTCTATTCTCTTCTTGTCCAAACTATTTATCGTCCATGTTTCACTTCCATACATGGCTACACTCCATACAAATACTTTCAGAAGCGACTTCCTGAAACTTAAATCTATACTCGATGTTAACAAATTTCTCTTCTTCAGAAACGCTTTCCTTGCCATTGCCAGTCTACATTTGATATCCTCTCTACTTCGACCATCATCAGTTATTTTTCTCCCCAAATAGCAAAACTCCTCTACTACTTTAAGTGTCTCATTTCCTAATATAATTCCCTCAGCATCACCCGACTTAATTCGACTACATTCCATTATCCTCGTTTTGCTTTAGTTGATGTTCTGGGAGTGTCCTGGAGAAACTACTAGACTAAAACTTCAGCAGCCACCTGGAGTCTCACGAATGCTGTTAGACAGATGCAGAACTACAGTGTGGAAACGACATGATATACTGTGATAGCAGAGAGCGTCACGGTAGCAAGTAAGGAGCAAGCAAACAGGTGTCCTTAATCAAATTTGTAAAACGAACACTGGCTGGTTCATGAAAATATTTGGGAGCAGGAGCATGGGCTTGTGTGTGTGTGTGTGTGTGTGTGTGTGTGTGTGTGTGTGTGTGTGTGTCTGTTCCTTCCCTATCGTTTGCCAGGGTGAAATGCCGCGCCTTTGGAGGCAAAGAACTCAAAACTTTGCCCCCACTTTACAAACAGTTAACTTCATTGGTTAATCAAGTAGAAATACGTAATGTAAGCGATTTTGGTAACATATCTCGGAACTTTTCGTTGGCTGGAGCTCACAGTCTTTTCTGTAACTGGCGAAGAGTATCCAACGCTGGGAGAGCCAGTACAATTTCTATAATAGCGACTGGATATGCACTTCTTCTCGGGCAGACAGAAATAACACTTCATCTTAGACAGGCACAGACAACTATTAGACTGTGGGAGCCCAGCGACTATCTTCGCCTCCATCTTGCAGATTTGGAACTCTGTTGCAAAATGGTCGCAAATGCCGTGTATAGAGTCTGCAGCCGCCATTTCAGTCATCCAGTGCGACATATGGATATGGTGAGTATGTGCAGCAACTTAGCGCGCCCTACGAAGGGAATGGTGAACCTGCTTCTTTCTAGATAACGATATCGCAATGAAGAAGTAAGAGGCAATATACCTGTGGACGTGCATATGGAACAGGCGCTACAGCTACTACAGCTGCTATGGAAAACATGAAATGTATTTGCAGTTGTGAATATGAACAACATCAAGCTGTGTAATGGCATGATGACAATGAAAATTTGTACCAGTCTGGGAAATACGGGTTCGAGAGCTGGTTTGGGTTTCATTGTCACCATTCCATTCTACAACTGGAAGTGGTTCATATTCGCAACTGCGACGACATTTAATGCATTTCCAGATTGATTTGACTGAACTGAATTCACACTGGCAGCTTGCTAACTTACATTTCAGTTAGGCGAGCTAACAGGTGCTTGTATATCACATTCTGGTTCTGTTATTTCTGGGTTGGTCTACAATTCCACCGAGCAGTCCCATTCACAATGACTGGTGTTTACGTGCAAACTTTGAATCATTTTATTCACAATCCTAATTCGACTCACTCATGCCTAGGCCTTAACATGTCCCTTTCTGAATCTCACAGAATCACTGTGCGTTCCATGCTGACAGTAAATTCAGTCCATGTTTTTTAATGAATGTTTTTTGCAATAAATTTAGCTCAGTTGTGACCTTTAGTTTCATTCTGTAAGGTGATGAAATCCTTCTATAATATACCTATGTGTGGTATGGACCCATGTTGTCATGTTTGTTATGGCCACTCATATTGCTGACTGAGTTTCTGTTGAGCGGCTATTTGTTAATTGATTTCACATGATTTCATGGCTGGGGCGATTTGTTTACTCATTAGGGCGCCATTTACGGATCTTACTAGCATCATAGGTGTGGGCATGACGAAGTCGGCAATGTGAATCAAGACAACAGACATTAGTGAAGACAATCTGCAACGATGTATGGGAGACACTCCATATGACCACGCCTCCTCTCAGCAACAGCAGTGCCCTCACAGTAGCATCAGTATAGAGCCGAGCTAGAAAGAGGTCCGCCCAGTTCGAAACTTCAGTTTCAGTAGTCAACAACGTCGAGTATAACAGTGTTCGTGGAGATTCAGATGAACTTATACTTCTGTCAGGGTTGAATATTGTACCAGAAGATAACAGTTCGTTAGTTACTGTATCAAGTGATGCTTTGCTGGCGCAAGACAGATGTAAATTATCCAGTACTACCGTGGTAAAGAAGTGTGTCAAAGTTACGTAATTGTTTTATTCATTCAGATAATAAAGTGAACTAATATTTCATGTGTTCTAATTTGACGAGCCTTCTCTCAGAGCAAACAAGGAACCCACAGTTGTGGCTGGTAGAAAGTAGTTTCACCTGGCCACAACAACAGAGATCTGCTGAGCTCCCAATCGTAATCTCACAATATGATCCATTGAAAAATAGCATTTTCTCCCTATTGTCAATCCAGATTGCTGTAGATGCCATTGTGCGAGTTTTCATTAAATAATTTCACATGATTTCACCGGTGGGGCAATCTGTTAACTGATTACATCACGTTTCAGATTTTACTAGTATCACAGGAGTATGCTCGGCACTGAACCCTGTTCTCACAATATGACCTCCTGATAAATCGCATTTTAGCGCCCAGTTTTTTGGAACATTTTGATACTGTGCATGACAGTGCCTAGGGATAAACTAACGCATACACCAAATACTGTCGTTTGTCGCCAGTATACGAGCTATCACAGGTGAAGTACTGCTTTGTTTGATGTCTCCCTTCGACATTCTGCACAATTAAACTTATACTGAAAATGTTAGAATCATAGCGTCACAGTACAAAAGAGAATCAAAGTATAAGATGTGTATTATTTAGCTTCGTGGTGTCCGAGTATCGTGTTTTAGGAAGCAAAGCCCCATAACAATTGAAACGACGGCATACCTTCTGTCCAATTATGGTCACCCAAAAGAAATTTGAACTTTTCTCTGTGGAACTGTGAACAAATAAAAAGAGTGGTATTGCGTATAAGTAACGAAGAGCATTGTGTAGCGTAGCTGCCTTTGTTGTGAGTGTAACTTGTTCTTTACCATAAAGGGCAAAAATACAAGTGATGCCACAGAAGGGACTAACAGTAGATGCTGTTTCCTGAAGAAATAACAAAAAGTTAATGAACCCATTTACTGTGCCTACCATACATATTTCTCCAGGTTATAGACTTAGAATTTTAGCGTCAATTGCAGTTGGTCTCTTCTTTAAGCCTCGATTAGCAACTAGAATACGAAAGGTAGAGATGCACTAGGCGAATAGAGGGCTGTTAAAGAAACTGTATTAGTTATAAAATTCACTCCATCATACTCCTTATTTTAGGATAATTGATCAAATTCAGTCATTTGCAGACTTAATGAAAGAAACGACTCTAAGCTGAACCCATTTCTTACTGTTTAAACGCCCTGAGCTCCCTCTAATGCTCACTGGCTAGAGTGTTACAGTTCCCTGAGGCTTGAGCAGCCTGGCAGGCACCATCTACCATCAGCAGCCATGAGTCCCTCTTACTGCTGCATCTGGCCTTATCACCACGGTGCCACAAGTCACTGCACCACTCTATCACCTCCCTTGTCGATCTATTTGAAAATTTTAATGCAATAACATTTCAGAAAAAATACCCCTGTAACCAACTGCACCCCCCCCCCCCAAAAAAACACTGAATGAATATAAATACTGTGATGCTGCACCCCACACCGAAAAATTCATTATCATGTAACAACAGCTACCCTCCCTTAGCCTATAAGGTCATCTGATATCATCATCTTTCCAAATGAAAATTCCAATGATATCACCATCTGTCCAGATGAGAATTCCTTATTCATTACATTTGTAAATTAGTTGCTCTACTCTTGAGGGAGGCAGAAGGAATGTTCAGTGGGCTACCTGCTTGGAGGGAGAAGCAGCGAATTATTCAAAATTTTCATTTTCTGAATTGGTTTCAGAAATTAAGTTTTCTGCTGTTGAGAAATCGCTCACAGCCTGCCCACCAACGCAGCACATGATGCTGGGCTCAGCCGGGTTCCCACAGTGAAGATTTCTGGTGGCTGGGCGTCTTGGTAAAGTCTCGGTCGCAGTCTTTGACCAATCGGAAAGTAGGCAGGCCCATGTGGGATTTCCGATCCTGTGAGAGCCAGCGCAAAGACACTTAGCTCTCTTGGTTGCTGATTTCCCATCCATTAACAGTCCCTCTCCTATGTTCCATTTGGGACTTTGGCCATAATGACCCCCTCCAAGTGTACAGCGATTACCCTAGGTGCACCATATGTATCCCTTATAATGTAATAAACACGGCAAGGCTTTTAGCAGGTTAAATTTTGTTTTTATTTACAAACGCAACCATCTTGGATGGCCAATTACCCGCCTACCCTGACAACTGAATTTCGACTCCACAGGCACACAGTTTGACACAGGACGAACATGCAATATCACTGTCCTGCATTCACCTGCGCAATAGGGGGCACAGAGGGTGCTAAATTTAATTCAGGGCGGTAATTCAGCAAAAACACCTATGCGTATGCATTTTCGATATAAAGTCAGCGATGTGCACCAAAACTGGTCTGTGTAAAGCACATCTGAAGATGGGTGAATGAATGTCAGCAGAATTATTGTGACAAGATGTCGACATCATCTGTCTGCAAACCAAAAACCTCCAGAAAACTTCAAGGATCAAACTATTAAATAATTTTCAGGATATCCGTATGTTCATTTTGACACACTAATGTTTCAGCAACAGTTTTGATTACAATATTATATCATAATCAGAGATAATTATTTCAGGTTATTGGGCAAACAAAGGCAAGTAATTTATATATAACAAAATAAGAGTGGACCAAAGACCGATCTCCTTAGAATCCTGTTTGAAATCTGAAATAAGAAGTACAAACAATCTCATTTTGGCATACTCATGTTTCTGTTCCTGTGTACATAATGTTTTCCAGTGCCTTTAAGGAGAATATGGACAGTGACGCTGCTTGATAGCTACTAATGTATCAGTGATTACCATTCTTGTAAAGCAGTGTGACAATATATTTCAGAATTTCTAAAAAATACGTCCCGCAGTAGTTGTGTATTCTGTGTGTTTCTGAATATATTGTGTGTATGTGAAGTACAGTCCAGTGATTTGCTTGACATATTATGAGCTGTATGGGAATTTTGATAGAATTAATTGGATTCTTAATTCTTTTGGTAGAGAACAGAAGGGGACATCGTGTCATGGCGGCTGCAGTGTAACACGTGTTAAGTTCGGCTCGCAAAATTTAGTTGAATTCGAAGGTGTTCTCGCAGGTGGTGTTGTCTAGTACAAGTGGAAATCGTGTAAACAACAGTGTTCTGTGCAGTAGTGCTATTTTTTTTCTGTGCTCCGCCAATATCTTCGAGAAAATGGTAAACAGAATAGTCAACAGCAGCGCGTCCAGCAGCGGGGAAGCAGCAGGTGCGGCGGGGCTGCTCTTGGCGGAAGGTGCGGCCGCGGCTCCCGGTATAGCGGAGCTGGTCCGCTCGGAGGTAAACGCTACGCTTCGCGATAAAAAACAATCTCGATCTGATAGCAGGCACTATATCAGATACTGTAACGGCAGCAGTATTGGCCAAAATGCGTGAAACTGTTGAGGCCAATACTGCCGAAATTACAGCACTAAAAAAGTCTGTGTCTGAATACGAGAAAAAAGCACGAGAGTTGAAGTGAAACTATCTGCCGCAACAGACGAGCTAGAACAATACCAACGGCGAAATAGTCTACGACTGTTTGGAGTAGCAGAAAATAAGGAAGAAGACACAGACAACCTGCTTACACAGGTTGCGCGTGAAAAATTAGGCGTTGAAGTGACCAAGGCAGACATTGACAGGAGTCATTGGGTGGGACGAAAACCACCAGGTGCTACCAAACCTCGTCCTATAATAATTAAATTTGTCTCATACCGAAAAAGGGCAGAGATCTTTACCCAGAAGAAGAAGTTAGCAAGAACAGGGCTTACAATAAGGGAAGATCTGACACACGAACGGCTAAAGATTTTAAACAGTGCCGTATCCCATTTCGGTCTTCAGAATGTGTGGACTCAGGATGGCAGAGTAATCATTAAGACAGCAGCTGGAAAGAAGACAGTCACAAACATGACAGAACTGAATAGTATTAAGTAAAGCTACTCGAGCCAAAAGTGCAAACTTAACACCATTTGCAAATTGTAACAACCCTATACTCAGATATAGTCTTGTAATTGTATTAACTTTTTAATTATAACCATATTTGTACCTTCAACTAATTGTTTTTGTAACTGTATTAACTTTTTACTATTTTTTTGTGTCTGTAGCTCTAACTATTATTTAATTTTAGTTACTGCTAATACTTTTTTCATTTTCTCAGTTTATTCTCTTCCATTCTGTAATAGTTCTATTGCAATTATTAGTCTCTCCTTTAGTTCATTAATCACCCATCTCTTCGGTTTAAACTGTTCATAACAAAAATCACTATCAGTATCACTTTATCAAATTTCAATCTAATTGTAGCTTCCTACGATAATCACTAACAGTATCACTTTAGTAAATTTCAATTTAATTCTAGCTTCCTACGATAATCTATTAATTATTAAGCTTACTTCTCTCTGCTGGCAGCATCGGCCTCTTAAATCACTCCCCTTTCCCTTATTTCCACCCTAAGCTGTTTCAAATACGCTAATTACATTTCTCTTCTTACGACATAGGATACACAGTGACACACAGCCGTCACTATTTTGGTCATATTCTCCTTGCACCGAATACCACTAATCCATTTTCCATACTCCCGCAACCTCAGGAAATCTCTTGCAGTCGCCTTTCTTTCGGCACTCGCGGAGTCACGAACAGGGCGCGCAAAATCTCGGACACCCCTGTGTTATGTCACTTGGCGGAAGCACCGGCCAGTGCCCCTCGCGGCAGGTAGTGCCTAACAAAGGGACAAACCAGTCTGCCACCCTCCTCCAGGCTGCTCAGCGGAACGCGTCAGAGCTTTTAACAGCTCACTGCAACATCCAGTCTTTACCTGCACATTACGAAGAACTTAGCCTCCTCTTCAACCAACTAAACTACCACGTAATCCTCTTATCCGAAACGTGGTTGAAACCACACATATCCTCTGCATCTATTCATCTCCCAGGGTACACATTTCTTAGGGCAGACAGATGAAAAAAGCGAGGTGGCGGGGTCGGCGCGTATATACGAACAGATCTCAAAGCGAAAGTCTTATGTACGTCAAATCCTGCTGAAGAAAAAGAGGCTGAATTCATGTTTATTGAAATAAATATACAAAGTCGGAAATTCTTGACTGGCGTCGTGTACAAGCCGCCAAAAATAAGCTCAATGAGCTCCTTCCAGTCGGAATTACATTCACTTCAGTGTCAATATGAACATGTCATCGTAATGGGTGACTTGAACATAGACCTGCTAAGAGACACTCCCTCCGCAATAAACCTAAGAAGACTGTTTAGTTGCAATAGCATGAACATTCTTCCATTACAACCTACACACCATACGGCGCACAGTCATATTCTTATAGACGTAATCGCAACGAAACAGACTGACAAAGTAAGAGATGTTGGTCAAACATCGGCCCCTGGCCTCTCAGCACATGATGTAATATTCCTGGCCTACTCTGTGCAGCCCCCAAGGATCAAATCGCGTTACATAACTTGTAGGAACATGAAACGTATTGACCTTGACGCTATAACAGCCGATTGCTCAGAAATCTCATGGCATCAAATAATCAGAGAACCTACGATCGACGGCAAAATTAATGAACTTGGTGATAAACTCACTGCCCTCTATGACAAACATGCACCTGTGCGCACAATCCGTGTAAGAAAATCTCCTGCTCCATGGCTGACAGCTGAATTACGTCAAATGATGACTAATAGGGATGCTGCCCACAGGCGTTTCAAGGCAGATCCGAAACCCGAGCGTTTCGAAGAATATAGAAAGCTACGGAACAGAGTGAAACAATGCATTCGCAACGCTAAAATCAGGCACGCTCGCTCCCTTGTATGCAGCGATCTGACGCCCACGACTCTATGGAAGAATCTCCGTAGCTTGGGGGTTGGAAAGGCAAAATCGGAAACTACTTTTCATGTGTCAGCTAACGAATTAAATGAATTCTTCTCTGCACCTCTGAATACACGCACGGCTGATAATTACCGTCCACAAGAATCCCCAAACAGGATAACTAACAACGATACCTTCCATCTAAAACATGTAACAACAAATACAGTAAGAAAAGCAATAATGAGAATCTCTTCTGATGCAATAGGCAGCGACAGTATCGGTATAACCATGATTAAGAATATTGCCGATATCTTAGTACCTGTCTTAACTGACATATTTAATTTTTCCCTCATGAACGGAATATACCCCATTGCATGGAAAAGAAGCATAATTCGACCCATCCCTAAGATCGAAAACCCGCAACTGCCTAGTGATTACCGACCAATTAGCATACTGCCTGCTGTTTCCAAAGCACTTAAATATATTGTTCATGACCAAATTACTGAACACTTGCATGAATTCAGCCTATATGACAAATTTCAATCCGGTTTCCGTAAACATCACAGCACAAACACTGCTCTAATTAAAGTAACTGATGACCTAAAATATGACATCGACAATCGAAAGGCAACAATATTGACGCTACTGGACTTCAGCAAAGCTTTTGACACTGTTAACTTTGACATATTGCTCAGAAAAAAGCAACAGCTTAATTTCTCTGATAGTGCAATGAGGTGGTTTGAAAGCTAATTAAAAGAAAGACAGCAATGTGTTGTCTGCGTAAATGAAAAATCTTCCTGGAAACATGTTTCCTCGGGAGTGCCACAAGGATCAGTCTTAGGACCACTTTTGTTTTCTTTATATGTCAACGGAATTTCGTCGGTTCTGTCCTCCTGTAAATATCATTTCTATGCCGACCACCTCCAGCTCAACCTAAGCGTCAGACCTGAAGATGTAAACACTGCAATCGCTCAGATGAATGATGTTCTGTCTTCAGTAGTGACATGGGCGAAAAACCTGGGGCTTAAACTAAATGCAAAAAAGACGCAAGTAATCTTAATAGCCCATCAGAAATTAATAAGTTCAGATTTCCGCGAACGGCTACCTCCTATTCTGCTTGATGGTACTCCAATACCATATCAGAAAACAGTGAAGAACTTGGGTGTAACTTTGGATGAGCATCTCAACTGGGCGGAGAATACAGTCGCAGTGTGCTGAAAGACGTCTGCTTGTCTCTATGCTCTCAAAAAGTCTCGGAACATATTTCCACAGGACTTGAAATGCCAGCTCGTGCAAGCACTCGTTCTGCCGAACCTCCACTATTGTGATGTGATTCAACAAGGCATGAGTAGTGAAAACAAAAGATGGCTAGAGCTAACCATGAATGCCTGTGTGCATTACACCTGCAACATTCGCGCGATATGATCATGTTAGTGCTTCATACTCCGAGCTAGGGTGGCTGCGGCCGGACAAATAGCGTGACTACCACATTCTAGGTCTACTTCACCGACTCCTCGTCGCGCAAGCACCCCAGTACCTTGCTTCAGAGATTAAAACCTGTCATGCCATCATAATCGAAACACGAGGTCACTCTTATTTGGTATCCCAACTGTGCCCACTCACAAAACAAAAACTTTTGCAAACTCCTTCTCAGTTGCCGCTGTCCGCTTATGGAACAAACTGCCCCTTACCTTGCACAAAATTCAATCTCCTGCCGCTTTTAAGAAAAAGATGAAGCATTTCCTACTATCATCCTCATAAAGTTCTCCACAAAATTAATGTGCACGGCGAATCCTCTCATCTGTCAAATAGCAAAGCTAGCGTCTCCTATCTTGCTCCTGAGATGCCTTCCTCTTCATCTATCTCTATTAGCCAGGCAATCTTCTTTTCCTTTATATTTCCTTAATTATGTTTCATCATGTCTCTCTATTCTTCTCCTCCCTTCACCATGAGTCTCCCTCGTACTCCCTGCTGCCAGCACTCCTAGCTAAAATCTGTCTCTTCAGTAATGTCTAATTATAACAGTACGTATGATCTACGAATATAAACTCTATATGTATGTATTTTTCCAGGTGTACCTTTCTAATTGTTTATTTCACTTTTGTACTAGATGCAGTTTAAGATGCCTACTAAAACATATGAATGTAAAATAAGTAGAATGCCTGGTTAGATGTAAGAGAGGGCCTGATGGCCCTAATCTTGCCAGGTTAAATAAATCTATAAATAAATAAACAGAGAGACTGTAGTTTAGATGTATACATATAGTGTCATTTCATGCATGTATCCTATTGCATTATCTGTTAACTTGTTCACACCACTCTTTTGATATATTTCCTGGGAATGGTTCCTATATACGTTGGATATGTGACAATTCATCTATTACTTGCTGTTTTGCTTAATAACTAAATCGTCATTTTTCCTGACAGGAAAAGGTTTCATGTTACAATCTGAATTGTTAATTTCAGATATTAATCCGTCTTTTAAAAATCTTAATCACTTTCTTTGGAAGAGCAAACTATTTTTTTAAATACAAAATCAAACTGATCTCTTTGCTAGCTTTAACTACTCTTTTGTGTGGGTTTCCTCTTTTTTCCTATTAATAAAATTAGTTTTGAACGCAAGGGGAAACTACAGCCGTAATTTTTCCCGAGGGCATGCAGCTTTACTGTATGATGAAATGATGATGGTGTACTTTCTGATCTCCGGGCAGGGACTACTCAAGAGGATGTTGTTATCAGCAGAAAGAAAACTGGCGTTCTACGGATCGGAGCATGGAATGTCAGATCCCTTAATCGGGCGGGTCGGTTAGAAAATTTAAAAAGGGAAATGTATAGATTAAAGGTAGATATAGTGAGAATTAGTGAAGTTCGGTGGCAGGAGGAACAAGATTTTGGTCAGGTGAATTCAGGATTATACATACAAAATCAAATAGGGGTAATGCAGGAGTAGGTTTAATAATGAATAAAAAAATAGGAGTGCGGGTAAGCTACTACAAACAGCATAGTGAATGCATTATTGTGGCCAAGATAGACACGAAGCCCACACCTACGACAGTAGTACAAGTTTATATGCCAACTAGCTCTGCAGATGAGGAAGAAATTGAAGAAATGTACGATGAAATAAAAGAAATTATTCAGATAGTGAAGGGAGACGAAAATTTAATAGTCATGGGTGACTGGAATTCGGTAGTAGGAAAAGGGAGAGAAGGAAACATAGTAGGAGAATATGGATTAGGGCTAAGAAATGAAAGAGGAAGCCACCTGGTAGAATTTTGCACAGAGCTTAACTTAATCATAGCTAACACTTGGTTTAAGAATCATGAAAGAAGGTTGTATACATGGAAGAACCCTGGAGATACTAAAAGGTATCAGATAGATTATACAATGGTGAGACAGAGATTTAGGAACCAGGTTTTAAATTGTAAGACATTTCCAGGGGCAGATGTGGACTCTGACAACAATCTATTGGTTATGAACTGTAGATTAAAACTGAAGAAACTGCAAAAAGGTGGGAATTTAAGGAGATGGGACCTGGATAAACTGACTAAACCAGAGGTTGTAGAGAGTTTCAGGGAGAGCATAAGGGAACAATTGACAGGAATGGGGGAAAGAAATACAGTAGAAGAAGAATGGGTAGCTTTGAGGGATGAAATAGTGAAGGCAGCAGAGGATCAAATAGGTAAAAAGACGAGATGTAGTAGAAACCCTTGGGTAACAGAAGAAATGTTGAATTTAATTGATGAAAGGAGAAAATACAAAAATGCAGTAAATGAAACAGGCAAAAAGGAATACAAACGTCTCAAAAATGAAATCAACAGGAAGTGCAAAATGGTTAAGCAGGGATGGCTAGAGGACAAATGTAAGGATGTAGAGGCTTATCTCACTAGGGGTCAGATAAATACTGCCTACAGGAAAATTAAAGAGACCTTTTCAGAAAGGAGAACCACTTGCATGCATATCAAGAGCTCAGATGGAAACCCAGTTCTAAGCAAAGAAGGGAAAGCAGAAAGGTGGAAGGAGTATATAGAGAGTCTATACAGGGGCGATGTACTTGAGGACAATATTATGGAAATGGAAGAGGATGTAGATGAAGATGAAATAGGAGATGTGATACTGTGTGAAGAGTTTGGCAGAGCACTGAAAGACCTGAGTCGAAACAAGGCCCTCGGAGTAGACAACATTCCATTAGAACTACTGACAGATTTGGGAGAGCCAGTCCTGACAAAACTCTACCATCTGGTGAGCAAGATGTATGAGACAGGCGAAATTCCCTCAGACTTCAAGAAGAATATAATAATTCCAATCCAAAGAAAGCAGGTGTTGACAGATGTGAAAATTACCGAACTATCAGTTTAATAAGTCACAGCTGCAAAATACTAACACGAATTCTTTACAGACGAATGGAAAAACTGATAGAAGCCGACCTTGGGGAAGATCAGTTTGGATTCCGTAGAAATGTTGGAATACGTGAGGCAATACTGACCCTACGACTTATCTTAGAAAAAGATTAAGGAAAGGCAAACCTACATTTCTAGCATTTGTAGACTTAGAGAAAGCTTTTGACAATGTTGATTGGAATACTCTCTTTCAAATTCTGAAGGTGGCTATTTACAATTTGTACAGAAAGCAGCGGTATGAAAGGGAAGCAGTGGTTGTGAAGGAAGTGAGACAGGGTTGTGGCCTATCCCCGATGTTATTCAATCTGTATATTGAGCAAGCAATAAAGGAAACAAAAGAAAATTTCGGAGTAGGTATTAAAATCCATGGAGAAGAAACAAAAATTTTGAGGTTCGCCGAGGACATTGTAATTTTGTCAGAGACAGCAAAGGACTTGGAAGAGCAGTTGAACGGAATGGACAGTGTCTTGAAAGGAGGGTGTAAGATGAACATCAACAAAAGCAAAACGAGGACAATGGAATGTAGTCGAATTAAGTTAGGTGATGCTGAGGGAATTAGATTAGGAAATGAGACACTTAAAGTAGTAAAGGAGTTTTGCTATTTGGGGAGCAAAATAACTGATGATGGTCGAAGCAGAGAGGATCTAAAATGTAGACTGGCAATGGCAAGGAAAGCGTTTCTGAAGAAGAAAAATTTGTTAACATCGAGTATAGATTTAAATGTCAGGAAGTCGTTTCTGAAAGTATTTGTATGGAGTGTAGCCATGTATGGAAGTGAAACGTGGACGATACATAGTTTAGACAAGAAGAGAATAGAAGCTTTCGAAATGTGGTGCTACAGAAAAATGCTGAAGAATAAATGGGTAGATCACATAACTAATGAGGAGGTATTGAATAGAATTGGAGAGAAGAGACATTTGTGGTACAACTTGACAAGAAGAAGGGATCGGTTGATAGGGCATATTCTGAGGCATCAAGGGATCACCAATTTAGTATTGGAGGGCAGCGCGGAGGGTAAAAATCATAGAGGGAGACCAAGAGATGAATACACTAAGCAGATTCAGAAGGATGTAGACTGCAGTAGGTACTGGGAGATGAAGAAGCTTGTACAGGATAGAGTAGTATGGAGAGCTGCATCAAACCAGTCTCAGGACTGAAGACCACAACAACAACAGTTTTGAATGTTGTGGTGGAAATAGCAGAGGGTTAAGTAAGTGTGTAGCCTAGTAGAAAATTTGGCTCGAAGACATGTCTAATGGATGGTAACACATCAATCAATTTGTCAACCTTTAACAGTCTTGGCTGTAGAATCGTTGAATTTTTAATCTGTAACCTATCAGTCTACGAAAACAGCGAAACATGGCCGAATTTATAAATTAAAACTAACAAAATAGAATAGTTAACTGAAGTAAATTAATGCATCAACCATTTATTATCGTATATTGGAAATAAAATTTTATTAAGTAAAATAGAAATTGTGAGTAGTGACCTCAAAATAGAAGGAATAATATAAAAGCGGTTTTGAGGTGAGCAGTTTGTCATAAATTTTCACAAATGCATCTAGTAAAGATAGCAGTATATTAGATATAAATACAGTCAACTCTCATACTAAGTTAACACTGCAGCATTTGTCATGCTCCCTGTGCTTAATCGTACTTGACACCAGGTGTAAAGTCACTTTCTCTTTAGCTGGTTGACTACATTGGATTGAAGGTCATCTCTAACAATAGTTATGAGCTGGACCAGCTAGTCAGTTCCAACTTGACTTCCTGCTGTTCTCAGTACGTCTTCTCCGAAATGTGAGTCCATCACTGAAAGAGAGCGGAATTTCTGCTGTCTTTAACTGTGTGAATTATTTTCTACAGTGATTTTGCTTTAAACACCATATTTTCTTCCATAAACTTACACAATTACAACTCGCAAACATATAAAAGTACATTTTAATCTGGGCCTTCACCCAAAATCAACTAGTCTCTTTCGTGTCTTTACTTTTATTGATGCTCCAGGAGAGGTCTCCTTGTGTATTCTATAATAGCCCCTCCAGAGCACCTTCAGCTGGTGGCTGCATGGAACACTGCACACTATCAGCAAGTGTAGACACCCACTGACCACTCAGGCTGCACACCCAGGTAATGACTTGTCTCACTTAACTTGTACAGAGAGGGACCTCTTGACAATGTAGTACTTTTACAACATCCATCTAAGCAATATATAGTTTTTCATATTTCGTTCGTGTGGCTATCCCCCATATGTTGAAGAGCCTAACAGCATCCCATAACCTTTCCCATGGAAATGCTGTCAAATACCACGCATTCCCCAACTCTGAATGGAAGATATTATGTTAACAATTCCTATACTTCTTTATACCACTGAATTATACATTTCTTAATGTTAGATACTACAACAAATTCGCCACTGTACATTTTCTGTAATCCTTAATAATACTTTGCATTTGTTTTCTTTAAGTGTCTGTTCAATATTTATTTAAGATGATAAATCATATTATCAAATTTTTTCTTCTTCTTTTCAATTATAATTATTCATTAAATTACACCTGTTGGCCAAATGGAACTCTCGGTTCCAAAACTGTTAAGATTCTGAATAGTTCTTATACCTCTCACATAGAAATACCATGTTCTGGTAAACATCACATTGTAACTCAAATATGGCGAATTCAGAAATGTGCCAATCTTACTTTTTAGGGCCACACCTCAGGATGCAGTACAGCCAGCATAGTGAAGCTCAGAAAAAAGTAAGTCTCATGATTCCTTTATTACTGTTACATCATACTGTCTTCATTTCAAATAAAAAATTTGTCCTTTACTAACCTTCCATCACTCTACAGCATTTCCTGGGATAGTTAGTCATTCCTCCTAATACACAATCATGATGTGATTAAACCTGTTGCCTCCTCCTCCCATCATTCTAAAAAATTTTTTTGGGCCATCCCTCCTTTGGGTCCAACCTAACCTAACATAGGTTCCTATGTGTGATATAACCTACCCTACAAACCACCCTTGTCTCTCTCTTCATGAGGTGCATCACATCACACAACTACCATTATGAGTACTGAAGTATCCTAACCATTTTATAGCTCTTCAACCTTCTTGTCGCAGCCCCTGGTGCCTCCCTAACAGATCTTTTGATTTCCTGCCCACTTTGCTGCACACCTTTTTTGTGCCTTTCTTTTGGTTTTCTATGTCACTTTAACTTCCCTATGGCATATTCGCTTCCCACTTCCCCACTTATGTAACTGTATTTCCTAGCATTCCAGTGTAGCATGTCATCTGTTTCTTTATCTCCATAGTCATTAATTTCATAAAACATTTAAATCGTAATTTATATTTATCTGGGTGATTAAATATCGTTTATGTCTTCTGACACTGATCAAACAATATGTTACTTAAAAATAGCCCAATTTTCGTGTCCTCTACTAAAACGATCTTGTTTTGCTTGTTGCGTATCTGTGTTGTTGATTAATCGGTTTCTTGCTAGATGGCACTATTATCTTCAGTACGTTACCCTCATGTTAGCATGTCATATTTCATACTGTTGCACTGCATGTACAGGCTTTCTCCCATTATCTTCCCACACAACGTGTGATAGCCTATGGTGCAGTGTACTGATGTCATACACAATATGCGTATGTCACGAAAATAACGTCGACTTGTCCAAATCATATTGTCACACATGTGTTGCTCCCCTTGGCCAGCCTGTGACAACAGGTTGTGATACAAATATGCAGCAAAGAGAAGGGTTTCAGTGACAGAAAGTGATACTTCAGGCGTAGAAGGAAGAAAAGAAATTAAAGAATAGATTTACTAAGGTCAAAGAAAGAAAGAAGACAGCCACAAAAGACAAAATCCCTTACCACCCCTCATCCCAAGACAATCCCACTTCTGCTAGTTCTTCATGGTGGTGCTGGAGGGAGAATGTGATTGGCATTCCCTACAGAACAGATTAGTCACAACTTCATTGTCATAGAGTTCAGAAATTGACTTTAGTAAATCTATTGCAGGTGTGGAGAGAAAGAACAATAATACGTGAAAAAAATTAGTAAATCTTCGTCGACAAAGTCTGTTGTCATCTCTATCAACTCCTCATAAAGAGTCTCCCGTACAAAACTCATAGACGCTTAGCATTTTGTATTTTTCCTCTCAAAAAATATAAAATCCCAATTATACATAACAATATACGTAGATATCACACATATGTATCGTTCTCAGTAAGAAACAATCTACACATTATTAATACTGAAAAAAGAATAATTACAGCTATCTGAATAGGAACTTGGGAGTCCTGTTCTTGCTTTTACAAAATTCACAACGAACTGTTCCCAGTTTGCTGTTATTATTCCATAAAGGTGGATATTTGAAACATTTTACCTGTTACACAGTATATAAGCCTTTATCTTGTACTGTAGTTGGTTCTATTAGGAAAAAAGCTTTTGGTTGTGGAATCCACTGATGAGCCAGCACATTACGACCACCTATCTAATAGCCAGTATATCCACCATTGGCAACATATTATGGTGTGTAAGGAATGAGCCCTTGGTAAGCCGCTGGAGGGAGTTGGCATCACATCTGCACACACAACTCACCTAATTCCCATACATTCTGGGGAGAGGGCTATGAGCTCTGACGCCACATTCAATGACATCCCAGATGTGTTTGATCAGGTTCAGAACTGGCGACCTGGAGGGCCAGTATATCAATTGGAACTCGCCACTGTGTTCCTTGAACCACTCCATTACACTCCTGACCTTGTGACATGGCGCATTATCTTGTTGATAAATGATACTGCCATTGGGAAACATGGTTGTTATAAAGGGGTGTATGTGGTCTGCAACCAGAATGCAATACTCCTTGGCCGTCATGATGCCTTGCACGAGCTCCACTGGACCCATGGATGCCTATGTGAATGTCCCCAGAGCATAATGGAGTCGCCATCAGCTTGTCTTCATCCTGCAGTACAGGTGTCAAGGAGCTGTTCCTCTGGAAGACGACAGATTCGCACCCTCCTATCAGCATGATGAAGAAGGTATCAGGATTCATCTTATCACACAACGCTCTGCCACTGCACCAACATCCAGTCCATGGTCATGTGTCCATTGCAGTCATAGTTGCCGATTACATAGTGTTATCACTGGCACAGGCGTGGGTCGTCGGCTGCAGAGGGTCATCGTAAGGAGTGTTCAGAGCACTGTGTGTTGAGACACACTTCTACTCTGCCCCAAATTAAAGTCTGATGTTAGTTCCACCACAGTTCGCTGCCTATCCTGTTTTACCAGTCTGCCCAGTCTACAATGTCTTATGTCTGTATTGAGGGGTGGCTGCCCAACGATGCCTGGACATGGTTTCATCTTCATTATGCCAAGGGTTGAAGACACTCGCCACAGCACTCCTCAAACACCTGACAAGTCATGAATTTTCGATAATGCTCATGCCGAGCCTCCAGGCCATCACAATCTACCCTCAGTCAAACTGTGATGGATTGGGTTCCTACACCATTCTACACATGGTCGGCACTCTCACTGACCTGTGTCCTACATACACTGTGTAGCACTCATTCCTTGCCAGGTAACGCTGCTATTGCCTGGATGGGTTTTTATCGATAATAGGTTGGTGGTCATAATGTTCTGGCTGCTCAGTGTATGGTCCTCTAGATTAAGGGTAAAATTTGAGTTTCTCCTTTTTGATATTTGAACTTAACTGGTGATTGCAAATCAATACCAGTTCGCCAATTTTAAATTTTGGAACATGTGCACAATGGTCATAATAATGGATGTGCCAGAAACGTCCCTTCGGGATGTCAAACTTGCCCAGTGGAGGTTGAGCATGCCTGCTGACATTGCTGCACTGGCACAGAATGCACACACTGCTCCAAGTATGACAGTCGTGCTTCTTGCCAGGCCACACGAAGTGCTCCATAATGAACTATGTGGTGACTTGCATCCCAGGGTGAGCTAAGCCATGCAAGGCGGAAAAGATCCTATGGCAAAGCGCAGCTGAGACCAGGGGGCGAAGTGTGCCCTTAGAGTTGTCACAAAGGACAGAGATCGCCGAACCAGGCAGTATATGGGGCTGGACAGAGAGCGATGAGCCGTTGTCTGATTTTATTTGCTGTATATCATCAGCTTGTAGTCGAGCAAGTTCCTCCAGATTCAGCAGTGCGCTTAGTACGCAGATGCAGGAATGGTAGTCTGCCACAACGTTCTCCGTGCCATGGATGTAGCATGTGCCAGAAGAGTGCTGACAGATGTAGTCCATATGGTGGAAACGCCTGGGTGGAAGGTCCTTAGCCGGACAACAAATAGCATCCAGAAGTGGCTTGTGACCAGTATAGATCAGGAAGGGTCGCCCCTCGAGGTCACTATGAAAATGTTTAATCGCCACGTACACAGCTAGTAGCTCACAGTCAAATGGCAACCACTTGCTCTCAGTCAGTTTCTTGGAAAAGAAGCAGAGGGGCTGGGTGGAGTTGCCGGTGTGCTGCTGTAAAACGGCGCCCACAGATTAGTCACTGGCATCAGTCATGATTGAGACATGGGCCTCAGGGTCAGGGTGAGTGAGTGTGACGGCTTTGGCTAGGGCAGTTTTAAGGTTAACAAAAGCGTCGACAATAGGTTGGGTCCACTCCAACTTCCGTTTTCCAGCGGTGGTTCTGCTGGAGAGAGTGTCAGTGAGGGCCATTTGGAAGGAGGCAGCTTGAGGAATATGGCGGTGGTAAAAGTTTGCCATTCCAAGAAAATGATGGAGCTGAGCATAATCTTCGGGTAGAGGAACTTTAAGTATGATTTTGACATGAGAACTCGTCGGTCGGAGGCTGTCGGATGTGGAATACAGTTGAGATTAATCATGGTTGATCACCACACCATTGGCAGTGGGGGCCGAATGGACTGCATCATGGTGAACTTTATGCTCCTCAGCAGAGGAAGAAAAGATAAGGATATCGTCTAAGTAAGCATAGGCAGAGGGAGCAAAATGGAATCGATGAACCACTGCCATGTCTGTGCAGCATTTCTCAATCCATAAGGCATGTAACAGTATTCAAATAGGCCAAAGGGTGTGATGATAGCCGTCTTTGGAATGCATAGGAATCTGGTGATACACTTTGGAACAATCTAATACGGAGAAAAAGGTAGACCTATGAAGCAACTGCGTGAAATCTTGACTATGTCGAATGGGGTAGTAACCAATATTGGTGCGGGAGCTCTAGTCCCCGAACATGCGTAAGGTGCCATCCTTTTTGGGAACAAGGTGAATAGGGGAAGACCTGTAGCTATTGGAGGGGCAGAGGATGCCCGAAGCCAGTAGATCCTGAACAATATCCTTGGACTGCAGAAATCTGGAAGTGTTAAGGCGCCTGGCCTTACAACGAACAGGTGGGCCATCAGTGGTGCGAATCTTATGGCAAGTGCCATTACTGATGGCCAATAATCGCACAGGGATGTCGGAAGTTGGCATGAGGGGTCAAGAAGGTATCCACAGGCAATGTCAGTTCACTGACCTTGATGAACCGGGAAGATGTAGGTGGGGGGCATCGGCTGCAGTCGGCGATGGAAGGCTCAATGCATCTTGGAAATTCAGCCGTGGTGATGCAAAAAAACAGCAGGCGGTGTAATGCTCGACACTGGGGTCGGTTGGTGAGAAGGCTGTAGGGGCGTGTGCTGGGCCACCTCGCTGCAGATAGGCGATGTATGGTACGCCGTGAGCATGACAATTCAGTGGAGGTAGAGGTGTTGCGGGCATATAACTCATCGTTCTGGATGTGAGTTCGTCGATCTGCGAGTGCACGTACGACAGATCAGAGAGCCGTGTGGTTACGTACTCAACCAGGGTGGCACACATGGAAAGTGTAGCCAAGGAGTCGGAGAGCGAAGTGATACAGAACTGGGGTGTGCACGGAACTGTAGAGCCAGATGTGTGGCAGAGTGCGGCAACCTGCAGGTCTGGGTAAAGTTAGTAAAGGTGAAGAAAATCCAACCTGATCGCAGGTTCATCCATGTCGGCAGTGTGGAAGGTCCAAGGGAAGGTGTGAACTGGTGAGAGGTGAAGCGACATCTTGATGGAGCTGTGGGCTGCAATGGGAGAACGGTTGGTGGCGATCAAGGCGAAGGTAGTGGGGGATAGTGCGTTGACAGCGTGCTTGGCCGGTATGATGCTAATGTTGGCGCCATTGTCGACAAGAAAGCGAATGCCGGTCGAGATACCTGTGGCATAGAGGCCTCGTGTCACTAAAGCGAGTGGTGCAGCATCACAAGATAGACGCCATGAAGGTACGGGTGAGATGTGGCGCCTAAACGTGCCAACCAGTCTCATTTGGGTAGGTGCAGAGAACGTGGCAATTGTGGGTGGCATCCCCATAAGTAGCGCGGAACTAGCACAGCGGGTAGGCCAGTTGGCGGGATGGCGTGGTTCGGTCAGCGGTTGCAGCTGACTGCGGTGTGGCTGGCTGGTGGCCGATCGGACCCCTGCTCGGGTGAGGTCGGTGGCTGTCGGGAGCCCGCTGGCAGTACATCCTGTAGGTCGCTAGGTGACTGCTCCTGACAGGCAGCTGAGGCGCAAAAACAAGCGTGCTCGCCTCTGCCGACAGGATGCGGAGCTAGAGGCGCAGGTGTGCCAGCTGAGTAGGATGGTGGAGATGTCGTTCGTTACAGGTGGTGTCGGTGATGAATGATGGTGTACGCCTGATCCGCTATGCATAACCGAACCTCGAGTGGATCAGTGACGTGAGACAGTAGATGAAGCTGCAGGTCCGAAGACATTTTGACCATCCACAATGTCCAAAAGGCAGCGTCAGGCAATGCTTGGTCATCGATTAAAGCACGTAGACGCCACCAAAGTTGCGAAGGTGTGTGTTCATCAAGATGCTCCTCGTGAATCATGTGATGGATCGCCTCCACCGGAGGACGGGAAAGGCGCTCGATAAGCAGTGATTTGGTCGTCAAATATTTGGTGGTGAGAGGAGCAAGTTACTGATGAGGTCCTTATGTGCATGGAGATGGCTTACCAGGCAGACAAAACGGGCGCCATCGTCGGAAATGCCGTGAATGTCCAGGAGGTGGTCCACTAAGGCGAACCAAGTTTTTGGATTGTCTTTGTGCAATGCAGGTAGCTTAGGGAATCTGCCTGGTAACACATGCTGAGGCTGCACTGGCAGAAGGAGATCGGTGCGTGCAGAGCAGGACGAAACAAAGTGGCCAGAGGAGGCGGCGTGCATGTAACTGGTGACATGTGTCCAATCGGCACGCCTGATGAGGAGCGTGTCGCAGGTGTAACAGCAGGTGGCGTAGCAACAGTGGGCAAGGGGCGGTCATGGTGCAGCCGACGGCGGTGTAACTGATAACCAGTTTGGGTGGAACGGCCAGCACCATTACTAAAGCGAGTGGAAGGCACTTGTGGTGCAACAACGGTGTGAAGGTAGCAGAAACCAGCACAGCCAAGGCGACAGGTGTCGCCAAAACGGGGGATGGGGGATGCAGTGAAACTATGTAAATGAGAATGTGCTACCCCATGCATGGAAATGTATGATTCACAGTTCTGTAAATTTGCTGGCACATGAAGCCATCCCGAAGGTAATGACAAAAATGAAGGATAAACCACAGTCTTTAACTGGAAGGTCCTCCATGTTATGGTTAGGCGATGGGCACAGTCCATGTTGTGGCTGTTGTAGTGTTGCCACGCTAGGCGGCGGCCATGTTGAAACGGGCAAGGTTAGGTGGCCGCCGGTGTGCCAGGGCGTAAATAACTGTTCACCTTTAACCAAGTTCGAAGGAGGTACACTTGTTCACTCATGGTCGCAAGCGACAGAGTTGATAGGGTTTGTTACACTTGCACCAAAAGTCACAGGTAGATTCATTGTGGCGTAAACAATGGAGTCCGGAACGCGATGTGAGTGAATGACGAAAACAAGCACAAATAACGCTGGATGAGAAGTCGACAATGTTGGGGTCACCATTGTGGTTATCACGGAAGATTAGTTGAGAGACAATACACTTAAATGTCGAATACACATTTATTGGCCACTCGTACATATAACAAAGAATGGCTGTTACACATCTGTACGCCGAAAGTTCACAAGAACAACTAGTTCAAAGAAAGGAGGTGCCAAAGATAGGGCACTCTGCACCAGACGCCACACATGTACAGTAAAATTCCCATTTACAAGTCTTTGGATAGCTGTCTGCATCCACCCTGTCAACAAACCACTTCAGCCAATAATTCCTTACCTCTTATTCCCAACTTTGAAGATATCATCTACTCTGTCAAAATGTCCATTCTTTGGGTGGCCGCATGTTGATCAACACTGGTCGCTAATTGCATGTATTATCTGAATGTCACTGTCGTATGTTTCCAGAACTATTCGTCTTATTTTTTTCCACCTAGATACACTAGTTTATAGGCACTCTATCCCTCTTCCATATTCTCATTGTTATTTTATGATCCTGTTCCAATCATCAATTTCCTGGACCTATTTGTAAGTTTCTGGTAATTATCTTCTAGTCCACTCACTGATGTACTATTAGTATTAACCAGCACAACATTAAGACCTCTACATTTCCTATGTGAATCATTCACTATTTGAAGGTCACTTGTATAACATAATATCACCAGTTTATTTGTAAACTTTCTATATTTTTTCTAAATTGAATTTAAAAAGCTGAAGTGGTGGAGAAATAAAACAATTATAAAGAAGTAAACTAATAGAAAGCGGGAGGACGACATTAGGAAACTTACGTGAACAATATACAAGAGCTGAAGAGCGTAGCGCATGGAGGCCTCTGAAGGAAGATAACATCCAATAGTGGATATCAAATGGCTGGACCTGTTGCTGACACTGATGATCTCTGTTGTTGGGCTTAAGCCCGCTCCACACGCAACGATCTGTCTGTGGAGACATCGGCGCAGATGTCTGTACATGCAAAAGATCGCTGCAAATGTGGTGTGTTCACACGTCACAAACCCCAATCTACTACTCGTCCGCCATCTGTCGGTGTAGAAAAGAAATATCAGTGGCAAGAGACTACGCTCTCCGTAAACGTCAAAAATTTAATTCAGTTATTTTGAAATATAGAAATGGAGGAAGTTCTGTTGTGGTCTGTGTTCGCAACTTGTGTTGCAAAAAACATTCAGACAAACCGCAGGAAACAGAGAAAGCGGGCAAAATGGTGTACACAGTGGCTGCTACAGTGAAAGCAGTTTTCTCACGTAAATTTACTGCGAGATTTGCGGGGCGAACCTTAAGAAAGCCAAGCAGATCAAAATACCATAACGCTGGCTGGTATACTTGATCTACTTCTACACCAGTTCTTCTAGATTTCTGAACTTTGGATAACTCTTTTCGGTAAACAGTTAGCAACGAATTTTTTTTATTACTCTGGATGGATGTCCTAGCAAACAAACTCATGTTATGCGACTTGTTGGTCTGAGTGTGGCGGGTGTTTTGAGTGCTGAATTTGAGATGAGCAAAAGATCAGCAAGTGATGATGGACCACAGTCGAAAAAAACACCTGGATTTCTCTGTTTGCCGAGGCGTCAACTGCCCGCAATTTGTCAATTAGAGCATTGTATGGTGCTGTCTTTTTGTCTCGGTCACTATATTCTTTACTTTTAATCTTCCACAAACATGGGTAGTTTCTATATATTTCAATGAATTCACTAACAAACTCTCGAGAACACTGACGAGTATCAGCCATTTTAATGCCCTGTGCGCACAAATACAAACACTAGACTGAGCAAACAGCTGTTTCGCGCCAGATTTGCGGCGATCTCCTGTCCACAGGCTCCAACTTGTCTGCGCAGATGTTGTTTGAACCCACAGATTTGAGAGGTTTCGCTCAAACCTCCAACTTCCAGGTTTGCACACACCTAAGGGTGGTGAAAATCTTCTGTCCGCACGCAACGATCTCTCTACGCAGTTGCGATGTGCGTAGTAATTTGCGCAGACAGATCGTTGCGTGTGGATGGGCCCTTACCGTCGACCTATCATATCACAACAGTCGATACCTAATTGCAAAGTTTTGGATGTCCTAGCAAAAACAAACTCATGTTATGCGACGTGTTGGTCTGAGTGTGGCGGGTGTTTGGAGTGCTGAATTTGAGATGAGCAAAAGATCAGCAAGTGATGATGGACCGCAGTCGAAAAAAACACCTGGATTTTGGGCAAATGGCCTTTTAACGGCTATGAAGGACCCTACTTTAATTGTGAAGGAAGATAGCAAAGTTGTGGTTATAAAAGATAAATATCCAAAAGTGAGTTGTGCTCTCCGTATTCAATTAAAGTGTTTCCTTTTCAGTGGGCCTAGTAGGCAGTAAGAAGTAGCGAAATATACGCTTTAGTTTTCCAGTGCTGTCTGTACACATGTTGAAACTGGGTCAAAAGCTTTGACATTTATAAATCCCAATGGCAGTGGTAATACATACTCATTCAAAATACCCACATGTACGAATGTTCCACCCACTTCTAAGTCCAACTTGTTTACGCTGAAGACTACGAAATCTTGTAATTATTTATAAAAATGAGAAAAATTGTTTCATAATCTCTGAATCCCTGTGCGCTTTTTGTGCAGAAATTTGTCTAATGTTGGGTATCGTCAAATTGGGTAGACACGAAGAATAATTCTGCTAATTTCATACAATTTTTCGCTAGAAGTTATGAAGTGGCACTCCTTTTGTATTTTTCGTAGTTGATACACGAAATACGTACATCATATGCGCAACAGCAATGTAATGCAGCTTTCCTGAATGTTTGTTGCAGTGTGAATGATTCACAGTGTAAAGTGATAAATATGGAGTGAATGTTGACCTCAGGCTATGAAGCAGATCTGTCAAGTACTACCACCTTTTTCACCACATGACAACCAATTTGTTACTTTCCAGTCTACCCTAGACCTCAAGCTATATTACAGATCTGTCTGTCACAGCCAAGATTTAAGGGGTAGGCACTAACACATGCTGTTACTTCTCCATGTTGCCTAATATTGTATTTACTAATGGAAATTTATTGAAATCATCTCAGAGCTTGTGGTTTTATCACTCAAGTTTTAAAATAGTATTAAATGTTTTCAGTGTTATGTTACCCTCCTACAAGCATTATCGACCAGCACTGTTTACTGTATTACTGCCATCTGGGATAAGACTGACCCCTTATTTCATGATTTTGTAAAATACCTCTTGCAAATATATCAATTTCTATTAGGCCAAATGAAAAGTTTTATAATTGTACATTATTTCCATACAAACACCCATAATGCACACTAATATTTTTCATTGTTTAGTAACTAAAATAATCAAAAGGGGTCAATATTTCAAATCTGTTGTATTGTAAACGTGCAGAATGGTCACGAGATAAATGCTACTGTAGCGTACTATAATAATGACCCCTGTAAAGGGATCTCAATGATTCCCATTGATAATTGGATGTTTTGTAAAATATTGATAAGCTAGGTATTGTTGAAATACACATGTCTGCGAATAGAACTGTCCGTCCTTAAAACACACTACAAAAAACTGTTAAGAATTCGTTTTGGGCCAAGAAAGTTTTCCTCAATTTAATTTATAAGCAAATATTTAGAGCTTGCTTTAGAAAAATTTAACTACAAAGTGTGTGAAATCATATCAACAAATTATATTGTATTATTTGATACTTTTGTTTTCAAGATGATATATAAGTTTATCCAGAAATGGAAAGAAAAGGGTGAAATTGGCTCCTGGATCAGTGTTACTCTTAGGGGAGGGGGAGCTTCAGAATCACCCCTGTTGACACTATACCTATACCCAAATGAAAATGTAAGTGGCTGTATGAACTGAACTATTTAGCATTCACCCATACAACAAAATGTGTCTACACTTATACTCTGCAAACCACTGAGAAGTGATTGGCACAGGGTACATCCCACTGTGTCCGCCATGTTTGAGGATGAGTTACACACTGAAGCAATTTGGCCTTTCATGTGACACTTGTTGCAAACAGCCCAATGCTTAGGGTACACTGCACACTCCTATTGGATGAAGCAGTACAGGCGAGATGAAAATGGGCACACGGCCACTTTTGTGATGCGGCCTGTTGCTGCTGTGGTCATAACCGACTCTGCTCCATGGGACACTGAGTCTAAAGGTTACTGCTGCAATGACTTCCTCGTCATCATGAACACTAGCAGTGTGCCTAGAAGGTTGGCTGAACAACTTCCAATACCTCCCCCGATGCAGCAATCTGATCGCCTGTGGCCCGTGACACTTCAAAGGACTGTGCTATATTGAGCACATCCATAAGTGTCAGATCCTCACATTCAAGGGCATTTTCACAGATCTCCCCATCCAGGGCCAGATGAACAATAACATGACGTGCCATGTAACCAGCGTAGGATTCATGATGGGTACTAGTGACAAGTTTATAATGATGGCGCAACCTGTGTAATTCTGCAGCCCAGGCTTTGCATGATTCGTTTGGGCGTTTCTGACAGTGGTAAAATTCTACGTGCATCGCAGTGACTTGCATACGTTGAGAGAAGCTTGCATATTTCATCAAAAGATGCTGTCCAGTTCTTGCAAAGGTGCAAGTTGGCACGACAAATGAGAAACACACAGTGAAAGCCAGGAAAGAAAGAAAGCCTTATACAGATTTGCATCTCCCACGTGAAAAACCTTGAAATGTTGGCGTAACCATGTCTTATAGGATTCCCAATCTTCAGCCGATTCAGCATATGGTGGAAAGGGCCACAGTTGCAATGATGGGAGAGTAACCAGCCACAAACCAGCAGGTGCCACTTGCTTGAGAGTGGTGGCAAGAGCCTGCTGCTGTTCCGTGAAAGTGCTGGGCAATGGTGCATTGGAGCATTTCTTCCATCAAGATTTTTATTGGGTGACTTAGCACTGACACTAACACATGGAGAAAATGTAACACTTTGTTGCCAAGTTTGCTGTAGCGAGAACAAACACGATTTATGAAGGGTTGTACTTCATAGAGCAACTTGTAAGATACAATGAAGTACAGGTTGTGTGTAGCACTGACACACTGACTGGACAATGGCAATACGGGTTACAGAATAGATCGAGCACTCATTTGCAATTGCTTAAATAACAATAGTTCTTTGGCGGCTTACCATAATGCCCCACGGAGTCAACACAGTTGGCCTCCACAAGCAGACGTGTGAACTGTATGGATGTGCAATGTCTGAAATCGCAAGCTCATGAAAAGCAGTGAAGATCACATAATACTGTGTACAGAAAGCTGGTTGAAGCCTGTAATTGATAGCAGTGAGATTTTTGGAGGAAATATAAGTGTATATCAAAATGATAGGCAAATGGGAAATGGAGGTGGTATATTTGTAATAGTAAACAAGAAACTTAAATCCATTGACGTAAAATTTGAAGCTGCATGTGAGATTGTGTGGGAAAGACTCAGTATTGTCTGCCAGACTTATCGCTTGATGTAAGCATAAACTTTAGAGAAAACTGCAGTTCACTTGTATGTAATTTACTCAATCATGCTGTAAACAATTGGTGGGGACTTTAATCACCCAATAAATAATTGGAAAAATTACAGTTTTGTTAGTGGTTGGCATGATGAGACTTCCTGAGAAAGAGTACTAAATGCCATCTCTGAAAACTGCCTAGAAGTGATAGGAATCCCACTAATGAAGGAAGTGTATTGGATCTAATGGCAACAAATAGACCTGACCTCTATGAGGATGTGCACATCAAAACTGGCATCAGTGACCATGATGTGATTGTGGCTACAGTGGTTACCAAAGTACAAAGGACAACCAAAACAAGCAGAAATATAGATATGTTCAGTAAACTAGATAAAAAATCAGTAGTGTCGTATCTCACTGAGGAACTTAAAACTTTCAGCACAGAGCAGGAACATGTACAGGAACTCTGGCTCAAATGTAGAAGAAAAGTTTACCATGTACTGGATAGATATGTACACAGTAGAACAGTTCATAATTGGAGAGAATCTCCAAGTTATACAGTCACTGTAAAGAAACTTCTAAAGAAACAGAGATTACTGCATTATGGGCATAAAACAAAGTGTATGGCTGTATAGAGAGAAGCTGAATGAATTGCCTTTGGCTGTCGAGAGTGCAATGCATGATGCATACAATGACTGCCGTAGCAGAATACTGTTAAGTGGTCTTTCACAGGACCCAAAGAGATTCTGGTAGACTGTTAGTCGCATTACATTAATACTTGTTCCATAGTCATGAATACAACATATTGTACTAATGTGGAACATGAAAGTTTAACATAACTTTTCTTTACATAATATAATTATTTTTTTTATTTTTACTACTTCATATCTAAAAATTCATCTATTGAGTGGCAAGAATTGTCATTCAGAGATTCGTTTGTTTTTAAATGTTGGTTGGCTATCTGTCAGACTTTTATTGCTATTTGGCAAAAAAGACCAAAGACTTCTGTGGCACCATAATTCACCCCTTTCTGTGTTAAAGTTAGTGTACAGTCCCTAGTGAATGCGACAGGAATTGAAATTGAGCGTAGTAAAACAAAAGCTTGAAATGCTTAACTCTGTTTTTAAATGTCTTTTACAAAGGAAAACCCAGGAGAATTACCCCAATTTAATCCTCGTACCACAGAAAAGATGAATGGAATAAGTATTATTGTCAGTGTTGTTGAGAAGCAACTGAACTCGTTGAAACTGAACAAAGCTCCAGGATCTGATGGAACCCCTGTCAGATTCTATACTGAATCTGCCGCTGAATTAGCCCCTTCTTTAACTATAATCTGTCGTAGATCACTTGAACATGAAACTGTGCCCAGTTCTTGGAAAAAGGCACAGGTCACACATGTCAACAAGGATGGTAGTAGAAGTGATTCACAAAACTACCATTTAATATCCTTGACATCAATTTGTTGTGGAATCTTACAGCATATTCTAAGCTCAAACATAATGAGGTATCGTGAACATTTAATTAGGTATCTTGAACAGAATGACCTCCTCAGTGCCAGCAATCATGGATTTTGAAAACATCTACAAAGATACTCTGCAAATCACATTTAAGTGCTTGGCAGAGGGTTCATCGAACCACGTTCATGATTCTCTATTATTTAAATCTCGTATAGCACGCAGAAAGAATGAACACCTATATCTTTCCGTACGAGCTCTGATTTCCCTTATTTTATCACGGTGATATGTAGGTCAGCATCAACAAAATATTTTAGCATTTGGAGGAAAAAGTTGGTGATTGGAATTTCTGAGAAAATTCCTCTGCCCTTCTTTGAACTTTTTTGATGTACTCTGTCAATCATATCTGGCAAGGATCCCACACCAAGCAGCAGTATTCTAAAAGAGGACAGACAAGCATAGTGTAGGCAGTCTCCTTAGTAGATAAGTTGCATTTTCTAAGTGTCCCGCCAATAAAATGCAGTCTTTGGTTAGCCCTCCCCACAACATTTTCTATGTGTTCCTTCCAATTTGAGTTGTTCATAATTGTAATTCCTCGCTATTTAGTTGAATTTAGGGCCTTCAGATTTGACTGATATATTGTGTAACTGAAGTTTAAGAAATTCCTTTTACCACTCATGTGGATGACCTCACACTTTTCACTATTTAGGGTCAATTGCCAATTTTCGCACCTAACAGATATCTTTTCTAAATTGTTTTGACTTTCTGATGACTTTACTAGTTGACAAATGACAGCGTCATCTGCAAATAACTTAATACTGCTGCTCAGATTGTCTCCCAAATTATTTATATAGATAAGGAACAGCAAAGGCCTGTAACACTGCCATGGGGAATGCCAGCATGCAATTTCACTAGAGGCTGCACTTCTGTGGTACAGTGTGAAAAACCTTCCACAGATCTTTGAGGTAATTCATAATGTTCGAACACGGTGTACATTCTAAAATCCTGCTGCATATCGACATTAATGATATGGTCCCGTAATTTAGTGGATTACTCCTACTACCTTTCTTGAATATTGGTGTGATCTGTGCAACTTTCCAGTCTTTGGGTATGGATCTATCGTCGAACGAATCGTTGTATATGATTAAGTATGGAGCTATTGCATCAGCATATTCTGGAAGGAACTTAATTGGTGTACAGTCTGGACCATCAATCATGTGAAACCCACTCGCATTTTTCTCATGTGACATACTGAAAGCTTTGGATTAAAGCAATCAGGTAGAGGCGGTATTTTTTTGATACGCAAAAAGCATTTCACTCAAAACCACACCTACTTTTGTTGTCAAAAGTATGATAATATGGGGTATCAAGTAGGGTTGCCAGATTTCAGTGAGGGAAAATAGGAATACATTAAATCAACTCTGACATTTTTTAGAATAATTATGTTTACCGCACTTTTTTCCATAATACACTCAATACAATGGAGTACTTTTCAGTTAGCACGCAATTCTCAACATTTTTTTCAATTCTCAACATTTTTTTATTAGACAGTACTGTCTTATAAAAATCACTGCAACTTTCATCATAATTAAAATAAGTGTACAATTCATTTTATATTGGATCAACTAAACATGTTACGCTCATTCCTCCATTTAATGTTCATAGTGGAGAAAACACTCTCCTTGAATGCATTTGAAGGAAATATACTCAAAACAAATGTAACTACATCTAAAACACTGCACAATTTTATGTGCCAATCATTTTTATAATGTAGACCCATCTCTGTGGTCTTGTCATAGTGGCTAACTTTGCTTTTAAATGCCCATTGCCTTCCCTCCAAAACAAATCAGTAACCATAGCAACCTATGAATACATATTATGCATGAAGGAAATCAACAATACAAAGTGATTCAGCTAATTTCAAAGTATTTTGAAACTAAGGTCCCCCCCCCCCCCCCCCCCCCAAGTGATATGCAATCCATTAAGGAAAAAACATTACTCTCATCAAAATCAAACCATGTATTTAAATATTTCAGACAAACTTCATATATATGTCTGCATTCTTCCAGTTTCGTTTGTTTTTCACCTGGGATCAGATATTCCAATTTATCTAGCAACTGTTGCACCTTATAGCCAAGAAACAGATCGTTTATCCTATGTTCTAACTCCATTTTTATTTTCTCCAACACATGATATACTTCACAAATTGTCAGTTCATTTTTTTCTAAGTTGGGTTCACCCTTTGAAAAACTGTCAGTCAACTGCAAGGAAAACTGTAGATATAATTCCATTCAAGTAAGTTGTTTTCCTGAACCAGACACACCTATCAAATTGTTCTTAATGAAGCTGGGGCAATCATCTACACTAGGAAAGTATGATATAATTGCAGGTAGATTTTTCAGCAACCTTTCTGTGGCAGGCTTTATGCATAAACAACATGTAGGTACATGTCTCAACAAAGCATTGTATTCTGTATCAACAAATTGAAAGAAATCTTTCAACTGAGGTACCCTTTTAACTGAATTTTAGGAATAGTTGAAAGTCAGAATTACTAACATTTTATCAGTTGACATAGTGTTCATATCAGATTTACAGCAATTATGCACTATATGTGCGTAGCAGTTCGATTCCACTATACCACAATTTTTCTTTTTAAGTGAACATAAACAGAGTTTTTCTTCCCATAGTTTGCATTTGTATAGTCTGCAGTAAAACTTGAAATCTGGGACAAATTCGGCTTGTGTTTTGGAATCCTTTTCAAGATCTGCTCAGACACTGCAGATGCAGATTCACCAGAACCCCCACAGAAATCTAGAATTCTGTGGGACGTGCTTGCTTGCATATCAAAGTATCTTACACAAATACGATAACACTTTTGATTACCTTTGTTGGAAGTGTCAAACCCCACACCAAAAAAAACTTGCTGTCCTTCAGCTTCTGAGTTAAATTATTGATTCTGTTTGGTCCCAAAACACCAGTAATTAATGCCTCACATTTGAAATATTGAAATTAGCATGCACCTACTATGTACCTTGTTGCTTCAACAGAGTTCACCTTGTACTAGAGAGTTTTCATCAGTGTGGTTTCTACCGATGTCAAGCGTCTTGTTTGCGGTTGACACTGTTAAAATGATGCCCAACATTGGTTATGCCACAATGTGAAATCGAAAATCCCTCTCCAGTTTTTTCAACACGTAAGGTATACCCTGCTTTTTGCCACAATTCTGGAAATTCTTTTTCCTGAATGATACACTTGTGGTCTTCTTTTCTGGTGTGTGCTGGTTGGAATATCTTATTTTTGTTTTGTGGAATTTTTTGCAGTCCCATCCATTTTGAACACACTACTTCCACAAAGAAATAAGTTCTAAAACGTGAAATGTATGATGGCTTGCAATAAAGTGTTGAACCTGCTCCCAAGATGAACAAAACAATGTGCTGTGTTGCATGGAGTCGAAGTACAGCTTGTTCACAAAAAGAAAAAAAATTCTATGGGGGTGTGGTGCTAGGAGAACAAGCCACACTCCCGTCACGCAGTGCTAGTACTACGCTCGCACTTACATAGCGATATCGACTTATGCCAAAACAAGTCTCCAATCGAAATTGAAAGTTTCATGTTGAATGATGGTGCTTTTTTGCTCCTAATTCCATATCACAGACAATTCGAAATTGAAAAGACCCAGTAATAAAACTTAGCCGAAGTTGACTGACTTCTGCCGAGCCAGAACTTGGCAGGTCTCGTTGATCTCTTTGTTAATAGACTGCACACACTGCACATCACATTTGTCCCACTCTGTCTCAGCTGACATCACATGTACACCCTAGCGTGAAAAACATAATCTGCATAGTAAAATCTGCTACTGGAAGATTAAAAAATATAAGTCATTAAACCTCATGTTCAAAATAGGAACATTTGGCGCACAGTTAAAGAAGTGCACTGTACCCGGAACAAAACAGGGAAATTTCATATTGTTCTGGCTAACACCATACATATGGCAAACCTAGAATCAAGTGAAATTTGTGACTGGATTGAGAACTTTTTTGTAGGGAGGACGCAGCATATTATTGTGAATGGAGTCATTGTTGGATGTAGAGGTAACTTTGGGTGTACTAAACACAAGTGTGTTGGGACCCACCCTTGCCGTTCATGTTGTATATTAATGACCATGCAGACAGTATTAATAGTATAAACAGGATTTTGGCAGATGATGCAGTTATGTATAATGAAGCTCTATGTGAAAGAAGTTGCATAAGTATTCAGTGTGATCTTGATAAGATTTCAACATGGTGCAGAGATTGACATCTTGCTTTAAATGTTCAAAAATGTAAAATTTTGCAATTCACAAAATGCAAAAACGGAGTATCTTATGACTATACTGTCAGTGAGTTACTGTTTTAATTGGCAAAGTCACATAAATACCAGGTAAAGCAGGTGGTAGACTTCAGTTTATTGGTAGAATACTGGGGAAATGCAGTCAATCTACAAAAGAGGGGCAGCACAAATTGCCACAGGTTTAAGTCCATGGGAGAGTGTCACAGATATACTGAAGGAACTGAACTGGCAGACTCTTGAAGATAGATGTAAACTATCCTGAGAAAGTCTATTAACAAAGTTTCAAAAGCTGGCTTTAAATGGTGATGCCGTGAATATGTTACAATGCTCTACATATTGCTCACATAGGGATCACTAAGAAAAGATAATAATAATTACTTCATGCACAGACACATTCAAACATTCTTCCCACTCTCCATACGTGGATGGAACAGGAAGAAACCGTAATAACTGGTACAGTTACCTCGTGGTGGTTTGCAGAGTATAGATGTAAATGTAGATGCAGAAGACACATCAATTTGTAGCAATCTCCTTTGTGGACTGATTGTGTTTCACCAGTATTCTGCTAATAAAGTGAGTTCTACCATTTGCTTTACCCATGATTGAGCCTATGTGATCATTCCATTTCATATATCTGCTAAGTTACACCTAGATATTAGTCAGCTGACAGGCTCCAACCATGAGTCACTGATAATCTAGTCATAAGATCCCATGCTGTTTTGTTTTATATAAAAGACTGTGGTATCTTATGCAGATGACATAAGATAATTTATCACAAGATGTCATTAGCGGTCTGTACAACATACTGTTGTGTGTATCTGATTCCATTTATATGCAAGGCACCCAAATGCCTTACTGATTGCAACATGTGTATGTGCCTCATTAAAAGTTCTCCATACTAATGTAATGTTTTAATCATTTGTTGTTTTGCATCACCTGTAACTTCCTGGAAAAACAATGATATACTTAACTAGTTCCTATGATCACAGGTACTAGTTCTTTGACTAGGAAAATACTTATTTCCTGGAAAATAATAAGATAAAAATCAACTTGCCGTTGGTCCTGGTATAATGTTTTCACTGCAGCATGTAATATATGTATCAGCTGAAACAGTCTTAGCTGATGAAACCTACTAGTACATCAAAATTGGTTGAAGTAAATCCTGCATGTACACAAATTAGAACTGTATCCCCTAGAAGTGGCATCACATCTAAATTCTTTGCTAGTGGTTTGTTGTGTGCATTAAAAATCAACCACAGAAGACAAACCTGTACTCAAAATTCATCTTTGTTAATCCAGTCACTTGGCACGGTACAGTGCACAGAAGGCAATTCAGTACAGGTGTGGGAAGTGAGGGTGGACTTTGATGAATTCTGAATATATTCTTATAGAGAAAACATCTTGGGAAAAGCAAAATTAAGCATAACTCTTACAGCACAGTTATGCAACTGAACAGAATGAAAAGATGCTCTACATCTTGCCCAATGCAGTAACAGTCTAAATCAGAAAGTGTTGCAATGAGTACCATATGCAACGTTGATTGAAATCCTGCAACAACATACAATGTACAAGGAAAATACTTTTTTTTTAATCTGTTGGCAGTACTGGAGTTTCACCTCCTTAAGGTAAGTAGTGGTCAGCCATTCTCAATTATTTTGTTTGAGCTATTCATTCATCTGATGTAATAAAGATCTAAGTAAAACATAAGTTCCTCAGCAAGCTAGTTATTAGTGCTGCTGGTCCATAATCCTCATTTCTCACTGACTGCTGGATATAATCCTCTTTCAGACTTTTCTGTACATTAGAATCTTCTCCTTTTTTATCCACATTTTACAAGTTTTTTGTACTCACTTTTGCCCTGCTTGTTTCTTTCTGACCCTTGTTATCAGGAAGAGTCCAGAACGGAATGTCCTTTGTCCATCTCCCATTATTTTGCATCAGTGTCTGCCCATTTTATGTTCTCACCACCTATTCTTTATATTACATGTTGTTGTTATTCTGTACATTCTTGTTATGTGCAGCAAGCACCCTTCTTTTGGTTGTTGGACACCCTTCAATTTTTGACTGTCTTCACATCTAATGTTTGCCCAAATTTCACATGTGTGAGTCAATACTGGTAGAATACACTGGTTATGGACTTTTCGTTCAAGCCTGGGTGCCTAAATCCTACATAACGGAGGTGCAGTCATCCCCCCTCCCCCCTCTCCTTTGATGTTCTGCTCGCTAATGGAGTGAGGGAAAATGATGGTCTATATGCCTCTGCATGGTCCCTAATTTCATCTACATTGGTGGCAATAGAATCGTTCCGCAGTCAGCTTAAAATTCTGGTTCTCTAAAGTTTCTTAACATTGTTCCTCAAAAAAGAATATCGCCTTCCCTACAGGGATCACCATTTGAGTTTCCAAAGTACCTCCACAATAATTGTGTGTTGATTGAACGTACCAGTCACAAATCTAGCAGTCGGCCTCTGAACATCTCCTCCTTTTAATCCGACATGATAGGGATCCCAAACATTTGAGAAGTAGTCAGGAATGGGTCACACTATAGTATCTTGTGTAGGTGTGGAGAGCACAATTTATTTGGCTTATTACACTGACCCAGTAGAAACATACAGTAAACACGATAATGTAGAAGATCGATGTCACACGAACGGAACATAGCTAGTCAATATTAAAGTCCATACATAGTCCGAGACAAAAGCAAGTCATCAACAGATAGTGGCCTGTAAGTGAACATTCCATCAAGCAAATATACCAAGAGAATGAGTCTTTGTGTGGTAGGTGCGCAGATCGGAGGTCACGGGGTCCCACCAGATGACGTGACATGAGCTCTGGAAGTGAGACCTCTTCTGAAAGAGTCTTCCGGAGACAGCTTGTAGGCTGTGGCATGAGCAGTGGTGGGGGCTGGAGGTAGGAATCATTCTTAGACACTGTGACAGCTCCATGTCACTGTTGTAGTCTTTTAGTGCGTTCTGTACATCATCATCTTTACAGATGACCCACACTTTCCTAAAATTCTCCAGTAAACCAAAGTCAGTCATTCACTTTCCCTATGACAGTCCTTACAGGCTAGTTACATTTCATATATCTTTGCAATGTTACATCTTTATATTTAATCAACGTGACACTGTCAAGCAGCATATTATGAGTACTATATTTGAGCATTACAGGATTGTTTTTCCTACTCATTTGCATTAATTTACATTTTTCTACATTTAGATCTAGCTGTCATTCATCACACCAACTAGAAATTTCGTCAAAGTCATCTCATATTCTCCTATACTCACTTGACATCTTTCCGCACACCACATCATCAGCAAACAGCTGCAGATTGCTGCTAACCCCATGACCATCAGACCATTTATGTATATAGAAGATACAAGCAATCCTTTCACACTTCCACGTACTCCTGATGATATCCTCGTCTCTGATGAACACTAACTGTCAAGGACTGCATACCGAGTTCAAAGTCTTCAAGATACTCACATATTTGGGAACCTAATCCCAATGATTCTTTAACAGTCTGCAGTGGGCCACTGTCTCAAATGATGTTCGGAAATCTAGGAATACGGAGTCTGCCTGTTACCCTTCATCCATGCCTTGCAGGGTATTGTGAGAGAAAAGGCTCAGCTGAGTTTCGCACGAGCAATGCTTTCTAAATCTGCACTGATTTATGCACAAATATGTTGGCATTTACAAGTTTTTAATAAAGCTATAAGATTAAAATACACCTAATCCATGCACATGTTGATACCACTGTACACCGTGCAAACTGATGAAAGGCAGTACACAAATGTATCAAACAATTATCTTGATGAAGTGTTTCATCATTAAGAGAAGCAAATTTGAATCACACTCTAGCTCATAAGTTTTAATCTGCAAGGAAGTTTCATGCTAATAACAAATAATGAGTAGTGCTAATCTGCTAGGAAGTTTCATGCTAATCACAAATAATGAATAGTGCTAATCTGACAATTATGAGCAGTATATGTAGATTAGGAGAAAAACAGTCACTTTGGAAAAGCCACTGATCCACTTATACTACTCAGCTGCTGTTTGTATCCAATACATCAAAAATCTGTTTATGTGGCATTACATACACCACAATCAGCTTACTATACGCTGGTGAAGTACAATCTGTGAGACTTAAAAGTTAAGCAGAATTTACAGCCTGGAGTTCAAATTTTCTCTTAAACTGTAGGAGTGTCTAATGAGATATTATTTTACTTGGATTTTGAATATCTGTGGATTTTCACTTTCTTGTTTGGTATGTTAGTAACTTTGTGTAGACTTTGTTTGGACCAGAATATAAAATTCCATTCTGAGTTCTAGATTAGGGGTTCATACTCTATCAAGACATTATTTTTCCTTGTGCTACTGTGGGTGTGAATTATACAGTTCATCCTAAATTCACCCCTCTTATTAACAAATAATACAAATAAGAAATATATTACTTATTGATACCTAAATGTAAGAATCTGTAGGTCCTTGAACAGACGTCTGCAAGGTGTATAGTTATCGAGTGTAAACATTATTCTTATTGCATGCTTCTGCAAGCATTACACAGAAGAATATCAAATGTCCTTATAATAGTATAAAGCTGACAGAACAGACTCATAACTGACACTAATATTTTCGTAAACTGTGTGAAAAGATGCAAAAATTTGTTGGTCATGGCACAGATAGAGTGGTCCTTATATGGGAATTATATGAAAATGTCAAGTGATTTGTGCACAAAACTCCTTATTTTTCTGTTTTTGGCACACTTTGATAAAATGCCACATTTCATTGTAATTAATTAATATCAACCCATGGCTTAAATAGCTAAATAAGACTTCAGTACTGAAATAAGTGTGTGTATTCTTCTATTGGCCTATACAACTGAAATCGGCCTATATATATTTTGCAGATATGTGTAAACATTATTACATGGGAAAAATTTAAGTATAACAATGTGACAGAACACACAGAATGTAGCATAAATCAATAATAGTGTAGCACAACTTACATTTTGGTGTCTCTTTTTTTCAGTTGGAGTATTGTCTCCAGTGACCTTGTTCACATTAAAAATGAATTCTCTTTGTTCTTTGTCAGCCATTAATAATCCACAGAAATTTTGCATTACCTTCACCCCTCTCTCTGTTGTATCATTTCTCATCTTAAGATTTTTCAAAGTCTCTTTGGCACTAAGGTAGCAATTGTTTGAATCTCAAGAAATAGCAATTTTATTTAAGAAGTCTAATTCTATGGTTGACTTCAACACGTCCAAATTCTTGACTGAAATGAACTCATCAATTTCTTTACCTGTAGTAATAGATTCACAGCATAATCTGTTTGGTAATATTCTGATACACTCTGAATAGCGTATGTGAAAGTGCTAAATGGAAATTTATAAAATTATATTATGTCCAAAAAGTTTTGTAACTTCAACAGGTAGAACATTGTACTATATGTGTTTTAGTGTCATTGCTAATGAGGTCATCAAACAGTGATAATACACAAAAATATCTCTTCATTTAAATACCACAAGTGCTGACAAAACTTCCTCAGAGTGCTCGAAGAAACTATTGCATTTACTTTTTTGTTCAGTTTTAGTTCTTGTAAAAAGCACAAATCATTGTAAAGTGCAGTGATTGTTGAGGAACTCAGAAACTGCCATTTTGCATATAATTTTAAAACATAGAAACAAGCATTCTTTAGGCCATCCACTTCACTAACACTGAGGCACAGCTGAGAACAATAGAATAAGCAGGTCAGTGGAGACCAGAAAAGGTCACAATTTTTTGTACAGTGGTAGAAAATAGTGCCATGAATAACATACTAAAAATCCCTGCTAGCTGTGTGTTGAGGTGTGGAGTGGTGCGGGGGAGGGGGCTTCAAAGGTTAGTTTTTTTTATGGTTTTATTGAATAACTCAAAAACTGCAGCTTCTAGTGAAAATATTTCCCAGGATAAAATTAAACTAGATTAAATTTCATACAAAAAGGTCATATTATTTTTTTTCTCTACGACTAGAGTTGTGGCATGGAAAAATAAGGGATTATTAAAAATAATGTTTTAATGACTTAAAATTAATGTTTATTGTTAAATGAAGTGGATTAAGATCAAATATCAAATGTGTGTACTATGTCAAAGTGCAGTAGAGCCTTATTAACCCCTTAATGCCAAGTGTCACAAATTCACATCATACCAGTGTTGTGCTAATAATTGGAAGAATAACTTTTTGTGAATGCTAGTGTTGATAGGTGCTGATTCTTCATGAAGCTGCCAACACTCTGACAAGTGCTGCATTCTCCTGAGTGTTTTGGGTACCTCTAATGAACTATGACTCTTGATTTTTTTCTTTAATTTAGAAATTTATTCAGGCATTAGGGGTTAAGGGGTAAATTATGTAAAAGGGTGGAAGGTAGAATGTGAATGAAGATTGGTCGCCAGACTGTGTTCATCAGCTTTCCTCCTTCACAGGTCTGCAAACTGAAGAGCGAGCAAATGAATCTCCACTCTGTCTACTCCACTATGCCACGAGAAACAACTACAGGTTGTTTCATAAGTTATACCGACCCTCCACAGCACTATGCAACGTACAGATGTCACTAGGGGGAAGTAGGGGTCAGGGGGGACATGGGGGCTATTTTCCACAAACTGCATCAGTAACTCATATCTGTATTCCACAAACGTGACACACAGGTGTGAGATACTGATACTGCTAATGCAAGAAATACATATGAAAGGAATCTACATAAACCTCTGCACACTGTTCTAATTGTTAGAGGGGAAATTAATTCTTATCATCCCTTATGGTGGCTGTAGTGTTCTTCTGGGAAAGTCAACATCCCCCACCATGAGTGTGCTCGCTTTTCATTTTGCAAACTACACTTCGCCAGCACTTCCTGTATAGTTCTCTTGTGTGAATATACAAAATAACTTCACTGAGTGCATGTTTATATATTGGAGCTACTTTCAGTTTATTAAATGAGCACTTATTTGCTATTGTTAAGTGAGCTATAATGTAAAAAAGTTAAACAGCTGGAGTTATCAACTGCATACCACACTAAAGAGCCTGTCCCAAGTGTAACATGCTGTCAGTATGTATTTGACAATTTTGATTTCATTCTTTCCTGTCACTGGCTGGAATACATACAGTATGAGGGATTTCAAGTGCATCATCCAAGCCTCAGCTCTCCCCAAATCTCAAGACGCCCAGAGGCTTAAATTTTCTCTCTCTGCAACAGAAGTAGGTCACCTAAGTGTTCTGGAACTTCAGGTATTTCGACATAAGTTGAGTAATGCATTACAGCAGATTATTGTTCTAGACTTGAACATGATTATTCCATCAGAGGTGTTAGCAATTCGTGAATGGAAGAGATTTATGCAGTCTACCAGTAACACAATTAATGGTGGGAAGTACAACAACTTTGTGACCATTCATTAATTTATTGCCAAGTGACTATGACACAATTACATAGCTTTACAATGTGTTGTTGACAGCAGAAAGCAGCAAGTTGTCATATTTGCCCATCCAATCCATTTCCAACCAATACTTCAAAGGTCGCTGACAGTATCACACACAAAAATTATACACTTCACAGCCATTGTTTATAGGAACATGTTGTTGTTGTTGTTGTTGTTGTCTTCAATCCTGAGACTGGTTTGATGCAGCTCTCCATGCTATTCTATCCTGTGCAAGCTCCTTCATCTCCCAGTACTTAATGCAACCTACATCCTTCTGAATCTGCTTAGTGTATTCATCTCTTGGTCTCCCTCTACGATTTTAACCCTCCACGCTGCCCTCCAATGCTAAATTTGTGATCCCTTGATGCCTCAGAACATGTCTTACCAACCGGTCCTTCTTCTTGTCAAGTTGTGCCACAAACTCCTCTTCTCCCCAATTCTATTCAGTACCTCCTCATTAGTTATGTGATCTACCCATCTAATCCTCAGCATTCTTCTGTAGCACCACATTTTGAAAGCTTCAATTCTCTTCTTGTCCAAACTATTTATCGTCCATGTTTCACTTCCATACATGACTACACTCCATACCTCCTGAAACTTAAATCTATACTCGATGTTAACAAATTTCTCTTCTTCAGAAACGCTTTCCTTGCCATTACCAGACTACATTTTATATCCTCTCTACTTCAACCATCATCAGTTATTTTGCTCCCCAAATAGCAAAACCCCTTTACTACTTGAAGTGTCTCATTTCCTAATCTAATTCCCACAGCATCACCCGCCTTAATTTGACTACATTCCATTATCCTCGTTTTGCTTTTGTTGATGTTCATCTTATATCCTCCTTTCAAGACGCTGTCCATTGCGTTCAATTGCTCTTCCAAGTCCTTTGCTGTCTCTGACAGAATTACAATGTAATCGGCGAACTTCAACGTTTTTATTTCTTCTCCATGGACTTTAATACCTACTCTGAATATTTCTTTTGTTTCCTTTACTGCTTGCTCAATATACAGATTGAATAACATCGGGGACAGCCTACAGGCCTGTCTCACTCCCTTCCCAACCGCTGCTTCCCTTTCATGCCCCTCGACTCTTATAACTGCCATCTGGTTTCTGTACAAATTGAAAATAGCCTTTCGCTCCCTGTATTTTACCCCTGCCACCTTTAGAATTTGAAAGAGTATTCCAGTCAACATTGTCAAAAGATTCATCTAACTCAACAAATGCTAGAAACGTAGGTTTGCCTTTCCTTAATCTATTTTCTAAGATAAGTCGTAGGGTCAGTTTTGCCTCATGTGTTCCAACATTTCTGCGGAATCCAAACTGATCTTCGCCGAGGTCCGCTTCTACTAGTTTTTCCATTCGTCTGTAAAGAATTCGCGTTAGTATTTTGCAGCTGTGACTTATTAAACTGATAGTTCGGTAATTTTCACATCTGCCAACACCTGCTTTCTTTGGGATTGGAATTATTATATTCTTCTTGAAGTCTGAGGGTATTTCGCCTGTCTCATACATCTTGCTCACCAGATGGTAGAGTTTTGTCAGGACTGGCTCTCCCAAGGCCGTCAGTAGTTCTAATGGAATGTTATCTACTCCCGGGGCCTTGTTTCAACTCAGGTCTTTCAGTGCTCTGTCAAACTCTTCACGCAGTATCATATCTCCCATTTCATCTTCATCTACATCCTCTTCCATTTCCATATTGTCCTCAAGTACACCGCCCTTGTATAGACCCTCTATATACTCCTTCCACCTCTCTGCTTTCCCTTCTTTGCTAAGAACTGGGTTTCCATCAAAGCTCTTGATATTCATGCAAGTGGCTCTCTTTTCTCCAAAGATCTCTTTAATTTTCCTGTAGGCAGTATCTATCTTACCCCTAGTTAGATAAGCCTCTACATCCTTACATTTGTCTTCTAGCCATCCCTGCTTAGCCATTTTGCACTTCCTGTCGATCTCATTTTTGAGACGTTTGTATTCCTTTTTGCCTGCTTCATTTACTGCATTTTTGTATTTTCTCCTTTCATCAATTAGATTCAATATTTCTTCTGCTACCCAAGGATTTCTACTAGTCCTCATCTTTTTACCTACTTGATCATCTGCTGCCTTCACTACTTCGTCCCTCAGTGCTACCCATTCTTCTTCTACTGTATTTCTTTCCCCCATTCCTTTTAGTGTCTCCAGGATTCTTCCATGTATACAACCTTCTTTTATGATTCTTGAACCAAGTGTTAGTTATGATTAGGTTATGGTCTGTGCAAAATTCTACCAGACGGCTTCCTCTTTCATTTCTCTCCCCCAATCCATATTCACCCACTATGTTTCCTTCTCTCCCTTTTCCTACTCTCGAATTCCAGTCACCCATGACTATTAAATTTTCGTCTCCCTTCACTACCTGAATAATTTCTTTTATCTCATCATACATTTCATCAATTTCTTCATCATCTGCAGAGCTAGTTGGCATATAAACTTGTACTACTGTAGTAGGCATGGGCTTCGTGTCTATCTTGGCCACAATAATGCGTTCACTATGCTGTTGGTAGTAGCTTACCCGCACTCCTATTTTTTTATTCATTATTAAACCTACGCCTGCATTACCCCTATTTGATATTGTATTTATAACCCTGTATTCACCTGACCAAAAGTCTTGTTCCTCCTGCCACCGAACTTCACTAATTCCCACTATATCTAACTTCAACCTATCCATTTCCCTTTTTAAATTTTCTAACCTACCTGCCCGATTAAGGGATCTGACATTCCACGCTCCGATCCTTAGAACGCCAGTTTTCTTTCTCCTGATAACGACGTCCTCCTGAGTAGGCCCCGTCCGGAGATCCGAATGGGGGACTATTTTACCTCCGGAATATTTTACCCAAGAGGATGTCATCATCATTTAACCATACAGTAAAGCTGCATGCCCTCGGGAAAAATTACGGCTGTAGTTTCCCCTTGCTTTCAGCCGTTCGCAGTACCAGCACAGAAAGGCCGTTTTGGTTAGTGTTGCAAGGCCAGATCAGTCAATCATCCAGACTGTTGCTCCTGCAACTACTGAAAAGGCTGGTGCCCCTCTTCAAGAACCACACATTTGTCTGGCCTCTCAACAGATACCCCTCTGTTGTGGTTGCACCTACGGTACGGCCATCTGTATCGCTGAGGCACGCAAGCCTCCCCACCAACAGCAAGGTCCATGGTTCATGGGGTTAGTACTGTACCCAAAGTATAGGAACATATTTTAAATAAAAACTCATGTAACAATGGCAAATAAGCACTCGTGTAACAAACTGAAAATAACTATACTATTGTATAAAACATGAACTCAGTGATGTTATTTTTGTCTACTCCCATAACAGAACAGGGCAGGAAGCTGCCGTACACGACGACAAAGATTGAATGTACTGTCTAGCAGTGTGGAACTGTGTAGAGAGATTTACAAAGATTCTGTACATAGCCATTTCTTGCATTAGTATTGATGGTAACTAGTACCATGATTTCGTGTAGCATTTCTGCACAGTGTGGAAAATAAGACTCCCTCCTGCCATATCTGTGCACTGTCATGTTTCGAAGATTTTGGTAAAAGGAAATGCACGACTACAATCTGGTGACCTACCTTCTTTCATTTGTCTCCACCATGTTACCTCCCCAAAACACAATTTATCCATTAAGAAGGCTCTGCTGCACTTACAGGCAATATACACATTTAATATCTGTTCTCTACCCGCTTAATTTAAAATAAATCTTAATTTTATTCAATTAAAACAATATTTTTAATAATCCGTGATTGTCCCTTCCCCTGCAACATGGAAACTGTTACCCGTAGAGAAAAAAATGAATACATCCTTTTTTTGTTTATAGGGAATCTGATCTAATTTAATTTTCTATTGGGAAATATTTTTGAAAAAGATTTCATTTTTCGAGTTATTCAAGAAAACCACAAAAAAGTGATCTTTAAACTCCACTAACACCATGCTCACACCCAACTGGTGGTATGCTGGTCATGACAACCCCTCTTAACACTGTACAAAAAATGTGAGACTATGCAATATTCCCCTTTAATTTTCCTTTGTTGACTGGACTAGAAGGACATCTTCACTGAATATTCCTTTGGCCATTGAGCTTGCATGATGCAAAGCTCCAGACAGTGTCACTTCAAGTCCACAGCTGTTCCCAGAAACATGATGCACTGTTCAGAGAGTGCACAGTACGGTAATCGTTTTTCAGTTGCTCTCCTTTTAGTAATTTTTTGAAGAAGTTAAGTGATCCATTAATTCTGAGACCCTGTAAAGACTCACATAGCTGTCAGTCTTCATAACTTGTTTTTTCCATGCCGTTTCATATTTCTCTAAGTTTTTTTTTTTTTTTTTTAAGTTGAACTGTGACTAGCTGCCACTTGGGTATCACATTTTTGAACACATTCCATCTCAGTAGCTCATACATGTGACTGTTCCAACAAAGTAACAGCTCCACTGAAATGACATTTGTTGGTACCAGGTGGTATCACAACAAAGAATTTGAATTTTATCGTCCATTCTTCAACTTTTAGGGCATTGTAAACTGCTGTGATTATTCTTTTCCACTAGAATTCAGTAATGCAGGCACACCAATTACACTGTCCAATCACATGTGACCACCTGTTAAAAGCCAGAATAACCACTTCTGGCAGCGTGTACTGCTGCAAGATATGTAAGAACAGTGTCAATGAGGTTCTGGAAGGTATGGAGGAGATGTGGAGCCATGCCGGTACCATAGAGGCATACTTATGTTGATCCATCCAGAATGAAGATCACCCAGGGAAAGACACGAAAATATTCCATGAACCATAATGTTCCTGTCCTTATTTGTTTCCAATGTTTCATACCATACATAATGACGGTCACCTGTGTAATGGAGAGTAAAACTTGACTCATATAAAAAGGCCACATCGTGACACTCGGTGGACATCCAATTGTAGTACTGGCATGCAGGTCCCCATCTTCATAGCCGATAAAAAGCTGTCAGCACTGTTGCATAACCAGGCACCTGGTGGTGGAGGCCCATACACAGCAGCATTCACTGAACAGTTGTTGAGGAGATATTATTGGGGTAGCATCTTGGCTCATTGGGGTGGCCAGCTGTTAAACTGTTGGTCATCTGTTTGCCCATACACATCCCTGGAACAGTAATTCAACCCTATCATCTATGGCCTGTGAAGCACTACATTTGCCTTGGCTCTGGTTTTGAATAGCACCATTTTGCTATGCACAATATACTTTAAGCAGGGTGGCATGTGAACAGCTTACAGACTTAACCATTTTGGAAATGGTTCAACCCTTGATCTGAAAGCCAAACTTTCCTAGTAAATGGGCTAAAATATATTAGCATTATTACCCGCTCCAAAAAACTCAGTGTTTGTTGTTGTCTCCTCATGTAGTTTCTAATCAGATTCTTGTTAGCCTTGTTGAGCAGAACTATATTCTTATGTTGTCTAATCCTGTAGTCTCTCTCTCTCTCTCTCTCTCTCTCTCTCTCTCTCTCTCTCTCTCTCTCTCTCCCCACTAATTATTCCTTTCTGTACCATCTCTTCATACTCTAACTTGTTTCCTTATTCCTTTCTTGTTATTTCAATGTATTTTACACTATTACTTTCTCCTCCCTACGCACCCTTTCACTATCCTTCATATTTAGTTCATTTTCCTCCTTATCCTTCATTGTTTTATGCTGTTAGGGAGTTCCAAAATAGCACACACTCAGCATTAGGGTGAATGTCATTTAGAAACAACCTTGTGGATAGGTCATATCTCCAAGATATTCTTCCTTCTGTGAGTGTGTTACATACACAAGGTATACTGGAGAGCTTCTGGGGAGTTTGGAAAGTAGGTGAGATTCACTGGTGGATTTGAAGCTGAAAGGATAGGTAACAAATTGTGTCCTGACATCTCATTCAGAAAGAGATGATGTATAATCACTTGCCTCTGTGGTGCTACTTTCTGTGTAGGGAGGCATGAACTTTCAGGTAAAACATCATTCAAACAGCACACACATCCCCATATTCATTGTATGTATACGCCATAATTTCTTGTTAGCTCTGTAAAATCACTATTCCATAAAGTTAGTTTTGTATGGATGTGTTGTTTTGGTGAAAAAAATACAGGGTGGATGTTTCACAATTCATGTTACAAACTTCTAGAGGTTTTACCGGGGACTTATAACATCAAGTTTTACATAGGAACCCATGTCCGGACACATCATCCAATGATGACACAGAGCATCAAAATTATAGGCAATGGTGCCTGCTAATGTATGAATATTCAGGGTGATTTCATGATGATGATACAAACATTCAAGGGTGATGGAGAAGGTAAATGTATCATTTGAGGTAAGGGTTCTTGTAGCGGAAACAAACAAGTTGAAAGTTATAAGCAAAAACACTTCTGAACCTCTGACAGTGGAGTACATATATCGGTACTGTTTCTGCTAAATTGTAACATAAGAAACTTTCAGAATTGGTATTATGGATCAAGACAAGAAAAAAAGTCTAGTAAACATGGGCTGTAAAATGTATACCTGAGGGGCTACAAGCACTTGTTCATCTTCACTAGTGTGAAGCACTTCTCCTGTATTGAACAAGTGCTCATACCTCTTAAAAGGTATGCATATTTGAGTCCAAGTTCACTAGAAATTTTATCTTGTTTTGGTCCACACTGCCACCTCTAAAAGTTGCCAACCCTTAGGAACAACAGAACTAATACATGTATTCCACTGTCAGAGGTATCAGAATGCTTTTCACCTATAACTTTCAACTTGTTCGTTTCTGGTACAGGGACCCTTACCTCAAATTGTTGCATTTAACCTTCTCCATCTTTCTTGAAAGTTTGTACCATCATCATGGAACCACGCTGTATATACATACATTAACAGGCATTGGTGCCCATAACTTTGATGCTCTGTAGCATTATTGGATGATGTTTCCGGACATGGGTTCCTACGTAAAACTTTATCTACTAAGTCCCCTCCACAACCTCTAGAAGTATGTAACATAAATTGTGGAACACCGTGTATAACTACACAATGTCAAAAAATGCTAGTGACCATTTTATTTATAAATCATCTGAGTTCTTTCCAGTAGAGTAAGCAGATAGGGCTTTTGGTATCAAAGAAATTTTGCCTTGAACCGTTTCCTGTTTTTTTTTTTTTCTTTTTTTTCCCCCACAAAAACAGTAACAAAAATGACTACAATGAAATGACATAAATAAGGTAACAGATAATTGCAGTCATAAATTACAGCATTCAAAGAATGAGTCTTTAGCAGTAGCACAATTTAGCACCTTCACTGTCACCTTCAACTGGTGGCAGTTCAGCATGCACATTTTCTTCTTCTGCAGCCGGTTCCTCATCATCATTTCCCAGACTCAAATTAATCATTCAGTAAATCCTTGATGTGTGTTCCTTAAAGGGTAAATTACGTGGACAGAAGAGCAGTCCCGAACAGCGACATCGCAAAATACTTCACTGCCTTGTTATTTTTGTCAGTTCTAGCCTTCTAAACACATCCATAGGGAGTTTAAGACCCTCCTTTACATCAGACACCAGATGTTTGTCCCCATATTCTTGTATCTGCTGTACTAAGTTGTATCAGAATTAACACAGGTTTTGGAGATACTAACATTAGGTAGGACAGCAATGCTACAAATACATACTGAAGGTATAGCATTTCATAAAAAATAAGTCCTGTAGGACTCAGCCTGATGTTAAGTGTTTCAGTCAGATGTCATTTCGGTAGCTCACGCATCAGTGTCACAGCTTACTTTATTTAGCAGCTTCGAATCTGGTCTCTCTGAGCTGGGTGGACTAAATTCCAGACTTTTGGACAGAAAAAAATTCTGAACCCATGAATTGCAGAGTAGTAACTAGAATAACAATACGAAAATGATAGACTGCTACTCACCCTCCTCCTCCTCCTCCTGAAGGGGGATTTTTTTGTCTGAAATCTAAAAGTTAAGCAATCTTTCCATTGTGTCAGTCTACATCAATGCCTCATCTGTTGGGTGAGTACTGATCTGTCCTTTCCATATTGTTGTTATTCCATAGTGGACTTCCATTGTTAAGATAGTAGATAGAAATAGACTGTAAGACTAAGTGCATTGTAGAACTGCTAACAGAAGTAGTGGAAGCTATTAGGTGCATGGAAACAGGAAGTAACCTTCGTAATAATCAGATAACAGTAGAAATTCTAAAAGCAGGGAGCTAAAAGATTATGAAAGTGAAATTTGCACTGTTATTCTCAGAATGCTTGTGTAAGAGCACAACAGAGATACACTTAGTTGGAACAAAGCTGTATTTGTTGTAATCCACAAGAAAGAAAGCGGAGATTATGTAAAGAACTTTAGATTCATTAGTCTTTTGTCAGTGGTATACAAGACGAAATTTTCACAAACATCTTTACTTGTTGTTTAGGAAAAAACCTCAGGCTTTTAGATCTGTGTAGTAGAATATACTACTGCTGGCTGAGCAATGTTATATAGAAACAGCAAAGATTGATAGTTTCTAGTTTTTGTGTGTGTGTGTGTGGGGGGGGGGGGGGGGGAGGGAGTTTATAGACAATGAGAAAGTGTTAGCCTATAGAGTCTGTATTGTCAGCACTTGAGAACCAAAGAATACAATCTACCTATATCAGTTTGTTAAAGAATAAATACAGAATAATGCTACAGCCTCCATTTCACTAAAACCATTTTTTGCGGCCTTGGCTTAGGTCTTCAAACCAATAATTATTTACGATGAAGACAGAATAATCCCAAACACCTCTTACCTAAACCACTATTGATTTGCAGATATCTGCTTTGGATCATGAACACCTTCAGCAAAGGATGGAGAATGAAACACAAAAGAGCAAGGATAGTGGCAGATTTGAAGATTAATAACAGTAAGATCAAAATAATGTATAATCAGTACAGGTGTTGGACAAAAAAATGGAAACACTGCATGAGATGGTTGCTTGAAGATATATGCAGATGCTAGTCAAGCCTGTGGGTTGAGCTGTTGTATTTGATCATGAACAGCATCAGTGCATTGTCCTCAATACACTGCATGGTCAGTACCAGTGCTCTGTGTAGCCTTGAGTGCATTACGTCAGAGCTGATTGAATTTGAACATGGGCAGATTGTTGTTGCTCATATGGTGGGTGCTTCCATAACCAAGGCAGACAAAGTGTTTGGTGTTTCAAAATGCACAATATCGAAGATTTATGTTGCACACAGGGAAAGCAGAAAAATATCATCCACTCAGTCATAGTGCAGACGAAAGTCTGTGTTGAGCGATCATGGTACACTGTCATTAAAAACGATTGTGACGAAAAATAAGGCGGCAAGAGCTGCAAAAGTCACTGCAGAACTGAATGTCACTCTTGCGAAACCTGTCAGAACCAAAACAATAACAATGGGACTCCATAAGCAGGCCACACTGGAGTTCCAAAACCACTCATCAGTGATGCAAATGCCTGTAACAGGAAAATGTGGTGTCAAAGCCATCAAACCTGGACTATGGAGCACCAGAAGGAAGTTGTTTGGTTGGATGAGTCTTGTTTCACAGTGTTTCCAACTTCTGACCGAGTTTATGTCTTAAGAGGAAAATGTGAAAGGGATTTGGTGATGCCCGTATTGCGGCATTCCATAGGGCTCAGGGTTCTTCTGGAAGGTCACGTTACTGCCAAGGATTATGTGACCATTTTGGCTGATTGGGATCATCCGTTGGTACAATGTTTGTTCCTCAGTGATGGTGCTGTGATCTAAAATGCCAGGGCCCCTGTTCACACAGCTCACATCATTCAGGACTGGTTTTGTGAGCACGAGGAACCACAGTCACCAGCTCTGTCTGATTTGGAGAGAAGGGTGCACGATTGCTATCCACCTCTGCTGTCGTTATCTTAACATGCCATTATTTTTCAAGAAGAATGATATGGGATTCCATTGAAAAACAGACAGGACCTATATCCATTTGGAGATGACTGGAAGCAGTCTTGAATGCCAACATGTTTCCTACACCATATTAGGCACAGCAATGTATTGTAGTTTTGGTGTTCTCATTTTTTGTCCATCATCTGTTTGTCAGTAGGAAAATAGTTAGGATTAATGTCAAAATTATGGGAACAGCTGACAAATTTGTATACTTGGAATCGCTGAAAACAATAAGTGGATGGACAACTAAAGAAATAACTATGAGGGTAAAAAATGGCTTGGAACTCTGGGAAACTGAGCACTGTATTCAGAAGAAAATTCCAAATTTGCCTCAAACCATGTGCGCTCATATGATTATCTGCCACTATGCCTTACAAATTCATTTGTCCTACTTTCTCCCTGCGAAAATAAAAAATGTAACAGGCATATACTTGAAAGACTTTCCTGAGCCATGTCTTCAATTGCCTGAAGGTGCTAAGTGATTTGTCGACGGCGCACATTTTTGGTGGAATTATATACTTCAGCAGAGCCCATTTGATTGATGGGAAACATGTTTGTGGAAAACACTTCTAAATCAGAGCCGTTATTATCCTATTAAAGCATACCAGCTTCTACTTTCCTCTTCAACACACTGTCATAAAACACAGACAGTTACTTCGTAGTTTTGACCAAAATAGTGTCACATGTATTTTTCACAATCTTTGGGATGAATGAAAACTGCTTTGTAAGGTATATTACAGTTTCCTGTACACCTTGACTCAAGTGACACAATGACACAGTCTAACTACTCTGTAGTAACTATTTCACTTGCCGCAGGAATTTTTGCAGAAGGTATAGCCTTTTGAATGTTGGTTTTTAGAAGTGTCTTTAAAATTTAGATTTTCTCTTGTTTCGTGATGGGTTGGGTGATGCACAACCTGGAAGTTTATGCTTCTCTTAGTGAACCTGGTCTGGCACAGGGTTTTAATCCGCCAGGATGTCTCAAATCAGTGCACACTTTGCTGCAGTCTGAAAATTCATTCCGGTATACTTTACAGAAGTAGCCTGCAGTGGCTGATTTTTTTTTCTTTCTTTCTTTCTTTTTTTTTTTCCCCCCCCTATCTGACTTATTCCACATCCCCAAAAGCTCTTATTCGTAAAGAGATTAACAGAACAAGATCTATAATGAATACAAATTGAGCACACAACATTTCTAATTTCCTGCCAACTTTTTCTGCAAATGAACAATGCAGCCCTGTTCAGTGTTTTTAGGAATAGGTCATAACTGAATTTGAATATGCACATAAAATCATGGGTTTGCTTTTATAGTAGAAAGCTACTTCTCTGCGCGCGCGCACGTGTGTGTGTGTGTGTGTGTGTGTGTGTGTGTGTGTGTGTGTGTGTGTGTGTGTGTGTGTGTGAGAGAGAGAGAGAGAGAGAGAGAGAGAGAGAGAGAGAGAGAGGGGGGGGGGGGCAGAGAGAGAGAAATTAAATTTTGATCTGTCTTCTCAACCAGAGTTTGATTTTCTAGACTTTACACTTACATAACAATTTTCTTCTTTTCACAGTAACTCATTTTATCTTGTGTGCTGATAAGAAGAGGAAAACAATTAGTTGAATTGTATGTAATAATTCCAATTTTAAGATGGTAATTGTGTTTCCTGTGAGTGACCCTAAAACAATGAAAAGAACAAACAGCTCAAAACTTTGAAAACTTGCACCCCATAATTATTATGATGAAAAGTTTTGCTTAGTGTGTTTTGGGTTCACATTTCCTATAACAGCTTGTTTGTATCAACATTTATGTAACTGATGCAACTGAGAATCCCATATTCAACTTCCTGATGTATGTTCAATACCAACATATAAATAGCACTTTAGCAACACACATTTTGAGGCATTACAGTGCTTATCAATTGGCCGTGAGTCATTTCTGTTGTACCCTTCCTCTGATTCCTTGATTTTGTACTTCTGTCCAGCTGCTGTCCTGACTTTGTTTATCACGGGAGTCTAGTTGTTGAACAACTCGAAAACTTTATGGGCTTCAGGTTTTTTTCAGAAATCAGCCCACTGTCCTATGGCTAAGTCATTAGCTGTTTGGAATATTTACCTGAAACACTGAATCAGCTGTTTTGCACATAAACATTCCGATTTGTTAACTGGGTTTCATTCATTCTAAACAGATGTCCATGGATTTCACCTCTTTCTTCACTTCTGTTTCTTGTTTTCAAGTAGCAAGTGTGATGGCACAGTGGTTAGCGCACTGTAATTTGGGAGGATGACGGTTCAAATCTGCATTTGGCCATCCAGATTTAGGTTTCATGAAAAGGATAGCTGCTACACACCATAGAGCAGAGATGCTGAATTGCAGATAGGCACAACAAAAAGTGTCACAAAATGAGCTTTTGGGCAACATGCCTGGCTTCAGCTGTCAGATCCTGCAGTCACGTGTGTGTGTGTGTGTGTGTGTTGACAAAGAACTTGTTGTGACAGTCTTTTTGTTGTGCCTATCCGCAACTCAGCATCTCTGCTATACGGATAGTAGCAACTATACTTTTCATAATACTGTTGCATTCCATCCTGGGTTTTCCATTGTCAAATTTAGGTTTTCCCTGATTTCCCTAAATCATTCCACACAAATTCTGGGTTGCTTCCCTTGAGAGTGCTTGGCTTTTTTCTTCCTCATCCTTGAACCAATCCGAGCTTATGTGCTCTGTCGGTAATGACCTTAGTGTTGACGGGTCATTAAAACACAATCTTCCTTCCTATGTTTTCATGAATTGTATCAGTCATTTGCTAACTTTTCACTTTCTCTCAACAAATTGTCTTCTGAAGGATGTCAGCCAACCTCTTTGGCATCTGTTAGTCCAGCCCTCCCTTTATTGCAGACACACAGGTGCTTGGTTGCTGTACCCGAGTACATCCAATTAGCAGAAACCATTTCTTCTTGCTTGCAGTTGTTAGCATACTTTCTGCCAGTTTGAGTGTGCAGTATCCTGGCAAGATGTTAAAAAAAAGTACCTGATTTTTCAGTTCTACTGTAGTGTTTGTTACAATGATGTTGATGGTCTTGCTGTTTTAGTGTTGACCATATAGTCTGATATCTGATAGTGTCTTGCAAGGGCACCAGGAGAGTGAAGACATTACTCAAATCATCAAAGTGATCCCTTTTCTAAACCCTTTTAACTGGAGTTAGTACTTTTAATTATTTGCATGCCCTATGAATCGTAATTGCAATATCTCACCTTTGTACCAGTTATTTGGGTTTCTTCCTGGTCCATTCACGTATGGGAAGTGGGAAAAATGATTGATAGAATGTTCTGTGTGTGTTGTAATTATTCTAATCTTATCCTCAAGATCCCTATGTGAGCGATACACAGGGGGGTTGCAGTACATCTCTGATATTTAAGAAAAAGCCAACGTGCTGACCCAGCTGTGAGTAATATGAATAACAGATTTCACGACAGCACAAGCGAAATACAAAGTATGAACCACCATTTCAGTGGCTCTCCTACACTCGATGAAGATGAGGATAATCAAACACCTGGGCATCTTTTAACGCTTGTTCTTGAAACTTTGTTAATAGACTTTCTTGGGATAGTTTACGTATATCTTCAAAAGTCTTCCAGTTCAGTTCCTTCAGTATCTCTGTGACACTCTCCCACAGATTAAACAAACAAGTGACCATTTGTGCTGCCCTTCTCCGTATACATTTAATGTCCTTCATTAGTCCTATTTGGTACAGGTCCCACACATGTGAGCAATATTCTAGAATCGGTCACATGAGTGATTTGTAAGCAACCTCTTTCGTTGACTGAGTGCACTTCCTCGGTATTCTACAACCTGTTTACCCATGACTGAGCCTTTGTGATCATTCCATTTCATATCCCCACAAAGTATTATGCCCAGATATTTGTATGAGTTGGCTGATTGCAACAGCGACTCATTGTTATTGTAATGATAGCATACTACATTTTTTCGTTTTGAGTGCAAAATTTTACATTTCTGAACATATACGGCAAGTTAGCCATCTCTGCACCACGTTGAAATCTTTTCAAGATATGACTGCATATTTATCCACCTTCTCTCAGATAATAGGCTACTTCATTACAGATATCTGCATCATCTGCCAAAAGCTTGATTTTACTATTAATATTGTCTGGAAGGGTCCTTAATATATAACGTGAACAGCAAGGGTCCCAACACACTACCCTGGGGCACACCCGAAGTAAGTTCTACATCCAACAATGACTCCCCATCCAAGATAACATGCTGCGTCCTTCCTACCAATAAGTCATCAATCCAGTCATAAATTTCACTGGATCTTCCATGCGATTGTACTTTTGACAATAAACATAGGTGCAGTACTGAGTCAAATGCTTTTCAGAAATCAAGAAACACTGCGTCTACCTGATTGCCTTGATCCAAAGCTACTAGTATGAAAACTACAGTGTAGAATATGTCTTCTCTACGATTATTACAAATGAATACTGTTGCAGTTACAAATCTTGTAATTTAAATGTCATTTATGATTTCGTGATTACATAAAAATATTTCCGCTAAAAGTTGTTGTCTCTCTTTACAATATGATAACCAACTTGGGGAACTGAAGTTGAACTTCTTGAAGTATTCGTAGTCATGAAAGCAATTCGTGTTTCCAAGAACGGGGGCGGGGACACTGTAATACCTATTATCGGCAAATTTCCACCCCTCCAACTAGGTCAAAGACTATAGGGAAAGTCATCAAAGTAGCGAATGCCATGGAGAAGCCTCGGTTTGCTTTAGGCCTCTAAGTTTAGGATATACAATAAAGCAGCGCTTTACAAAGCAACTTTTCTCGATTTAATTTGGGAAATTTAGAGATAAAACAAGTGAAACAGTGTCTCTAAGCAAATTACACTCCTGGAAATTGAAATAAGAACACCGTGAATTCATTGTCCCAGGAAGGGGAAACTTTATTGACACATTCCTGGGGTCAGATACATCACATGATCACACTGACAGAACCACAGGCACATAGACACAGGCAACAGAGCATGCACAATGTCGGCACTAGTACAGTGTATATCCACCTTTCGCAGCAATGCAGGCTGCTATTCTCCCATGGAGACGATCGTAGAGATGCTGGATGTAGTCCTGTGGAACGGCTTGCCATGCCATTTCCACCTGGCGCCTCAGTTGGACCAGCGTTCGTGCTGGACGTGCAGACCGCGTGAGACGACGCTTCATCCAGTCCCAAACATGCTCAATGTGGGACAGATCCGGAGATCTTGCTGGCCAGGGTAGTTGACTTACACCTTCTAGAGCACGTTGGGTGGCACGGGATACATGCAGACGTGCATTGTCCTGTTGGAACAGCAAGTTCCCTTGCCGGTCTAGGAATGGTAGAACGATGGGTTCGATGACGGTTTGGATGTACCGTGCACTATTCAGTGTCCCCTCGACGATCACCAGTGGTGTACGGCCAGTGTAGGAGATCGCTCCCCACACCATGATGCCGGGTGTTGGCCCTGTGTGCCTCGGTCATATGCAGTCCTGATTGTGGCGCTCACCTGCACGGCGCCAAACACGCATACGACCATCATTGGCACCAAGGCAGAAGCGACTCTCATCGCTGAAGACGACACGTCTCCATTCATCCCTCCATTCACGCCTGTCGCGACACCACTGGAGGCGGGCTGCACGATGTTGGGGCGTGAGCGGAAGACGGCCTAACGGTGTGCGGGACCGTAGCCCAGCTTCATGGAGACGGTTGCGAATGGTCCTCGCCGATACCCCAAGAGCAACAGTGTCCCTAATTTGCTGGGAAGTGGCGGTGCGGTCCCCTACAGCACTGCGTAGGATCCTACGGTCTTGGCGTGCATCCGTGCGTCGCTGTGGTCCGGTCCCAGGTCGACGGGCACGTGCACCTTCCGCCGACCACTGGTGACAACATTGATGTACTGTGGAGACCTCACGCGCCACGTGTTGAGCAATTCGGCGGTACGTCCACCCGGCCTCCCGCATGCCCACTATACGCCCTCGCTCAAAGTCCGTCAACTGCACATACGGTTCACGTCCACGGTGTCGCGGCATGCTACCAGTGTTAAAGACTGCGATGGAGCTCCGTATGCCACGGCAAACTGGCTGACACTGACGGCGGCGGTGCACAAATGCTGCGCAGCTAGCGCCATTCGACGGCCAACACCGCGGTTCCTGGTGTGTCCGCTGTGCCGTGCGTGTGATCATTGCTTGTACAGCCCTCTCGCAGTGTCCGGAGCAAGTATGGTGGGTCTGACACACCGGTGTCAATGTGTTCTGTTTTCCATTTCCAGGAGTGTACATTCTGTGTTCACTAAGGTGGGGCCCTTCCACGTCCTTGCACCATGGTGTTCCTTAACTCATTCTAATGCGCTTTAATGTTAAAAAAGAACGTCCCCATTGCAAAAGAAAAGTAAATGCCTAACACTATTTCTACATTTGGGAAAGACTCAACTCTATTGACGTTTCTTTAAATAGTTTACAAAACGCAGTTCCAGGGGCTCGTGATTTTCTGCTATAGCGGCAGCCAGATCTGTTTTGAACAGCTCAGAAAATTTCACCAGTTCGTCTCCCAGAATTTCTTCCAAATCGTCTCGATAACCAGAGTTCTTTTAAAGATCTTTCATGCGGATCAAGTATTAAATTTCAGAAATATTCCAAAGACACTAGTCATTTTATGGTACACTTCCATGTGTTTCGCTAATGCAGACAACGCATTACCATTTATGACAATAAACAAGTGAATTTTAAAATGTTGCCTAGGTGTTTGATTTTCTCCAGCTTCATCGAGTGTAGGAGAGCCACTGAAATGGTGGTTCATACTTTGTATTTCGCTTGCGCTGTCGTGAAATCAGTTACTTATATTATTTGTAGCTGGGTCAGCACGTTGACTTTTTCTTAAATATCTAAAAATATGGACTGCATGGACTTGAGCGCACCCGTGTATTTTTTCCATTAGAAAATATAAACGTTATAACAATCACCATTTTTTGTACAGTCACCTCATTAAATTTGTACACAACAGTCAAGTTAATGCAACGATTGAAATGAGGTGTGCAACGGAGCTGCTGAGTTGTTTTTTTAACGGTTTAGTGTCTCACGAGAAATTATTTTCTTCACTTTTTGCACAGGTAGTCAAGTTAATGCAACGATTGAAATGAGGCGTGCTACGGAGCTGCTGAGTTGTTTTTTAACGGTTTAGTGTCTCACGAGAAATTATTTTCTTCACGTTTTCCAAAGGTTTCACCAGGATAGGATGGATGCCTGCTCGGTGTGCAACCTGCAACCAATTCCACACCGCTGTATAGATGATTTAAGGAATTCAACAATAATATTTTACGAGTACTATCTGATCAAATACGGGTAATAGATATCTACATTGTTATAAACGTTGCACATGTAGAAGCTATTTGTTTTCCTTCGATTGGTAACGCGTATAAATATAACAAATAAGCTTGCCTTATTCTTCAGTGTTTCTCGTTTTCCTGTCACCAAATTTCGCACTCACTAGACAAAATTATATTTCATACCCTTAATGCGTTATAAGAGTCGAGGGACATGAAAGGGAAGCAGTGGTTGGGAAGGGAGTAAGACAGGGTTGTAGCCTCTCCCCGATGTTGTTCAATCTGTATATTGAGCAAGCAGTAAAGGAAACAAAAGAAAAATTCGGAGTAGGTATTAAAATTCATGGAGAAGAAATAAAAACTTTGAGGTTCGCCGATGACATTGTAATTCTGTCAGAGACAGCAAAGGACTTGGAAGAGCAGTTGAATGGAATGGACAGTGTCTTGAAAGGAGGATATAAGATGAACATCAACAAAAGCAAAACAAGGATAATGGAATGTAGTCTAATTAAGTCGGGTGATGCTGAGGGAATTAGATTAGGAAATGAGGCACTCAAAGTAGTAAAGGAGTTTTGCTATTTGGGGAGCAAAATAACTGATGATGGTCAAAGTAGAGAGGATATAAAATGTAGGCTGGCAATGGCAAGGAAAGCGTTTCTGAAGAAGAGAAATTTGTTAACATCCAGTATAGATTTAAGTGTCAGGAAGTCATTTCTGAAAGTATTCGTATGGAGTGTAGCCATGTATGGAAGTGAAACATGGACGATAAATAGTTTGGACAAGAAGAGAATAGAAGCTTTCGAAATGTGGTGCTACAGGAAAATGCTGAAGATTAGATGGGTAGATCACATAACTAATGAGGAAGTATTGAATAGGATTGGGGAGAAAAGTTTGTGGCACAACTTGACCAGAAGAAGGGATCGGTTGGTAGGACATGTTCTGAGGCATCAAGGGATCACCAATTTAGTATTGGAGGGCAGCGTGGAGGGTAAAAATCGTAGAGGGAGACCAAGAGATGAATACACTAAGCAGATTCAGAAGGATGTAGGTTGCAGTAGGTACTGGGAGATGAAGAAGCTTGCACAGGATAGAGTAGCATGGAGAGCTGCATCAAACCAGTCTCAGGACTGAAGACCACAACAACAACAACACCCTTAATGCTTTCTAATGTTGGTAAACGGTGACACTGAATCCTGTTAGTACATTGATCAGCACAAAAGAAGAGCAGAAACCGCGAAACTGCTCGTGATACAACAGTAAGTTTCAGCAAGAAAGCAATCTTCACTGTAGTTGGCTTGTATCAAAAGCAGCTGTAAGTAATGTAAATACATTATAGAAGGAATGAACGACTGTAACAGTAGACTTACAGAAATAAATACGGAATCCGTTAACTACCTTCTTATTGGTGATCAACAACACCCTACACCAATCGATCGGGTTATTACGACTAACTCGGTAAACGTTAGGGAATTCCCCTATCAGTTTTGCGGTGTTGTCAATTTGCGACACACAATGTATGTTGTGATCAGTGCTCACTTTTAGAAATGGCTGAATTTGTTGCTACTCAATCACTCATTTACATGGGGCTCCCAAAAGCGGATTTCATAAATCGGTTTCCCAGTGCGACTTCTGGGTGTTAATGCAAACACTTCAAAATTGGTTTCGGAAATCCACTTCTGGTTTCCGGTTTATCAGTTTCGCAATCGATTTTCTTTCCCATGTAAACGCAACCGGTTTTGAAAAGTGCTTGGGTTGTCAGTTTTCGTCTTATTTTTAAATATTTTCGACTAATGTGGACGGAGTGGCTTTTTGTACATTGAAGGATAAGTACAAATAGTATACTGAAGCTGTTTACACCTCGTCTAATTGAAGAGAAATAGTAATTGTTCTGACTAAATCATAAAGAGTACCACCTGTTTTCCAAGCGCCATATTCAACTGGGCTATTCTGCGTTCATCATAAGAATAAATCTGACGTTAACAAACACAAATGCGATGACCTGTCAGAAGTCGTAGCACAAGTACACTGGTGTTAAGCTTCTGGAAGTAGGTCCTACTTACGTGTTAGATATATTATTACTAAGCTACGTTAAATAAAGTTCGAAGTTATTCAAATGTATTAACAGCCTTCAGCGTTTTTCTTAATCAAGCTTTACCTATGTAGTTTTTATTTCAAAAAACGTGTGTAGTCACAGCCTCTGCACTGTTGTCATGATGTTCTAATACGCAGTATGAAAATGGCTGAGGCTGCTTCCCGTTCTGTGGTGAAACACGCATCTGGAACGCGGTTATAAAATGCCGAGAAATAGGTTGTTCTTAACGTTTTTCATACATTTACAGAGATAATCGGCCTTGACGTTTTCCAAGGGACTATATTAGATACAAATGAACGAAAGAATACGGGTTGAATATAGCACAGACGGTAGGGTAATGGACTGACGACTTCGTCAGATTATCGGTAGCTGGTTGCTATGTCGTGCGAGTCATTTTTTTTCTCGTTTAATCTGAAGTATCTACATCTCGTATTTGTAAAATTCATTGTCATTTTTATGAATAATGCCCGTCTTCTTGTTTTCGGTTGCATATTACACGCGAAAGTCCTGTTTTCATTTCAGATATAAATTCGTAATTGTCGATATTATATGAAAAACTGTTAATAATGGTTGTTTAAATTAAGAAAATATAACAATTTATTTTTTCTTTATTTGGACTGTGTCCATTGTTTCATACCGCCGATGTAGATAAGTGTCGTAGAAACACATAAAACAATTATTTTCACTGCATCGAGCACACCATACAAATGTTGCTTTTTTTTACGTTTGCCACTGTACCATTACAATGCGAACCCTAAAGAACTCATATGGAGCTAAGATAAGAGATTCGGCCCGAAAAATAAGAAGACAGTTTAAGCTGCCAGAGATGTTGGAACTAACGCATGCAGCTTTTTCACAAGTCACTGCCGAACGTAGGGAATATAGGACGGTACGTCATAAAATGAGAAGAAAATGCGACGCCTGGTTAGCTTCGTAGATTCCATTATTGATTGAATGTTATCAACGTAGTAGACGACAGTTCCAGACCTGAAAAGTGTATCTCAGATTGGGATAAGGAAGGAGCTAAGAGATTACCAGACGACTGTTGTAATTAATAACTTCCGTGGATTCAGGATTCAACAGCACAGCGAAATCGCTGCACTGTACTTTGGCATCACACATAGCTCGCTCAGAAAAATTACCCTTAGTAGAAATTTTCATCACCCTTGTTTGTCATTAGAATAATGTGGCAGGTGAGAAAGAGAGCGTTTTACGCTTTCCGTGTGGTCACCTAAGAAGCGCGCGGTTATGGCTGGAGTTTTGACGAATGTTATTTCGTTCTCTTTAATAAAATAATTGACATTCGAAACTAATATATATATATATATATATATATATATATATATATATATATATATATATATATATATATTTTTTACTCATCTCGTTTTACGTCTGAACTGTAATTGCTCACATCATTGCAGGTTAGTTGGACCAGCTGGCTGGTCAGTGCTGTCCAAGTTTAACGCGCCAGTAAGGCTGTTGTTCCGCGTTATCGCCCAGTCTATGTGCGTGTAACCCAGCATAAAACATACTTGACTGTACTGGCCACAGCTTGACTTCCGCTCCATGTGAAACGAAATCCAGTGAGATTCAAGCAAACGCGGAAGAAAACATGGCGTAATGTTTCAGTGAGCTTTTATTTCTTCTTCCTGAATTTCAGTTGCACTTTCTTTACTTCTTGCTCTATCTACATAATGAACAGCAATTTCTGGCCCAGCTATTGACAAATATATGTCCGTCTTTGATTTAATGCAAAAATGCTATATAACATTATATTTGACAATATAAAGTAAATACAACATCTACAAAGTTTCTGAGAATACTTGTTGATGAAAACTTAAATTTTAATGACACGCTGATAAAACTTGTACAGAAACTCAATTCAGCGTGCTTTGTTTTAAAAAATACCTCAAACATTTTTACCTCAGAAAGTTGCAGGTTGGCATATTTGGCTGTTTCTAGTCACCTGCAACATATGGAATGGTGTTTTGGGCTACCACCACTTGCCATCTAAAGCAAACTTTATCATTACAGAAGAAGTCAATCCAAATAACAACATAAATCCACCACAGACACACTGAAAACCTATGTTCAGAAAGTTAAAATACCAACAAACAATATCCACACTATATAGCCATAAGCTTAGCTGCATGCAGTTTAGTGTAGTTGTTAATGTTGCTAGCTGGGGTGCTGCGAATTGCGAATTCAGACCTGACCACAAGGAACTGTTTGTTATTTAGTTTCTATCATTTCTGGAAGGTTCTCAATAGTTCTTGCATTTGTATATTCTAGAATATTTTATGTTGGTATAAATAGCAGCACACTCTGTGCAGGAATTCAGTCCAGTTCTGTTCTGACTGTATGTTGGTGCTTCAAAGCATCATCATTAAGATTTTGGCTGCAATTAGGCAATGTAAAAGCTATTGCTTCATGGACAGGAACAGTAATACAAACAATAAATCATTCCCACAGTCTGCATATTCAGGAGACTAATGGATTCAAAAACAGCAGGCACCTATCAGTGTTTGTGGAGATGCTGGTTGGAACATGACAAAATGGCTGAAAATAATCTACAGAGTTGCCATACACAAGAGGTGGGCTAACTTGATGTGTTTGGCAATGTGTTCTTTTACAATGAAGAGAAACTGCAATAGCGGGGATAAATTCCAGGTCGAATTCAAGAAAACATTTGGCGACAATCGACAGCAAGTTCGCTTTGTGGAAGAATTGTTGAACAGTGTCCAATATCATGGAAGATACCACAGTCCTCTGTGCAGAATGTTTTAGCCTAATGACATGTTGTGAATCCAAATATGATGTAAGCTGACAAAATCTGACATTTGATGAAAGGAGTCAAAAAAGACGTATACCAGGTGCATCTGGTAAAGGATGTCACAACAACAAGAATTCATCAAGTGTGCCAGTGCATTGAGTACATGGAGCAGAAAATAGATGGGAGGTATGACCAATTCCCAAATGTGGTACCTGTGGCAGTTGCAGAAAACCACTATGACTTGGTCTTTCTCATAAACCATGTTGTGAGAGAAGAGATTCAGCATTTTATAGCAGCCAGAACTGAGGGGCTGATTAGGGAAGAATTAGCAACCACATGTATTGACCCCATAAATCAGGAGATAATAGAGAATTTTGAAGAAGAAGTGTATCAATCTTTAGCCCCAATTCCCCCCGCCAGTCAAACACGCAGGAAGAGTGGTTTCGGGCTCATGCCACGGCCGTCAAGGGACAACCCAGCACCTAACCAACGCAGGTACAACCAAATTGTCTGCCAAGTATAATACACCACAAAACAGGAGGACAGCACGCCAGTATGTTTCCAGTGTGGATGTCCTGGATACTTTGCATGCTGCTGCAGAGAAAGAAAAGTTTTTGACAACTAGTAACCAGCCAGATATGAACCGTCCCTTCAGATCTGTTCACGGCAGTCAACAACAGATGATTGTGATCAACTTGTGGGATGAAGCCCGTTGCCTTATCCTGGATGAGGTTACTCCTCAACACAGTCAGAACCATTCCTCGTTGCCAAACAGAAGTACCAACCGCTTGCCTAGTCGTTGAATGCAGGAAAACTTAAGTGATGTGACCATTTATGGAGGTGAGGCTGCCGCAGAAGAAAAGCCTAGGCCTACATGGACGACAGTCACTACATTGTCAGGAATTTAAATTGATGTCATCGCTGACAGCCAATGTGTCCCAGCACTAGTTGTCTGAAGAGTTTCATTTTCTATAATGTTAAATGCTTACCATAATCAGGTGAAGAAGACTATGTTCCATTATGCAGAAGTGGTTATGCTGAGGTTTGCAAATGGGAAATAGTTCAGCTAACAGGAACATGTATTACAAGAATAGCTGTCAATGACAGAACACAGATTGCAAAAAGCTACTCAGTCTCACAAAAGAAATCTACATACCAGCAACAATCATAAACATTGTAGGTGGTCAAGGAGAACTGTGGATTACTAATTGTCATGAGCAGCCACAACTCATCCCTATTGGTATGTGTCTAGTAACATCTGAACCAGTCCAGGAAGGGCAGCCCAGTGCCATTGACAAAGAATCTTGCTCTGCTACCACTACAGACAATGCAGAGGAGGAAGCTCCTATGGAACTGCCGGTGGTATCTGACGTGACCAAGAAACAATATCTGTGAGTGTTGGCTGTTCTGCACCAATTGTAATTGCTTTAAAATCCACAGTGGAGATAAGACAGACCTAGTGGGACATAGTAAAACACCATATCAACACTGGGCATCATCCACCAATTAGCCATTGTAGCTTGCTGAACAATTGATAATCATGGAGGAAGTGGTGAAGATGATACAAGGTGTATAACACTAGCTTCATTATACGTCCCTCTTCCATAACGACCTAACCTCAAGTCATGTCACGGTAAAAGTCACGTATAACACTAGCATGCCATGACACGAGATAATGTTACCCTCTGGGAGGATTTTGAGTTTTGACCATGCGTGTGTCTAATGGATGAATGTATCGGACAGTAATTTTGAATATATTGTAATTGATAGAAAAACTAAACAGGCTTTTACTTTGGGGATAATGAAAGTAGTAAAGTTCATATACGAATGAAAAATCGAATGGTTGCCAGCCCAATTAGGCACATTAATTTGAAATATTATGTTCAAGAAAATTGAATATTAGTTGCTGTAGTGACCTTCATTAAGACTCCCTTTGAATAGCACACTGGATACACACGAATACAGGGCAATCTAAGTTGTATATTGTGTTCGAACATTATGAATTACCTCGAAGGAAACCGTCTATTGTCACACAGCCAACATGGGTTTAGAAAACATCGTTCCTGTGAAACACAACTAGCTCTTTATTCACACCAAGTGCTGAGTGCTATTGACAAGGGATTTCAGATCGATTCCGTATTCCTGGATTTCCGGAAGGCCTTTGACACTGTACCATACAAGCTGCTCGTAGTGAAATTGCGTGCATATGAAATATCATCTCAGTTATGTGACTGGATTTGTGATTTCCTGCCAGAGAGGTCACAGTTTGTATTAACTGACAGAAAGTCATCGAGTAATACAGAAGTGATTTCAGGTGTTCCCCAAGGTAGTGTTATAGGCCGTTTGCTGTTCCTTATCTATATATATGATTTGGGATACAATCTGAGCAGCAGTCTTCGGTTGTTTGCAGATGACGCTGTCGTTTATCGACTACTAAAGTCATCAGAAGAAGCAGTAGTTACCATTAATGCACAAACCAATAATCATGGAAAGCAAAATTGTACCCCACTCATAATAGTAATAACAGTTGCAATCACGGTCATTATGTGACTCGGTACTGAGATGTTACTGCAGGAAGCACTGATCTAAAGTTGGCCATGGAAAGTTTTCTGATTTAACTGACTTATTAGTACCACAAATAAGATTAAATAATACTGCAATTACACTGTTTATATTCCCATTTATAGAAATGTATCAGATTTCTTTAGTAGCGATAGTATTCCAATTATCTTTCTAATATGAGAATAATTGGGTGGGGACCCATAAACTGACACTGTATCACTAGTCAAACTCTATGATCATTTCAATAGTAAGATTCAGTTCAACTAAATTTAATTCTTAGCCCCATGTGGAATAGTTTGTTTTCATCCTCCAAAGCAAATTACTCAACACTGAGCTCAATTAACCTCAAAAAAATCATTCATGATAGCAATCAAGGCTAAATTATGTTTCAGATAAGTTTTACTTGTGTGCCTTTTTCATCACCTGTGAGGCAGGTATTCTAGACAGTAACATTTACACAGTCTGGCACTGAATTCTAGCACATTTAATACACAAAGGTAAATCACTAATTCGTTAGAAACAGGATACTCGGTTTCGTGAACACTTAGGAGGGGATCCTGTATAGGCTCATGATTAGGATAAAAGTTACAGTTCTAAACACAGGTTTATAGCACTTAGATTATTATTGAAAACTCTCACCCAAATTAACTGGTCCATGCTCTGATGCATATCTGTGTGTATGAAGTTGATGGAGCAGTGGCGAAGTAGTGGTAGCAAGCGACGTGTTGGCTAACTGTACTCACGGCTCTTGATGTTTGAATGCTCTTTGCAATTTCTTCGTGGTGACGGATTTTTAATGTGTTAGAGCCATACCTTGTTGCCGAGAGTACCATCCAACAGCCAATTCCACATCCGAGGCAATATTCCTTGCAAAATAGCTTCCAATTGCCTCCTTTGGCACCTTCGATGTGTACCGTGCAACAGCTAGCCACTGATTGCGTACCGTTCTCACCAAGGAGCCACCCAGTTTGACCGCCAAAAGCACCTTTTACATCGCTCCAAGCCACTTCTGTTGCAGAGGGACTTCCCTACATATTTTACGTTATACAATACAAGTGTCCTAAGCATGAACCAGTTTCCAATATACAATGTTTTCTTTATAAACATAAATATATTATAAAATTTCATTATTTTAAACATTATTTAGTTTTTTGTATACATACATTACAAACTTTAAATTTCCTGTCGCAAATCAATGACTTTAAGTAACATAGAACGAACACTTCATAATCACAGATACACAGTTACGTAGTATAAACCTGCTTCTAATTGATGTAGGCGTTACAGGTACCATCAGTGAAACTCGGAGTCCGTGGTGCTCTCCTGTGCCCTTTGTGAGGGAGGTGTATTAGGCACCTTACAATTCTCCATTGAATACCGACAACTGAACAAAATCAAGAAAATAGATGTCTACCCATTGCTGCACATTGATGGCACTGTAAACTGCCTGGGAGGAGCAAAGCATTTCTCAACTATGGACTTGGAGCCAGGCTAGTGGTAAATCGAGATTGACAAGGCTGGCATTGTGCAGGCCCAGATCTGGGAGGGGGGAGAGGCAGAGGTGCAGGTGCAAACTGGGGTATCTGCCCCAGGCAGCAGTTTCAGGGGGCACCAAATTCATATTCTTGAAGAAGAAGAAGGAAAAAAAAACCTTGTTTCACGATGTCCCTAGCATTCAGCACAAATTATACTATCTAATATTTGTATGATTTCATAACATCCCAGTTGGTTTTCAAACATTGTTGTTGTTGTTGTTGTTGTGGTGGTCTTCAGTCCAGAGACTGGTTCAAAGCAGCTCTCCATGCTACTCTATCCTGTGCATGCTTCTTCATCTCCCAGTACCTACTGCAGCCTACATACTTCTGAATCTGCGTAGTGTATTCATCTGTTGGTCTCCCTCTACGATTTTTACCCTCCACGCTGCCCTCCAATACTAAATTGGTTTAGACACTGGACTCGCATTCGGGAGGACAACGGTTCAATCCCGCGTCCGGCCATCCTGATTTAGGTTTTCCGTGATTTCCCTAAATCACTCCAGGCAAATGCCGGGATGGTTCCTCTGAAAGGGCACGGCCGACTTCCTTCCCAATCCTTCCCTAATCCGATGAGACCGATGACCACGATGTCTGGTCTCCTACCCCAAACCAACCAACCAACTAAATTGGTGATCCCTTGATGCCTCAGAATATTTCCTACCAACCGATCCCTTCTTCTAGTCAAGTTCTGCCACATATTTCTCTTCTCCCCAATTCTATTCAATACATCCTCATTAGTTATGTGATCTACCCATCTAATCTTCAGTAAACATTATTGAACACATTCTAAGTTGATTTTTGAATATGTGCACAGAGTACATGATGTCTTGGCCAGGGGAATCCATGTCACATCAAGAAATAAAAAAAACTTTCCTTGAGAAAAAAGGGGACGGATCTGTGAGCTGAGCTGAATAAACCCGAACAGGTGAATGTCAATCGCTCTTTTTTTGTGTGGTTGATTGGGTGTGTGGATGATCAGCATTGTTATAATTATTAGCAAAATCCATAGATTCAGACTACCAGAGTGGAAATAAATGAGTAACAGGAATAACAGACAAGAAAGATTACATGTTATCCTTTTACTGTATCCAAGACAATGAAATTTTGACAAACTTTTGGCTAGATTGCTATACTGCCAGTTGTACAGTCCTCAATTGGCAGCTGCTTTACATTCTATTCTCCTGATGCAGGATCTCGGCAGTGGGTGAAATGATGAACAGACAGGGATGGACTTCCCAAATCTGCGATTTAATTTTATCTTCGTAATAATTTTTTATAACACTTTTAATGTACGATTGAGATTTTTACAATGCTGGTATGACAGATCCAAGAATATGTTTATACCCTACCATTTTCCAAAACAAACAGTTGAAGATAGAGGGATTAATAAACTGAAGAGCTTATTTCTTCTTTTGTTTCATGCAGAAGCATTTGTTTCATGCAGAAGCATCAAAACATTATCCTTGCCACAAAACAAGTCGTTAATTTATCTTTGTCAGGGTCTGTAACCCATTGGTTTACATGTATAAAAAGGAAAGAACAGAAAAATAATATGATTCAACTCAACTGATGGCATAGAAATAGGTCTAAAATTGTCTACATTATCCCTTCCTTTTCATAAAGCAGTTTTACTTGTGAGTAATTTAATTGTTCAGGAAAGTGACCATTCCTAAAGGAAAAATTACAAATACGGCTAAGTACAGGGCTAACAAGTGCAGCACAGTACTTTAATATTTTGCTAGGCACTCCAACATATCCATGAGAGTCCTTAGTCTTCAGTGATTTGATTATTGACTCAGTCTCCCCCATGTCAGTATCACAGAGGAGTATTTCAGACAGCAATCTCTTAAAGGCATTTTCCAAGAGCGTTGTATGATTCCTTGTAGAAACAGTTTTTATTTAATTCACCCGCAATGTTCAGAAAATGATTGTTAAATATTGTACATATATCTGGCTTATCAGTAACAGTAATATTTTTATTACGAAATGACTTTGCATTGTGGACCTTGTCCTGCTTACCAGACACTTCCCTTTCAACTGAACATACGGTTTTAATTTTATTTTGTGAATTAGCTATTCTGTTTGTCTACCACACACTCTTTGCCTTCCTATTAACATTTTTAAGCATCTTACAATACTGTTTGTAATGGGCTACTGTACCGTGATTGTGACTACTTCTAACATTTTGATATAATTCCCACTTTGCTCTACATGACATCCTTATCCCACTAGTCAGCCACCCACACTGCGTTTTGCTGCTAGTACCTGGTTTAGAACATTCTGATGGACAGGAACTTACAAAGAGTATGAGAAATGTATTAAGGATAGCATTATATTTGTCATCTATGTTATTGGTACTATGAACATTGTGCAACTCTTGTTCCTTAATGGGATTTAAAAAAAACTCTATTAGCTTTTGTACACAGTCTGTAATTATATATAACATTTGTTTGAGTACAAGAACCTTCCAAATTTTGTGCAGCATAGTCTGAAAGGCCATTCTTCCTTTTACTAACAGAATGCCCATCTAGTAACGAAGAATGAAAAAGAATATTGTCTATGGCTGTGCTACTGTTCCCCTGCAGCCTGGTTGGAAAAAAAACAGAGTCTGCATCAGTTGACTGATCAGTGGGGCAAAAATGGTTGTTCATGATCCAAACTCATCTACAGCCATATATTCCGAATAATTTCCATGATCTAACATCCGAGCACCCAAGATTGATTGAAACTCTAGATAGAGTTAGACACAGGTTTCACTGGCCGGGTCTCTATTGAACTGTTAGACAGCATGTGGCACACTGTAAGGAATGCCAGCAATGGGAGCTCATGCTGCAGTTACCTCCAGGGCACCTTTTAGCACTTATGCCTGCGGCAGCAACATTCCACCAAACCGGCATTGACCTGTTCTGGAGGCTCCCAGAGTTGGCAGACAGAAATTGATGCATTATAGTCTGCAATGATTACCTCACCTGCCATGCTGTGACTAAAGCTGTGCCGACAGCCAAAGATGTGGAAATTGCAGGGTTCCTTGTAGACGACATCAGTTGGAAGCATTGATCACTCTGAATGATAATCACTGATTGTGGAAAAGTTTTCCAGTAGAGACTTGCATCATAGGTAATTTCACATTGCAGTGTCACCCCCAGGAAGACAACTGCCTACCATCCACAAGTGAATGGTGTTGCAGAATGTGTTAATAAGATGTTGGCAGATATGCTCTCTATGTATGTTGATGTTGATGTTGAATAGAGCAATTTAGATACTGTACTGCCCATTGTGGCATTTGCTTACAGCACACCACAGGTTTCACTTTGTTCTTTCTGCTTCATGGTTGTGAGGCTGAAATCACAACTTTTACAGTGACCCGGTTTCAACCAGATATACTCAAAATGTATGTTATTACAGATGGATAGGAAAAACAATCCTTTAATGTTCAAATACAGCATTAGCAGTGCACAGTCATGTTGATTAAATATCTAGGCACAACATTCCAGAGCTATATGAAATGGAATGAGCACGTGAGGACAGTAATGTGGAAGATGAATGGTCGGCTTGGGTTTGTTAGGATAATTTTAGGAAAATTTAGCTTGCCAGTAAAGGGTACAGTGTATGGAACACTAATGCAACTCATTCTCCAGTAGTGTTTAAGTCCTTTGGATCTACACCAGGTCGGATTAAAGGAAGAAATCGAAGCAGTTTAGAGGCATACTGCTATAGTTATTACCAGTAAGTTTGATCAGCATGCAAGTATTGTGGAAATGCTTCATGAACTCAAAATTTAGAAAACTGGCGTTTGAGGCTGACTGCAGAATGATTCTACTAGTGCCAATATAAATTTCACATAAGTACTATGAAGATAAGAGCAATTAGGGCTCATATGAAGGCATACAGATGGTCTTGTCCTTGCTCCATTTGCATGTGTACAGGAAAGGAAAAGGCTAGTACTGGTACAATGTACCCTCTGCCACCTGTATATTGTATTGTACAGTGGCTTACGGAGTATGTATGTAGTTATAAATGACTATGTGAAACACCACATCACCAGACCAAAGAAGTAAGACGGTTGCCTCACATTCGGATCTTGGACTCCTAGGAGAAAGATTGAGTGTGCTGTAATGCCAAACCGTGATGAGTGGGATAGAGTGTGGGAGACTTAGTATGGATTTTTATGCATGAGCAGAAAATGGGACTATCCAAAAAGTCACTAAAGCGCTCATTTGAGCCATATTGCATACGTTATTGTATGTTGGACGTCACATATGAAGTCAAAGATTATAATGCTTCATGAAGAACACAAAAGTGCAGAGGCATCATCCATGTTCTCCATATAAAAATCTACCACACTTCTATGGTGCAGATCAGTAATGGGGGCGTCTCGTTCAAGGGAACTGAAGACATACTTGACAATGCTAAGCTTCGATAGGAGAGACTACCTATTCTGTTCATCATATTGTAGAGGATGTGACAGTGTGACCACAGTGTGAGGAGCCGCCAGTGTTGCTGTATGTTGCTGTACAGAGGAACATTGACCAGGTCTAGATGAAGGATGCTGTTGTCAGGACCAGTGGGAACTTTGGAAAGAGTGGGCTGTTGTTTCTGCAGAAGTGGGAGCAATGCCGCAAACAGTGTTGTGTGCAATGTGGCATAGCATTTAGCATCGCTGGCTGGTGTTGTGCAAGTCTCTAGTTGAGACCTCTCCACAAGAAATTATTTAGCTTCTATCATTTCTACACTCATGCTCATAAGTTAAGGATGATTGCAGAAAGTGGTGCCACACGATGTGGCACTACACAAAACTGGCACTAATGGAATAAGCACATAGGGAACACACATGACACAGATCTGTAAGTCCACGGTATTGGTGACAAGTTGAGAAAACCATCCTGAAACACATGTGCTACAAAATGCCACTGTTTCCTGCGCATGTACCCTGATGTCAGTATGGTATATGATCACCATGCACACATGCACATGCTGCACAACGGGTTGGCATACTCTGGATCAGGTGGCCGAGCAGCTGCTGGGGAATAGCCTCCCATTCTTGTACCAGTGTCTGTCGGAGCTCCTGAAGTGTCCAAAGGGGTGCGAAGACGTGCAGTGATACATCGACCGAGAGCATCCCAGATGTACTCGTTGGGGTTTAGGCCTGGAGAACAGGCAGACCACTCCATTGGCCTGATATCTTCTGTTCAAGGTACTCCTCCATGATGGCTGTGCGTTATCATCCATCAGGAGGAAGGTGGGACCCACTGCACCCCTGAAAAGGTGGACATACTGGTGCAAAATGACGTCCCGATACACCTGACCTGTTACAGTTCCTCTGTCAAAGATAACCTGGGACCACTGTTCCAATGACCTTGTACTGTGTTCTTGACACCAGGCTTTACGGGCTCTCCTGTGACCAGGGGTCAGTAGAATGCACCTTGCAGGTCTCCGGGTGAATAAACTATGTCTGATCAGTCGTCTGTAGACTGTGTGTCTGGAGACAACTGTTCCAGTGGCTGTGGTAAGGTCCCGAGCGAGGCTACTTGCAGCACTCCATGGCCGTCTGCGGGCACTGATGGTGAGATATTGGTCTTCTTGTGGTGGTGTACACTGTGGACGTCCCGTACTGTAGTGCCTGGACACATTTCCTGTCTGCTGGGATTGTTGCCATAGTCTTGAGATCTCACTTTGTGGCACATGGAGGGCCAGTGCTACGACTTGCTGTGTTTGACCAGCCTCCAGTCGCCCTAGTATTCTGCCCCTCATAACCTCATCAATGTGTGTTCTGTGAGCCATTTTCAACACACAGTCACCATTAGCACATATGAAAATGTCTGCACACTTACTCACTGCACTGTACTCTGACATGCACCAACACACGTCTGCATATGTGGACCGCTGCCAGCGCCACCGTGCGATGACCGCAGGTCAGATGCGCCGCATGGTCATACCCTGAGGTGATTTAAACCCGCAAACCACCCACCAGAGCATTGTTTCACTATGTATCAGTGTTATCCTTAATTTATGAGCATGAGTGTAGAAGATTCTTAACAGTTATTATGATTGTAATACTTGTATATTTTGGAATATTTGATGTTTGTGTAAACAGCAGAACACTCCATCCATGATTTCAGTTCAGTTCAGTTCTCTTCTGGTTGTACACTGGTGTTTGTAATAAACGTGCTTTCAGTACTAAGTGTTGTTCTTTAGTGATGACCCTGCTTTCAGATCTGGACACGATTCTGATTATGGCGTGAAAATGTATACACATGTGTTTTATACATTTGGTACTACACAGAGATTTTGAGACTAATACTGATATACATAGCTGCAACAACCAAAATACTGTAACACTCCATACATATAGTGTTAACACATGATGGTGTGTCAGTCATATTGGTGATGAACTTTACAACAGACTGTCAGTTTACATCAGAATGTTAGAAGAAGAAAATAACTTTAAAGCAGAACTTAAAAAAATTCTACTCAAATAATGCTTTTACTCTGTAAGCACTCTTTACTTTTACCTTTCTCCGGTATGTTTATATTAAGCCAAAACTGAAAATATTCTCACCCCGTAACATTTTCATTACATTTACATATTGAAATGATAGCCTTTCTCCAGTGTAAAACTTCTACTGAATCATTGATATATAGAAAAAAAGATTTGCTGCCTAGTGATTAGAAGAGTATAGGCTTAAAAAGAACAGATTATCCATCTATAACAACAGAAGCTTCCATACTTATAAATTTCTATTACTATGGATGAAACACTTTTATTAACATGTGTGTATTAACTTACCGTCATGTTCCATTTTCTTTGCAATGAAGTCATATAAAATTTATTTGTAGAAAATAGAGTTCCAAGTGTAGAAATTGGAACATTTCCAACAAATCCTTCTGTTTGAGTTCAATAGAGGAGTGACAGCCACAGAGGCAGACAGGAACATTTGCGCCATGCCATTTGACAGTGCACAGCAAGAAAATGGTTTTCTCATTTTAAGGAGGATCGTTTTGATTTTAGTGACCCTCCACATTCAGGAACACCTTCAGGGTTTGATGAACATTTAAACACATTAATCTGCAGTGGTCCATGTCAGTGTTCTTGAGAACTGGTGAACGCGATGAACTGTGACCATTCCACCATTGTGTGTCATTTGCATGTTATAGTGAGGGTTCAAAAATCAGATGTATGGGCCATATGTGCATCTCTGCTTGCCCGTCATTGTGTATATCTATATTTATCAGGCAATAACATCAACAAAAACAGAAATGATAGAATTTCCATGCCATGTTTTGAAGATGACAGACCATGGTAGTGATGTTCGTTGTGTCATATGACCGAGACAGAATTCGTGCTGCAATTTATATCACTGTATCAAGAGTTTCCACAGTTATGGAAAGTAAAGTTGAGTGACTATATGGATAAAAATAAAAAGAATATTATGTGTGCACAAAATGGTAAAAGTATTGTGCCTTTCACAACCCAGCATCATGCAGGAAGAAGCGAAGAAAAAAATATTCTTCGGACATCATACAGGTGAGAGAGCAAAAAATTAAAGAAATCAAAGCTCTTAGGTACTTCTGCTGACAATTGGTACTGTAATGAACAGTCTTTTTTAGAAGACCAAATGGAAGAGGAGGTTGAAATTACCACAATCTAAAATGAGGTAACTAATCTTTTATTTATATTTTTGTTTGGATTAAATCTTGTCACATTTTCTATAATGACACAACTGATAGTAACACTTATAAAAATGTTATTGTTGCAAGCTTTTGGTTTGCAAGGGAACTGCTCCATCCATCACGAAGTATTCACAATAGTCTTCTTGTACTTGCCTTGCTAGCAACAAGGAATTCCCTGCTTTGGATGACTGTACTGGAAACATCTCACTGTGATCATTCCTCCAGGCACCAGGTGTAACAGTACCTGAAGCACAATGTTCAATGTCTATCTCACCGCACTGAATAAATTGCTATTTTTTGATTAATAAATTGTGCAAATGGCAGCAAGCCAATACAAATATTTTTGCTTTCTCTGGTGACAAATTAATTGGTTTTCTAAAAGTATCGTTGAATTTTGCCGTGAGGATGCCTAAAGCTTTTTCTGTGACCCAACAGGCACGAGACAAATGATAATTCAAAATCCTTCTCTTGTCATTTAACACATTTTTGTTGTATGGTTTCTTAAGATTTGTATGCAACTGAAATGCTTCATCATCTAGAGACATGTATGGAAACTTATTTTCTTTATTTGGCAGTTCCTATGAGAGTGGAATCTGCAATTGGCTGTTTTCCAGTACTCCAAAATTTAGTATCTTTTTTACTCCTCTATCAGATAGTCTACCATTAGCAACAATATCCACCATAATAAACTCATATTTTGTGTCGGCTACACCCATTAGCACAATGCTGTATGTCCCTTTGTAATTACAGTAACAGGAGCGGGAATGTTGTGGTTTTGTAATAGTGACATGCTTTCCATCCGTAGCACCCAATGAAATTAAAGAAATTCTAACAGCTTCAAAATTCTTTCATTGTATTCTTCCAACTATCTTCTATTTTCGGGAGCTGAAAGAAATACATCCATTGATAAATTAACAGATACAGGAATACATTGCATATAAATTTCTTTATTCATTGTTACAGGAATCACCAACAGAGCCATCAACATCCACAAAAGTTCCTACAGGTGCAAAGCTCCACAGATACAGGGTGGTGCACGAAATGTGTTACCAATTGCTTCTTTCACAATTTACAACGCACATTAGTTATCCTGCTGGGATCTCTACAGCAGTACCAGCAGAGCTTGGAAAAACAAATGAGTTACGAAATTACGTGTAATTCGCGATACTGCCGCTAGAAAACTAGTAAGCAGCAATGGCTGACAATGGAAGACTGATGACACAGCAACAATTGACAATTGTGTTACTTTTTCATGAAACAAAAAACCTTGTTGTGACTCAGAGGCTTTTACGACAACAGTTTAACACACAATGGGTCCCTTGCAAGAAGACCATCCACAGGTTGCATGATAAGGAACAGTATTGGAAGCGAAGCGACCTCGGCTTAAGCCTGTTTGTTTGCCGGAGAATATTGAAGCGGTATGAGTTGCTGTACAGAGGAGTCCCGGGAAATCGTGTAGAAAGGTAGCAGAGCAACTGGGAATATCTAGACGGTCCGTTCAACGCATTCTTAAAAGTGACATCCAGGTGTACCCATACAAGATGACCTGTGCACAAAAGCTCACTGAAGAACACAAGCAGCAGAGACTACTGTGTGCTCAGTGGGCGGAGGATAGGGAAGAAACTCTCAACAACGTTTGGTTTTCAGACGAGGTGCATTTTCATTTAGACGGTGTGGTTAACAAACAAAATGTACGCTTTTGGGCCACTGAAAACCCACAAGTGCTTCATGAACGAGAACATTATGCTCCGAGGTTTACAGCGTGGGCAGCAATTTCCAGCCATCGACTTATTGGACCCTTTTTCTTTGAGGGAACTGTGAACAGCGAGCGGTATTTGAGCATGCTTCGCAATAGCTTCATTCTACAGCTTCTTGCTACTGCCTTGCCCTTCAACACGCAGTGGTTCATGCAAGATGGAGCAAGGCCACATATACAAACACTGTGTTGGAGTTTCTACACGAGCATTTCGACATGCGGATCATTTCACTCAGGTTTCTAGGTCGCTTCAATGACTGACAAAATTGGCCCCCCAATAGTCCAGACCTCAATCCATGTGACTTTTTTCTTTGGGGGTACCTAAGGGAAAAAATTTTCCCAAAACGTCCACGTGATTTAATGCAGCTCAGAAGACTTATTCTTCAAGTTTGCAGTGAAATTACGGAACACGTGTACCGTAGGGTAATCACTAACTTCAGTGTGCGTTTGAAGGAAGTTAGGAAACGAAATGGTGGATATATTGAGCATGTGCTGAGTTAGAACAAATCTCCATGGATGGCGCTTCATTGTAGTGCATGTTCTGTTCAGATTGTATTGACAATAAAGTTTATATTAAAAAACAAAATGGTTACACATTTCGTGCGCCACCCTGTAGAAGAAGAAGGGGAAGAAGAAGAAGAAGAAGAAGAAGAAGAAGAAGACAGAAAATCTGCAGCAAGAATTGATGCAGTTGGCAAAGGAACACACAAAAAAAAAAAAAAAAAAAACCAAAAAGTGAAAGAACTTTGTTAGCAAAAACTTGGGCCATGAAACTGGAACGTATGGACATTGGCCAAAGAAGACTGGACAGTGGCCAAAGAAGACTGCCTAAAAATTTTATTAATGACATCATATTTGAAGGAGAAAGTGGGCATCTCCACAGAAATTGTTACCATCAATGTAGGCAATAAAGTACCCAGGACACATGTCAAAGATATACAGAACAGTGACATAAGCACTTCTTCGAGTGCATAAAGTTTTTTCTCCACCAACAATGGAGCTTTTTGTGGATGACTTACAACAAATAGTTGAGATAGATGTGGTGGACGACAGTTATTCATTAGATGACGGAATCACTTGTATTTTGTGTTTGTTTGTGTATTTTGTATTTTTTAAATGTAAGATAACTGTAAGATTGTTGGAATAAATGAATAAGAACACTTACCTGAATGTTAGCTTTTAATGCTTCATTTATTGCTTCAATGTTTCCGTAATGATGTGACTCAATGTGCGAGGTAAAATGCAAGACACAAACATCAAATCTTCAAAACCTGCTCCAGTTGCCAAGCATCTCAAATTTATTGATAATCGTTGGAAAACTGATAATAGATTTTTTTGCATAATTGTGTCTTCTTTTTCTGCGCAAGGGCAAAGTAATTCCAACAAGTTGTTAAATGTTTCATGGTCCATTCTGAGAAAGTTGATGTCATCATCAATTTCGAAGTGCAGTATTTCTTTTAGGAGATTTACTTGGATATATTTATCTCTCAGTTTTAACCACTCCTTACACCAATATCTAGTTTTCTTCTTATTTTTTCAGCGCAGTGCCAAAGTTAGAGCCAAAAATGCTTTGTCCGCATTCGTAACCATTTTCACTACCCACGGACATGAGCAGCGTCTGCTTATAAAGTGAGGTTACATTGACAGACATTGTTTCTATGTGTATGGGCTTGGTTTGACAAATCCGTGTCTAATAAGAGTGATTTTGTCAAACATGATTGATCATTTATGGGTGATATTAAGCTCTGTCTCCTTTTCTTATTAACATCAATTTTAACTTTAAATTCTTTGAAAATTCTCAAAATAATATTACCTGTGAATTATTGTTGTTATGGTTTTCAGTATGAAGACTGGTCTGATGCAGCTCTGCATGCAACTCTATCCTGTGCGAGCCTCTTCATCTCCAAATAACCATTGCAACCAATATTCTTCTGGATTTGCTTGCTGCATTCATCTCGTGGTCTTCCTCTATAATTTTTTAACACCTACACTTCCCTCCAGTACTAAACTGGTGATCCTTTCATCTCTCTGAACGTTTTCCTATCAAATGATCTCTTATTTTAGTCAAGGTGCGCTACAATTTTCTTATCTCCCCAATTCTGATCAGTGCCTCCTCATTATTTTCATGATCTACCCAGCTAATCTTTGTCGTTCTTCTATAGCACAACATTTCAAAGACTTCTATTCTCTTGTCTGAACTGTTTTACTGTCCATGTTTGAATTCCATACAAGGCTACACTCCTGATAAATGCCTTGAGAAAAAATATCCTAACATTTAAATTCATACTCAGTGTTAACAGCTTTCTCTTCTTGCCACTGCCAGTCTACATTTTATATCCTCTCTGCTTTGGCCATCATCAGTTATTTTACTGCCCAAATAGCAAAACTCATCTACTACTTTTAGTGTCTGATTTTCTAATCTAACTCCCTCAGAATAGTCTGGTTTATTTCAACTACATTCAATACCCTTATTTTGCTTTTGTTGATGTTTGTCTTAGTCTTGCTTTAAAGATGCTGTCCATTCTGTTCAACTGCTCTTCCAAGCCCTTTCTTGTCGCTGGCAGAATTACAATGTCACCGACAAATCTTGAAGTTTTTATTTCTTCTCCCTGAACTTTAATTCCCACTCCAAATTCTTATTTTGTTTCCTTTACTGCTTGCTCAATGTATGTATATAACAACATTGAGGATAGGCTACAATCCTGTCTCCTTCCCTCAACCACCGCTTCCATTTTGTGCCCCTTGGCTCTTATAACTGCCTTCTGCTGTCTGTAAAAGTTGTCAATAGCCTTTACCCTTGGTACCTTCAGAATTCCAAATAGAGTGTTCCAGCCAACAATGCCAAAACCTTTCTGTAAGTCTACAAATGCTATAAATGTAGTGACGCCTTTTCTTAACCTATCTTGTAAGATAATTCATGGGGTTAGTATTTCCTTGCGTGTTCCTACATTTCTCCAAACTCTGAACTGATCTTCGCAGAGGTTTGATTCTAAAAATTTTTCCACTCTTTCCTAAATAATTCATGTTAGTTTTTTGCAACCATGACTTATTAAACTGATAGTTTTGACGATTTTCAAACCTTGCAGCAACTGTTTTCTTTGGGATTTGAATTATTATATTCTTCTTGAAGTCTGAGTGTATTTTGATTGCCTCATATATGCTGCACACCAGATCAAAGATTTTGTCATGGCTGGCTCTTCCAAGGCTATCAGTAGTTTTGACGGAATGCTGTGTATTCCTGGGATCTTGTTTCAACTTAGGTCTTATAGTGCTCTGTCAAATTCCTCTCACAGTATCATAGCTGTCATCTCATTTTCATCTGCATCCACTTCCCTTTCTATAATATTGTTTTCAAGTTCTTCTTCCATGTATAGACCCTATATACACTCCTTCCACCTTCCAGGTGTCCCTTCTTTCCTTTGGACTGGTTTTCCATCTGAGCTCTTGATATTCATATAGGTGCTTACCTTTCCCACAAAAGCCTCTTTCATTTTCCTGTTGGAGGTATCCATCTTTCCTGTAGTGAAATTTGTTTCTAAATTGTTACATTTCTCTTCTAGCCATTTGTGTTTAGCCATTTTGCACTTCCTGTCAATCTCATTTTTTAGATGTTTGTAATTTCTTTCGCCCGTTTCATTTGCTGCATTTTTATATTTCGTCATTTCACCAGCTAAATTCAGTATCTCCTATGTTATCCAAGGATTTCTACTAAGCCTTGCCTTTTCACTTATTTGATCCTCTGTTGCCTTCACTATTTCATCTCTTAAAGTTACCCATTATTCTTCTTCTGTATTCTTTTCCCCTGTTCTAGTCCATTATTGCTTAATGTTCACTCTGAAACTCTCAATAACTCTTGTTCTTTCAACTTAACCAGATCCCATCTCCTCAATTTCCTACTGTTTTGCAATATCTTCAGTTTTAATCTGCAGTTCATATCCAACAAATTATGGTCAGAATCAACATATGCCCCTGTAAATGTCGTATAATTTAAAATCTGGGTCTTAAATCTCTGTGTTGCCATTATGCAATCAATCTGAAACCTTCTGCTGTCTCCAGGTCCCTGATAATGGAGTTTATAGATGTAAGCATTGTGGTCATATCTCAAAGATTCGATCAACACAACTCTTCACACTAGTTTACCCTGTGCGAACCTTATCATGTCTAAACAACTACTGCAACCTAACAGTCATTCGAACTATTGTACTGTGTCCAGTCTGTGGTGTCTTCCCCTACAGCTTTCACTGTCAACACTTCCTTCCATTTCCAAATTAATTATCTACATCTATATTCTGCAAACCACCATGAGGACCATAGGTATGTCCCATTCTACCAGTTATTAGGATTTCTTCCTGATCCATTCATATGTAAAGCATGGAAGAATGATTGTTTGAATGCCTCTGGCATGCAGTAATTATTCTAATCTTATCCTGATGATTCCTATGTGAGCGATACATAGGGGATTACAGTATATTCTTAGAGTCACCATTTAAAGTCAGTTCTTGGAACTTTGTTAATAGACTTCCTTGGGATAGTTTGCATCTATCTTCAAGAATCTTCCAGTTCAGTTCCTTCAGCATCTCTGTGACACACTCTATTGGATTAAACAAACCTGCTGCCCTTATCTGTATATGTTCAATATCCCCTGTTAGTCCTTTCTGGTATGGGTCCCACATACTTGAGCAATATTCTAGAACTGGTCACCTGAGTGATTTATAAGCTATCTCCTTTGTAGACTGATTGCATTTGCCCAGTAGTCTACCAATAAACCAAAGTCTTCCACCTGCTTGATCCATGACTGAACCTATGTTATCATTCCATTTCATATCCCTACAAAATGTTATACCCAAGTATTTGTATGAGTTGGCCAATTCCAATGGCGACTCATTGATATATAGTAACAGGATACTGCGTTTTTTCATTTTGTGTTGTGCAAAATTTTAAGTTTCTTAACATTTAGAGCAAGTTGCCAATGTTTGCATTACCTCTAAATCTTGACAAGATCTCACTATATATTTATGCAGCTTCTTCCAGATCGTACTACATTATATACATCTTCATTGTCTGCAAAAACCTGAGATTACTATTACTATAGTCTGCAAGGTCATTAATATACAACATGAACAGCAAGAATCATAACACACTTGCCTGTGGCACACCCGAAGTTACTTCTACATCCGACGATGGCTCTCTAACCAAAATAACATGTTGCAGCGACCCTACCAAAAAGTCCACAATCCAGTCACAAATTTCAGTTGATACCCCATATGATCATACATTTGACAATAATCTCTTGATGCGCTGGCAGGAGTGGCCGTGTAGTTTTAGGCGCTACAGTCTGGAACCGAGCGGCCGCTAAGGTCACAGGTTCGAATCCTGCCTCGGGCATGGATATGTGTGATGTCCTTAGGTTAGTTAGGTTTAATTAGTCCTAAGTTCTAGGCGACTGATGACCTCGGAAGTTAAGTCGCATAGTGCTCAGAGCCATTTGAACCAATCTCTTGATGCCTCTGAATGCATCCTATCAGTCTCTCTCTTACTTGTGCCATAAAACTCTTTCCTTTCTAATTGCATTCTGTACAACTTATTAAATTACCCAAACTACTCTTTTAATCTCCAGAATTTTTCTATAACACCAAATTTCAAAGACTTCTGTTGTTTTCTTGTTGGTACTGATTATCTACATTTCACTTCTATGTAAGTCTAGAAGAAAGGAAGATATGGAAAACACTGACAAAGATGAGGAACAGGATGGTAAGAAACATGTAAAGACATCAGGGAATAAGAGGGAGCTGTTGGGGGTAAAATGGTAGGGGATGACAGAGATTGGAATGTATCTAATAAATTATTGAGGGTGTAATGTACAAGTAGTACTTGGAGATTAAACAGTTTGCCACAGGAGAGGAGGTTGTTGTGGGCTGAATCAGACCTATCAGAGGACTCCTGAGGAAAAAAGGCTACAATCCAGATAAAAACGTTTAGTTAAATCTTGCAACACTAACATAAGGACAATATGAAAAGGATAGACTACTCCTCACCATATAGTAGAAATGTCGTGTTGCACACAGCATGAATGTGTGTGTGTGTGTGTGTGTGTGTGTGTGTGTGTGTGTGTGTGTGTGTGTGTGTTTTTTCTTATCAGAAGAGGGCTGTTTGACTGAAAGCTTACATAATTAGTAGTCTTTTGTTGTGCCTTTCTGCTACTTAACATTTCCACCATATGGTGACTAGCAATGTACTTTTCCATAACATTGCCATTATTCCCTCCTGGATTTTCCATTGTTTGACTTTTAATGATTTTCATTTTATACCCAATTCTGAAGACACTGTGTGTTCAGTTTAGCTTATTTTCCAGGTCCTTTGCCATCTCTAACAGAATGTTAGTATGATTTCACACTCTTAAGTTTTTACTTCTTCTCCCTGAACTTTTATTCCCTTTCCAAATTCCTCCTTGGTTTCCTTTAGAGGTTGCTCATGGTTCTGAACCCGATGCACTGCTACCAGTGTCATCGTTTCAATCACACTAGAATGTCTTGTTGACACCCAGCCAAATGTGGCATTAGGAAAATAAATCAAGAATGCTGTGATGTGAAACGGACGTAGACCGCATGGGGGTTAGGCAGGCAGCACCAGTTCTTCCCTGTGCTCAGGCCCTTCCCACCACTGGCAGTGACATACCTTATAGAGGCACGTGATTGGCCATCCTTTTGGGCCTGCAGCAGATGCGTCAGCGGTCCAGTGATTATAAAAGAATGAACTGGACGTAAACTTGACACTTTCATGCAGGTGACAATACATAACCACTGTGACAGCACAACGCTATGACTTGGCTAATAACATGAGAAGTTTTCAGGAATGATTTTCTGTGAAAAAGCTTGCTTTCCCTCTTGTCTTTTATTTATTTTTATCGAGGTTGTTAATTTAAATTAAACTGTTATATATGCAGCTGCTCTCATGTAAGGCATCTCTTTTTGTAAGTGTAATATTTAGCTCATGTCGTCCACTTTCCTCTTCCACCTCATCCCTGCGCCCCTCCCATGGCCCACTCGTTCGAGTGAGCAATGTTTAATCTTAATGTTTTCTGGATTGTTGCCTTTAAATTTGCTTACTGTTTAGCTTTGACACTTTCAATTATGTTACTACTACACCATGAAAGATGACATTTACTCTGTGTTTGTACCTCAGTCTCCATGCATTATATCTTTTTGGATGTTGTGAATTTTAAAATTTTCTCGGGGAATTGAATGTTCAAACAAATTTTGGGCTTGCAACCAGTCGTCATTTTGTACATCCCATGGTATTTCAACTGGGCACCTGCCAGTCTTATTTAGGTCAGTCATCAAAGACAGTCTCAGTGATGGCTCACCTGAAGATGAAATATCATGGCATGTGTTAGATGACAACTGGCACTGGGTGCAAGCCCAAAATTTGTTTGAACTTTTTGAATGTTGTATGTGATAATGTCAGTTGTAGCATGATGATGGCCTTGTGTACTGAAAACTGGTTAACAAAATAAATAAATGCTGTGGAACATTTACAGTTATGAAGTTGTTCCACGAAGCAGCAATGGAAGAACCAGTTAACAACTGAAGTTAATGTCTCTTTATAAAAGATGTGAGTTTTGAAATTTTGATTGCTTGCTGCTTTGTACTGAATGCTTATTAAAATAAACAAAAAACCCTTTCATTCCAGGCTGAATTCCATTATCTTGTACTTCCAAAGGAAGATATACATTCCTTGACGAATGTCACTAGAGCTAATCTACCACTTCTTAAACACATGGATAAAATTGCTCAGGAAATATCAAGAAACCATGAGGAAAGACAGTTCAAGTTAGTATACATTTTTGCTGCTTCTGGTGAATGTAGGAAGTACAATGTAATAGAAAATGAGTTGGTCTTAAAATCATGTTATATGCATGTTGAATAATACTTAAATTTAATGTTTCGGTTGGCCAAGGCTCAACCCTAGGACTGCTATTGTTCCTCATATACACTTTGTGATCAAAAGTATCTGGACACCCCTAAACACATACGTTTTTAATATTAGGTGCATTGTGGTGCCATCTACTGCGCTAGGTACTCCATGTCAGTGACCTTCAGTAGTCATTAGACATCGTTAGAGAGCAGAATGGGGTGCTCCACGGAACTCACAGACTTCGAATGAGGTCAGGTGATTGGGTGTCACATGTGTCATATGTCTGTACATGAGATTTCCACACTCCCAAACACCCCTAGGTCCACTGTTTCCGATGTGATAGTGAAGTGGAAACATTAAGGGACACATACAGCATGAAACTGTACAGACCGACCTTGTATGTTGACCGACAGAGACTGCTGACAGTTGAAGAGGGTCGTAATGTGTAATAGGCAGACATCTATTCAGACCATCACACAGCAATTCCAAACTGCATCAGGATCCACTGCAACTACTATGACAGTTAAGTGGGAGGTGGGAACTTGGATTTCATGGTCAGTGGCTGCTCATAAGCCACACATCACGGCGGTAAATTCCAAACGATACCTTGCTTAGTGTAAGGAGCATAAACATTGGACAGTTGAACAGTGGAAAAATGTTATGTGGAGTGACAAATCACGGTACACCATGTGGCGATCCGATGGCAGGGTGTGTGTATTACGAATGCCCGGTGAACACCATCTGCCAGTGTGTTTAGTGCCAACAGTAATATTTGGAGGCGGTGTTGTTATGGTGTGGTTGTGTTTTTAATGGGGGGGGGGGGGGGCGGCTTGCACCCGTTGTTGTTTTGCATGCCACTATCAGAGCACAGACCTACATTTATGTTTTAAGCATCTTCTTGTTTGCCACTGTTGAAGAGCTATTCGGGAATGGTGATTGCATCTTTCAACACAATCAAGCACCTGTTCATAATGCACAGCCTGTGGCAGAGTGGTTACACAACAACAGCATCCCTGTAATGGACTGGCATGCACAGAGTCCTGACCTGAGTGCTATAGAACACTGTTGGGATGTTTTGGAATGCCGACTTGGTGCCATGCCTCACTGACCAACATCGATACCTCTCCTTGTTGCAACACTCCATGAAAAATGGGCTGCCATTCCCAAGAAACCTTTCAGCACCTGCTTGAACGTATGCTTGCAAGAGTGGAAGCTGTCATCAAGGCTAAGGGTGGGCCAATACCATATAGAATTCCAGCATTACCGATGGAGGGCGCCACGAACTTGTAAGTCATTTTCTGCCAGGTGACCAGATACTTTTGATCACACAGTATATGTAAACAATCTTTCATGCAGTATGTAACAAGCAACATCAGTTCTTTTTGTGGATGACACTAATATTGTGACTAATCCAGGCATTTATACAACAGAAGAAATGATAAATATTGCTCTTAAAAGCATCATTGACTGGTTTTCTGTGAATGGGCTGACTCTAAATTTTAGAAAGACACAAATACTCAGTTTGCACATCTGATGGTACTACATCAATGATAAGCATAATACATGGTGAAGGAATAATACGAGGGTTGTTTTTTAAGTAAGGGCCGTTCGCGCATATAGTCCCGTAGTTCGCGCGGACGCTGCAACAAGCCACCGCGCCACTTGCCGGCATCCTTCCTGTTCACACTGATGCAAGTTGCAGCTCTGTAGCTGACGTGTACACATCGCTGTGCTACTTTATAATGTTTACGATTATTGAATCGCCCGCCACGTGTGAGATACGGTCAGTGATACGTTTTTTGACCGCGAGAAGCCTATCAGCTGCAGAAATTCATCATCAGTTAACAGAAGTTTATGGCTTGAATGCAATGAGTGAAGGTAAAGTGCGTCGATAGGTTAGAGAGTTTAAAAATGGCCGTCAAAACGTCCATGACGCAGAACGCTCAGGCCGGCCCTCTGTGATCACTGATGATTTGGTGGCTGCAGTCGAAACAAAGATTCATGAGGACAGAAGATTCACAATTTCCACTCTTTCTTTGGAATTTCCACAAGTTTCAAGATCGGTTTTGTACAAAATTGTGTCTGAAAACCTAAACTTTAAGAAACTGTGTTCTCGGTGGGTACCCAGACTCCTCACAGAGGACCACAAAGGGAAGAGATTTGCCACTTCATTGGACTTTTTGATTCTTTACGAGGAAGAAGGGGATGACATGTTGAGTCAAATTGTCACTGGAGATGAAAGATGGGTATCCCATATCACTCCCGAAAGCAAGCGATAATTGATGGAATGGTGACACACAACCTCACCCGTCAAGGTCAAAGCCAAACAGACGCTGTCAAAGCGCAAGATTATGGCAACTGTGTTCTGGGACCGGCGCGGTGTTTTGCTAGTGAACTTTATATGCCACGAGGAACGACAATCAACTCAGATGCCTACTGTGCAACTCTAAAGAAGCTCCGCAGAGCAATTCAAAACAAAAGGCGTGGCATGCTGACAAAAGGAGTTTTGCTTCTGCACGATAACGCTAGGGCTCACACCTCTCAAAAGACTCGGGATTTGATTGATTCTTTTGTCTGGGAAGTTTTGGACCATGCACCATACAGCTCCGACCTTGCTCCTAGCGATTTTCACCTTTTCCGGTACCTGAAACACTATCTTAGTTGTATGGTATGACAAGTGCTTAAATAAACAAGGCAACTATGTAACAAAATAGGTAAAAGTGTGTAGAATCAGAAAATAAAAGTTTTTTTACAAACGTATTTGTATCTTTTTTAAAAAATAAAAACGGCCCTTACTTAAAAAACAACCCTCGTACATAATGCAGAAACTTCAAAATTCTCAGATGTTCACAGTGATGAGAATTTAAATAGGAGAAAGCACATTATGAAACTCCCCAAACAACTTATTTCAGCCATATTTTCACTTAACATCATTGCAAATCTAGGGGATAGAGAAATCAGTATGACGAGACATTTCACATGTTTTCGTTCAATAATGTCATATGTAATAATGTTGTGGGATAAAATTTTAAGAGAGAAAGTGTTCTTTGCTCAAAAATTTGCTGTAAGAATAATATGTGGTGCTGACCCATGTATGGTGCTCATCCACAATCACTTCTATTGCTGCTTCCAGTATATTTATTCCCTCATGAAATTTGTTTTAAATAATCCACAGCAGTTTAAAAGGAACAATGATGTACATAATTACAATGCCAGAAGGAAAAATGACATTCATTACTCCGTATTAAGGTTGTCTTTAGCACAAATATAGGTGCACAAAGCTGCAAACAAAAATTTTAATCACTTACCCAGTGATACAAAATGAAACATCAAAATAACTAAGTGCATTAAAAATTTATGCTTAAATGTAGACAGAGCATTATAAAATGATTATCTTTTTTCATTAACCCATACTTTTCTGTCACTCTGTTGCTATGACTTCTGCTCCCCCCCCCCCCCCCCCTCCACCCCTCAATCCAAAACAACAAAAATTAAAAAATTCTCTCCTACCCAAAAGTTTTGACAAAGTACTGTATGAATAAAATGTTCTCGGTTTTCAAGCCGCATCAAATTGAATAAAATCCTCGAGCTTTTGATGACCATCTCTGCCATCGTCGTCAGGAGTTCACTGACTGCCAGGGCTGCTACGGTTTCTCGCTTATGTAGGCATGATGACATCAGCAGCAGCCAATCAGATAGACCCAATGTGGCACGCGCGCCCTTAAGTCGACCCGGGCAGCTAGCGGCGCTATTGCCCGTGGCCACACCGGTGACATCAGGTGGCGCCAGGGGGAGGTGCCACGTTTGAAACGGCCGCTCCCACGTCACACATGTCTTTGCTTTCTTTCAATGTCCAACACCCGCCCCCATGCCCTGCTGAGTGTGTACCCCTGGTCTCTGTTGAAATTGTTGTTGTTTAAACGAATATCAGCTGCTTCTTCCCTGGCGCCACCTGACTTCACCGGCGCTCGCCACATTCCGTCTATCTGATTGGCTGCTGCTGATGTCGTCATGCCTACATAGGCAAGAAACCATAGCAGCCCTGGCAGTCAATGAACTCCTGACGATGATGGAGGAGGTGGAAATTGAAAGCTTGAGGATTTTATTCAATGTGACGCGGCTTGAAAACCAAAAACGTTTTATTCATGTATGCCGTTGCAAAAGACTCAGAGGACACAAAGTACTGTATATTTGACAAGAGTAATAATTTACACTTCAAGCAAGTCTTTGCTTACATAGGGTATCTGTGTCAACACTGTGTTCTCTCCTTGGCTCTTAACTACAGACTGTGTTTTGTGGCAACATGCTGTCACCTCTCTGACTGAGCTTTAAGCTAACTCCTTATCACTTAGTGCCTGTGTGCAATTCTGTTGTCCCTACTGTCAAAGGGCAACCCAACTGACATTTTTTCCTCCCTGTGAGAGATTTGATGCATTTATAGTCAGTTACTTAGTAATGTAATAAGTGTGTATTTTGAAATTTCTCCAGCACAATGAGCACCTCATGAGATTTTGGGATTACAGCCACATGATACTGACTTATTACATCGATGTTTTGACAACCAGACAGCCATTTTCAGATGAATTGTATGACTAGAAAATTAGTGTTGCACATCACTACATTCATTACAAAAGTTGAAGTGTTGGTCTGAATGAAACTCTTGGCCATGAAAAGATCCTTGTGGGATTAAATTACAGTATCTGCAGAAATACGTTTGATGTAAGTTTTTATTAATTGGGATGGTGGCTTTCAGCTGCATGAGTTGAGAGACCCAGTCGTTTGGTTATTTGTTCACAAAGCAAAATTATATGCCTAGTGCCATTTAATGTGTAGAGAAACTACATAAAAGGACATGTATGCATATTTGTGCTGATGTCCACTTAACTTCATTATATCAAACAAGGGAAAATCCAGGATGGAATGTAACAAAGAAGTTTGTAACTTTATTATATAATGTAACAGAACAACAAATTACATCAAGTGGGAAACGAAATGCAGTTCTCCAAACTAGTCCAAAGAAATTGACCCCAAAGATAATGCACATGGTGTCCTGTTGACTGTCGATAGTCACTCCCACACAAACCCCTATCCTCACCCCTAAAGTGTGGAGTGCTAGGTAGGCCAGGGTACTTAAACTTCATTTCCCGGCCCACACGAGTGTGGATGTAAGGGGTCGGGTGCTGTTGGGTTGTTCTGCTCTTATAACTGGTCCTAGGGTGTGAAAGTTGGGCCGGTTACAACTATCTGACTCTGGCGTGATTGTTGACCTGGTGTGAGGTGTGCATGAAGTTGACTTTGGGGTGGTGAGCGTTGCTGGCAGCATCCAAGCAGTTTTTACCCACACTGTGGAGACTTTGGTCCTCTTTCTGTGGAGGAGGACAGTCACTGTGTGTTTTTCTCATCGTAGTACTCAGTACAGGCCAATGCACAGTGGCTGCAGAGGATGTCGTACCAGATCTATGGGAAGCACGGTGTGTGCAAAAACTGGGTGTGTGTGGTGTGCTGTGATGTCAGAGTTGCACAGAAGGTCTCTGCATGTTTTCTGATTTGCTGCAAGAGACAGGTTAGCTGTGTCTTTTTTGGGAGATGCATGGGTGCAAGAAATTCTGCTGGGATGCGTAATTGTTCTCCATACACGAACTCTGCCGATGAACAGCCCACATCAGTTTTTAAACAATCTGTAAACACAACAAAACCAGTGGCAATGATTGAGTCTAAGAGTCTTTGTAGTCCATCAGGTAGGCCTTTAACGTGCAGTGCCACGTTTCCACCAAGCTGCTGCTGGCTGGGTGGTAGGCGGTTGTTCAGTTATGTCAGAAACCACAAAATGTTGCTAGAACATTGTGGACTCAAAATTGGCGTCCCTTTTCAGTGGGAACGAGAAATGGAAACCCAAAACGGGGCACCCAAGTTTCCATGAATTCTCACGTGGTAGTCTTTGCGGGAATGTCTCTGATCAGAATGGCCTCTGCCCACCATGTGCAACAATCCACTGCCATAAACAAATACCTGTAGCCTTCAGAAGTGGGAGGGGCGCAGCCAAATCAATGTGGATATGCCCGAAACATGCACTAGAAAATGGGAATTGTCCTACTGGAGCGTGCACATGGTGTCTTACTTTACTGTGTTGGCACTGAAGGCAGGAGTGGGCCCAGTCCCGTGTATATTTATTGACTGATGGCTACACAAAACAGTCTGTCACCAACCTCACTGAGATGTTAGTGTGTGGGTGCGCCAAGTTGTCAATGCTGTCAAATTGTCGTCAGAATTGGGGAGTAATGTATTGGCATGGTCTAGCAGTAGAAATGTGGCTCCATACTTAGACAAGCCGCAGGGCACGTCCATAAGTTGTGAATGCAGGCTGATGGAAGAGTCTGCAGCAAAGATTGTAGTTGTGTTCCCAAAGTTGGAGCACTTGCAAGTTCAGAACAATCCAACATCGAAGTTTGCCCATTGATGTGTAAAAAATAGTCTTCCACAATAGTGTCAGTTCCGTGGCTATGGCACACATCTGTAGAAAATCGTCATATGTACTCCATTTGGCGAGCCTGCTGAGGAGAACATGAACTGCTGATTTTTTGGAAACTTGACACGATGGGTTTGTGGTTGGTAAATATTGTGACAGGTCTGCCCTCAATAAAGGGGCGGAAACGCTTGACACCCTCATAAATTTCAAGGAGTTCTGTGGCATATGCACTGCAGTGAGTTTGGCCGGCATGTAGCTTCTGAGAGAAAAAAAACTTTGTGGTTGCCAATGTCTGTTCACCTTCTGATGGAGTGCTGCATCTATTTTGAGCTGGCTTGCTTTGACTACACAAGCTGTGTGGGCTCCTGCTGCATGAGCATCCTGCAGACTGTTTTGCAGCTTTGTGAAGACTGACTCTGTCTTGTGCATCTGTGGAAGCAGGTGTTTGGCATTTTTGTCTCCTCTAGCCAATGCATTGTGTAGCACTGTCTGAATGACGGCCATTCTGGGGAGTTGGCATCGATAAAAAGCATATCATTCTCAGGAATCGCCTGAGTTCTTGATAATTTTGAGATTGAGGGAGAGTATGCAACAATTTCTCTCTTTCACTTTGAGACGTAGGATCCCATGGCGCTGTGAACTGTGGAGTTTGCTGTATCATGTCGAGTTGCTTCTTGATGTTCTGGATGGTGCCGTCAATGTCAAATAGGAAGTTTTGCATGGATGAGATGCTGGTATGGGATGATGCGGGGTATGTGTAAAGAAAAATTGTCCACTGCCACGCCACTGTAGTTTTGGGCTCATCACTTATGTAGGGAAATTTTCACTCCATAAAAGGAAGAGTACCCATATTTGTGCTTATGTCCACTTAACTTTATTATACAGTGTGACACAACAACAAATTACATCAAATGGGAAATGAAACATCCTTCTCAAAATTGGTCCAAAGAAACTGGCCTTGAAGATAATGAAGATAGTGTCCTGTAAACTATCGATAGTCTCTCCCACAAATTCTTATCAATTTAATTACTGAGTTTTAACTTTGTGGTTGTGCACACAATAACACTGTGGCCTATGTGCATCTCAGACGCAGCATAACATGACAAGAGACGTGGTTGTCTAACTTGGACCTGTGCACATGCACTGTTGTGACAATTTTTAGTATAAACATAGCAAAGCACGCTAATAATCTTCACTCCTAAAATTAATCTGTAGGTTGCTGCCTAGTTTTCTGCTTAAAGAAGGTGGCAAGAAGTCAACCTCATCTAACTGCAATCCCGTAATCTTGTTGAATTGAATGAGAAGAAAAAACTTCCTTCTCATCCCATACAATATGTCTCCCCTGACCCGTGGTTCTGGGTTACTTTCCCGAAATCAACCCCTTGTCCTAGACCTCTCCAGTCCTTTTCCTTCACCCTCCTTCCTTTTCCTTCAACCCTTCTGCCTGAAGAAGGAGCCACTGGCTCCAAAAGGTTGCCAGTTACAACCGTCTTTTATGTATGTGTTCTGCCGCCGCTTAGTGAGTAGATTTTTTATCTATCCAATTAGACAATAAATGCTGCATTTTCCAAAATATCCATGGCAGATGGCTATTCTCTGACACTCATACTTACATTGAATTTGTGCACGAAAACAGTAGTTCATAACTCTTCTTCCATACAATGAACAAGAAAGGTTAAATAGCATTGTATGAAGGCTAACAATAACAGTCTGGCAAATTGATAGTAGTAATCTACAGACTTGCTGGGCACATCTGTAGATTATTTGTGTTATAGTTTTGTAGCTAAGTAAGTACAAATAAAAAATGTGAAATGTATATTTTTTAAATATTTTGCAGGATTGGTTACCACGCAGTTGCAAGCATGGCAAGACTACATTTGCATGTGATCAGCGATGACTTCAACTCACCTTCTCTCAAAACAAAAAAGCACTGGAACACTTTTACGACTGACTTCTTTGTTCCCTCAGCAAGTATGTACTTTAGGGATCATCTGTTGTGACCTTAAGAAATTTAAAGATGAAAGTAGAGCATCTACATGCCCCCCTCCCATACTCTGCTAAGCCGATCTGCCATTTTATAGTTAGTGAAAACAATATTATGCAATGAGATAGAGTAGATGGGATTGTAATAGAATTTTTAAGGATACACAGAGGGATGTAGATGAAACAGACATTCCAGCAGATACTTAATTGTGAAGGAGAAAATGTTGCTGCTTAAAAAAAATCCTTTTTTTCTCGTTTTTTCCCCCTGCCCCAATCCACATTTTTATCCTCTTTACCTCAGTTATTTTGCTGCCAAAATAAAAAAAATTACCTCTTTTTAGTGTCTTGTTTCATAATCTAATTCTCTCAGCATCGCCTGATTTAATTTGACTACATTCCATTATCTTTTCTTTATGTTCATCTTATAGCCTCCTTTCAAGACTGTCCATTCCATTCACCTGCTCTCCTAAGTCTTTTGCTATCTCTGAGAGAATGACAATGTTGTCAGCAAACCTTGATGTTTTTAATATCTTCTCCATGAACTTTAATTGTTTCTGCCAGTTTGTCATTTGTTTCTTTACTGCTTGTGAAAATGTACAGATTGAGTAACATCAGGGATAGGCTACAACTCTGTCTTACTCTCTTTTCAACTTTTATGTCTTTTGACTCTTATAACTGCTGAGTGGTTTCTGCAGTGAACTGGTCAGTTGACAATAGCACATTCCTTGTGTTCATTGTAGGTTCTACATCCACATCACTGAAAACTTTCAGCCTGCTGGCTGACCTGTGATTGAAACATGACACCAGTTGGTAAGGGTTGGAAGTCCAAAAATATTGTTTTAAGCAAGTGCTCCAACACACAGTTATTGAAACTTTCATTGGGATTTTGATTTCTCCCATGGGTGCATTTAGCAAGCAGGTTTTTGTTAGCTATGTGTCTGTAGACAGGTTTTACATCATCTGCTATTGACATTGATGGCCATGTCTGTTTTCATCAGCAGTTACACTAGCTGTTTGGTGCTTATATTATGGCTTAGATCCCTTTGAACAGAGAGAATGACAGGGTTCCTCTGTTACGTTTAAACTTATTCCTACCGTTAAGCTTCCTTATTCTGCCCATATTTATTATCTGCAGAGATAAAATGTAACTTCAACACAATTCCTAAAAGTAAGTGCTATTTCAGATCATTACGATCACTAAAACGAAAACAGAATGCTGAACTGATGTTCACCTATTACCTACAGCAGCTCAACACCATCCTGACCAACCTGCAAAGCAGTGGTCAAAGAATAAGTAGAGTGAAGCCAAAGGAAGTCTGCTGCAGCTGTGACAAACTTAGCTCAATTGATAGCAGGGAGAAGGGACATGTCATTTAGAAAATACTCTTTCTTTTCCATTAATATACACCAAACATACAAAAACCATACATATTCTGATTCAGGAAGGACTAGGGTGTAACCTAACACAACAAAAAAAGCTTGTTATTCTGACAGATTTTCTGTTCATGTTTCCCTTAAGAATTTATGTTTTGGAAGGATTTCTTTCTTTCTTTCTTTTCTTTTTTTTCTCTTTTTTTTCTTCTCTTTTTTTTCTCTTTTTTTTTCTTCTCTTTTTTTCTTTTCTTTTTTTTTTCTTTTTTTCATCAGTCTTGAGACTGATTTTGTGTCAACTGTGACTTCTGCTCCTCACCTCGGACTAGCACTTAAACTCTGTATCCTCAATTACTGTTTGTATATATTCTAATCTCTCTCTACTCCTCTGTCTCCATGGAAATCTTTCCCTAATGTCATTAACCCTTGTACCACCACCTTGTCCATTCTTCTAATTAGTATTTTACTCATAGCTGTATTATTTTCCTCACTGATTATGTGGAGAAGCACCTCGTGTCGTACATTTTCAGTACACTTAATTTTCAGCATCCTACTATAACATTACGTCTGAAAAATTTTGATTCTCTTCATTTCCAGTTTTCTTGTACTCATTGATTCACTTCCATACAGTGCTTGTCTGCAGATGTACCTTCTCAGAAATTTATTTCTTAAATTGAGGCCTACATTTGGTGCTATACCTCAGTTGGAATAATAAAGTGATTGACAGCTAGTTGTTTATGGGGCATCTACCTTAGCAACAGCCAAATCAGCGAATGAGCTTGGTCATGCCTTCTGCCTCTTCACTGTTGTCGTATCACTCTGCTACCTCAAGAAGTGCCAATTTCTGCAGTCAGTTGAAGACGACACTTCTGCCGAGTAAAGAATTGTGGTTCATTTTTCTCTGTGTGGTGCATTTATTTTTGTGCCAAAATGTCTTAAATTAGTTGGGAAAATTTGCAAAAAAGTGATAAGACTACTACCACCCAGCTAAGCAAATTGAATACTGCACATTAATGGATAGAAGGTGAATCTACCTGTAACAAAAATGGCCAGCTGTTGCTCCTGCAGCCATGTTGTGTGTACAAACAAATGGGAACTGATAACAGTGGCCAAACCCCCTTGCCCAACTGTGTCATTTTGTTATTTTGATTCACACAGAGTAGACTTCTTTTGACAAGAAATGTGTCTCTGTCTGCACTAGATTCCTTCTTACATAATCCTTGCTTTGTCCATCATATATTATTTTGCTCATGAGATAGCAGGATTCCTTCACTTCATCTGCTACATTGTTTTCAGTTTTGACGTAAAGTTTGTCTCTAATCTCATTTCTGCTGCCCTTAAATACCTTCATCTTTCTTTGATTTATTCTCAATCTGTATTCTGTGTTCAATGGACTGATCATTTTATTCCATTCCTTATGTCTTGTAATTCCTCCTCACATACATAGATGCAGGGCAGTGCTGAGGGCATGGTGAGATAGGTTCCTGACAAAGGTGCAGGTACAGAGGGGGTCAAAAACTGACCAAAAAAAGATGATGGTTTGAGTTCTCTTATGTCTTGTATTCTTATATTCTGCTTGCAAGTAGCCTTCCCCGTGACCAGCAACTGGAAACATATGTCGAAGGCACACTTTAATTTTCACAGGGTCATTTAACCCCCAGACCTAGTCTGCTAACAGATCTCCTAAGCCATTTTCCTTCACATACCCCCTTCCACCCCCAAGAAGCAGCTGTGAGAGACTTCCCCCTTTGTCACCCATTACCACCCCAGACCGGAACAGCTGAACCACATCCTTTGTCAGGGCTTCTATTACGTATCATCATGCCCTGAAATAAGGGGTATCCTACCAAAGTTCCTTCCTACCCACCAAAAATAGTGTTCTATAGCTCACCCAACCTCCACAACATCCTAGTCCATGTCCATGTCACTTTCAATCCCATATCCACGTAGAAGACCCAGGTGCAAGACCTGTCCAATCCACCTACCCAATATTCCTGTTCCAGTCCTGGCACAGGCTTATCCTTCCCCATCAGAGGAGGGCCACCAGTAAAAGAAGTAATGTGATATACCAGCTCTGCTGCAGTCATTGCATAGCTTTTTATATTTGTATGACTACCAACCAGTGATGAAAAGCCTCCATTAAGCTATGGCCAACAGCACAATAGACCATCCTGAGGCACAACATGCAGCTGAACTGGATCTTCCCTTCCACTACAAGCATTTCTGAACTGCGCAGATGGAGCTAACCTTGCAACATATTCTCCACTCTCAAAATCATCCTTATCTCAACCTGCAGAAACCTATTGTCTCCACACCGTTCACCCAAGAGTGTCCGTCCCCTCTGCCCAATCACCTCTCTGTTCATGTCCCCTCACCCTCATAGGGTGCCGCTCTCTGCCAATGCTACCACCTGCCTTTCCCCTTCCCTGCTCCTTTCCTCCCTCCCTCCCCCCCCCCCCCCCCCCAACCCACCAGCCACCTTCCTACCTCACAGTCTCCCAATCATATGCCTAGCAGGCATGTCATGCTCTGTACTCTCCACTAGACAGTGCTCTTCTCCCCTGCATGTCACCCCTCTTCCCCCCTCCCATTGTATCCTGCTATCCCTCCCCCATAACTGTCCCAGGTAGCTACTTTCATTCAAGGTGAGAGTTGTATTCCAGTCTGAGCTACTGGTCATGTGTGCATTGTTGATATTCCAACTGGGAGTTTCCTTTCTTAGGCTAGTTAGTTAGTTGGTTAGTTAGTAAGGAAGTAAGTAAGTAAGACAGTCAGTCACTTCCATACTATGTGGAGTGTAATTGCAATGCCCCGCTATGATAACTGCTCTTTGCCAAATGTATGCTTCCATAACATTCTACTGATGAATGAATGATAGATACATTGTCATATACACAGTTATTTTCTTCAATAAATTTGTGTATCTTCATTTCTCTCTGTGGAGACGGCATAATTTATTAATTTTGGTTTCATGGGCTATTTGTTGTTTCAGAAGTGTTGGCAGAAGTTGAAGAACATGGTAAATTTAACCGCATTTCTAGTGATGTTGCAAAAAAGTTGATGGACACACCACTGAAATGTAATAAGTGCAGCTTTCAGTCACCAACTATTCCAAAGTTAAAACAACATTTACTTACACATATAACAAAAAAATGAATCAAACTGGACTTCAAATTGGGAATAATGTTCCTACAGTGATTTTTTGTTGTTTTATTATATGGTACTTCCACTGAAACTGAAATTTTATTTTGAATAGAAAATGTGAACTTTTGTCATGGATTTTATTTGCATAAAATAAATTGTATTTATTATGCAACAGCATGCACTTATGTTTTGGTCTGCAAATATTACTTTTATTATTGAATAATATTAGCTAATGTGTATACAGGGTGGTCCATTGATCGTGATCGGGTCGAATATCTCACAAAATAAGCATCAAATGAAAAAACTACAAAGAACAAAACTCGTCTAGCTTGAAGGAGGAAACCAGATGGCGCTATGGTTGGCACGCTAGGTGGCACTGCCATAGGTCAAATGGATATCAACTGCATTTTTTTAAATAGGAACGCCCATTTTTTATTACATATTCGTGTAGTACGTAAAGAAATATGAATGTTTTAGTTGGACCACTTTTTTCGCTTTGTGATAGACGGCTCTGTAATAGTCACAAACATATGGCTCACAATTTTAGATGAACAGTTGGTAACAGGTAGGTTTTTTAAATTAAAATACAGACGGTAGGTACGTTTGAACATTTTATTTCGATTGTTCCAATGTGATACATGTACCTTTGTGAACTTATAATTTCTGAGAATGCATGCTGTTACAGCGTGATTAGCTGTAAATACCACATTAATGCAATAAATGCTCAAAATGATGTCCGTCAACCTCAATGCATTTGGCAATATGTGTAACGACATTCCTCTCAACAGCGAGTTGTTCGCCTTCCGTAATGTTCGCACATGCATTGACAATGCGCTGACGCATTTTGTCAGGCATTGTCGGTGGATCACGATAGCAAATATCCTTCAACTTTCCCCACAGAAAGAAATCCGGGGATGTCAGATCCGGTGAACGTGCGGGCCATGGTATGGTGCTTCAACGACCAATCCACCTGTCATAAAATATGCTATTCAATACTGCTTCAACCGCATGTGAGCTGTGTGCCGGACGTCCATCATGTTGGAAGTACATTGCCATTCTGTCATGCAGTGAAACATCTTGTAGTAACATCAGCAGAACATTATGTAGGAAATCAGCATACATTGCATCATTTAGATTGCCATTGATAAAATGGGGGCCAATTATCCTTCCTGCCATAATGCCGCACCATACATTATCCCGCCAAGGTCGCTGATGTTCCACTTGCCGCAGCCATAGTGGATTTTACGTTGTCCAGTAGTGCATATTATGCCGGGTTACGTTACCGCTGTTGGTGAATGACGCTTCGTTGCTAAATAGAACGCGTGCAAAAAATCTGTCATCATCCCGTATTTTCTCTTGTGCCCAGTTGCAGAACCGTACATGATGTTCTGAGTCATCGCCGTGCAATTCCTGGTACATAGAAATATGGTATGGGTGCAATTGATGTTGATGTAGCATTCTCAACACCGACGTTTTTGAGATTCCTGATTCTCATGCAATTTGTCTGCTACTGATGTGCAGATTAGCCACGACAGCAGCTAAAACACCTACTTGGGCATCAGCATTTGTTGCAGGTCGTGGTTGACATTTCACATGTGGCTGGCTGAACATTTCCTGTTTCCTTAAATAATGTAACTATCTGGTGAATGGTCCGGACACTTGGATGATGTCATCCAGGATGCGAGCAGCATACATAGCACATGCCTGTTGGGCATTTTGATCACAATAGCCATATATCAACATGATATCGACCTTTCCCGCAATTGGTAAACTGTCCATTTTAACACGGGTAATGTATCACGAAGCAAATACCGTCCGCACTGGCGGAATGTTGCGTGATATCACGTACTTATACGTTTGTGACTATTACAACGCCATCTATCATAAAGCGAAAAAAGTGGTCCAACTAAAACATTCATATTTCTTTACGTACTACACAAATATGTAATAAAAATGGGGGTTCCTATTTAAAAAAACACAGTTGATATCCGTTTGACCTATGGCAGCGCCATCTAGTGGGCCAACCATAGTGCCATCTGGTTTCCCCATTCAAGCTAGACAAGTTTCGTTCTTTGTAGTTTTTTTTCTTTTGATGCTTATTTTGTGAGATATTTGGCCCAGTCATTATCAATGGACCACCCTATACATTAACCTGACAAGAATTAAGAAAGGAACTATATTATATGTACTCAGAAAATAAAAACTAATAAAAGTAAGTAACATAATAAGGTCCTATATTTATCTACACTGCCCCATAATTTCTGTAATTTCTGGTAGTGACAGCATGCCGGCAGCATGTTCAGTATTTGATGGATGCAGTGAGCACATCAATACGACTGCCTGCAGGCTTGTGGTGTACATTATGAAAGCATCTGTTGCTCATTGCTATTTCCTCTCACAGGTCAACCTACAAAAGTAACAAAAAATGAGTACATGCAAGAACTTGTAAAATACTGATGAAACCATTACATTACTGAGAGAGAAAATGATTTCATGTATGATTTAGAACCATCAGGAGACACAAGACTCTGTTCTCATCTGTTTTCATTTTCAAGTGACAGCAACTATCGAACACTAATGGTAGTTCCACAGGGCACATACAACGATATACCGGGTGATCAAAAAGTCAGTATAAATTTGAAAACTGAATAAATCACGGAATAATGTAGATAGAGAGGTACAAATTGACACACATGCTTGGAATGACATGGGGTTTTATTAGAACAAAAAAAAAAAAAAAAAAAAAAAAAAAGTTCAAAAAATGTCCGACAGATCGCGCTTCATCTGATCAGCATAGTGATAATTAGCATAACAAAATAAGACAAAGCAAAGATGATGATCTTTACAGGAAATGTTCAATATGTCCACCATCATTCCTCAGCAATAGCTGTAGTCGAGGAATAACGTTGTGAACAGCACTGTAAAGCATGTCTGGAGTTATGGTGAGGCATTGGCGTCAGATGTTGTCTTTCAGCATCCCTAGAGATGTCGGTCGATCACAATACACTTGCGACTTCAGGTAACCCCAAAGCCAATAATCGCACGGACTGAGGTCTGGGCACCTGGTAGGCCAAGCATGACGAAAGTGGCGGCTGAGCACACGATCATCACCAAATGACGCGCGGAAGAGATCTTTCACGCGTCTTGCGTTATGGGGTGGAGCGCCATCCTGCATAAACATCGTATGTTCCAGCAGGTGTTAATCAGCCAGGCTGGAGATGATGCGGTTCTGTAACATATCAGCGTATCTCTCACCCGTCATGGTAGCAGTTACAAAACTAGAATCACGCATATCCTCGAAGAAAAAAGGCCCGATAACCGTAGATGTGGTAAATCCAATCCATACCGTGACTTTCTCATCGTGCAATGGAGTTTCCATGACAGTTCTAGGATTTTCGGTAGCCCAAATTCTGCATTTGTGGACGTTGACAGACCCTCAGAGCGTGAAATGAGCTTCGTCGGTCCACAACACGTTACTCAACCAATCATCATCTTCCGCGATCTTTTGAAATGCCCACACCGCAAATACCCTCTGCTTCACTAAATTGCCAGGTAACAGTTCATGATACCGATGGATTTTGTACAGATAGCATCGGAGGGTAGAGCTCAGTGCCAACCAAACAGTAGTGTGTGGAATGCCGGTGCGACGTGTGACTGCACGAGCGCTGACTTCCCTGTGTATAGACGAACCCGCTACAGTCACCATTTCTTCCTGAGCTGTCTCAGCAGCATTACTCCTTGTGCTTGGTTGGCCACTATGGGGTCTATCGTATAAACAACCCGTGGCTTCGAACTTCGAAATCATTCTCGCCACAGCTGCATTTGTCAACAGAACTTTACCCATTCGAATCCCCTTCCTATGGCAATAGGATCGTAATGCTGAACTAGCACATTCCCCATTCTGATAATACAGCTTCACTGAAAGCGCCTTTTCAGGTATCGTCAACATGCTGTGACTGCTGGTGCATCTGATTCTCTCTCTCACTACAGCTCCTTTTATACACAACTGTCATGCGCAGTCACTGACGTTTTGGTGTCCAGTGCCGTCTGCCATCTGTCAGACATTTTGTGAACTATTTTTTTTTTTTCTCTAATAAAACCCCATGTCATTCCAACCATGTGTGTCAATTTTTACCTCTCTATCTACATTATTCCGTGGTTTATTAAGTTTTCAAATTTATACTGACTTTTTGATCACCTGGTACTTAAAGCAATCAGTACTTCATATGTCATGTGAAATTCTTTTGCAAAACTGGAAGACTGATTATTTAGCTGTGCATTGCAGAAAGTTTCTGATATAACATCTTGTGAAACACCATTCGGCAAGCTACTACCTTTACTCCTTTCATTATTCACTCTCACAAGTTGAATAGACCACTATGAAACTATACGAAGCTGCAGATATTAATATGAGTGCTTTATACAGCCCAAGAATTTCTTCGGGTTTAAATTACTTCTCTCCTTTTCAAATGCCAGAAGACTGTAGAAGATTGTTTCCCATGTGCTTCTTTGAGAGCTCTAATAATAATAATAATAATAATAATAATAATAATAATAATAATTTTCAATAATTGTTTTGCACTTGGGAGTGTATTTTCAAATTACTTCTTACTTTGGAGCTAAGTAGATCATAATTACTGTTCTGAAGGCCCCTGATTGATGCAACCTGCCAAACCCTCTTGCTTTTCTTTGTTTTCCCTATTTTCTTGTTAGATTTCTTCCATGACAAATGTCGTCCTCTGCTTTCGTACTTGCTGCCTACCACATTGTAAAACAGTAATATGTAAAATACACAAAATAAGGGAAAGGCAATCATCCAACATAGCTTGAAAATAAATGAATATATGCTCAAGTCAAAAACATTATGGGTTTTCTTGTGCGATTTGCTGTGTGTTTGATATGACACATGATCATCATGTCAATTGAAAATTATGAGCTGCATCTCAGATGGCAGCCTCCAGAATTACTACCATGTTGGTAACATAATCTCAAGTTTCCCCTTTGCTATAATGCCCAATACCACTTTAAATCTCTTCCACCTGTGTTTTGGTTTTAGAATGGTGTGTCCACATCTTTGAACTGTACTGTACTATCTTGTGGTATTCCAGAAACCACCTTGCTTCTTATTATGCCTCTCCGTTAACCACTGAATTGCTTGTGACACATATGTGTCACTGATTTGCACATGCTGTCATAACTATGTACATGTTATGCAGCAAGTGTCAATAGTGCCAGTGACTGAATGTTGTGGGTATAAGTGTAGAATAGAATAGAATGTAATGTGTATTGTCACATGACATGTTATATACAATCGTTTGATCGAGACATTGGTGACTCGTCAGTGAATAATTCTATGCCTGTCTAAATATACCTTAAAACAAGATACATTAAAATAAAGCATATGGATGCTCCCAGAAGCACATTACAACATAAAAAGATAACTACATGTTGGATTTCTTTCTGTTTCTTAAAATTTTCCGCAGTGGTTTAATTAAAATTTTTCTATTTAAATATTTTTCATGTTTGTTTCTCTAGTTTATAAATATGGACATACTTCATAAGAGCACGTACTTCCATAAAAGTAATATATATGGACACACATAAAAAGAATGTATACCTCCATTAAAAGAGAACATAAGCATACACATAGAATGTAATGTAGAAATATCAGAAAAACAAAACAAATGTAGTATCTCCTACTTGTCTTCCTCGTTTATAAAACCATCCATGTTGTAGTAATATTTGCTTTTCAAATATTTTTTACTATTTGCACCTGTGGGCTCTAGCTTGCAGTCCTTGAACTTTGAATGCATTTTACTGCTAAGCTTAAAAGCCACATAATATGGAGTATTTTCAAGTAATGTTAAGTCAGTGACAAGGTAACATGTAATCTTGTTTGTGCATTATTTCATAAGCATCTGTAAATGACTTTCCCTCAAAAAGATGTGGGTTTTCTTAGCTCAAAGAAAAGTGTTTCATATATAAACATAGAAGGAATCGAAACTTCCTGGCAGATTAAAACTGTGTGCCGGACCGAGACTCGAACTCGGTACAGCACGCAGTTTTAATCTGCCAGGAAGTTTCATATCAGCGCACACTCCGCTGCAGAGTGAAAATCTCATTCATAGAAGGAATCGTCAGTAATTCAAGGCTTGCAAATAAAGGTTTGATTATTGTCTATTGTTTGTTCCAATTGTAACTCTGATAATTTTTTTCTGTAGCTTCAACACTCTGAGCAGGCTTCCTTTTCCAACTCCCCAAAAAAGTATGCCATATTGTAATATAACATGGTGAAAATGATTCTGTGTGGTGAAGTTTGGGATGCGTATCATTGCTTAACACAAGAAAAACAGAACACCACATCATATTATGGATATCTTCCAGCAAATAAATAATATGTATCTTGTGTAAACCGGGTTGCTGCTTCTTAATGCTCTCATAGGTTCATCTTGATATTACTGCATCGTCACTCAGGGATCATGCAATGGTAGAAATAAGCTCCAGGAATTCATGTTCACAAGAGTTTTATTTTGCACGCTAGATGTTTGGCGACGAACTCAAACTGCCCTGAACTGAACCAAAACTGACTTATGGTGGCGTACAAATCACCCCTCTTCACAATATTTTAAACAATTACTGACATTGTTACGCATTAAATTTTTAGATTTATACAATTAAAATTTTTATGTACATCTTCCCAAATTGCATAGAAATTTATATAATTAAAAGTGTATAATTGCATACAAAGACAGGACAGAATCTGTTTCTATTAAGACTATAAATTACATGTTTTATCATTGCAACAATATATTTCATTAATTTGCATATATCATTTTACTTACTTAAAGGATAATCACCCTATCATTTTCAGGTGAACAGAGGGATTAGTTTTATTGAATGAAAGGCCTAGATTCAATTAATCAAATTTTGTATGATTAAAATTTTGCATTTCTGTATAGATGTAATTACAAATCCATTAACTAACACCAATTAAAACATGAGTGCTTAATTCTGACTGAAAAATTGTCTTGTCATATTTCTATTAGGGATACAATTTGTTTTTGGCTTCAATACATAAAATAGCTGTCTTTCGATGACTAGAAATATCGGAACTTTAATTGTTAATTACTTCATAATTACAATAGCAATTATTCCTACCATGTGCCAGAAGTTTGAACAATGTACAAATTGTTATGGTACATCAACTTTTAGTCCAACATGTTTCCTTCATTCTGCATGTTGGTGAGGCCCAACGTAAACAGTGTCAAAACAATAGCTTAAATTAGTGCAAATTACTAATTTGCTGCAAAAGAAAATCTTCACTGTATTCGAATCCAGATAAGCAGAGGAGACAAAATCAAAGCAGCAGTTTAAACTGATATAAATGACTGATATTGCATATATGTCCTCTTTGGGAGAGTGGGGATGAGACTGGAGAAGTGTACAGGATCCCAAAAAGGGTTATGGTATTACAGTATCTTGCAACTGGTGTAAAATATGCATGATACCCAATTTTCTAACAATTAAGTCAGTTACTTTATTAGAACCCTCACTGCGTAAGCAAAGCTATTTAACCACCTCAGTAAGCAATCCATGCGAACAGTCCATGTCAAGTTTTGGTTTTGGTTACTCCAAGAAATTTAACAGATTCTGCAGTGATCAGTTCTATGCATTCATAACTGAACTGTGTTATATATTCAACAGTTTGTTTGATCCTGAAGTGTACAATTAGTTTTTGTTAGGTTGAGCTTCATAGCATTATTATTTATCCAATTTTCTAATTCTCGAAGAGTTTTTTTTGTTTTCTGCGTTAACTCTTCAGTGTTTTTACAGCAGACTACTGCTGCTTAGTCATCTGCATACAGAATTGTATCTGAAGTTACCTTACCTGGCATATCATTTATATGATGTAGAAATAGTAATGGGCCTAGTATGGACCCCTGGGTACACCTGCTTGTATTTTATTCCACTAGAGAAAGATTTCTTGCCCTTACATTGTATAATTACCCTCAGTTTCCTGTTTTTGAGATAAGACATGAACCAACTTAAAGAATTTTCATGGAGTTCATAAGAAGCTAATTTGAGAAGCAGGTGCTTATGGTTTGCCATATCAAATCTCTTACGGAAGTCACGGAAGATACCGGATACGCTCTCCTTGTTATTGAGGCATTTGCTTATTTTATTGATTAGTTATTAATAGCATACACAGTGCTTTAACCCTTCCTAAATCCATACTTAGCGTGAAGAATAATGTTATGTTTTTGTTATATCTTTCTAGTTGGTTACACACTACTCTCTCAAAATTTTAATAATAATTGATAGTATTGATAATGGGCAAAAATTTCCCATCTCCTCTTGTCTACCCTATGTTGATCTCCCGCATACTACAGTCTGTCCAGAAAGCAGCCCTCATCAAACAATTGATTTATTATGTTACAGACTTGGGGTACAATATTATCACATCCTGCCTTTATTATTTTTTGTTGGAACTTCATCCCAGCCCACAGATTTGAGATTTTTTTAGGGATTTTATAATTTTAGCCACTTCATATCAGGATACATGGGTAAATTTGAATTCTGATCTGTGCCGCATCACATTGGCACTTGGGTGTGGAGGAGGGAGATCGTAAATTAGGTTATAATTTATAAAATACCTGTTGAATTCTTCACGTATATGTCTGGAGTTTGGAATCATTTCCCCATCTGTTTCTAATTTATGATTAAAACTTTTTTTTTCTTTACCTATTTCAGTCTTGACAATTGTCATACAGCTTTTGGTTTATTTGTGTCATCTGATATATATTTACTGTTTGCCATGTGTTTTGCCTGGTTAACTACTCTACCAGATATTCTTTTGTATTTATTTACATAACTGACAGACTCTGCATCATGGTTGTTCTTTGCAGTATCCTCTTTCTAATACTAGAGATCCTGATGCCTTCAGTTATCTATGACTTTTTTACAATTTTTGTCACATGCTGTTATGAGTGGGAAACATTCATTGAAAACACCAGTGAATTCTGATACAAAAGCATTGTAGTTTGTGTTTACTGAGCACCACTTGCTGAATGACCAGGAAGTTTCATTTAGTCTTGAGACAAATGTACTCACATTTTGGTGGCTGAAGTTGCTGACTCGTTTCACTGTTACAGTCTTATCTAAATTTGCAATGAGATAAAAAGGGCTGAATGGTCCGATATACCTAATTCTAAGATGAACTTTTCTGTTGCACCATAGTTGATACTGCTTATTATATTATCTATACATGCTGCACAAGATGCTGTTATTCTAGTGTACTTGCTAAAGTTTAATGTTAAGCCATTTGTAGATAACATGTCCTCCAAAGAAACGGCAAACCTGTCATCACCTCTTAAACACTTACGTTGAAGTCAGCACAAATTATGACCTCCTTACATAACTTTTCTACCTGCAACCTACACAGCAAGGTTTCAAATTTGTCCAGAAATGCACATGTAGCTGAACAGTCAGGGGATATAATATATGCCAATAATTAAGCTGCCATATTCGAAAAGTTCAA